>NC_067142.1:14759812-15431478 GCF_903995435.1 Acomys russatus
ATACTTTAAAGTACCCTGCACCACCACTTTCCTTGAGTGATTGTGACACATCTGAACTTTGATTTAAGTCATACCTCTCAATCTTTCATATCCATAAAGTTTTATACTACATAGTCAAAATAAGCATTCAAATTGTTAGTGGATACCACTACTTAAATTGGATCAACAGCTCCCCAATGCCTTCAGACTAACTCTGTTATTTGGAGAGGGTTAGAAGATCCTGTGTCATCTTTCTCTATGTTCCCTTAAACTTAATTAACTGTATTTTTACCTCACCACTCAGGTCCTTGAGCAAAATATTTTCTGTATACCTGGTATACAAAACTTGCATAGGCTTTTGGCTTATTACCCTTGTTTCTTTTTCCAGCTGGAATGCTTTTATACATCTTTGCCTGGAAGCAGCAGCTCATTTACTAATTAGGTCTTAGGTGGTAGACAAAAGGTGTTTTTTTTTTTTTTATATACGCAGACACCAATTTTCACATTGCTGGTCGCCATCTATTGTCATAGAAGCAATATCTATTAATCACAGATCTTCTATAATATCAATCAATTATGTATTTCTCCATGCTTTACCTCTTCTTTTACTTCTTCCTCTAAGACCCTGTCTTCTTTCTAAGATGCAAGTTTTAGATTCATGGTTAAATTATCCTCAAGAATATAAATCATAGTCAATATTTTCATGTCCTTTCATCTTTCAATTAGATGAAGTTGCCCAGGCCACCACTATGACCATCCCTATACAAGTTTAAATAGGCCCATTATGACTCACTATAAGTGGGTATTCTGTGGCAGAGCCAGAACAAATAACTGTTATTAGTTTGTTAACTGAGAGAATAAACATGTAAGTAATATGAGCAATGTATGGTCACTTTGAATTCATGGCCACCAACTTTATTTGATGTTAGTCTTTTCTGGTTTTTATTAAATATTTTTACATATACATTTATATTATTACACATAAATACAATAAACTACATATAGCAAGAAGAACCACAAAACAATCAGGAATTATATAAATGTTACATTCATAGTATTTGGCTATTTGTATTTGGCAGCTTTGGTGAGTCTAAAATTCTGAATGTAAATCAATATCTATCATATCTCCTCAATATTAACTTAAAGCAGTTATCTAGACACAAAATCATCTTAATCCATAATAACTAAGATGGCCACTAACTTTAAGTGAGTCTTTCTTGTGTATCTTCAATTCAGTAAGTATAATTCTTATGCCAACGTATGCCTTTGGCTCAGAACATTTAATGCCTTCATTCTTTCTCAGATCTCAGTTTTCTTTCTAATTCCTCAGTCTCAACTAATGACATTATTTTCTGTTTAATAACATGGAAGCGATCATATAACATTTGTAACTCCTACATGAAATCTATTGTGACCTGTCAGATCCAGAATGTAGGTGCTCTGCCATCCTCTCTGTTCATTCTTGTTTAGTCTTTGTGTGTGTGTGTGTGTGTTTGTGTGTATACATGCATACTTGTCTGTAATTGTGGGTACACACATGTGTAGTCAGAAGACAATGTCACATGTTCTCACTTTGCTTTCTACCTTTATTGACACAAGGTCTCAACTTTGACATGGTACACGCTTGGCTAGCTGGTATGAGAGTTCCGAGCATACTCCAGTTTCTGTCTCCTATGGATTCTTTCTCACATTATGAGTGCTAAGATTACAGATACCCACAAATCATCTGGTTTCTATGTAGGATGTGGGGATTCAAACTCAGATTCTCAATTTTGTGCAGCAAATGTTTTACCCATCAATCCAAATTCCTATCTCTTCCATTATTAGTCACAACAAGCAAGCTACCTATGTTCTTGTATAATTCCAACTCATACATTTCTCCTTACACTTCATGTCTAGTTAAAGATACTACTTCAGGAAACACCATTCCTCCTTCCACTATAATTTGTCTTTCTTTTATTGTATTTATAACCACATTCTCCTTAGCATTTTTTTAATCTTAAAAGAAACCTAATTTGCTTTGCCTTAGTATCTGCGCTAATTTGCTACTTTTTTCTGGTTTACACTGGAAGTACCTTGGCTCTACACAAGTTCCCTGTCTCCAATTCTCATGTTCGCAGTCACAATCGTATCAGATTCATTTGTGTACTTGCCTGAATTTTGTAATGCTAATGCCATCAGTGACATTTCTAAAACCATTCACAATCCTTATCTAATTCTTGTTACCATTTCACATTTCCTTCTCTTTCATGATAAATTCATTATTTTCAGAACATTTCTGCCAATTTCTTATCCCCCTTGATGGCTGTTTTTCCCTGGCTCTTCCTTTGCTTAATGTTGAAATCACAGGGAATGCACATCTCTGAATTTCTCTTTAAGCAAGATTGAACAATCTGTTAGAATTTTGTAGCTCTATAGATAACCTTTTGAAATATGCAAGGTGGCTGGTGGCAGGGTCATTCTGGAGGCTACAACTTTGAAGTTAAATTATCATCAGGGACTTTTTTGAAGGCTCTAGGGGAACATGAAGTATGTGTGTTTCAGGGGTGTGTATTGTGTGTTCTAATTTCTGGAACCTCCTGCAATCTTTGTTCCCTTTCATGAGTCAAGTTCACTCTCAACACAATCTCTATCGTCAGGTTGAATGGCCTTCTGACCTATCAAAGGATGTTTCTGTGCCTAAGCATTCACATCTTCTTAGCCTTAAAACAAATCTAGTCATTGTATTTACCACTCAGACTGGCCCAGTATGATTTTTGTGCTAAATAAGTGTATGTTTTAACATTCTACTTACAAATCAAATTACTCTGCATTCAGTAAAGATGTTAAATTGTTATAAGGTGTTTCAAACTTAATCAGATATTATCATCAATATAACTGAACTATTATGGGTTACTAAGTGTTGTTTCATGGTATGTCTTGAATCTTAAATATTGTTTCCATACTTTATTAGGTCATAGAAACTCTTCAAACTATGATTATAACTCAGTGAATGAGCACTGGGCTTAGCACTAACAAGATCATAGGGTTGATCCCTGGATCCACAGAAAACAACCACCACACTATAAACAGCAAAATCACACACATATTATTATTTTATGTGAAATTTGTATGAAAAGAAATTTAAGTCTGTGGAATAAGTCTGGATATTTTAATACTACACATTATTACATAGCTCTTCTCTCACATTTCATTAAGGATTTTATTGCAATTCAATTCCATCATGCTTGCCCAACCCCTGGTAGATCCAACCACACAAACATGAGTCATAGTTTAGAAATCTTTAAATCAATAGGTACAATAATACTTCTCTGATTTTACCAAACAAACCAGAAAAAAAAAACACACCTAAATTGAAAACTACATATGCCCATTCTGAAGCTAACCCCATTTCTAGGGATAGTATTCATACTTGCTTTTACAAGTAAATGTTAGATGCAGGGATATACTTATAAAAATATAGAAGATACATATATTATTTAAAGACCCAGAAAAATACATATAACAGAAAAAAGAGATTAGAGAAGATTTCATACACACAAAAAATATCAATGCTTAAGAATGTTTTTGTTTATTTGTTGAGAGTTTCATAGATGTTTTCTGATCATATCCATCCCACACATCCTTCTAACTCCTCCCAGACTAATTCATTATGAATCTCAAAGAATACACTAAAGGACATGGACTTCCTCTGCAGTAAACGGTGATAAAAGATCTAATAAAGCAAACACAAAAACATGATCTCTTTTAGATCATGTTCAAAAGCTGACTTAGAACATACTAAAAGCAAATGTTTATGATCTAAAGCTATAAATCTCCTATAGAAAAATATGAAAAATATTTTTTTAAAATATGAAGCCAGAATTAAAGGATGATACTAGCTGAGAACTATATTGGAATACGTTAACCTGAGATTCAGGTTGAAGTGACAAGAGATAACAAGATTAGCAAGACAATGAGGAAAAAGAGACTGTTGTAGAATATACATCTTAGCCTCAGAGGGCCAGAGCTAGCCAGATGTTCGGCCAGGAAAATCACTGGTGTGCAAGCCTGGTGACATTAGTTTAAGCTTCAGAAACCATAGAGAAGGAGAAAACTAACTGCTAAATGTTGTTCCTTCATTCCTCAAGTGTGCCTTGGAACATGTACTTGCATGTAAATAAATACTGCATATATGCACATAAACACAAATAATACACAAATTAAATCTCTTAAAAGGCTGTAAACAACATACAAAACAAGTAACATAAAAATAGTAACCAAAAGAATGGGAAATATCAATTCCAAAGAGTGATCTAGCAACGAGTTTATAAACATCTAAATATATAAATAATTGACTGCTCAACAGCCATACAAAACAAACAACTGGGATTATGTGGACACATCCTGAGTGAATATTTCAAGGAAGACACACACTACACAAAGTGAGAAAAGGTGCTCACTCAATACTGAGTTACAATCTATTTTTCTTTCGCAAGAATATTACAAAAATGACAAAGTATAACAATAGTTAACAAGACAATGAAGAAAAAGTAAGTATTATAGAATGTGCATGAAAATGTATATTACATAGCTTTTTGTAAACAAAGTGAATGCTTCTATACAAGTGCTTAAGATGTGAGACTTATGAAATGGCTCAGAGGATAAAGGTGTTTGTTGCCAATGTAAAAGAAATGAGGATAGAAGGGGAGAACTGATGCTTGGAAGTTGTCCTTTGACTTCTACATGTGTACTGTTATGGCATGTGCCAATATACAAACACATACATACATGCACACAAACACCAAAGAAACACACAAATAAATAAATGATTTAAAATATTAAAATTGAAGCATCTCGTGGTTTATCCCATACACACACACACACACACACACATATATACATACATTCCACATAATGTAAGTAAAATGAGTTCAAAGAGATAATTGCATCTCACCTACCTGTCTGTATAAGACATACAATGAAAATTTGAAGTTTAACCCTAGAGGTCTGTTGAGGCATGAATGAGAGAAAGGCAGTTTGTGTACACAGTGGCTTGAAAAAAGGAAGGAAACCCTGCCATTTCTAACATGGATGGTTGTGTGGTGAATTCTGGTAAATTGAAAAAACAGACAAAGAAAGACAAGTATTACAAGTTCTCACTTACATGTGGACTCGGAAAACGTAAATCTCATAGACTTTTAGAGAAAAGGGGTCATTATACAGGTTGCAACAACAGAGCCACTGACCAAAGAACAGGTACTTTTAGTAATAATAGAAAGAACTGGTTTTGCAGATACATTGATAACTAGAAATGAATCTGTTATCAGCTTCAGTGCTTATTAAAGAATAATACTTTTTGTACACTGCATATACTGAATCTTTTTCAACTTAAGGAGGTAATATAGAGAACTGGAAAGAAATCTTAGCAGTTATAAGCATGTGCTACTCTGACTGAGCGCCTGCGTTTAGTTCCCAGAACTCTCATGTGAGGCAGCTCACATCTACCTGCATCTCCAACTTCTGAGACCCAATGCCCTTTTTTGGCCTCTGAGGGCACCTGCACACATAGGCACATACCCACACACAGATACACTGAAACCTTCCCACTATTAAAATGTAAATAAAGCTTTAAAATACAATAATATTATTCCATTAAAAATCTAATATGGAAGCATATTGGCAAATCAGTAGTCTATGAAAGTCATAGTTACCTTTGTAGGAAAGGTAAAGACAGCTTATTCTGCACAATTTCTATCTTGCATGATGGGAGGGCAGATGAGAGAGAAGAAAGTCAGCCATCCCAGAGCTCCTTGAGAATTTCTCTTGAATCAGTAACATCTATGCTCCCCTCATCCACTCTGTTTTTATGGCTATCTTGGGCTCAATTCATTTCTCATTCAAAACAACCTTGAAAAATCTTCAGAGGAAGTAATAAGTGGGCATCAAGGCCTCCATCACACTGGTGGATTAGCTTCAGTTTATTTTATTCAGCTGCATTCTAAGCACTTTAATAAGAAACAATTATCTTCTTATATTTCACTGCTTCTGTTTATGCTAGCACAAAATATCCCACAACCTTTCTTACCTTTAGCTCAAAATGTGTTTGCAGGGAATCAAGTGCCACTACTGCATCAGAATGCAAACCAGTTGCCAATTTTCTGTAGAATTCTGTTCTCATCTATTTCCCTATGTCCTGGTTCATGGTATGGGAGCTGTACTTGAAAGGAAGGAAGTATGATGAATGGTGAAATTAAGAGTTTCTTTAATTTTAACTTCTGACTTGATAGGTATTATGTTTTAACTGTTGACTTGACCCAATCTGAAATCATTTGGAATGAGAGCCTTAATTAAAGACCTGTCTACATCATACATCAACTTAGCCTGTGGGCATGATTATGGAGGACCTTCTTTATTATTAGTTGATGTGGGAGGACCCTCTTGCTCTCTGCTCTTGACTGTAAGTACAATGGGAATAGCTGTTTCACGCACCTAACTCTGTGCCCTCTCTACAATGATGGTCTGTGATGTAGAAATGTAAGCTGAGTAAACCCCTTTGTCCCCTAAGTTGCTTTTTTCCAGGGCCTTTAAATCCAGAAACAGAAATGAAATGAGAACAGGTGTGAACAAATCTAATCCAACTCCTTGATTCAGACCTATGCTTTGAGCTCAGACTGCACATCTGTATGAGACAGGGTCCGCAGGAGATACATGATGACGATGTATGTGGTTAGAAATCCTATTAAGCTACTAAAGATGTGTGTTCTTTCTTTTTTTTTTTTTTTTTTTTTTTTTTTTTTTTTTTTTTCTTTTTTTTTTTTATTAATTTATTCTTGTTACATCTAAATGGTTATCCCATCCCTTGTATCCTCCCATTCCTCCCCACCCCCCATTTTCCCATTATTCCCCTCCCCTATGACTGTTCCTGAGGGGGATTACCTCCCCCTATATATTCTCATAGGGTATCAAGTCTCTTCTTGGCAACCTGCTATCCTTCCTCTGAGTGCCACCAGGTCTCCCCCTCTAGGGGACATGGTCAAATGTGAGGCACCAGAGTACGTGAGAAAGTCGTATCACACTCTCCACTCAACTGTGGAGAATATTCTGACCATTGGCTATATCTGGGAAGGGGTTTAAAGTTTACCTCCTGTATTGTCCTTGGCTGGTGCCTTAGTTTGAGCGGGACCCCTGGGCCCAAATCTGCCTATCATATTGTTCTACTTGTAGATTTCTAGGACCCTCTGGATCCTTTTATTTTGCTGTTCTCCCATGCGTCTCTCATTTAGAGTCCCAATAGGATGCCTTTCCCTCTGTCCCAGTTTCCTGGTAAGTGAAGAGAACAAAGATGTGTGTTCTTTCTTTGGAGACCAAATTAAAATTCACTTCCATTAAAAGGAAAACATTTCTCCTATTTGTATATGATATATGTGGTTTGAAGGCAGCAGTCATTAGGACACACTGCAGTAATTAGTCTTTAAAATAGTCCCAATGTGGCTGCTTTATGAATTTCACATTATATGTTATGATCCAATTTCTTTTGACTATAGACACTTCATAACAACATGCAAAACTTTATACTGTCTAGCAGTTTTGTTATCTATATGAGTCTTTGACATCTTTCAATATTCTTTTAATGTTTCTCTGGCCAAAGGCACTGATGGAATGAAGTGACTGGATGACCACATGAGGCTTGGTGCCTGTTTGGTGGAATGCTGATGAGAGACACTACTTCCCTCTCACAAGGAACTCCACACCTCTGCCCATTTTTTTTTTTTTTTTTTTTTTTTGGATTTTTTGAGACAAGGTTTCCTGTGTAGTCTTGGCTGTCCTGGACTCGCTTTGTAGACCAGGCTGGCCTTGAACTCACAGCGATCCGCCTGCCTCTGCCACCCAAGTGCTGGGATTAAAGGCGTGCGCCACCACGCCTGCCTTGCCCATTTTCTTTATCTCTCTTTGCCCATTTTCTTTATCTCTCTTTGTCTTTTGAAGGGTTCAGCCTGTGCAGGCCATCAATTGACATTTTTTATAGAAGGTGCACATCCCTCTGCATACACAGTGCTGCAAGCACCCACTCATAAAAGCAAGGCACTGGTGAGCAATGGAGAGCCATAAGCAGTCATTACAAGGTGGTCAAAAAGAATACTACTATAAGACAGTCGATTCAGGTCTCAGCAAGTAAGCACAAGTGTTTCAGAGGAGAAATTTTTTAAATTGGTGCCTGGAAAACTATGTAAAACCCAGGGAAAAGTCTCAGTCTGGAATGTGCTTACTGGACAAGCATGAACACTTATTTGCTAGTTCTAGCAACAATGAAAAGGCAGGGCACAGGATGCACACCAGCAACCACAGTGTCAGAAAAAGTGGAAACTTGTAGACCCACAGAATTCGTTTGGCAAACACCAGCCTATCAATTCAAAGTTTCAATTTGTGAAAGACCCTGTCTGAGAAAATAAGCAGGTAAAAAGCCATAGAGTAAGAGCCAGACTTCTGATCTCCACACATGTGCACATATGTACACATAAACACAAACAACCATGTATACACATCTCATACAGACACTCATATCCACAGATACAGTACAAACAAGAGATAAAACTAGAATGCTTTCCTAAAGGAAATGATAAGTTTTTTAAATAAAGATAAAAATAGGTACACTGGAAGCAGCACAGTGGGTAAGAGCACTTGAGCAAGCATGGGAACCTGAGTTTGAATCACCAGCACTCAGCTAAAATCTGAGTATTACAGTACTTGCATAAAATTCAAGCACATTGAAGGTACAGAGAAAGGTGGGTCCTGGGAAGTTTAGTCAATCAGCCTTTGACTCAGTGGAAGACCCTCTCTCAAAGGCTTATGTTAGAAAGTGACAGAAGATGACATCAACTATCTGTTTTCTGTATGTGTGTGTATGAGAATGAACACACATACACACATAGACACACACATGCACGCACACACATGCACACACACATACAAACACACACACACCCCAACACATATGCAAAAAAATATAATTGGATCTGGAAAATGGATAATGGCTGACTTTTCTGGAGCATTGGAGGCATGTCAGGATCTCATTCCTGTCTTGTTTACCACTGCTGCAATCAGTTTGTATCTCTAAAGAGTTTAAAGGCAGGTAAGTTGGAGTTTCAGGTACACAGTGTTACTGAATTTTGATTTACCCACAACTGACTTTTCTAATCAGAAGCCTATAACGATTAAACATAGAGGTGAGAAATTACTGTTTTATCTTTACTTTAAAAGCTTGATTGAAAATTAAACAAAAGAGGGAATGAAGGATGGACAGAGATAGTGCTATGGAAAGAAGGGTGGTATGCTTGTGTGTTTGGATGGAGGTTAGGGGTGTATGTGAGGATTAATTGGAAGACGAAGCCTAGAACAAGTGTGGACATAAGCAAAACTGAACCTAGGGAGGCTACTACCTCAAACTTTGAGTTTTGTAAAATGCTATCATTAATATCTTCTAAATAGTACTCAAGATAGTCCACTGTAAAAGGCAGCTCTGAAACATCACTACCACTGTGTTCAGGGTTGAGGTGAGTGGTAGACAAACCCCTGTACATTCACTATATGTCACTTGGAGCTGAACCCTACTCTGTTCAATAACCTACTCTACTCTGTTCAATAACCTATTCTAAATAGACATCTCTGTTAGTTAGGGTTAATGTTGCTGTATAGAAACACAATGACCAAAAGAAATTTGAGGACAGAAATATTTATTTTGTTTACATTTCTAAATTTTATTTGGAGGAAGCCAAAACAGGAACTCAAACAGGGCAGGAGTCTGAAGATGGGAGCTGATGCGGGGGCCATGGAGAGTGCGGTTTACTAGCTTACTGCTTGTGGCTCATCCAATCTGCTTTCTAATAGAACCCAGGGCCACTAGCCTATGGATGTCACCACCCACATGGGATGGACCCTCCTACATCTGTCACAAATTAAGAAAATTCCTTATAGCCGGGACCTATGGAGGAATTTTTTTTAACTGAGTTTCCTTCCTTTAATGACTTTAGTTGTATCAAACTGACATAAAACTATCCATGGAGGAAGCATTAAAAATATACTTTCTGGTTAACTAAAGAGATGTATCAATAAGTAAAAGTGCTTTCTAAGAATGACACTAGATGAGTTCTTGAAAACACACACATACACACACACACACACACACACACACACACAATCTCCCTGTTTCACTAGTTTAGTAGCATGAAAGGTGTAGCTTAGTCAAAACAAAGCTCATGTCTTTGAGTCTTCTATTTTCTCCAACCCTATTATCCCCTCAATAGTGTTCTGTTAAATATGAGGAAGAAAAAGCAATTTGAGCCAGATTCAGGTGCTTATGTAAATGAAAATATAAATGATGGTCAATTAGAGATGATTTCTTAAACCACTTTCTGAAATCATTAACGCGAAGAATAACTAGCATTTAAATAGCTTCAGGCATTTCCCACATGCATAACATCACATAGCCACAGTGTCTTGCTTGCTGTCACAGAGGCAGTTCATTACTCAGCCTCCTGGAGTGAAAGGTAGGGGGAGTTGCATTGAGTTTGAGCCCTAAAATCTCACCTGTGCAGAGGTGAGAACTCTATCCAGAATATTGTTCTGTTTGGATCAATTATTCTGCTTTATTTTAATCTTGTCTTGGAAATAGGAACATGGGTTTTTATGCATCTAGAATATGTGTCCAGAGAAGGAAGAAGGTGAGATCTACAGAATGCGTACTGTGTGACATCTTAGGTTTTTACATGTGTTTGCCTGGTGTAGTAGAGCTCTTGAGGTCACTTAGTATATAGTCTTGCTGAGTGTGTTTCTTGTCCATAATCTTAGTTTTCTGACCAGTAATAATTAGCTTTCCCCAGAATTAGAACTGTGATGGCATAATAATTTACAATGGTTATTATTGCATTCGAAAGAAAACTAGAGCCACTGAAATGCTCAGTGTCTCAGTGTTTGATACTACAGCAAATGACCAACTAAGAATAATATCCAGTCTCTGGTTTATATTATCCTAGTATGCATGAATTTCTCACTTGTCTCTATTTTGAGAAAGGCTATCCTGGGCTCCTGTATTCTATCTATCATAAAGCCAAATTTTCCCGCATTAAGCATTTATCCCTGAGTATGCATTGCACATAGGAGGTGATACTTAAATACTTACTGTGACAAATAATAACTTGTGTAGATCTAAAGTCATTTAGGAGATAAGCCTCTGGGTCTGTCTCTGAGGGAGCTACTAGAATTAAGTTGGGGAGATACATCTTAAATATTGTCAGTACCATTACATAGGCTGGGCTCCAAATTGGAAGGTTGATTTATCCAAGAAAAACTAGAAAATATATTTTTTCATGCATGGAAAGGACTGGCAAGTAGGGTGATTCCACCTTTAGTGTCAGGAGTGTGAGGTGGAAGCTCTTCACAGCTTGGCAGGTCAGGGAACAGGAAAAGGAGTAGAAGCACTATATTGTAAGCCCATAGGTCCCTCCTTGTCTGCCTACATGCCCACTTTGGTTCACCATCTTTAAGTTTTCATTACCTCCCAAAACATCTGTCTATTTCTAGGTGTTCAATCACATGAGATTACTGGTGAGAGTTCAAGTCCAAGCTCTAACATTCACCTCCTAAGCCCATAAGTTAATGATTATCTCTCCATGTAAAATAGACATAGTCCAATTTTAAAGGTCACAATGAAAGATTAAAAGTTCAAATACTGTTAAGTAATCCACTTCTCTACTAACACTCAACAGAATCTCTTAATTTAAGCCACTATAAAATAATACAATAAAAACAAAGTTACATATTTTTAATATCCTATGTCAGGTGATAAATAATCCCCTTAAAAGGAAAATGGGAATCTAGCATGGGGAAACAGATTAAATTGTCCTGAACCCGAATAGAGAAAATTCAGAAACATGTGGCACCTCAGGTTGGAAAAACCACCATGCTGGCAATATTCTACAATTCTATAGATCGTAAAGGTAGGGAAAGCACAATGACATGGGAAGCTGCACATCTGTATAGCTTCACAGAAAGAAAGCAGGGTGACAGGAGAAGTTCCATTTGTAGTGGCTGAAATCTGAAACAACAATTCCTCACATCTTGGCATATCAGAAAGAGCAAACAGGGCTTGTGTTAAGAGTTAAGCTGTAAGCTTCAAGGAACTCCCCTGGAGCCTAGGCCCTACCTCCCCAGTGTTCCATGTCTTCCAAAAATTGCCCCATGAAAAGATTAAGGAACCGCACACATAAACATGTAGGAAATGTTGCATAAGATTCATTTTAGAAAAATTTTAAAATCAAGGTTTAAAATATAGGGTTGAGAGAAATGGCAAGTGGTAAATTAAAAAATTAGAGGTAGAAATCAGAAAACAGAATAAGATAAAGTAGAAAAATTTATCTTAGACAAGGTCTGTTGGCAGATAGCATACATGAAGACAAAGGGAGCATCCTAAATGTCTAGGATGTTACATATAGACAACACAGGCCAAGCCCATTCTGTAGGCCTCTCTCACAGAACACAGTCTCCTTGTTCATGGCTACTGACATTCTTACAGCTTCTTCCTCCTCCTATTTGCTTTGTCAGAGTAATTTTAAACAAGTCTTTCCCTTTGTAGGAGTCAATGTTACCCAAATCACTCACCAAATCTACACCGTCATACCTCAGTTGAAATATTTCCCCTCTACAAATTGTCTTTCTCTTGCATTCTTTCCTCCTCCACTTTAAAATAGGCTTTCATAGTATTAAAAAATAAAGTTTTGTGTAATGTCTCTCCTGTGGGTTGTCACAGTACTAAATTAAGTCTCTACTTGGGTATATATTTTACTCAAACGTGATTCTTCCAATGTAATGTGTGCACTTAGAAGGTGGAGATTATGGATTTTTCATTCATCTTTGGTTTGTGTTGCATAGTAATTAATAAAAATTCACAGAGAGCTTTACTACAATATGAATAGAAAACCAAAAAGGTTTTATGAAAGGGAAAACCACCACCTATTGTATATAATATTATTAGTAATTAACTAGCCAGCAAGAAATATGAGACTGAAATTTTGGAGAGAGGTGGAGACCAAAATTGCCATTCTAAGAACCATTAACAAGAAGCTGCTATAGACAGATGACTGAATTGTTTAATTGATAGGAAGCCAAACATAATATGACTTTGCACTAAAGTCGTGCTTCAAGGTCAACTTCAGCTTATTTCCTCCCAGGACATCAAACTGAAATCTGACTATGCTCTATGAGATCCAAAGCCATGTTCTTCCATAAGACACCCAACATTATTTAAATAACAGAATCACAATAGAAGACCGTAATATAATTGGCACCATTCAAATCATGACACTATACAACTATCATCAACATGCTTTTTCTTAGACTCAATGAAAAAGAGTAACTAACACCTTCAGCCTTCAGATATCAATTTGTATCAGATCCCAGGGATGAAAGATAATGTCTAAATGACTCTGGTCAATCACACAAGCATCTGAGTGTATTAAAATCCCTATGCTAAATGAACCTAGAGTTGATAAAGTTTTGCAGAATGAAGCTATCTCTAACATAATACTAAGAAATCTTAAGTTGCATTGCAATTACAATTTTGATTATTGTTTTTTGTTTTCTTCTTTTTCATCTCTGAGGCTATATCCTCAGGAATTCCATAAGGAACCAGGATAAACAATGTACCACTTTCATCTCTATTATCATTACTTTCATCACTTTTTTCATCTCCATCACCATGAAACAAGATGATATTCTTCTTCTGTGTCATTATATTTGTCACTGTTAAAATGATTCTGGATAGTTCTCTCTTAATTCAACATCACATTTAAGGTGTGCTTTCACATCACAGGGATTTAGAAAAAAATAAAACATGTTCTGTGCTTAACAGAGAGACAAGAGCCTGGAGCTTGTCTCATTAGCACCTGCCATCAACTGAGTGTGCAGTTTGCTGGTTGGAAGCAGTCTAGCAGAATTCTCAAAGACCTAATCTTCATAACAAGCTTAGATTTCTGTGTCATGAAAAGAAATTTCTAAAACAGATGAAATACTGGAGTGGTAAGTTTATAAAGAAAGAAACCAATCATTTTTGTTTATTTATGTTTTAAGGAAAAATATATGATTCAACAACACATTCAGTTAATTGTAATTCAATTATTCTTGAATCCTATGGTAACTAAAGAATGACCCATATGTCTTTTTTATCCCTTTTCTTTGGATATTTGAGTGAAAAAAAAATAATAGAGCAAGGCCTGACATACAAGGCATCTTACCTGCATTAATTTCATATAGAAAACTCCATTTGCTAGAAAGGAGACCAGGAATTTCAGCCACAATTGGGAATATGTAACTGAGGCATTTCAAAAGCAAATCATTAGTTTCCAATTGTAAAATCATGACCGATGCTTTAAACTGGCCCTCCCCATTCATCTTTATCACTGATTAACACAACCGATAATTCCCAATGTTAATATAGGATCATGGTTTTTTATAGTAAAAGCCATTACTGTCACCTCCATTATCATTAGATGCACACCTTTAATCCCAGCACTCAGGAGGCAGAGTCAGGTGGGTCACTGTGAGTTGAAGGCCAGCCTGGTCTACAAAGCAAGTCCAGGACAGCGAAGACTACACAGAGAAACCCTGTTTCAAAAAAACCAAAAAAAAAAAAAATATATATATATATATATAAAATAATTCTCTCACTCATTCATGTTTACTTTAGTGAAAGATACCAGATGATTGCAATTTACATCCACAGGAAGACTAGACATACTGCCCTTTGCCCTTGGGTGGTAGTAATGCTGTTATTGTTGGAATTCTTAAAGAGACAAACACTTAAGTTGGCAGTGATGGGTGTCTTAGAAATACAAGGTATTGTTTAATGTATGCAATTAATACTTACAAAGTGCATTGAGGTCCTTGGGGAAAAGCTGAAATGCAAATACAAGGTGTGTGCACAATTAGTAATACTTCAATATGTATTACAGGTGCTTCTGGGAAGAGTGCATTTATATATTGGCACCACCCACACAAGGTACTTAAATGATTTCAAAACAACCCAAGGTATCTTGTTGCCTGGCTGCAGAGTGAATTCATTTACACACTGCTCAAGAACACAATGCAAGATAATCACAGGCATAACACATTACAAGCAACTCCCAACATCAGAGACCACGGCACACTTCCACAATTTATCACAGTGTCACTCCTGTACATTGGAGGGGAATGAACTCTGTGATACTCTAGGGACAGGCAAGAAATACATGAGTACCATGATGAATAAATTGTGCCAGAAATCCTCTCCTAGTCATAAAGCAGAACAGAAAATCAAATAATCATTTTCAATTGTTTCTTCTGTAGTTAAGTACATAATATTGGAGGCATTAGGTCTGTGCCAGTTTTCAACATTTGTAATGCTTCAACTGTATTTATTACAGTTCCTCATGTTGTGGTGACAACAAAACATAAAATTATTTTCTTGCTACTGCATAACTATAATTTTGATGTTATAATCACAATGTAAATATCCTATATGCAGGGTATCTGATATGTGACCTTGGTGTTGTGGTGGCCCATGGGTTGAGAACCCATGACATATAGCGATGGATAAAATAAAACCTGCAAGATGGGGGTTATATTTTAGCAAATGAATTGATTTCATTTCTAAATGGTATTGTAATCTCAATTATCTGCCATAGCATATTAGTTTCCAGATAATTCTAATTACACAATAGTATTTTGTGGATTTGACAAGACCCCATTCACTTCAGAAATTTTCATGAGTTTTGAAAGGAGAATAACTTCCTTAAATCTGTTTTTGGACATTATATTTCTTATAGTCATTGTAGTGGTTAGCACTATCAACTTGACAGAGCCAGTATTACTTAGGAGACAAATCTCTGGGAATGTCTACAATGCAGGTTCTATACTGGGTAAATTGAAGTGGAAAGAGCCATTCTTTACGGGGTGACCTCAGTCCATGGAGTGGGATCCTGGAAGGAAAGTGAGCTGAGCATCAGCATTCACCTGCACTTGCTTACTGAGTGCAGATACAAAGTGAGAAGCTGCCTCATGCACCTGCCTCTGTGGCTTTCCTGGCAGGATCAATTATACTGTAAGATTGTGAGCCCAAGCAAATTAGTAATTCCTTAAGTTGCTTTTGTAAGGTAGTCTTACCTTACAAAGGTAAGGTAAGGAAAGAAGGAAATAATGTTCTGAGAAAATAAGTTCTTTTCTCCAGGATTTCCTCTTTGTAATTTTATTGTGTTTAAACCCAGCACTGGCTCATGACCAACCATAAAACAAAAGTATAGTTTGCTCTCAGGAAATAACAATCTCCGTTCCAACTCCTCTTTTCTTTCCTTTCTATGCCCACAACTACCTAGTGGGAATAGCAGTGTAATGGCTGAGTCATTGAGGTCCTGTCATTGAAGGCAATATGTATGGTCTGGATCCAAACACAGACTAATGTTAGTCTTATGACTTCAGTAAGGAGAGAAAGAGTTAAGCTGTCCTTCACTGTGTGAATTCTGAAATGTCATCAGGCATGTCTACTTTTTAGCTGCAGAATGAGGATGTTAGCGTCTGCTGCACAGAGATTCCTGTTAGACTCTGACTAATAGTAATGTAAGGCAGTATCCTTGTGCCATCCTTTACAGATGCTCACGAAATTATTTTATTGAGTTTTACCTGTGTGTGTGTCTGTCTGTCTGTCTGCCTGCCTGCCTGTCTGTCTTTGAACACTGTACCAGTGAGGCCCCACCTCCATTGATCTACCTGTCTCTACTCTCTCTTGATAGGATTATAGGTTCATGCCATAATGACTGATACTTTTTAAATATTGGTTCTGTGGTATTTAACTTAGGTCCTCACATGGCTAAATCATTAGATCTAAAAGAAAAACATCTTACCCTATCTGTTTAATATTATTGAGGTAATTTGGCTATTTCTTCTTTATGTACATATTAATTAATTTTTAATTTTCTTCATTAAATATTTTCTCATTTTAAGCTATCCTAAAGCTTCTAATACATCTGTGATGATGGCTGAACTAGTAAAATGTTTGTCTTGCAAGCATGAGTACCAGAGATCAGAACCACAGGATGCATGTTAATCCTCATAAAGTATCTTCTTGTATCTGTAACCCCAGAGCTCTGAAGAGAGGGGGGAAGCAAAAGCAGGAGAATTCCAGAGGCTTTATCGCCACCTTGCTCAGTACACATTGTATAGAATAAGAGACCATGGTTCAAACAAGACGGAAAGAGAGAGTGAAAACCTAAGGTTGTCCTCTGACTTCTGCAACTTCATTACAGCAAAGTGTTGGGTAAGGCATGAAAGTGGTCCTTTTCTTGCCTATGGCCATAGTTTTTCCTAGACACCTTCAGCAGAATGTAGAATAGCTGCTGTTGTTACTTACAGACCATGTTGTTGCCAGCCCCTCCTATTGCCATTTGACAAATATCTTCTGGAAGCTTGCACAGACTTCTGCTACAGTATCTTCCCTTTATAGTCTGGATATTTAAACATGAACTACCTCTCATTATGAAACAGCTGGCTGGGAAGCCTGTGCCTTAATTAGCATCTTCCCCTGGGGATTTGTGCTCAATAAATTCACTCTTCAGAGAAAGTACAGCTGGTGAAATGAAACAACAAAGCCAATTGTCTACAATTTTATCTTTAAGGAAACCTGTGAAAGTTTGTATATACATCTGCCTGTCTGGGGGTGTCTCATTGGTATCATACGTACTAGTACAGGCTCTCCTCTGAGCCAATCAGCTCTAACCTAATGTTGCAGTGGCTATGCAAACAAATTTTACAGCAGAGTGTCAACTGCAAGGCTCTGGTTTGTAGACTGTCTTCACCTTTGAGACAGGGTATCACATAGTCTGTTAAGGTCTGGCAACCCTTGTATAGGCAACAAAAGCCTTGAAGTTCTGATCTCCACTTTCCAACTACTGAGATTAATGTTATCCACCACCCTGTCTGGCCTATGTCATCCTGGAGACGAAAACCAGGGCTTCAGGTAGGCAACCCAAGGTTCTTAAGAACTGAGCCTAGCCCTAGCATCATCTGCTTCTTTATTGAAAGGAAGTTTATTTAAAAACACTTTTTCTTAATTTCTTTCATTATTGTTTTGGATGATTCTATTAGGCACTCTTATATAAAATTATAGACCTAAACATGTCACAAGTGCTGGTCGACCTTGTTAACTATATCTGATTGTGTGCAAGGCTCATGGCAAGTCCCTATTAGATAATTCCTAAGCACAAAAAGTCACAATGTAATAACACAGAAGCCATTTCTCAGGCACATTCAACTACACACTCACAGCTCAGATAAGACTTACTAGTTTTCTTTCCAGTTTAAACCTATTTTCTTTGGTATAGTTTTCACTTTTTAAGAGATAGTCTCCTGTAGATCAAACTTTTGCAAGGTTTAGAGTAGTGGTGGTTACCGGTGTGAAGTGTTGATATTCCTAGTAACAGTTGGAATGAAAATCCAGCACTGGCTGGGAAAAGAAATTTGGAGGTGACTTGGACTATATTTGGTTAATTATTTCTCTTAGATCACAGGTATTTAGAGGCAGCAAGACCAGTGCAACTATAGGAAACAAGTTAAAGGGTCTTTGCTTTCAAAGAGCCTTAATGAGAAAGAAGTGACAGTAAGAAACTTAGGGAGAAATTACACCATGGAGAATAGAACTTATATGTCTTAAGAATGGCTCTATCAAGGTCTAAATGTGCATTGATATTTTATTGACAGATGAACTGTGTTTAGCAATTGTAACAATAAGGGAGGGGATAACTTGAATTATGAAACTGTGCTATTTTATTTTTAAATAAGTCTCTCTGCCATCCTCATTCTATCTCTCCAGACACCTTTCTGCCCTCAAGGGGCTCATGATAAAGCAGAGACACTTGTCTTCCCAGATAGTATGTTGTAAAGAAGACAAGTGCCTAAGATTTTGCAGGAAGATGGGGGGTCAAGTCTCAAATACCTCATGGTGTTGAAAAATAACAAATAAACAGGAAATCATTATAATGGGAAAGGACAAGGGTCCTCACCAGAGGCAAGCCTAGCCTCACACCAGCTGAGAAGCTGAAATTCCAGCACAGGCAACATTTCCTATTAAGATTGCCAATGTCCTTCATTGCTGGTGGGAATGCAAACTAGTACAGCCACTTTGGAAATCTATCTGGTGCTATCTCAGGAAAATGGGACTAGAGCTTCTTCAAGACTCAGATATTCCACTCCTTGGAATATACCCAAAAGATACTTCAGCACACAACAAGAAAATTTGCTCAACCATGTTCATAGCAGCCTTATTCATAATAGCCAGAACATGGAAACAGCCTAAGTGTCCCTCAGTAGAAGAATGGATAAAGAAACTGTGGTATATATACACTATGGAATACTACTCAGCTATTAAAAACAAGGAATTCCCGAAATTTGTGGACAAATGGATTGAGCTAGAAATGATCATAATGAGTGAGTTAACACAGAAGCAGAAAGACTCAAATGGTATATACTCATTTATATCTGCATACTAGCCCAAGGGGCATGTCCCACGAAAGCCTTCACTTACCAGGAAACTGGGACAGAGGGGAGGACATCCTATTGGGACTCTAGATGAGAGAAGCATGAGAGAATAGCAAAGTAGAAGGATCCAGAGGGTCCTAGAAACCTACAAGTAAAACATTATGATAGGCAGATTTGGGCCCAGGGGTCCCGCTCAAACGAAGGCACCAGCCAAGGACAACACAGGCGGTAAATTTTGAACCCCTACCCAGGGCTAGCCAATGGACAGAACACTCTCCACAGTTGAGTGGAGAGTGGGGTATGACTTCACACTAACTCTGGTGCCTCATATTTGACCATGTTCCCTGGAGGGGGAGACCTGGTGGCACTCAGAGGAAGGATAGCAGGTCACCAAGAAGAGACTTGATACCCTATGAGCATATACAGGGGGAGCAAATCCCCCTCAGGAACAGTCATAGGGGAGGGGAATAAGGGGAAAATGGGACGGAGGGAAGGATGGGAGGATACAAGGAATGGGATAACCATTGAGATGTAACAAGAATAAATTAATAAAAAATTTAAAGAGACACTATTTCTCTTATGTCAAAATATTTTTAGTCTTAAAATATCAAGAAAGTAGGCTTACAGATATCTCTACTTGCATTTCTGTTCTGATGATAAAATACACTGAAAACAAAATGAAATAGGGGAGAAGGGATTTATTTACCTTTAGAATTTCAATTAACAGTCTATCACTGTGGGAAAGTCAAACTAGGAACTTAAAATGTCAGACTCATGTCAAAAGCAGAGAGAAAAATCTCATGAATTCTTACGTGCTTATGTTCAGCTAGTCTTCTCTACTTTTACAAACCTCCCAATTGGAGTGGTCCCGCCCACGGAGGACAAACTCCCACAGACATGCCTGCAAGCCAGCCAGCCCTCATCATTAAACGTCTCTTCCCGGATGAATTGTGGCTATGCCAGGTGGACAGTTAAGGGCTTGAGTAAATATTACCTTGGGTAGGATCTCACTCCTATTGCCAATTAGATGAGGCTGAGCAGTGAGTCCCTAGGAATCCTCTTCTGTCTGCTCCCCAGCATTGCAACTACAAGGGTATGCAATTCTAACAGGCTTCCATGGCAAGCTGTTCACAGAAAAAAGGAGTCTTCCTAATGCCCAAAAGATGACTTATGTAGCAATCTTTTAACTGAGTGAACTGTCTTCCCCAGACTTCAACAGACATTTTCTCAGCTCTGGTAGGGATGGCTGGACCATAGCATTCCATGCAGGAACACTGAGCTTTCTCTCCTTCCAGGACCAAAGCAACCCCAGAATTGTAACTAGGGGCATTACCACTAATCAGTAGGAGTTGTTATGCATGTTTCTATGCCTCTCTTATAGCTTTTATTACTGAAAGGCATGGATTTTCATGCAACACTCACTAAATGACATTACTGAGTGACTCCTGACTAGACAAACTGCCTTAAAAGTGAGCTTTTAACTAACAAACCCTCTCCTGCTCAGGGTACATAAAACATTCCAACAAGCTGTATCGTCACTGATTTCTGTAAGGTTTTCAGGCAAAGTAGCTAACTATAAGTAGCAAGCATGTTACTTCCTGTTTGGAGATGCTCCAGCAGAAGGAGCAACAACTGTTTCTGGAATTTAAGCAAGAAAATGAAAAACAGCTAACACACACACACAAATAATGGCAGGAAGCAGCAATTGCTTTGGTAAATAATATAGCCATTGGTATAAAACAGTATTAAAGGTGTTAATCATTGATGGTCCTTTTAAAAATCGATAGTTCCAGAAGTCATAAGAATTGTGAAAACACAATGAAGGTACTTCAACTAGTCTGAACTCAGCCCTTATACTTGACCCCTGTGGTCCCAGTATAGTTAAAAATTTAGATCTTCAGGGTAGTCATATGTTTCAGTAGTGAAGAGTGTTTCATGCCTGTCCAAGGCACCCAAGTTAATTTCTAGTAACCACAATGATTTGTACATAAATACTAAAGAGAATCCATAGCTTCTTTAGGTCTCCATATGTACATACACAAACATCACACATGAAACACACACACACACACCTTTTAAAAAGATCATTTAATGGGGATTGTCAAGCAAGGGAGATGTCTCACAAGGTAAGAGCTCTTGCTATGCAGGTCTAAGAACCAGAGTTGGGATTCCAAGCCCTTTGTAAATAGCCACATGTGGTTGAGTGCCTGTAAACCTAGTGGTGGTGGAGGAGGGGACAGAAAAGGGGATTGCTGGCCCCTGCAGGCCACCACTAGAGCGACAAAACATGAGTTTACAAGATCAGTGGCATCCTGTCTCTTGGTGATAAGGCAGAGAGTGATAGACGACAGAAGACATTCTCCTGTGGTCTTTGCATGAGTGTGCATGTGCATGTGTACTTGCACATGAATATACACACACACATGCACACACACACACATACACACACACACACACACACACACACACACATATATATGAATATATATATACAAACAGTGAAAATCTGTGGTTAGGAGGTTTGTTCAAAGTGATATAGCTGAGTTCACAGATGATAGTTGATAGTACCTAAATACACTGTGAGCATCACTATTGTTGCTTTCCTTCCTGTTTTAGAGAAATTCACTGATCTACAGATAGTTATGTAACTACGTTTCAGTAAAGTCAGGACAAAATCAGATGTTTCTAAGCCTCCAGTGACAGAGATGCTTGTAGAGTTTTAGCCATGCAAGCATAAAGAACCACATGTATTGTTACCATTTATAACTCTAGTGCTTGGAGAGCAGCAAATGGTGCATCTCTGGAATTATTGGCCAGTTAGTTTATCTGATTTGGTTAGTTCTAGAATTCTCTTAAGTGAGGATGGATTGCTTCTGAGAAGCAACAGTCAAAGATGTTTCCCATCCTCCATATAAACATGTATGTGAATACACACACACACACACACACACACACACACACACACACACACACACTCAGAACAACATTAGATCTTCTAAGCCCTCAGTTCTCATTTTGCATCTAGTGGTGAGCTTCAAGTTTGTGTGGTGAAGGAATGTACCCAAGTGGAACATGTTTGAACTGATTCATGGAGACAAAGTGTTGGTCATAAGTCAGCTTTGGAAGATCATAGCCACACTCAACACAGCAGCCCATACATGCATAATGAATGGTTTCAAAGAAGGCCAAAAAGACAGCGGAACTTATCAGTTCCTCCAGAAGTAGTTCCTCTGTAGGAGGTAACTTTCCCAAGATAAACCACAAAGGAAAAACTATTTTTCAAGCTAATCCAGACCTGTGTGAAGGTCTCTCAAATGTGTCAGAAGCCAGACAATAACTCATGCTAGGTGGATTGCCATGTCATATTTGTTATATTCTTAGAATTATAGTTAGTAGCGCCGCCCTTTAATAACATCTCCTAATATATTTCTGCTTATATTAAAGAAACCATTTGTTGCTAAAGTATATTATCTTTCTAGGAGTTTCCGAATTATTATTTTAAGTGGATATGTATGTCTGTGTGTGTATGTATGCCACATGTGTGCAGGTGTCAGGCGATGACAGAAAAGGGAGTCAGATCTCATGGAATCGGAGTTATAGGTAGTTGTAAGCTGTTGTGGAGGTGCTCGGAATTGCATGGTGTGTGTGTGTGTGTGTGTGTGTGTGTGTGTGTGTGTGTGTGTGTGTGTGTGTGTATGTGTGTGTGTACATGAATGGAGGCCCTTGGTTGCGGTTAAAAAGTATTCCTTCATTGTTCTCCATCTTGTATATTGAGGCAAGGTAGCTCAGTTGAACCAAAAATTGCAAAAAGCCTCCCTACCAAGTTGACTCATGGGATGCTGTATATACATACGAAGAATGTATAGCACTTTACCTGAAATCTAGTAATCTAAACTACAGTCTTCATTCTTGATTGGGATATACTTTATTCACTGAGCAATAAGGCATTACACATAAGCTCTGTTGAGGTAGGAACTGTGCTTCCCACAATTATTTATTCCCATGTTTCATTCCAGTTGGGCACATGGGTTCAGCTGATGTAATTTCTTTCTCTTACATATCATCTTGCTGGGTTTTTTTTACATGAGATAGTTTTACCACTATTTCTATGTGACATGTAATTTCTTTACATAAATTTTCTTTCAGTTGTCAAACCATGGGCAAGCAGAGCCCACCAATGCTCCTGCTCAATCCGAGCCATTGCCCTTGACCACTGCATAGAATGTGAATGAGCATTGCCTTACCTGTTTACTATAAAAACAAATACACATGCATTAGTCTGACTATGATAGTTTAGTATACTTGTTTAAGGCCATTAGTTTAATCTCAGAATATGAAGGAAAGAGTTAAATAAGATAAGGTTACAGGTTCTAATGAAGAGGAAGATGAACAACTCTTTTTAATTCATATGTATGTATGTTCAGTATGCACATGTGCGTGTATGCATGCTCATATTAGCATTAGCATTAGCATTAGAGAGTGGATGGGTGTGTGTCAGATACAAGTGAGAAATTGACACCTGGCTTCTTCCTCAGTGAAACTCTCCACTTTATTATGGATTCAATAACTTCTTGCTAAAGTTATTGCAATTAAACAGCTTGTTCTGGGAATATGACCTGAGCCTCTCAAGTGCTGGTATTATTGGAAGGCCAGCATACCCTTCATGATTTTTTGTGGGTCTCTAAATTCCAGGTCCTTGTGATCATCCCCATGTTTGTTCAGCAAGTGCTTTATCCACTGTACCAGCTCCAAAGGTGATAAGTCATAATGGATAAAGCAAATATGAGACAGAGTCTGCATTGTGTCTTTTCTCATTGTTTTGACTGATGAAGAAGCATCTAAAGGATGGAAATTATTTCTTTGGTTAACAATTTCTGAAGATAAAATCCATTAGGTGGATAAGACATGAAGATTGAAAGCTTTTTGGCAGCAGGAATGAGTTGTTGTTGCTCACATCTCTCTAGGGCAGGAAAGCAAGGCCACTGAGAATATAAGCAGGATTATATCTCTCTGTAAAGCCAGCTTCACACTTATAAGCATAAGGTTATTGTGCAATTCAAATGGTCATTTCTGGGCTCCCTCCATATAAGGTTGACATCCTTGTTCTGAGAATCGCCTGTCTCAGTGTTATGTTAACCATTGCTCCCTAATTCGTCCCTAATATGCTAATAAAGCAACTTATTGCCAATTATTGAGCAGGGGCGAGAATAGGGCTTAACTTCCGCCCAGCCAAGGGAGGAGGAGTCAGAGGAGGAAGTAATGAATTTGGCCAACATAGAGGTCCAGAAAACTCCAGAAAAGAGGACCAAAACATAGAAAGCTACAAAGTGCAAGTATCTCTGTAATTTATACTAGGAGGAAGCCAAACCACCTTAGAGGGTTAGGAAGAGGTAATAACTACTCAGTTCTTGAGCTGAAAATCTTGTTTAAATAATATAGTAGAGTCTCAATTATTCATGTGATAGTTAAATTAAGAGTGAAATTTCAAAACAAATATAACTTTATAAAAAATAACTTTAACACATAACTACCTATTTCTTCCACTGATTTTTGCCTTCTAAAGAGTCCACAATATCCCACAACTGCTATTATCTGGGTATCAAATATTCAATTACATGAGCTTATGAGTACTCTTTATTTTCAAGCCACAGATTTTCAAGACCTGGACATCTATCTCCATATCAGCTCTACATAGTAGAGGTTTGCAAATTGCAATCTAGGCTGCACTTCCTCAAACTAATGGGTGGTAGGGAATCTGGGAGCTAAAGAGCACAAAGCCAAGGATCATGCAGTGGGAGGGGAGGGAGACCCAGCTGAAAGTCAAATCAATGTAATGATATAAAGCTGAATAGTGACAAGTGCGAAGTGCTATATAATGCCAAAATTGTAATGTGTCATCACACTGTCTGGTTTTGCTTTCATGTCCTTATATGTTAAAATAGCTAATATCTTTCTTAAATTTAGTATTTAAATAAGAGGATGCAATCATTTAAGAAAATCATACCTCATCAGGTATCACAGTCTGACTCTTAAGTTGATGACAGTCTACTCCCAAATGGACAGAATATTGTTTTCGTGTAGATAATACGTCAATAGCAGTCATGGTTTATTGTCTTGAGGCCATTTTTTTTAGAAAAATATGCATGGTTGGAGAGACTGCTCTGCGGTTAAGAGCACATGCTGTATTTTCTAGAGGACTCAACTTATTTGCCACCACTCATGTCTAGCAGCTCACAACTGCCTGCAACTTCAGCTCCAGTGTATCTTATGTTTCTGTCCTCTCTTGGAACCTGCAAACCTATGCACAGACACCTACACAGATACCCATGTATTCACACAACTAAAAATAAAATAAATCTTAAAAATGTCCACACAATGTCCTTGAACCATGTGGAGAGAGGGTATATTATAAATGTCCTTTAGTGGTGAGCACTCCAGTTACTCATTTTCTGAACTTTGACTAACAATGGGTAATATATTAGTTACTATATACTAAAAAACAATGCTTTTCTGATGAGGAATTTAGAAAGATGCTATATAGAATGTCCATTTACCAAGATAATAGTAGTGGGTTCTCCTCTGGAGCCTTTGAACTCCCTGGCCAAGTAACAGTATCGGAATTGAGTTATGATCTGGGACACGAGTCTTAAATCCAAAAAACAAAAAATCAAAAACTCAGTTGCTTAGCCCTATAAAAATCATGCCATTGTAAAAGGTTCAGAAAAGTTAGTATGATACAGGGGTTGTTCTCATTAACTCGCAGTAGCTGTAGCTGCTTGTGTAAGACCTGCACATGATTGAGTAAAATTCCAGCACATAAGGGAACAGGGCTGTGGTGCATTTGTAATTGAAAGCTGTTGGGATAGGCAAGGCCATTTTTTGTTTCTGATTCCTTAGGGGGGAAATAGCTCTAGTAATGTCCATTTTCCTTTTCCTGGTCTCACACCCATGCACAAAATGGCAGCCCTGTTTGGACTCAGTGATGTATGAAAAGGAGATAAACTTGGGAGGAAAAATGGTAGACAAGAGCCTGAATAGATTTGGAGGCTGAGTCCAGCACTGACAAAATTAAAATACATTATACAAATGTGAAATTCAGAAAATTATCACTAAACATTGTTGATGTCTTATTAAAATTCCAACTCAATCTGAGGGTGTGGTGTCATGGAGACTCTTACTATCATGCTACAGGTTAGGAAATTTTTGCTAGTTAGAAATAGGAATCTCCAATGGTCATGTGGCTCCAACCTACATACTTTGTGGGAGGTAAAATATGCAAACTGTAAGGATGCAATATCTGAGTCAAAAGCAGCTTCTCTTTCATAGATACCAATAGACACCTTAGTGTGACATGGTCTGAGAGTCCCTAACTAACAGAAAATGCCAGTGACAGGATAACATATCTGGGAAATGAGCTTAGATGAGACACAATCCCAATGCCAAGCTAACTCTCCTGAGTAGTGAGTTTATATCAAATTCTTAAGTCTTGTTCCATACCCACTTCTCTGCCTCCTGTTTGGGAATTAGAGACCTAATACAGCAAGATTGTGCTGTGAACCATCCACTCCATCCTCAGAAATTTGTATGATCAGATTCCAATTCACATGGGCTCTGATTCCTTTCTTCAGAGTGCCTGCCAGAGAGCATCCCATATTATTTCCTCTTGTCTATCTGTCCATTGCATTCAAAAACCCTCCTAATAAACTCCTTCTTTGCACAAGTAATTTATTTCAGTGTTCTCTTGAAGCTCCTCTCACATCTATAACCCAACACAGAGTGATAGATCTTTGCCCTCAGTAAAATCTGTGCAAGATCAACATGAGGCAAGAAATTCACATCTAGTACTCATTATAGGCACTCCAGATTTTATGCCTGTTGTAATACAACTGTTTAAGAGTCATTCATGTTTCTACAAGTAATCTTTTACCTGTGGTCTCTAAGAAAGTCTTAAAATGTCATTAGTTTAAGTACGACTTAGGTGTAAATGTACTTTGGCATTTTCATGCCTACCTGAAGTAAAAATGTGATTAATTCCTCCCAGGAAAAATTAACACAACACCATCAAGATGCCAATTTTGCAACACCATAACAGATTCCTGATTGGCAGTTTAACATTATTTCTAAATAATGTATTCTCCAGCATAACCAACTTGCCAAACATAGAGCTTCTCAACTACTGGTCCCGATTTCATAATCTTAACCTTCTAGTGTCCCCATTCCCATGTGAATCCTATGTTTATTATTTATATAAAAAGAACGGGTTGTAGGATCCAAGATGGCAGCGAGCAGTGTGGACCCTGTTTGGAGGCTCCACTGAACAATTCAGGGAATTGCACAGATTTCTGAGCCAGGAGCACCAAGGTCTCCACACCATGGCAGAGGGAGTGCTCCACAGTTCGGAGGGACCAGGGTGCGAAGGACCTGCATGCCCCTGCACATGGGAGGAGCATGGATTTTCTTGGATCAGAGCAGCAGCAGCAGAGGCAGCAGGAACAGTGGCAGCCCCAGCGGCACCAGCGGCACCAGCATCAGCAGTGGCAGTAGCTGAGGTTTGCAGCTCTGAGCGTTCTGGTGGAGGTGATTAGTGTGGTGGCCAGTGGGAGTTGCTGCGGGAGGAGGGACTCTGGATGGTATTTGGGTCACGTGGTGCCTTGTGACCCAAACTGGACTCGGCAGACAGTTCAGCCCCAGAGTCCCGGGTTCAGCTCAGTGCGTAGTGCCGTGGAGACGCTGTCTCAGCGCAGCAAGCAATTCTGCCCTAGGCACTAGCTCAACTCAGCCACAACTCCCCTGCTGTGACGCAGGCTGGGCAGGCACTCAATTCCACCCTAGGCACCAGCTCAGCTCAGCCGCAGTTCTCCTGCTGTGACGCAGGCTGTGCAGAGTGCTCAGTTCCACCCTAGGCACCAGCTCAGTACATCTGCAGTTCTCCTGCTGTGATGCAGGCTGGGTGGAGCGCTCAATTCCACCCTAGGCACCAGCTCAGTGCAGCCGCAGTTCTCCAGCTGTGATGCAGGCTGGGTGGAGCACTCAGTTCCACCAGAGGCACTAGGTCACATCAACGAGCAGTTCTGCACAAGACACTAGCACATCTCAGTGGGCAGTTCTGGGGCACTAACACAGGCTGAGGTCAGCACACAGATTCAGCCCAGAGGCCCTAGCTGGACTTGCCAGGCAGATTGAGCCCAGAGACTCTAGTTGAGCTGTGCGCACAGGCTTGGCGGCTCCAAGACTCTGGCTGGACTATCCACGCAGTATAGGCCCGGAGTCCCGGGCTGAATTCTGCGTGCAGTGTGAGTTCAGAGTCCCTGGCTGAGCCCGGTGCACAATTCCACCCCAGAGACTCGGGTGGAGCTCGGCGTGCAGTTTGGGGCCTGAGACCCTAACTGTGCTTTGCAGACAGATTGGGCCCAGAGATTCTAGGGGAGCTTTTGGCACAGTCCCGGCTCTAAGACTCTCGTTGGACACAGTGTGCAGTTTGAATCCAGAATTCCTGGCTGAGCTTGGGGGACAGTTCAGGCCCTGAGTCAATAACTAACCACAGGACACACTTTGGGCCAAAAGCCCCTAGCTGAGCTTGGGGAGCAGTCCCAGCCCACCAAAATTCTGGCTGGACCCTGTGTGTATTTTGTGCCCAGAATCCCTACCTGAGGTTGGCAGACAGTTCAAACCCTGAGAATCTATCTGAGCTCAGCGCGTGGTTCGGGCCCAGGGTCCCTGCTGGACTTGGCAGGGAACTCAGATGGCTGTAGATACCTTGGCCTGACCCAACGCTCATTCAGAGACCCAGAACGATTGCAGGACACACAGCACAGTGGAGCTGAGGATCACTGGCTGTGAGGTACCAAAACGACAGGGCTAACCTCCTGCCATCCACACCAGTGAAATATCAGAGCTTCCAGTCTACAGAAATCATGAGAAAATAAGTGAATCTATCATCAGACTCCCTCCATCCAACTCTGGAAGTTACCCAACAAAAACAAAGACACCAAGATGTCTAAAGGACAGCATAAAATCATACACAAAAACCCCCAAAACAACATGGCATCTCCAGTCCAGCTATCCCCAAAAAAAAACAACCCAGAGAACTCAAATACAATGGAAATACAAGAAAAAGACCTCAAATCCTTAGTAATGAGGATATTAATGGAGGAAACAAATAAAATTCGTAATCAAATGCAGGAGGACACAGCCAAACAGGTGAGAGACATAAAAGAAGCACATAGAGTGGAACTGGAAAATTTTCAGGAAAATGCAAACAATCAAATGAAAGAAATCAAAAAATCAATTCAAGATCTGAAGACGAAAATGGATTCAATGATAAACACACAGAAAGAAGAAAAATGAGAACGTAGGACCTCAGAAAGAAGGCGAGCAACACAGAGGTGAGCTTTTCTAACAGAATCCAAGAGATGGAAGAATGAGTCTCAGGTCTAGAAGAT
Source organism: Acomys russatus (assembly GCF_903995435.1). Taxonomy (NCBI): domain Eukaryota; kingdom Metazoa; phylum Chordata; class Mammalia; order Rodentia; family Muridae; genus Acomys; species Acomys russatus. The sequence goes on from NC_067142.1 coordinate 14,789,770, forward strand.
ACAATCACAGATCTTGAAGCAACCATTAAGGAAAATGCAAAATCTGTAAAACTCCTGACACAAAATATCCAAGAAATTAAGGACACCATGAAAAGAAGAAATCTGAGGATAATAGGCATTGAAGAATGACAAGATATCAGTCTCTAAGGCCCAGAAACTATTCTCAATAAAATCATAGAAGAAAATTTCCCCAATCTAAAGAAAGAGATGCCTATAAACATACAAAAGGCCTACAGAACACCAAATAGAATTGACCAGAAAAGAAAAACTGCCCATCACATAATAATGAAAACACAAAACATATAGAACAAAGAAAAATACTAAAAGCTGCAAGGGAAAAAGGCCAAATAACATTTAATGGAAAACCTATCAGAATTATACCCGACTTCTCAGCAGAGACCCTAAAAGCCAGAAGGGCCTGGACAGACCCTCCTACAAACCCTAAGGAACCACAGATGACAGGCAAGACTACTTTACCCAGCAAAACTATCAATAACCATTGATGGAGAAAACAAAATATTCCATGACAAAAACAAATTCAAACAGTACCTATCCACAAATCCAGCTTTACAGAAGGTACTAGAAGGAAAACTCCATCCCAAAAAGACAACCTACAACCAAAACTACCCAGGAAATAGATAACTATCCCATGGCAAAACACAACTACACAAACACTCGACTGGAACCAACATAAAAATTAAGACTCTAAACAGTCACTGGTCATTAATATCTCTCAACATCAATGGTCTCAATTCTCCAATAAAAAGACACAGACTAACTGAATGGGTGCATAACCAAGATCCAACATTCTTCTGCATTCAAGAAACACATCTCACCCATAATGATAGGCATTACCTCAGGGTAAAAAGTTGGAAAAAATATTCCAAGCAAATGGTCACAAAAAGCAAGCAGGCGTAGCCATTTTAGTATTGAACAAAATAGACTTTCAACCAAAATTAATCAAAAGGGATGAGGAAGGACACTTCATATTCATCAAAGGTAAAGTCAACCAAGATGACATCACAATTCTGAACATCTGTGCTCCCAATACGAGGGCACCCACATTTGTAAAAGATCTGCTAAAAAAGCTTAAACTACACATCGATCCCCACACAATAATAGTGGGGGACTTCAACACCCCACTCTCACTGAAGGATAAGTCATTGAAACAGAAACTAAACCGAGAAATAACATCATTAACCAATGCCATGGGTCAAATGGATCTAACACATATCTATAGAACCTTCCACCCAAACAAGAAACAATATACCTTCTTCTCTTGCACCCCACGAACCCTTCTCCAAAATTGATCACATTGTAGGTCACAAAGCAAGCCTCAACAGATACAAGAGGATTGAAATAATACCTTGTATCCTATCAGATCACCATGCTCTTAGGCTGAAATTCAACAACAACAGAAACAACAAAAAGGCTACACATACGTGGAAACTAAACAAATCTCTGCTAAATAACACCTGGGTCAGGGAAGAAATAAAGAAAGAAATCAAGGAGTTTCTGAAATTCAATGAAAATGAAGAAACAACGTACCCAAATTTGTGGGATACATTGAAAGCAGTGCTAAGAGGAAAATTCATAGCACTAAGCGCCTTTAAAAAGAAATAGGAAACATCACACATAAGCATCTTAACGACAGAACTAGAAGGCCTAGAAAAAAAAGAAGCAGAAACACCCAAAAGGAGTAGACGTCTGGAAATAATCAAACTCGGGGGTGAAATTAACAAATTATAAACTAAGAAAACAATCCAAAGAATCAACAAAACCAAGAGCTGGTTCTTTGAGAAAATCAACAAGATAGACAGACCATTAGCCAAACTAATTAAAAGGCAGAGAGACAGTATTGAAATCAACAAAATCAGAAACGAAAAGGGAGACATAACAACAGACACTGAAGAAATACAAAGAATCATAAGATCCTACTTTGAAGGCATATATGCCACAAAATTTGAAAATCTAAGGGAAATGGACGATTTTTTTTATCAATTTCATTTGCCAAAGTTGAGTAAAGAACAGATAAACAAGCTAAATAGTCCCATTTCCCCTACAGAGATAGAAGCAATCATTGATAGTCTCCCAACCACAAAAAAAAAAAAAAAAAAAGCCCAGGGCCAGATGGTTTCAGTGCAGAATTCTACTAGACCTTTAAGGGTGAGCTAATACTGATACTCTTCAAGCTATTCCAAAATATAGAAATGGATGGAATATTACCAAATTCATTCTATGAGGCCATAGTCTCATTGATACCTAAACCTCACAAAGACTCAACAAAGAAAGAGAATTTCAGACCAATTTCTCTTATGAACATCAATGCAAAAATACTAAATAAAATACTTGCAAAACGAATACAAGAACACATCAAAGATATCATTCATCATGACCAAGTAGGCTTTATACAAGGCATGCAGGGATGGTTTAATATACGGAAATCCATCAATGTAATCCACCATATAAACAAACTGAAAATAAAAAACCACATGATCATCTCTTTAGTTGCAAAGAAAACATTTGATAAAATCCAACACCCATTCATGTTTAAAGTTTTAGAGAGATCGGGGATACAAGGCACTTTCCTCAACATAATAAAGGCTATATACAACAAGCCAATAGCCAAAATCAAAGTAAATTTTGAGATACTCTAGGAAATTCCTCTAAAATCAGGAACAAGCAAAGGCCACCCACTCTCTCCATATCTCTTCAATATAGTACTCAAAGTTCTACCCAGAGCAATAAGACAACAAAAGGATATCAAGGGTATCCAAATGGAAAAGGAGGAAGTCAAATTATCCCTAATTGCAGATGATATGATAGTGTACATATGTGACCCTCAAAATTCCACCAGAGAACTCCTACAGCTGATAAACACCTTCAGCAAATTAGCTGGATACAAAATTAACTCAAAAAAGTCTGTAGCCTTCCTATACACAAATGACAAGCTTGCAGAGGAAGAAATTAGGAAAGCCATACCCTTCACATTAGCCACAAGCAATATAAAATACCTAGTAGTCACTGTAACTAAGCAAGTGAAGGACTTGTTTGAAAAAAATTTCAAAACTCTGAAGAAAGAGATTGAAGATGACCTGAGAAGATGAAATGATCTTCTTTGCTCAGGGATTGGGAGAATTAACATAGTAAAAATGACCACCCTACCAAAAGCAATCTATAGATTCAGTGCAATCCCTATCAAAATATCTACACAATTTTTTAAAGACATTGAAAGTTCAATTCTGAACTTCAAATGGAAAAACAAAAAACCCAGAATAGCTAAAACAATCTTATACAACAAAAGGTGCTCCGGATGAATCTACATACCTGATCTCAAACTGTACTATAAAGCAATAGTAATTAAAACAGCTTGGTACTGGTACAGCAACAGGCTGGTTGATCAGTGGAATCGAACCAAAGACCCAGATATGAATCCACACACACATGGTCACTTGATTTTTGACAAAGAAGCCAAATCCATTGAATGGAAAAAGAATAGCACCTTCAACAAATGGTGCTGGTCTAACTGGAGGTCTATGTGTAAAAAAATGAAACTGGACCCATATTTGTCACCTTGCACAAAACTCAAATCCAAGTGGAATAAAGACCTCAACATAAAACCAGAGACACTAAGTCACTTAGAGAAAAAAGTGGGGAAGAGCCTGGAACATATTGGCACAGGAGACAACTTCCTGAACAGAACACCAACAGCCCAGGCCTTAATGTCAAAAATTAATAAATGGGACCTCATGAGGCTGAGAATCTTCTGTAAGGCTGGAGACACTGTCAAGAGAACAAAGCAACAGCCTACAGACTGGAAAAATATCTTCACCAACCCTACATTTGACAAAGGTCTAATATCCAATATATATAAAGAACTCAACAAGCTAAACACCACCAAACCAAATAACCCAATTGAGAAATGGGACTTGAAACAAAACAGAGAATTCTAAACAGAGGAATATCAAATGGCTGAGAAACACTTAAAGAAATGCTAAACTTCCTTAGTCATCAGGGAAATGCAAATCAAAACAACTCTGAGATTCCATCTTACACCCATCAGAATGGCTAAGATCAAAAACTCAAGCGACACCACATTCTGGCAAGGATGTGGGGAGAGAGGAACACTCCTTCATTGCTGGTGGGAATGCAAACTAGTACAGCCACTTTGGAAATCTATCTGGTGCTATCTCAGAAAAATGGGAATAGGGCTTCCTCAAGACCCAGCTATTCCACTCCTTGGAATATACCCAGAAGATGCTCCAGCACACAACAAGAAAATTCGCTCAACCATGTTCATAGCAGCCTTATTCATAATAGCCAGAACATGGAAACAGCCTAAGTGTCCCTCAGTAGAAGAGTGGATAAAGAAACTGTGGTACATATACACTATGGAATACTACTCAGCTATTAAAAACAAGGAATTCCAGATATTTGGGGATAAATGGATTGAGCTAAAAATGGTCATAATGAGTGAGTTAACCCAGAAGCAGAAAGACTTAAATGGTTTACACTCTCTTATATCTGCATACTAGCCCAAGGGGCATGTCCCACGAAAGCCTTCACTTTCCAGGAAACTGGGACAGAGGGGAGGACATCCTATTGGGACTCTAGATGAGAGAAGCATGGGAGAATGGCAAAGTAGAAGGATCCAGAGGGTCCTAGAAACCTACAAGTAGAACATTATGATAGGCAGATTTGGGCGCAGGGGCCCCGCTCAAACTAAGGCACCAGCCAAGGACAATACAGGAGGTAAACTTTAAACCCCTACCCAGATCTAGCCAATGGTCAGAACATTCTCCACAGTTGAGTGGAGAGTGGGATAGGACTTTCTCACGCACTCTGGTGCCTCAGATTTGACCAGGTCTCCTGGAGGGGGAGACCTGGTGGCACTCAGAGGAAGGACAGCAGGTTACTGAGAAGAGATTTGATACCCTATGAGCATATACAGGGGGAGGTAATCCCCCTCAGGAACAGTCATAGGGGAGGGTAATAAGGGGAAAAGGGGAGGGAGGGAAGAATGGGAGGACACAAGGGATGGGATAACCATTGAGATTTAACAGGAATAAATTAATAATAATTTTTTAAAAAGATAGAAAACAAGAAAAAGGAAAAATAAGGAAAGTAATTGGGGCTGGACCACTTAGGACTCTACTCATAGAGGAGAAAATAAAAGAAAGGAAAGCAGAGTGGGACTTCAAATATTTAAGCATGCTATTTAAATGTATCTAAAGCACATGGAGCATTGCCAGCCAGGGTGCAGTGTAGCTGTATGTCAATAACCTTACAACACAGGCATCAAGCAGGGAAACATACTTGATGCAGTACACCTGCAGGCATGAGGAGAAAGCTGGCTCACTCAGGGGAAATATGTTAGGATAGCCCCTTTCTTTATTCCTTCTCACTTTGTCCTTGATTTATTGCCTTTGTTCCACTTGGCCAGGACAAAAGCTTCAGCTTTCAGCATGAAATGATATCCCAGACTCAACTAAATATATTTTGAAGACAAGGGCAGCCAACAAAATTAAACTATGAGCACAGAGGTAGGCTGTTATTTAATGCTAGAGAGAGATTATGGGAGGATTATTACTTTATCAAAAACTATTTCATCTTTGAAACGAGCACTGTGGTTTTCAAAAACTTTGGTGGTATGCTAATTTATCTCCTAACTTGCAAGAATTTAGACTTTCATTGCCAATTTATTGAAAAGCCTGACAACTGTCAGTGGCCTATGTTACAGGACATTCTGGCTTACTTAGTTATTGCTAGGAGAGCTAGGAGTCAGGACCTTCAGAGGAAAATTACATGTGCTGTTTCTTGAGTTTTATTGCTCTGCTTTGATTGAATGATCTATTGAATGTCCAATTTGATCTCTTTTATCTTTTTAGAGGTCCCTCCTGAAAGGGGAATACAAACACACACACAAAACCAATTTACTACAAAAAGAAGCCATATTCTTTCCTTTCATTCTTTCCCTTTTTTTTATAATATAGTGTATTTCACACACCTTTTATTGCCTCAATCTTTTAAATTATATATGTGTGTGTGTGTGTGTGTGTGTGTGTGTGTGTGTGTGTGTGTGTGTGTGTTTGTGTGTGTGTGTGTGTGCAAGTAAATATATTCCACAGTAGACATACAAAAGTCAGAGGACATCCTCAACTTATGGGTTCTCGCTTGCCATGCCATATTCTTTTAGGCAGGCTCTCTTGTTCTCTGGTGCATTCACTAGGCAAGGAGGTCTGTGAGCTTTCAAGGATTCTTGTATGTTCAACTCGATTTCACCACAGTTGCACTGGGGTTAAAGACCTGTGTGGTTTTATATGGGTTCAGGTGATCTGAACCCAGGACCTCATGCTGGCATAACAAGCACACTATCAATTGATCCATCTCTCCAGCCCTGCATCTTTTATAGCCTTCTCCCCTTTAATATTTAATGTACATTGAGAGGATAAACACTAATTAAAATTAATAGCAAGATAATGGCTCTAATCCATTTTCATTACTGTCTGTAAACTTTAGGAGATTTTCTCTAATTTATGTGGATCAAACTCCACACCTTGAAGTAGGTTATTATATGGCTAAATTCCTCTCCTTCAGGCTTAGGAGTGCTTCAGTCACTTAGAGATAAGAGAAGATAGTGAGTTTGACAAAGATAGGACTCTAGCACATGTCTGTAAGAAGGGTCTTTCACTTTAAAATATCCTGATGTTTGTTGAGGGTATTAAAAGATTCACAAGGAGGGCTCAGAAGTTAATAGCACTGGCTGTTCTTCCAAGGGCCCTGAGTACAACTCACATCAACCACATGGTGGTTCATCTCTATTGATATCTGTTGACATCATCTGGCATGTAGGCATAAGCCCTGGAAAAATACTGCATCCATAATAAATAAATTAATTTTTAAAACACACAAGGAAAGTTGCTAAAATACTAGGCTGCTTCTTCCATACAGATTCTGAACACTCTGAGATGCTTAGTCAGTGGTAGTGAGTTCTGTAATAAGTGTTTTCACAGTCAATGAAGGAGACAGTGAGTGTCCATTTGTATGGTGGACTGCTAAACAAGTTCTCCAGAAAGGCACAAAGTGGGTCCTTTGTGGGAGGAGGAGAAGGAGGTAAGGAGACTTATCTAAAAGTATGTCTGGAGGGAATGGAGGTAGGCAGGGAAAGGCAGCTTCAAACAAAAGCAAAGATATGAGCAAAGACTCCAAGGGAAATAGAATAGGATGCCTTTAGTGACATAAATGTAGAAATTACAGAATGCATGTATACCTCCAACTGTTTATGTGAATGCTAAGAGCACAGAAGACATAGGAAATGAAGAAGCTGGAAAGAGGATAAAACTGAGATTGAATGAGGGAAAATAAGGAGATGTAGGAAAGGAGTGACTTCTACATATTTGAATTTTTAAAAGACTACTTGTTCAGAATTAATAATATATACATATGCAGATTAGAAAACTCACTAAACACTGTGCTGATAATTTGATTCCAAGATTAGGGAATCTAGAACAAAGGTGACTGAAGTAGGAGGTGATTGAGATCTGGGCATATGGGTCAATAAGTAAGGTATTTTCAGTTAGCTTGAGGATGTAAATCCAATCCCAAGGATGTGTATAGAAGTAATGGGTGTTGTAGTCTATCCTGCTAATCTCAGAGATCTCTAATCTTCTGCAAATCTACCAATTAACCTTTCTGGCCAGTGGCTGTCTCTATTTCATTATTTGACCACTGGTTTTTTTCTTTCCTTCCTTTCTTTCTTTGTGTTTAGTGTTTGTTGATGACAAATAATCTACTCACTGAGTTATTTTCCAACCTTTATTATATACATCTTTAGTGATGAAGCAAGTGGCAGCAATGTGCTTCTACAGTAGCCTTTGACAATTCCTGTGCCCTGATATTCAGCCCTTATGCCATTCTTTTGTATTAAATGTCTACCATTTCTGTCAGGTGCTCTCTAGTACTATTTTCCCATATGAGAAAGAGCTGGCATTTCTGTTGAAAATTAATAAAAAGCAGAAAGCTAAATGCTCTCCACTGTGAGTAGGCACAAGGAAGGGCTTAGAGGCAAATTCTGGGGACATTCATATTCGAAGAGCTTAGGACAAGAATCTGTCTTCTTCAGACATTACGACTAATATTTTCCAACTAAGCCAAGCACAGAAGGTTGCAAAATGTTGTGACATGATGTTTGCAGTTTGCATATGCTACCTTTGGGTAAACATCTCAGCCACTGGAGAACATCCCAGGAAATGTCCTTAGGAATATCCAAACAGTAACATTACATGTAGCTGATCCTTTAACCAAAGTTACAACTTCATGATGGAAACAATTTTGATTTAGAATTGTGGCGATAATTCTTTTTTTTAAATAGTTTTTATTAATTTATTCTTGTTACATCTCAATGTTTATCCCATCCCTTGTATCCTCCCATTCTTCCCACCCTCCCATTTTACCATTATTCCCCTCCCCTATGACTGAAGCATGGGAAAATAGCAAAGTAGAAGGATCCAGAGGGTCCTAGAAACCTACAAGTTGAACATTATGATAGGCAGATTTGGGCCCAGGGGTCCCGCTCAAACTAAGGCACCAGCCAAGGACAATACAGGTGGTAAACTTTAAACCCCTACCCAGATCTAGCCAATGGTCAGAACATTCTCCACAGTTGAGTGGAGAGTGGGATATGACTTTCTCACATACTCTGGTGCCTCACATTTGACCATGTCCCCTGGAGGGGGAGACCTGGTGGCACTCAGAGGAAGGAGAGCAGGTTGCCAAGAAGTGTCAATAATTCTTTTACCATCCACAAAGGACATGTGTTTCCATTGAGAAGTTTTATACTAGTTTGACCTCAATCATCTGTCTTTAGATTTAGGTTCTGGACTTTGCCTGGATTTGTTATAGTTCTACTTGCTGACATGCATATTAAAATAAACTTCATTTTGTTTTCTCATTTTCATTTCATAAATTATTTTCAAATATGCTTGCTAATACCTTCATCCACATCTGACCTTTCTTTATGAAAATTCCTTTAGATATTAGACACCCAGTTTTGAACTTATAATTACCTCCTTTTGTGCCTTTTTTTTTGTCTACTCACCCCTCTCCCATTTGTTGTTGTTCAATAACCTGGGTGATTTCCCAGATTCTGTCTTCTAATTTCATAGACTTAAATTTTTCTTTTATCAGACTCCATACTCCCTCTGAAGTCGCTATGGTTTTGTTGGATTTCTGTACCCACTTTATTCCTGAGTTTGTGAATTCCTTGACTTGTTCATTTGATTACTTTATTTCTTATCTTGGAAGGTTTATGGATACAGAGGTTTTCGTTTCTTGTTGTCTCAGATGATTGAGACACTACATATCAGATGGACATTTCACCTGAGATTATTAGCAGGTAGGTACCATTGGAAGGAGATCACATGAGAGACTGATTTTCAATAGGGATCTTTCAAAAGACCAAAACATCACTTATATTTTTATGGAACTATTCACTTTTCTGTGGGAGAAAGTTCTATTTTTCTGTGTTGAAGAAGTAAAATCAGGCTGAGATCCCAGACGTCAGTGTCCATAGTCCACTTCCTGCATGATTAGTGCTCTATTTACAATGAGACTTCTCATCTGGCTTCTCTTCTATTCAGTTCTCTACACCAATGGATAGATGTAAGTTGAAAGTGGAAAGGAACCTGCTGTATATCTTCCTGGACTATCTTCCTGAGACTGAGATCCACTATATCTCCACAGAAATCATACAGACAATCTGATTTTCCCCCTCCATTTTCAAGCCCAGGGTGAGCAGAGAAGCCCCATGATAAGCAGTTATAGTGAGGCAGACAAGCCTAGGGTCTGCTTTGATTAAGCCACACACAGCCCTAATGCAGGGCACTTAGCAGCTTGGCTTCCACATGCATAGAACTGAATGCACACCATTATGAAGCAGTGGAGTTTCCTGAAAGCCTTCAGTATTCTCCCTTGTGTGGCCAAACACATTTTGAAGCACATCCAAAGCTAAGGCCAGTTTGCTGATGCAGACTATGCAGGATTTGGATGCAGGCACAGCATGGCAAGGCAATTTTAGAAAAATCCCTTATTTACTATTTTATATCTAAGAATGATGAGTGTGTATATGACAATAATTAGATGTATCATGAAGAAGACTACATGCAATGAACAAGGCTTGCATAACCTAAGCCCATCAATAAAAATAACAAACAATTAACATGGCATCCCAAGCAACCAACTCTTCCTCCTTCTCTTCTACCTAAAGAAAGAAGCCACAAACAGTAAACAGTGGCTCTCCAATAAATCTCATTCAAGACTATTGGGCTCTTCTACAGTATGTAGATTTTAATTTCATTTTGTTTTCCATTGAATTGCCTGCTACTTTTCTATTTGTGTGCATGACTTGACATCTTTTAATATGATGCCCAAATTTTCTAAACATCAGATTCCAGCAGAGACTATGAATAACAGTGAAAGGTATTCCCATGAGCTCACTTTCAGCATAACCAGGAAGGGAGGACATGTTCCTCTTCCAACTATTCCCAGTCTTACAATCCCAACAGTGGCTGACATTTTTGGGCCCACTGTAAGTTGTCTATTGTTATCTTTTGGAATTCTAACATTTTAAAGTGTTTCTAAAATTTCTTTATATAGTTTTGGAAGTGTGAAAAGGGAGATTTGATATTTTGTACACCTATCCATGTTTAAACAATGCTCTATTTTTTATATGTAGTTTGTCTGAATAACAATAACAGTATAGTTAAGCCTTATAGTTAAATTTAAAAGCACTTGTTCTAAGAGACAGCCATGTTGTATTCTACTCTAAAATCCCAACTTGACCAAGACTGTCAAAGTATGCTGGCTTCTTTCCCAGTCAGCAGCTGTACTTTTCCCCTACAACATGTGTGACAGAAACAGGCACCAATGTATAAGTTTTCTTCACTCAAGATTCCTGTGTACATCTGTGTATGCCACAGAAGAAGTACCAAATGCAAAGATCTGTGTGGCAGTCTTTTATGATTTTGTGCTAACAATACATTTCTAAAATGCTTTCATGTGGCTTTTACCCTCTTACATCCTCACTCATAATTTTAAACTTCACCCTCTCTTTTTAAAAATATGTCTCTTATGTGAGGCACTAAAGTAAGCAAACACAAGGAATTGTTTACTAGTAATAAGCCTTGTTTGGCACTGCCCAAGCATGGCATTCTTGCAATATTAATAAGCATGACAGCACTGCCTGAGACACTTATCTGCAGATTCTATGTATACCTTCCCCAACTCTGAACAATTCACAAAGCAATCAATCGGTGTCTTTGGAACCCACCTGCATCTAGCCACATGCACATCTTGTGCTCTGAGCAATAGAGTAACCTTCCTTGCCTTAAGAGAAGAAAAACTGTGGAGGTAGGCATCTTTGAAACAAACTGAGGACCTATGACAAGGTAGGCTCCTGGGAGGATATTGGGGTGAGTCCTGGTAGCAGGGGTCATGGAGACTTGAAGAGGTCACCTTCCAGCCATCCAGAACTTCTAGTGGAGGGAGGGGAACACCAACACACAGGGAGTACAGAGCACCTTATGGAAGGTTGAGGGGAGGAGACCTGCAGGGGACAAGAACTCAACAATACCAACAGAGTCAAACAACTTGGACTTAGGGGTGCTTATGTGGACTGAAACAACTTTCAAAGACCATGCATGGACTGGATCTTGGCTGTCTACACATATATAGCCAATGAGCTCCCTAGTAATGGGAGCAGGAGCTCTCTCTGGAATCTGGTGCCTGTTTCACTTGGATCATGACCTTCTGGTGGGATTTCCTTGCCCAGTCTCAGTGGAAGAGGGTGTGCTCAGTCCTGATTCAACATGATGTACTGGGATGTGTAGTGGATGTAAAGATGTTTTTGTTTGGCTCCTACATGGATGGGTTGGTGAAGGGGGCTCCTCTTTTCTGAAAAGTAGGGGGGAAGGGATAGGGAAACTGCAAGAAAGGGTGGGACCAGGAGGAGAGGAGCTAGTAGATTCTATGGAGATGTAAGTTGAATAAAACAAGAATGAAAAGAATAAAACTTGTATTCAAAATCCAGACAAAAAGAGACCCCAGAGAGTTACATGGGATACTTGACTGTCTGTTTTGTGGTCCCCTGTCAAGTTTGACCATTTATTTATTACTAATCTCTATCACTGCTATATTTTGGACTAGTTATCTGCAATTTTTGGCAATTTCTTTATGTTTTTATTACATTCTTGAATAAGAGGCCTCAAAAAATTCAGCCTAAAACTGGACCACCAAATGCAGAGATAGGGTTGGGTATAGGCAGCAGTCACATTATTCTCCACAAAGTAACTTCACAAATGCTCAAATACTCTTGGGGACTGGGAGATGGCCTGTCACAGGGGATAACTACACCATATAGACAGAGAGAAAAGGACAGAACAGAAACATTTATGTGCTAAAGCATTGAAGAGCCAAAGAAATTAATGATTATTCACAGTATACTTTCTGCAAAAAAGAAAATGAAGTGTGCAGGAAAAGGCCTGAATTAGTACCTTCTTTTCTATCTCAAGATGTGTTTACAGGTAAAGTGCTGCAGCAAGAATAACAGCATGCCTTTTATTTGAGAAACGCTTTCTTTGAACAGATGATAAATATTTCCTTATTCCTTAAAGCTATAATTAGATGTTTAGTCCAAAAGTTAAATCCACAATTCCTCAATCTCTCCACCTCAGCATTAAAAAAAATCCATGTAGCTCAGTATGTAGCCATCTCTTTCGTGCATTCTGTAATAGCCCTATTTTGTAATTTTCCCACATCTTTTATCTGAGATCTTCAAATCCTTTGCCAGCAGGTTCTCATTAATCCCAAAAACCTGCTAGGTGACCCTTGACCAACAAAATTATTCCAAATCTACAGATGAAAAAAAAAAATGGATGCCTCGAGAACCTGACCCCTCTCCATCCTCACCCTATGTAGAAACCACTGAACATCACAAGGGAAGAAAATAATCATTGGCTTATTGTCAAGAAAGCAACCTTGTTTGAAAAAACAATCACTCAGTTCTTAGGACATTTCTTGAGAGGCTTTTAGAATATTGAGATACAGCACAGCTGATGGGCAGAGAGTCCTGAAGCCCACCTCTGCACATGCACCAGGAATGGCCTACTTGTTAGAGGAACAGTAGCACTCATCTCAGCATTCTGTTTGTGGCCAAATCCTTCCAGAAGCCTTTGTTCATTTACACACCAGTAAGAAAGGCTCACCCTCTTTCCAGAGCATTGCCCCTGCAATCTTATGACATTGTTATTCCCTAGCCAACTTGGGATTTGGGAAAGATGTGGCTCTTTAAATAACCACACAGACCTTTGGATTGGACTTCTTTTAGCTAAGGCTCACTGGAGAAAGTTGTTAAGAGTCATCCAAAGTTGCCGAGTCATTCTGCCTCTCTTTAGAAGGCTTGATGCAGACAGGTTTTGCTCATCCTAACACTAAAGTCTCTGCCTGAATATATTCACTTCTGCTGGTTGTTTGAACATGTGATTCCAACTGAGAACCTGTAGCAATGAGGAGACATTCCTCCTGAGTATGCGTGTCTAATTCCCAAACCCTTTGCTCTCCTCAGGGCAAACACTGATATTTACTTGCTGTGATGATAAACCTTTCTCCTGTGGTGGGAAAAAGTTCTTTACCAGAAGCACAATTTCTGTAACCTTTGTATACTTTCTCACAGGCCATCTTTAACACCATTGATAGCCATTGCTTGCTAGTCTTTGTTTGTGAACTAATATCTTCATGACTGACAAATGAAACCTTTTAGGTTATATTAACTTAAGTGGTCATGACCTCTCATCAATCAAAGAGCTGAGTGTCCTCAGATAGTGTCTACTTTAACCTTCCTATCTCCCAAATGTATTTGAGAAGTGTCCTAATTCGTGATTTTCTTGGTTCTGCTACCATCAAATTTCATAAAATTGTTAACACATTGGAATATAAAATTTGAGATACCCCAAATCTGTGTGCTTTAAGTACTCTGTTTTCTGTGGCCTTGGTCACTCATAGCTAGTTCTAGAAAGAAATGTTTATCTCCTTTGAAATGAGAGTTTTGTTTTTATGTAGACACTTCAGTCTTTTTATCTTTTTTTTTCTGCCTGTGTGGGCCTCAAGAGTCTACAACATTGTGTTTGGTTACAAGATCTGCACATGGACTCTAAGGGGACTCTCTACACTTGCTAGTTGTGTGACTCTTTCTCTTACTAGACAGAAAATACATATTTCAACCAGAGAACCATCTGAAAGCTAAGAAGTTTTGAGCAATGGTGATATAATTAATATTAATCAAACACATGTTTTACTTCCTGAATTTATGAAAGTCAATAATAGTATACTTGTTTTCCTATTACACATACATCAACCAGTAAATAGTACATTTTAGGTGTTATCAGTAAAATGTGTGTACTAGCCAGGTGTGGTGGTGCATGCCTTTAATGCCAGCCCTTGGAAGGCAAAGGCAGAGGCAGGCAAATAGCTGTGAGATGGAGGCCTGGTCTACAAGGCAAGTCCAAGACAGCCAAGCCTACAGAGAGAAACCCTGTCACTACACAAACAAAGCAAAAACAAAAAATGAACAAAAATGTGTACACTGAAGCTCAACACTAAATGTGGCTATATTTGGAGATCATAATTAAGATAAATTATTTCATTAGGAATTGAATATAAAAAAAACATAAATCGACCTCTGGGTAGAGACATACCATTATATCCAGTCCAAGAGTTCAACTAATTGAGCTGGCCAATGACCTGTCCAAAACACCACCCCTCAGGAAGTCTGGTTCATATTCAAGCAAGCCAGAAAGATGGAAATGATAATTATTCCTTTAATGAGTTAATGTGATATACCTTTCTTTCCCAGAATCCCTCAGTGCAGCTCCATAATTGCTACAAAGTTCTGTTGGATTTGTCCTCTGTTCTGAGTTCTATTACACTACATTTTTGTCATCTCTTTCTTTGAGATGGTGACCAGACCTCACTTTTGTTTTCTTCAGACATACTGAGCTTCTTTATTTTTCTGCCATGTGGCCAATTTCTACACTTAGATTGAACAACATGGCTCTCTCTTCATCTTCTGTGTCTCTGTTTCCTGGGTAGCTACAGAGAGTTACAATTTGTCTTCTTTGGAGTTTTGATTTAGATTTAATTATGTTATCTTTAAGCGATTTTTTGAGCTCATTCTTGACTGCTTGTATTAGAGACTAAAACCCTAAAAGGAGAGACCAACTTCCCTATTAACAAAATGATGTCATAAAGAATATTCTCTCATCTTACACAATTAGTATCTTTCAAAAAAAGACACAAGAGTTTTCTAAAATCTCCTCCTTTCTCTCCCTACACACACTCTCTCTCTCTCTCTCCTGCTCTTTCATTCTCACATCTACCTCCTTTTTAATTTCCCTTGATGTAGACACATAAGCATAAGTACAAACTGAGATCAACCCAACTGGAGATCTCTCACCATGCAACAGCACTGTGTGCCAGCACTTGATTTTGCATTCCTTGTTTCCAAATACTATAAGGAAATGAACTCTCATTTTTAAATATATTTTATTAATTTATTCATATTACATCTCAATTGTTATCCCATCCCTTGTATCCTCCCATTCCTCCAGCCCTGCCATTTTCCCGTTACTCCCTTCCCCTTTGACTGTGACTGAGGAGGACCTCTTCATCCTGTATATGCTCATAGGGTATCAAGTCTTTTCTTGGAAGCCTGCTATCCTTCCTCTGAATGCCACCAGGCCTCCCCATTCAGGGGACGTGGTCAAATATGGGGCACCAGAGTTTGTGTGAATGTCAGACCCCACACTCCACTCAACTGGGAAGAATGTCCTGTCCATTAGGTAGATCAGGGTAGGGGTTTGAAGTTTACTGCATGTATTGTCCTTGGCTGGTCCCACAGTTTGAACAGGACCCCTGGGCACAGATCCACCCATCATAGTGTTCTTCTTATAGGTTTCTAAGACACTCTGGATCCTTCTACTTTGCCATTCTCCCATGTTTCTCTCACCTAGAATTCCAATAGGATGTCCTCCCCCCTCTTTCCTGATAAGTGAAGGAATTCATGGGACATGGACGTTGGGCTAGTGTCCAAATATAAGTGAGTATATACTATGTAAGTCTTTCTGCTTCTGGGTTAACTCACTTATTATAATAATTTCTCATACAATCCATTTGTTCACAAACTGCAGGAATGCCTCATTTTTAATAGCTAAGTAGTATTCCATAGTGTAAACATACCACAGCTTCTTTATCCGTTCTTCTACTGAGGGACACTTAGGCTGTTTCCAGGTTCCGGCAATGATGAATAAGCCTGCTATGAACATGGTTGAGCAAATCTTGTTGTGTGCTTGAGCATCTTCTGGGTATATTCCAAGAAGTGGAATAGCTGATTCTTGAGGAAGTCCTATTCCCAAATTTCTGATATAGTGCAAGATAGATTTACAGGGTGGCTGTATTAGTTTGTATTCCCACCAGCAATGAAGAAGTATTCCTCTCTCCACATCCTCATCAGCATGTGGTGTCACTTGAATTTTTGATCTTAGCCATTCTTATGGGTGTAAGATGGAATCTCACAGTTGTTTTGATTTGCATTTCCCTGATGACTAATGAGGTTGAGCATTAATTTAAGTGTTTCTCAGACATTCAATATTCCTCTGTTGAGAATTCTCTGTTTAGTTCTGAGCCCCATTTCTCAATTGGGTTATTTGGTTTGGTGGTGTTTAATTTCTTGACTTTTTTATGTATATTGGATATCAGACCTTTGTCAGATGTAGGGTTTGTGAAGATCTTTTCCCAGTCTGTAGGCTGTCTCTTGGTTCTGTTGACAGTGTCTCCTGCCTTACAAAAGCTTCTCAGCCTCATGAGGTCTCATTTATTAATTGTTGACCTTAAGGCCTGGGCTGTTGGTGTTCTGTTCAGGAAGTTGTCTCCTGTGCCAATGTGTTCCAGGGTCTTCCTCACTTTTTCTTCTAACTGACTTAGTGTCTCTGGTTTTATGTTGAGATCTTTGATCCAATTGGATTTGAGTTTTGTGCATGGTAACAAATATGGGTCCAATTGTATTTTTTACACATAGACATCCAGTTAGACAAGGACCATTTGTTGAAGATGCTATCTTCTTTTCCATTGAATAGATTTTGCTTCTTTGTCAAAAATCAAGTGACCATATGTGTGTGGATTCATATCTGGGTCTTCGATTCAATTCCATTGATTAACCAGCCTATTGCTGTGCCAGTACCATGCTGTTTTAATTACTATTTCTTTATAGTACAGCTTGAGATCAGGTATGGAGATTCCTCCTGAGGATCTTTTATTGCACAAGATTTTTTTTATAGCTATTTTCGGTGTTTGTTTTTCCTTATGAAGTTGAAAATTGAACTTTCAATGTCTTTTAAAATTACATATGTATTTTGGTAGGGATTGCATTGAATCTATAAACTGCTTTTGGTTAGATGGCCATTTTTACTATGTAAATTCGCCTGATCCATGACCAAGGAAGATCATCCCATCTTCTGATGTCATCTTCAATCTCTTTCTTCATTGTTTTGAATTTTTTTTTCAAACAAGTCCTTTACTTGCTTGGTTAGAGTAACTCCTAAATATTCTATATTGCATGTGGCTGAGGTGAAGGGTGTAGTTTTCCTAATTTCTTACTCTGCATGATTGTCATTTGTATATAGGAAGGCAGTTAACTTTTTTGAGTTAATTTTTTATCCAGCCAATTTGCTTAAAGTGTTTAACAGCTGTAAGAGTTTTCTGGGGGGAATTTTGGTGGTCACTTATATACACTATCATATCACCTGCAAATAGGGATAATTTGACTTCCTCCTTTCACATTTGGATCCCCTTGACCTCGTTTTGTTGTCTTATTGCTCTGGCTAGAGTTTCAATTACTGTATTGAGAGAGTGGGCAGCCTTGCTTTGTTCCCGACTTTCGAGGAATGTCCTTGAATATCATTTAATTTGACTTTGGCTATTGGTTCGCTGTATATAGCCTTTATTATGTTGAGGTGCCTTGTATGCCTTGTATCTCTGATCTCTCCAAAACTTTAAACATGAATGGTAGTTGGATTGTATCGAATTCTTTCTCTGCATCTAAGGAGATGACCAGTTGGTTTTTTTTTTTTTTTTTCAGTTTGTTTATATGGTGGATTACATTGATGAATTTCTGTATATTAAACCATCCCTGCATGCCTGGAATGAAACTTACCTAGTCATTGTGAAGGATACCTTTGATGTGTTCTTGTATTCATTTTGCAAGTATTTTATTTAGTATTTTTGCATCGATGTTCATAAGAGAAATTGGTCTGAAATTCTCTTTCTTTGTTGAATCTTTGTGAGGTTTAGGTATCAATGAGACTATGGCCTCATAGAATGAATCTGGTAATTTTCCATTCATATCTATCTTTTGGAGTAGCTTGAATAGTATCAGTATTAGCTCACCATTGAAGGTCTGGCACAAGTCTTCACTGAAACCATCTGGCCGTGGTCCTTTTTGGTTGGGAGCCTATCAATGATTGCTTCTATTTAATAGGGAAACTAGTATAATCTAGCTTTTTTTTATCTGTTCTTCACTCAATTTTGGCAAGTGGAATTGATCAAGAAAATTATCCATTTCCTTAGATTTTTAAATTTTGTGGCATATATGCCTTCAAAGTAGGATCTTATGATTCTTTGTATTTCTTCAGTGTCTGTTGTTATGTTTCCCTTTTCATTTCTGATTTTGTTGATTTGGATACTGTCTCTCTGCCTTTTAGCTAGTTTGGGTAATGGTTTTTCTATTATGTTGATTTTCTCAAAGAACCAGCTCTTGGTTTTGTTGATTCTTTGGACTGTTTTCTTAGTTTCTAATTTATTAATTTCATCCCTGAGTTTGATTATTTCCAGATGTCTACTCCTCTTGGCTGTTTCTGCTTCTTTTTTTCTAGGACTTCCAGCTGTGTCGTTAAGTTGCTTATGTGGGATGTGTCCAATTTCTTTTTAAAGACACTTAGTGCTATGAATTTTCCTCCTAGTACTACTTTCAATCTATCCCACGACTTTGGGTATGGTGTTTCTTCATTTTCATTGAATTTCAGGAAGTCCTTAATTTCTTTCTTTATTTCTTCCCTGACCCAGGTGTCATTAAGTAAAGAGTTGTTTAGTTTCTATGTATGTGTAGGCTTTTTGTTATTTCTGTTGTTGTTGAATGGAAACCTAAAACCATGTTGATCTGGTAGGATACAAGGTATTATTTCAATCCCCTTGTCTCTGTTGAGGCTTGCTTTGTGACCTACTATGTGATCAATTTTGGAGAAGGTTCCATGGGGTGCAGAGAAGAAGGTATATTCATTTTTGGTTGGGTAAAAAGTTCTGTAGATATCTTTTAGATCCATTTGATACATGGCATTGGTTAACGATGTTATTTCTCAGCTTAGTTTCTGTTTCAATGGTCTATCCTTCCGTGAGAGTGGGGAGTTGAAGTCTCCCACTATTATTGTGTGGGGATCGATGTGTGGTTTAAGCTTCATTAACATAAACATTAACAAATGTGGGTGCCCTTGTATTTGGAGTATAGATGTTCAAAATTCTGATGTCATCTTGGTTGACTTTACCTTTGATGAATATGAAGTGTCCTTCCTCATCCCTTTTGATTAATTTTGGTTGAAAGTCTATTTTGTTATATATTAAAATGGCTATGCCTACTTGCTTCTTGAAATATTTTTTCCAGCCTTTTACCCTGAGGTAATGTCTATCTTTATGGATGAGATGTGTTTTGTGAATGCAGAAGAATGTTGGATCTTGTTTATGAATTTCTTCAATTAGAGTCTGCCTTTTTATTGGAGAATTGATACCATTGATTTTGAGAGATATTAATGACCAGTGACTGTTATGAGTCTTAATTTTGATTTGGTTACAGTAGAGCACTTGTGTGGTTCTGTTTTTGCAGTGGTGTCGTTATCTATTTCCTGTGTAGTTTTGGTTGTAGCTTGTCTCTTTGGAGTAGAGTTTTCCCTCTAGTACCTTCTTTAAAGCTGGATTTGTGGATAGGTACTGTTTGAATTTGTTTTTGTCATGGAATATTTTGTTTTCTCCTTCAATGGTTATTGATAGTTTTGCTGGGTAAAGTAGTCTGGCCTGTCATTTGTGGTCTCTTAGGGTTTTTAGGAGATTCTGTCCAGGCCCTTCTGGCTTTTATGGTCTCTGCTGAGAAGTCGAGTGTAATTCTGATAGGTTTGCCGTTAAATGTTATTTGGCCCTTTTCCCTTGCAGCTTTTAATATTTTTTCTTTGTATATTTTGTGTTTTGATTATTATGTGACAGGAAGTTTTCCTTCTCTGGTCTATTCTATTTGTTGTTCTGTAGGACTCTTGTATGTTTATAGGCATCTCTTTCTTCAGATTGGGGAAGTTTTCTTCTATCATTTTTTGAGAATATTTTCTGTGTCTTGGAGTTTGGCATCTTCTTTTTTTTCCAATGGCTATTATCCTCAAATTTCTTCTTTTCATAGTGTCCTTGATTTCTGGGATGTTCTGTGTCAGGATTTTGCCAGATTTAGCATTTTCTTTAATGGTTGCTCAAGATCTATGATTGCTTTTTCTAGACATGAGATTCGTTCCTCCATCTTTTGGATTCTGTTAGAAATGTTCGCCTCTGTGTTGCTCGCCTTCCTCTGTGAGCTCTCATGTTCCCGTTTTTCTTATGTCTGTTTGTTTATCATTGAATTCATTTTCATCTTCAGCGCTTGAACTGTTTTATTGATTTCTTTCATCTGATTGTTTGTATATTCCTGAATTTCTTCCATTGACTCTTTATAGGCCTTCTTAGCTTGAACGGTTTTATTGATATCCTTCAGTTGGTTGTTTGTAATTTCCTGACTTTTTTCTAGTGCCTCTCTACAGGCCTCTTTTATGTCTTCCACCTGTTCAGCTGCATCTTCCCCTATTTGATCATGAATTTGATTTTTTCCTCCATTATCATCATCATTACTAAGGATTTGAGGTCATTTTCTTATATTTCCATTGTGTTTGAGTTCTCTGGGTTGTTTTCTTTGTGATTGCTGGTATCTAGAGACGCCATACCATTTTGAGTTTTTTGTGTATGATTTTACACTGTCCTTTAGGCATCTTGTCATCTCTGTTTTTGGCAAGTAGCTTCAGGAGTTGGGTGGAAGGAGTCTGGGGATAGATTCACCCATTTTCTCATGATTTCCCTAGGCCAGAAGCTCTGATGCTTCACTGGTCTGGATGACCCAAGTCTAGCCCTGTAGTTTGGGTCTCTCACAGCCAGTGATCCCCAGCTCCACGGTACTGTAGGTTCTATAATCGCCCTGGGTCTCTGAATGTGTTTTGGGTGAGGGCCAAGTGTCCACAGCATTTTTGGTCCCCTTGTAGCACTGAAGCTCTCCAGGGACTGGAGTAGGTTGGGCAGAAGTGGTCTACAGGCACTCTAATCCCTGTCTCCCCAAGATTTCCTTAGTTCCAGAACTTTGATGCTCTGCTGGTTTGTGTTTCCTGGTAGCATTTCACGAACCAGACCACTCGCAGAGTCCAGGTTAGGTTAGTGTCACAGGGCCCAAATTGCACACACACTGAGTCCAGTTCACGTCTCTCCATCCAAATGGGTCTCTGGGCTTAATCCTCACTCTTAGCCCAGTTAGCGCTGAGTCCAATCATGGTCTTTGGCCCAAACTTCACAATTAGCTTGCCAAGTTCAGCCAGGACTCAGGGTCAGTTCTTGGGGCCCAGTCCACACGTCGAACTCACCTAGAGTCTCTGGGACCAAACTGCCCTCCAAGCTCAGCTAAGGACTATGTGCCCAAACC
The DNA here is from genome assembly GCF_903995435.1 of Acomys russatus. NCBI lineage: Eukaryota > Metazoa > Chordata > Mammalia > Rodentia > Muridae > Acomys > Acomys russatus. The sequence goes on from NC_067142.1 coordinate 14,811,623, forward strand.
ATGCACCAAACTCAGCCAGAGTCTCAGAGCCTACACCGCCTGCCAGGTTCAGCCAGGGACTCTCAGCCCAAACCAAGCGCTGAGGTCAGCTAGTCTCTGGGCCCATTGATGATGGTTTATGCAAGCAGGTAGCTCCACACACACCAAGGCTGAAGCACAAAAAGAGTATATAGCAGGTTTAATTGTATCTGCATACTTGAGCTTACAGAGTATGGCCCAGCAGTACACAAGACACTTCATTAGTCCTTCACATATACATTTCCTGTGATGTTCAACCCCTTTTCTTACTTTCCTACCTCTCTTTAGAAGTTACGTTTTATAAGACATTAGGAAAAGCTATTCTTAAATGTTCTTGATTTCTGTACATATAAATCTACTATCCCTGTGAGATGGCAGCCACCCAATGTGAGAATACTCATAGTCTTATCTTTCACCTTCCTTTAGTAATTTCCTGCCTGTGAAGCTCTCACCCTCTAGGTGGTTTCCACTTTGTCTTTTAATTACACTTTAATATCAAATGTACTAAGTAGTTGACTTTGTATTGATGGTTGGATGACACAATATTAAGCTAGTCATTTATATTTTTACTGCTATGAATAAGGTGAAGAAATGTTTTGTAAATTACTTTCTATGAGCTACATATATATGTATCATTTTGTTTTGTCTTTAATTAATTGGTTCAAATAAAATACCATGTAATATATAAGCCTTCACCTAGCCTTCAGAGCTTTTATTTTATTTTTTCTTATGCTTCCAGAAGCAGGAGCTGTTTAGTCTTTCCTCTTGGAGAGGGCCCTCATCTTTGCTTGTTCAGGCTGACTTTCCAACTGTGTCCATACATGCTAAAGCAAGAGGGGAGTTAAAGTCCCCTAGTATCTACTTTTGGATCAGGGACCCAACTTCTATCATCTCATTTCACCAAATTATTCTTTTAATCCAAATATAACCATAAATGAAGAGGAAGAAATCTGGACCTCACCATCTAGGCTGCAAAGTAGAGGCAAAGTTCAGTTTATAATAATATTTAGATTCTTAGGAGAAAACCAAACTTAAAGTATTAATTACAGAAAAAATAGAAACAAGAAATAGTGTCAGCATCTCATTCTACCCAATTCTTTATTCCTCTGCTCAGACCAAACACTTAGCACTGTGGATAAACTCAGACACTGGGTATGTCCTATCCAGTAGAAAGGTCACAATGGGTCACAGCAACATAATTGTGACATGGATTATGGAAGAAATTATTTAAATCTTATGCATATATGCAATGATGCAATCAAGTCTCACCTGGAAACTCTCAATAGAGCAATAAAAAATACTGAAGTGTTCAGGGCTGAATGGGGCAAAATAAATAAATAAATAAATAAATAAATAAATAAATAAATAAATATTTCTGGGGCATGCTTCTCCAGCTCTGGACATCATAATTCCTTCTGCACAAAGTATTTCACACATGCACTTTTGTCAGAGAGATAGGTGATGAGATTCAATAGAGACTTCTGAAAGGCTTTCTTGAGAGAAAGCAGAGATGGCTAATAAGGATATCCTATTGTGGACTTGACCCTGTCTGGAAACTGATAGGTTTTTTACTTGAAGGTACTTCCTGTTATGATCCATACTTATTTCTTTTTCTCTTGAGCTAGTACACACAAAATACAAAGTTTCTCAGGTCATAATTATTCCTTTTGAGGCATGTGTAATCAGCAATTCAGACTGTGAACCTTATAAATTTATATGCCTCCAAAAATTGATAAAAGAGGAATACTGGGGCAAAGACACACAAATCATTCAATGCCTGAGGCAACTGAAAATCCACAAAGTGAACGTGACCTGGAAGCATCATTTCAATTTTTTACTGAAGGAATTTCAGCATAGATTGATGGCTTTATTTGTGAATCTTCTAACTTCACTTGTTTATCTCAACCAGAAAGGAACCAAAAACAGTAATTAAAATATTTGCATGGGGGTATATATATAGACATTATGATCCTTAATGTTGATTGTCAACTGACAATATCCAAAATAATCAAAAAGATAACATTCAGGGCATATTTCTGATGGGTTATCAGGTCTGGATAAATTGAAGTTAGAATCTTACCATAACTGTGGCCAGCACTCGCCCATAGCCTGGGGTCCTGGACTCCTGGACTGGACAGAAGGGAGGAATTGAGCTAAGTACCTAAGTCCCCCCCCCCTCTCTCTCTATCTATCTCTCTCTCTCTCCTTTCTCTCTGTCTCTCACTCTCTGCTTTCTTGGTACCTTCAGCTCCTTGATACATTTCTTTCCTTCTGTGATAAACTACACTCTCAAACTATGACCCTTTCTTCTTAAATTGCTTTGCTGGTACAGTTTATCAAAGCAAAGGGAAAAGAAAGTAATTCACACACATGAACATTTTATAATATGCAGTGAAAATAAGAATAAAATAAAGGGAATTTAAGTGTTTTTAATGAAAATTTTGTCTGTCAAAAAATACTGACTTATCTCACATGACTTAAAAGTCACTCTCTTTGTGGAACATGTGTGATTTTCTCTTCCAAAGGAAATAGGTCAACTTTGTTACCCTCTCTCTGTACCTAGTATCCATGATCTTCCTGGCAGATAGTCTAACTGTAATCAATCTGTACAAACCATATGTATATGAGACATATGAACTTGTGTGTTTCTGGCTGAAAAGTATGTTCTTAATGGCAGGGCATGGTCCTCTCTGTATCTTGATATATTATATACTTCCTGTCACATAGAAAGTGCTTCAGGAATATTTGTCAAATAACAATTTTGAAAAAAAATGGTATTATGGGAAGAGAAAACTCTTATTCAGTAAAATGCCCAATTATTTCTTAGAAAATGAAGCAATTACCTTGCAAGAATAAGGACTTGAGTTTGATGTGATTTGAGTTGGCATGTACCTGTAACCTTAGCATCCAGGAGGTAGAGATACATAGCATCTGGAAGCTCATAGGCCAGCCAGACTGTCCTAACTGGGGAAGCCATGCTACACACCTGAGCCTTTACACCTGCCTGAGATCTTCACAACCAACAGTTATGACCTATGCACCTCTTTGTTTTCTGAATTTAGTCTTGGTTTCATGAATGTGAATATCTATAGGGCCAGATTGGGCAGCTAATAAAGGGAAAGTTTAAGAATGTCTTGAAAGGAATATACAAAAAAATATTCCAGGGAGGAGTGCGCATTATTCCCTACTAAAGAACTGTCAACTATTTAAAATAATTGTGTTCCAAAGATTAAATGATTAGCATTTTTTAATTTAGTCCTTGTGATTAACACAACAGAGCCAGGGGTGGTGGTACACACCCATAATCCCAGCACTCATCAGTTGAGACTGCAGATCTGAGACTTCCAGTGAGATTCTCTCACAAGGAAAAAAAAATCAATAAACTATAAAAAAAAAAAAAAAAAAAAAACCTGACTATGGTACTGGGCCGAGTAAATGAGGTTGAGGCCCTTCTCTGGCTGTTAATCACTGTTCTATTGTGAGCTATGAGGTCTTTCATAGTAGATATATTAGCTGGTAACCAGAGTTACTAGGAGAGCTAAACACAGTATTAATTCATTGGAATAATTAATTAGATGCAGTGAGTTGTAATTCATGTATGCCCACCAGTCATATTTTCAGAGGTATATGATGACTGATTTAAGTATGTGAAGGTCTACTAAAAAACTATGGGGACAATCTCTCTACCATCTTAACATGGTCAAAACACACCAGGAAAAGGTGATCTAGGTTACAAGGAAGATCAGCAGACTGATTGTTGGGAGACATTCCTAGTTGTTCCATGTATTAGTTATCTGCCTTGCATGTACCTGGTCAAATTTTCCATGCCCCAGGATCCAAGGGCAGCCTCATATACTTGGCAGGCTTGATGTAGCAGAGATGAAGGTCTGATCTGTTAGTGTGGTTTTGGCCATTAACTTTTAAACTGATGAGTAGGTGATTAAATGGTGCATGGGCTTAAAAAATATTAAGTCCCCCTTTTCCCAATATTCTTAATCTTTTCTGTTTTCTTACTTTACCTCTTGATCTTTTTTTTTTTTTTTTTCGAGACAGGGTTTTTCTGTGTAGCCTTGGCCATCCTGGACTCACTTTGTAGACCAGGCTGGCCTCGAACTCACAGCGATCCGCCTGCCTCTGCCTCCCGAGTGCTGGGATTAAAGGCGTGTGCCACCACACCCGGCTACCTCTTGATCTTTTTCCTCCCCCTACACTTCCCTTTCTTCTTCCTCTTTCTTTTCCTTCCCCCCATTCTTCTTTGTCTCTCTTTCTTTTTCTGTCTGTCCATACTTTCTGTTTTTTTCCTCTATTTTGGCCCCAGAATTAACGACATTTATAACATTATATGGATCACCTATTTTAATTCTTGTGCTTTGGGCTATCTCACCCCATACATCCCAGTTTCATTATACCTTTTAAATTAAATGAATAGTTCTTTATATTCAAGTCATATATAATAAATCAGGATAAAGAAAGATAACACAAAATGCAGTCATAAAAAGGATACAAAGTGAAATATAAAATTTGCACCCAAGGTTTAGACAGCATTATATACATGCCACTTTCCATAGGCCCTACTTCTTTGACACATCAGTCCACCCTGAAGCTTTAACTGTGTGGTTCATGTGAACTTATCAAAATTCTAAAATCCTGTCATAGTACCAGAGAATTGAAAGAGTAATAGAACATATTCTTGATCATAGTAGAGTGTTGTGTGAGATCATGGTATAGGGATGTATGTGTGTTTCCTCAGTTCATTTGCTCAAACAATTTCACATATGGTAGGGTTCTGATTTCATAGTGTACATGGTTATGTCTCTATTAAGAGATTTTGTCCTGACATAGTGTGGTTTAAAAAATCATGTGATAAGAGAGCTTGACTTCCAACTGCCATTAATATTACATGCATGTTTTAACTTCTGTCCTTTCATTAATCTTCTTATGTCCACTAGGTCTATCTTCTTTCTATAGCTTAATTCACATCCTTATTGTATGCTTATGATTGGCAACATCATCATGACAGCCTAGTTAAGAAAGATACATTGAAAACTGAGAAGCAAAGTATTCTTTGCAAATTTTATTTTATTGAGGATGTCATCAGCAATGAAGCTTAGATAACAACAAAATGCAGTCTTTAATAAACAGTTGAATTTAATTATGTATGTGATGTCATGGGACAAGACAATGCCATTTAAAATGCATGAGTTTTAAAACTAATTGTAATAATTTCAAGAAAGAAAAAAGTAACAAACTTATTTCTTAAACAGTAGTATTCTCCGGCCAAATAAAATAACCCAGGTCTTACCATTTCAAATTGGCAAATATCATAGTTCCGCAGTCAGTCATTATATAAAAATAATTAATGCCTCTAAGCAAAAAAATCAGACTCTAAAAAGTGAGGTCCTGTGCCAAAGGGTTATGGCTCCCACATCATATTTCTCTCAAAGACCTGGAAAATGCCTGTCTCTAAACACAACCAGTATTTATGCTTTACCAGCCCCCAGTGATGGGCATGGCAGCAATATGTCAGTATACATGTGGCTAGTTTTCTTCTGACAGTCAGACCTGCTTATGAGCGTTTACACTTAATGGATATCAGCATGGAGCAAATAATAAAGAATTACTTCGATGCAACCAAGACTAATTAAAATCAATGTATTAAGACTTGAGTGAACAATTTGCACAGACCCACAATACCAATTGCAGCTCCTAAAGGTGAAGTGGAAGGAACCCTAGGCTAAGGCTGTCTAACTGTGAGTCTCTTCAGGGGTACTGCAGATCATGAGTTGTTCCTTCAGACAAGGCTGACCTTGTGGCTTCATGTCATCAACACTTACCATTCTTGGAGAGCAGGAGAGCCAGAAAATTCTGGGAAGAGAAACTGAGGAAGAGCAAGAGGCAGGGAGTCTGTGCTGTCACGAAACTCAGTGTGATGGTTTCTTTGGATAGAGCTGTGTGTGTAGTATCTGTGTAGATAGCTGAAGATAGAAGGCTTGTATTCTTGGTCACTGGGTATGGCTCTTCAAACATGTATGTAACAGAGGTACCAGAATCAAAAAGAGCTGAGATCTCTGCAAAAGAAAAGAGAAGAAAGCATGCTTTCAAACATTTATTCAATTACTCAAGGTAGCTCTAATGCATTCTCATGTATTTCTCTGTACTCAACACTGGATGAAGGGTGTTAGAAAAATTAGACAATGTGCTTGTTTGTATGTCCACATGTGCATATTTGGATCTGTGTTGATATTGGAGACTAAGGGTTGGATGTCTTCCCTTTTCATTCTCCATTTTTGACAGCTCATGGACTGGCAAGACTGGCTGGCCAGGGTTTTCAGACCTTTTAATGTATCACTTCTAGTGATGCATCTCGTTTTCTACATGGGTAATAGGGATCCACACTCAGTCTCCCATGTTTGTGTGCAAGCATTTTGTTGACAGAAACATTTCCCAAGGCATTTTAGGCCACTATTTGTAGTTTCAAATATGGCTGGGGAGATTCATCCTCACAAATAATCCTCTCTGTGTACCACCTTGTTATTCAGTGAGATGGGCTTTGTAAAGCAATTAATAAAGAGCACTGCCCAGCAGAGTTTAGACTAGTGGAATCTTTGTGTAACAAGAGAGTATAACTTAGGGATTGGAAGATGGCTGGGTGCATCAAGTTTTTGCTGCACAAGTGTAAAGGAGTGAGTTTCAATCTCCAGCATCTACAGTAGAGGATAGATATGGTAGTGTGCATAACCCAGACCTGGCGAAGCAGACACAGGAAGACCCCACAGTTCATTGGCTAATATTTCAACAGGTGACTGATATTTTGAAGAGCAACTGAAGGAGACATCTTTTATGGACTCCTGCCCTGTATATACATGTGCATACACTAAGGTATACACACATAAACATGATCACATACCTATATGCACATATACTGCTAACACACGAAAGAAAAGATAAAAGAAGACAATTTAACCAAAATTTATCTCAGTAACCATCATGAAATATGTCTTGTGATTAGTGCTGTGTCTGTCAACATGTGGAAATACTTATTCTGCCAGACTGCTCCTGAGGTAACTTAAATTTCATAATTTTATGTGCTGGTATTAAGGAAAAGTTGAACTTTATACATCTGTAAGCACACATCTGCCTGGGAAACTATGTGGTGAACTTAGTTCCTATGGATATGATAGGATTATCTTCTTCCCAAAGAAGGGTACAGTGTTCCTAATCCTCCCTCAACATGCTCTGGCTAAGTGTGGGTCACCAAGAATATACCCAAATTTGGCTTTGCTTCCTAATGATCTTGCCATTTGTCTACCTTATAAAAATTCAGTTAACAGTGAGTAGTTTTGGCGCTTAGTCAATGCTATATGTTTATGCATATTTTCCAACAGATCTCAAGTACTAGTGCAATTTTGGGATAGGTTCAGAAAGAATGTTTTACTTTAATCAAGCAAGTTATATCAGTGTTTCTTATGTTAAAAATATGAAACAGAACCTTACGGCCATGAAGATGTTGGCTCATCATCTGCTTCATACAAGAGTTGTCCATGTGTACATATGACCTGCAATTTCAGTTACTATTTTCCAGTTAACAAAATAAAGGGCCTTATTTGAAGCTTCTGTATATAATCAAATTTATATGTCACCCACAGTTTATAAAATGCACTGTATATATGGGCATTTACATTTTTTTGTTTTGTTTTTAGGACAAGAAGTTAAAAATTAAACAAACTTTTATGATTAGACATGTCAAAAATGATGTTCTTTTTCTACTACAAGAGCTAGTTTTATTTCTAATATTCAAATATTATTGGTTTCAGTATAAAGCTAAATTTAACAGTATACATATATGCTGCTACTCATCCTTTTTTAAAATGTTTTATGACAAGAGAAGAAAGTTCTGAAAGAGGTTTGGTTTTCCCATAGATTACTTATGAATAAAATCTAAAGATCATTCAGTGAATTTTAATTTTTATTCTAATTTTAGTTTGAGATATTTTGCAATTCAGAAAGAGAGTAAGAGCCATCATTGAGGGAGAACTTATATAACATATGCAGTGATCATTGAATTATAAACATGACCCCTTCAATAATGTTGCTGCATTACCACACCTTACAAAATGTGTAAATCAAAGAAGCTTGAGATTAAAGGCATAGCTACTATCTGTACAGTGTGACATGAATGAGAACCTGTACCTAGAGTATTTCCATTGGATTCTAGTGATATGTGAATTAAATAAATGAAGAGAGTGTTTACAATGGGAAATATTGCAATAGTTAAAACTGGTACTTAAACATATTTATGACATACATAGGAAAGCTTATGGGATGAAATAAAGGACTCTAGTGGTATAAATAAAAAACACACCATCATCTCCACTATAATAAATGTAAGTAATGTTTTTAAATGATTGGCTTATGTGATTAAGTTAGGTTTAACTTTCTAGCACTTTCAGTGACAATAATATTCATGTGGTAGCACTAGTAATTGTGTCAACATCATAAGAGTGCTAAAGGCAAAGAAATACACATTGATAAATGGTGCCCAGGCATATGGTGTTTGTTGGTAAAAAACTCAGGCCAAGGATACAAAGGATGCCATAGGGTAAATGTTGGAGTACTTTTAAAACATTTTTTAATTTGAGTACCTTCATTCTCCCTATTCTATCCCAATAAATTTTAATAATCGAACACCAGGTAGAGGGAAAAGTTTAGTGGGAGAAGATGGATAATTTTCCTAAGATGTTTCCTGTTTTATAGGGTCATTGGGTTCCTTGGGGCAAGCTCTATCCCCTTTCAGGATATTTCCAACTTCTTCTCATCCAACTACATCAATAGCAACCAGGACCAGCATGGAGGAAGCACCAGTAGCTTTCTTCCTTCTAGGAGCCCCCAGTCTCTCTTTATGTCTGGCTTTTATCCCATTGACAAAGACCACGCCCCTGTACCAGGTTCTTCAATGTTGACAAACATCACATGCCATTTCAGGAAGCAGCTATCACTGTGGACAAACTGGAGCAGCCCCCATATCTCATCCCTGGGATTAAAATAAAGGCTTAAACTTCCACAACAGGTAAACGTGCTTTCAGTCAAGCCTGAGGGCCTCAGTTCTGTCTCAGGGGCCACATGATAGAATGAAAGAAGCTACTACTGAAAGTTGTCCTTTGACTCCACATGTGCCCTGGCATACTGATAAACACACACACACACACACACACACACACACACACACACACACACATACACCCTCATACTCATACACACACATGAATGAATAAATAGTGTTTAAATTTGGTAAAATAAATAATGGAATCATGTAAGAACACCATCTTACAACAAACACAAATATTAAATCAAAATGTAATAAGGTAATTCTCAATAAAATAAAAAAATTATAGAACACTTAGAAGAAAATATAGGTACAAATTTTTGCTTCCTTAAATCTACCATTTTTTTCTAATTTTGACAGTAATAGTAGAAGCAATAAAAGAAAGAATAGATGAATTGAGCTCAATGAGAATGAAGGAGTTTTCTGTTTGAAATGATATAATGAATAATGAGAGAGGAAAACACACATGCAATTGGAAGATAAATTTGCAAATTATATTTTTATAAGGGATATATATTCAGAAGATAGAAAAAATGCAGCATAATGACAATGAGAATAAAAATCTGCAAAAAGTTTGAATATGCAGTTATTCAAAAAAGACAATGAAATAAATCATAATGGTTTGACTAGTTAGCATGACTAGTTATAAGGTGTGAACAAGTCCAAGCCACAGTATTGTACCAATGTCCATACAGTAGGATGTCTGCTACAAGACAAGCATACAGTAACAGATTGTGAGAGTGAAAAAAATGGAGCTTTTGTAGTACAATTATTGTAAGAATGGAAAACCTGAAACCCACTTTGGAAAGCAACTTGGTAGTTACTCAAAAGATAAAACCTAAGGCCAGCAATATAACTCAGAGGTACGTGCACTTGTCACCCACTAAGTTTGGTGACCTGAGTTTTATTTCCAGTGAAGCACAGTGATTTTGAGAAAACCCCCAAGCAGCCCAGAAGGAGGTCAGGTCCTAAGACTTGGTCCAACATGAAAGTCTAGGTTCAGCTCAATCTGCAATTTAGAATTTTTGGTGGCTAGATCAATACTCATGGGCAGCATTCCTCAGGAACCTACAGAAACAAGTTTCTGCATGCCCCAAAATGTGACCGTTCTTTGGCATATACATGTGATTGCATATCCAAGCCCAGAGCTATTTCCCAGGGTGCTCTGGTTCCTAAAATATGTATGTACCTGTTAGTCATTTCAAAGCCCACATCCTTACCTATTGGCCCATCTTATGTCCCCCACTGTGCTAGCTCCCAGGATATTCCAGTTTACAAAATCAGCAAGCAAGCACCCAGCCCATTCCAATTTATCTGCTTTTTGCTATTCTCTCGGCCTCTCTCCTACCCCTGCAGAAGAAAGCCCTGTCCTTGGCCAGTCCTATCTGCTTCTTTTTCTCTATTTTGGACTCTTACAGTTGCTTCTGTCTTTTTTTCCTCTCATATCTACAAACAATAACGTTATACTCCCCATGGACCAGCTAGTTCTATGGTTTCTTCACCATGACCTTACTTACAAGTGAAGGAAGAGAAACCAAATAGTGAAAGTGATTGTTTGGCTTCTATTGGATCACATGGAACATATGTGCCGCAACAGCTTTGCATCATCAAGTGGATAAATGTAATAAACTCATACAAAATGAAAACTAAAACATGCCATTTACAAATAAGAAAATGCATTACAGTGGTAGTGTTATTCATAAACATCAAAAAAAATGGAGACAATCTAGTGTCCATTGGGCAACAAGCAGGCAAACAAAATGGAGAGTATACTCAAAATGCTTTGAAAAATGAAAAAATACTATAGCATCAAGAGAGACCAGGAGAGGTCATTGCTGAGAATATTACCTCAGTTACAGTAGAAATATCATTTTGGCACCATGTGGTAGTTTCAGAGTCACAAAAGAGAGGGGCCAGGAAGCCATCAGTGATGGTAGAGACTCCATCACTATAGAGATGTCAGGACTGTGGAACAAGGTAAGTAGGCACCATGAGACAGAGCTGGCCGGAGTCTAAGAGAGGAACTATTTGAACTGTAGCAAGCAGAAACAGAAGTGGAACTGTCTAGGCCCTTGAGGGCCCAGATCATGAGTGGGTACCAGGTACCAAACACGAAGTTTTTTATACTGTTTACATTTACTGTGTCTTTCCTTTCGTTGTGGCTATGCTCTGGTTCCTCCTTCTTCAAATAAGAAAAAAATAAGTACCTCATTTTTGACAATAGAAAAATAAACATTTCAGAAACTTTGGACTTTTAGGGACTTCAGGTATTTAAAGAGATTGAACTTTTTAAATTGTTTGAATTTTTCAAACTTATAGGACTTTTAACAGTGGTAATGTAGCCAGGTGCAGTGATGCACAACTGCAGTCCCAGCACTTGCGAAGGCAGAGGCAGGCAGATCTCTATGAGTTCAAGGCAAGCCTTTTCTACAAAGTCATTCAATGACAGCCAAGATTACAGAGAGAAAGCCATTCTCAAAAGCCAGATCGATAGATAGATAGATAGATAGATAGATAGATAGATAGATAGATAGATAGATGATAAAAAATGTGGGAATGTCTTATATAGTGATATTGATAATAATATAAAATTTTAAAGACAAACAAGAATGAAAAGGTTACAGTTTTATAGTACTGTATTGGTATGTCAAATTGACAAGGAATCAATTGTCCTTGTTAATTTTTGTCAGCTTAACAAAGACCATGGTTATCTGGTAAGAAGCAATTTAAAATACAAAAATTGATGATCCATTCTCAGTCTTCTGCTGGTTCTTCAGCCTAGATGGTGTGCCGATTTTCAAATATTACTGAGCACAGCTAGACTGCCAGTCAGCACACAACCCCAGTGCATGGATATGATTATGATGATGAACTAAGCAGAGTCAAAATACAGAAAAGCTTTCTGAGAATACAAAGAATAGGCACTGTTTGAGGGCATAGAGGACACAGGTTTTACAATGCCATGTAGGTACCACATTGCAAAATCTAGTAGTAATAGTGTAGATGGCTGAAGGCATAGGTACCATTTGTTTAACCATAGCATATGAGTAGTGGAGCATTTAATGCAGTAGAAATGGTTTGGATGGCCTTAGGCCATGGGATAATTGGCCACAATATTTGGATGTTACAGGACCACACACAGTAGTGATATACATGCCCACCTTACCTTTTTGACAGAAAGGTCCTTCATACGGTGAATTGGTACAGTCACAGGAGTAGCCACTATGCTTCTCTACACACTTGCCCCCATTGTGGCAGTTGCTTCCATAGCTGCTGCAGTGACCTGGGCAGCCAGGTCTGACTCCAGATGTGACCTTTGCCCTCTCTTCCAGATCTACTTTCTGTCCATTCAAGTGTAAAGAACGGATGCATCCAAGAAAGCCTTTCTGTCTTGATGATGTCCCTCCTAATGGTGAAGAACAAGAGGGAAAACATGAAAGCTGTCATAGCCGTATGACATAGATATAGCTGGTAGACCACAGAATCCCTAGCTGACCTCTCTCTCAGAAATGAAGCAACATCATGCTACAGTCTCTCACCCTAGATAGAACAAGAAACCTGCTGTGACCAAGAAGCTCTTTCTCTTCTCTTTGTATCTGCAAACAAGGCCTGCCTTCCCTACTGCCAAGATATTAGATGGTCTTGAGTTAAAGATAGATGATGATGAGGTCCAACATGTAGAATAGGGTATTAGGTGTGGGACTTCTCCCCATCTCCTTGAAAATCAGTAAAAACAAAACTTTTTGTTCTTTTGATTGGAGAGCTCCTCACTCTTCTTTCTGGGCCCACCAAGCTTTGTCATCATGATGCTATTACTGTTTCACAGAAGTTCATGTGGAGAATAATTTCATCTCAGCTTCTTCCTGACTACCAGTACTATCTTATAACATGAGAGTAATATCTCTGGTAACACTTAGCTGTGGTGCTATTGTCAGCTTTGCTGAACCTTTCTTTAAGGAAGTTAAGCTGGAAGTCAGAGCTAGGGATGTGAGTCAGTTGGTACAGTGCTTGCCTGGTGTGCAGGAAGCCCTGAGTTCAATTCCCAGTACCACTCAATAAACTATGTCTGTCAGTGCACATCAGTAATCTCAGCAATCATGATGAAGGCCAGAAGATGAGAAGTTCAAGATCATCTTTGATAACATAGCACGTTCAAGGCCGACTTGTGATACATGAGACCCCATTTTAAAGAAATTTTGCCTGAAGATAGGGAAAGACTGAGAGGGAAACACAGCTCTTCTTATAATTCCTAAGAAAAAAATTTTACATGACCATGGTCTCTACACATAAATAAATTATGGATTTTACACAACTTTTAATGTCTTTCTTCTGAAATAAAAAGAATAGAGTCAGTTATATCTTCTGGAAATTTTCAAAGAGAGCTGTTAGGTGAACCAAAGAGACAAAACCACAAATAATCCCTTATACTTTTGTGGTACAGTACTGTGTACTGGAAGAGTGAAAGACAGGTGTTGGGGTTCAACTCCATGCCACCTCTTTCTTCATATTGAAGGGTATGTGTGCTAAGAGACAGGGAGATGGAAAGTATAGAAAAGTCCCTTTAGCCTGTATGTGTGAGCTGTTGAGAACTGTAGGAAATCGCAGAATAGGCCGAGGGCCGTTCTGGGTTTAGGAAACAGGCAATTAGTGTTCAACCCTTGAGCTCAAGGTCCTAAGACAGATGTGTGAGGAGAGCTTACAAATACTTCAGTTCTACCAAATAGACTAATGGAAAATAGAAGATAAAGGAGGATGGAGGAGAAAAGAGAGTGGGAGGAAGGGTAGGAGAAAATACTGAGGACTGAGTCTACAAATCATCTATTTTCTGTCTCTGTCAACTCTCTAAACTGAGACTCATTTATCTTTAACATATTATGCTACAACTCTATTAATTTTGATCTAGGAGAACAGTTCTCAACCTTGAGTCATGACCTCTTTGGGGTTGAAGCAGCCTTTCATTGAGGTGACCTAAGACCATCAGAAAATACAGATATTTACATTACAAACCATAGCAGTAGCAAAAAAATATACTTATGAAGTAGTTATGAAAATTATTTTTAAGTTTGGCGGTCACCAAAATATGAGGAACTGTATTAATGAGTAACATATTTAGATATTGAGAACCAATAGTCTAGAAAGTAACTATATCTGCATATGTGCTTATCAAGGTAGATAGACTAAGCATATCAAATTTACTATCTTGGACAAGAAATATAAACAATGAAAATCAAGTTGTATATTGGAGCCTGGGAGATGGGTTAATCATTAAAATGCTTGCCTTACAACTATGAGCACTTGAGTTTGAGCACCAGAGTCAGAATCTTTGAAAAACCTATGCTATGTGGTGCATTCCTACAATCCCAGTAATGTAAGATGTGAGCTTTAGACAGGTAGATCTTTGTAAGCCCACAAGACAGGTAGCCTAGCCTACACAGTGATGTCACAGGCCAATGAGAAAGAGTGTCTTAAACAAATTGTGGAAGGTGTCTAAGTGCTGCTCTCAGACATCCACATGCTGTGATATGCACACTTACATACACTCAATTGTGTATGGCATACAAAAATATGTGCACACACAGCAAACACACATGAGAGGAAGGTGGTCTTTAAGTTGAAATGATGATAGGGTAACGGATGACATGAAAAAATAATGAGTAGTAGAGATGGTTAGAAATGACATGAAGGCTAGAAATATTCCTTCCTTGATCCTTCCCAGGTATGGTGGCTTGAATGAGAAGATCCTCCTTTAATTCATGTTTGCATTCTCCCTACTCAATTAGTAAAACAGTTTTGGAGGAATTAGCTGGGTAAGACCTTGTTGGAGAACGTGTGTCACTTGAGATAGCTCCAAGATTTCAAAAACCAGTTGGTTCTCTCTGCCTCATGCTTTTGCCTCAAGCTCTCTGCTCTTGTTCCAGCACCGTGCTTGTCTTGTTGTTGCCATGCTCCCTACCATGATGGACTCTGTGTCTGTGTATTGCAAGCATTTCATTCCTTTTAAGAATTAGCACCTTTGGGATGGAAAATTGGCTCTAGCCCTTTGCTTGAGCACAATTAAGCATTTTCTTAGTTATTGTGTCTTACCATTGCAGTAGAGAACTAAGACACCAGGTTACCAGACCACGAAACACACATAAGAAATTCACCGCTTGAGTCCAAAGAATAAAATCGAACACTTCTGAGGCACAAAGCTAGTCTCTTAGTCAGAAATAATGACAAAACTTGAGGTTGTTTCCAGTTCTGATAAGAATGCAGGCCAAGAGGCCAAACCTCAATTGCACTGTCTTGTCTGTTTCCATTTCAGTGTGTAAGTCTCCTTTAACCACAAAATAAATCAATGGCACATACAAGCCAATCACAAAGGAATGCTCATTATTTCTTTTCTGGAGGTTATGTGCAAAAAAGAAGGAGAGGATTTATGGAGTCTAACACTTGCTTCTGTTTCTGTTACTCTGTATCATTCCTCTTTGTAGATTTGAATACTTCTTCATTTATCTTGTTGGTGTCATTTTTCTCCTAACAGAGATGGTGAGTGCAAGATCTATTGCACATATTCTTGTGTATGCTTAGTCAACATGTTTATAAATGGAGAAAGGGTTGCTGAGGCGAATTCTTTAGTAATGATGCACTTCTCAGTATAGAGACCTAGAAAACTCAGTGCACGTTTCCCAGACAAGAAGTTCATGCCCCTTCCAGAAGCTGCCAGAGAAGGATGGCATGAGGCATTGTATACTACCTTGTACAGTGAGCTAAACTGGGCCTTTTCCCTGCCTGTGTTTTATTTTTACAAGGAGAATAATCTATAGAGTAGATTATTTTTATTGTAAGGAATATACAGACTGGACCAAGTGTTGGGAAATTTTAAGAGGCTACGTATTATCTCAATAACATATACACATGTACACATCAATGTACATACAGAAACACATAGACCAAACCCAAGCAAATATCTACACATACATGTGTATGTATACATAGAACATAAACACATGTGAACACATAAATGTATATGCCCAGAGAGACAACACAAATGCATATACACTTATACATGTACATGCACACAGAGACAAAACATATGCAGTTCACAAATACACGTACATTCATGGAGAAAACACAAATATATATACATACAGGGAGACTACGTACTCATAGTGGTAGAAAACAAGCTGAAAAAGTCAGTTTTCTCGTTCTACCATGTGGGGTCTGTGAATTGAACTCAGGTTGTCAGGCTTGGCAGCAAGTACTATGTCTGATGAGCCAATTTTCCATCCCCAAGTTGCCAATTTTTAAAAGGAAGAAATACTTGCAAAATCCAGTGTGTCTTCTATTGATAAATCAGATGGCAGTGTGCCTGATTTCTTGTGGCTTCTTTCCTGACCGCACATTGAGTTACTTGGCTGTCTCTACACATACATATTTCTGTCATCCTAATATATTTTCTGCTTTGCTTTTCTGCATCTTGATTTATATACAGTTGCTGAGTTGCTTTTTCCCCCCAAATCATAACATTTCTTCCTAGAGAGGATTACTAAAACTGGTGACATGAAGAAAATTTATGGTATTTACAAGCCCCTCCCAAAGGTTATGTATGTAATAACAATTGTTCAGATAGGAATTGCTTTATGCCTTAAGTTGTTCAGGGACCTTGAGGAATATAACTTTTGTGAGTTATCCTCCAGGCCAGAGTTAGCTGCCAGTGAGGAAGCTACCTGAGACACCCACATTGCTGTGAACATGCTTCAGTTATAGTTACATAATGAATCAGTGAACCCTGATCTCTGGAAGGTAGACTTGATTGGAATTGCTTCATTGTTTGTGCTTTTTGTCTTCTCTAGGATGAATAGACAGGTATTTAAAGCTCCCAGGAAAAATTCACACAACAGTTCACTATAGAGTTAGAACAATTGAAGACATTGCTAACACAACAGTTTACTATAGAGTTAAAAGTACAGAAAACATGGCTTTATACTTAGATGATGAAAATGTAGCCTTTTTTTACAGTCTCAATCTTAACTTGCAAGTTCCTTGATAATCAAAACAGTTCCATTACTCCTAAGTATAGCCATTTCAAGCATACTTATGTTATACTAGAAATTCCAGCAATTTCTTTTAGTTCTCAATGGGAAAGAAAGTAATATTGTTACCCTTTGCTCCACATACAGCAGGGAAATCACCGTCAAAAAGATCACCTTAGCTATGATCAAGCAAACTACATGAAAGGAGTGAGATCCACTATGGTTACTGGCAAACCTACAAAGAAGTCAGCCAAGCCCAGAATCTGTGAGCTAAGATATTCTACTGAATAATTGAAGTTAAAGAACAACAAATAGAATCCACTGTCTTCTGCTTCTTTCTTACATGGTTTCCTGTTTTAAGAGATATACACATACTCCATCATTATTTTGGCACATGACATCAATCTTCTTGACGACAAAGACCATTTGGTTGGATGGTGTAGCAAAAAGCAATTTGGGATGGCATATCTCAGTTGGATCTTGTGTAGGGAGAAACCATTAGGAGTTGCTGCAAGTCCCTGCATTCATTTCCCCCAGTGATGCATTCTAACTAGGAACTGTAAACTAAATATGCCCTTTCTTCCATGTTGCTTTTGTGGGAATTTATCAATAGCAACTAGACTGGAAACAAGGGAAATAAGTAAATAAAACCTTTTATTCACTCATTCATTCATACATTCATTACTTAGGGGAATTACACAAAAATGTTGGGTTTTCAGTTGCCTTGGACCAGATATCATTTGCAAAAGTACCTGTCACTGAATACTAAACATAAAGACACAGACTAGGATGACTTCCAGCAGTGTTTCTACCTTTTCATTTTCATCAAGACAAGCTCTATAAAGCACAGTAGTTTTAATATGGCAGTCACATAAGAGGAAATCACAGGAGACGTGGGCATGCTCCTTAGACTGACCTTGGCTACAACTCCATCTTTCAAGATGTCTCTTCCAGTTCTACCCACTTATTTCTACAGTTCACTGCATTCATAATCAATTTCAATGTCTGAGGATAAAACTTTGACACAAAACACTGCAGCCTCTCTTCACTTTTAACTTCCACAAAGTTCCTCTTATCTCTGTTCTTGTGATAGTTAGGTAGCTATGAGCATGTAAAAAACCAAACTTTTAGATTCTGCTTCAGCCCAAAAGATGCTTAAAGACTGCCTGAAGGTAAATTACATTTTCACATGATTCATAATTTATGAAAAATTTAAAATACTTGAACAGATTCTACTAAAAAGAAAATATTAAATCTTGATGAGTAACAAACTTCTTCCAAGAAATAAAATGTGATATTTAAATGGAATTAAAACAGTAAAATAAATAGAAATTTTTAGCAGTACTTATTACTTATAGGAGTTTATAATTAAGTGAAGGGCCTATTATCATAAGAAGGTTTTAAATCACTTGCTCTTAGTTGCTGATGGATGAATAAGACACAGCTAATGAAAATACACATATGGTAGGTGATGAAATGAAAATCTGATGTTCTCACATTTTAGTACCTACTGTCCTTAAGAAAGTATGTGTTCATTGATAATATTTTCAGGTTTTAATATTATATTTGCCTAAATATAAAGGAAGCAAATAAGAAATGCACATGGAATAGAGATTGAGTCATATAGCTGGTAGTGAGCTATATCATGTGTGTGGTGGTAGAACACAAATGTGAAGAAACACATGTAGAATGGTTAATCTGTAATTTGTTTACAGGTATGTTTAAGCATCCAACATCAGGTTTTACACAGAAGCACACACCCTTCGATTTATAGCATTATGCTATCATTTAAAACCATACTATTTACTTTAAACCTTTACTTTTAACAGTTCTGTAACTCAATAGGATGTCCTCCCCTCTGTCCCAGTTTTCTGGTAAGTGAAGGCTTTCGTGGGACATGCCCCTTGGGCTAGTATACAGATATAAGTGAGTATATACCATTTGATTCTTTCTGCTTCTGGGTCAACTCACTCATTATGATCATTACTAGCTCAATCCATTTATCCACAAATTTTGGGAATTCCTTGTTTTTAATAGCAGATTAGTATTCCATAGTGTATATGTACCACAGTTTCTTTATCCACTCTTCTACTGAGGAACACTTAGGCTGTTTCCATGTTCTGGCTATTATGAATAAGGCTGCTAGGAACATGGTTGAGCAAATTTTCTTGTTGTGTGCTGGAGCATTTACTGGGTATATTCCAAAGAGTGGAATAGCTGGGTCTTGAAGAAGTCCTATTTCCATTTTTCTGAGATAACACCAGATAGATTTCCAAAGTGGCTGTACTAGTTTGCATTCCCAAGAGCAATGAAGGAGTGTTCCTTTCTCCCCACATCCTCGCCAGCATGTGCTGTCACTTGAATTTTTGATCTTAGCCATTTTGAAGGCTGTAAGATGGAATCTCAGAGTTGTTTTGATTTGCACTTCCCTGATGACTAAGGAGGTTGAGCATTTCTTTAAGTGTTTCTCAGCCATTTGATATTCCTCAGTTGAGAATTCTCTGTTTAGTTGAGAGAAGCATGGGAGAATAGCAAGGTAGAAGGATCCAGAGGGTCCTAGAAACCTACAAGTAGAACATTATGATAGGCAGATTTGGGCCCAGGGGTCGCGCTCAAACTAAGGCATCAGTCAAGGACAATACAGGTGGTAAACTTTAAGTCCCTACCCAGATCTAGCCAACGGACAGAACATTCTCCACAGTTGAGTGGAGAGTGGGATATGACTTTCTCATGTACTCTGGTGCCTCACATTTGACCATGTCACATGGAGGGGGAGACCTGGTGGCACTCAGACGAAGGACAGCAGGTTGCCAAGAAGAAACTTGATACCCTATGAGCATATACAGGGGGAGGTAATCCCCCTCAGGAACAGTCATAGGGGAGGGGAATAATGGGAAAATGGGCGGAGGGAAAATGGGAGGATACAAGGGAAGGGATAAACATTGAGATGTAACAAGAATAAATTAATAAAAAAATTAAAAAAAAATAAAATTAGCTATTAAAAAAATAGTTCTGTAACTAATTTTTTTTCTTTCAAATTATTGTTTTCTAAATTAGAGCATAAAGATTGACCTCATTAAGAACTGGTGAGGCTGTCTCTCCAGGCCACAAGCAAAAAGGATATGCTCAGTCCTGAGGTTACTTGATGCACTCAGGTAGGTTGGTGGTGGTGGGGCCCCTCTTTTCTGAGGAGTAGGGGAGAAGGAATAGGGTGCATACCTCTAATCCTCTCACATCAATGACTACTTAAGAAAGTGCTCTACAGACTTAACTACAAGCCCAAATATGGAGACATTTCTGAACTGAGAGTCTTTATTTTAAGTGACTCTAGCTTGCATCATGATGACATAAAACCAGCCAGCTTTCTTCCCAGTGTTTACTACAGAAAACTAAAGTTGTTGGTTTACTTAAAAACCTATTTGATCACACTGTTAACAATAGTATTAGAAGTCAAGGATCAACAAGAAGAGTGATATATTGGAATAGTTTGGCTAAAGCCATAAACTTTTATTACAATGACACAAACAAAAAAATTCCATCATTGTCTAAAACCAATAAATATACAGATAAGTGGTATCAAAAAAGTTCAAGATGGCCCGAAGTGTGTGAATGAGTAGCATAAACTTTATTACAGTGATCATAAAACTAGAATAAAACATTGTTTAAAATTAAACTTATGGTGAAAAATAACATGCTATTTTAATTGTTTTCTACTTGTAAAATACTAGGAATTTTCATTGAACTAGAGCACAAAGCCATCTTGTTGATATTTAGCATAAAGTGTGATCTGTAATGTCTCTTACCTATGAACAACTGGCTATTTAGCTGAAGTCGGAAATGGCCTTCCTCTGTGGACTCCCTCCTACTTGGTGGGAGGTTGTCCACCTGCAGTGAGGTCTCCTTAAGGTTTCTCTCAGCCCGGATGTAATGCCATTGGTTGTCATTCAGAGGAGAAGATGACTGGACTAGGAGCTCAACAGGGCCATTCCCAACATCAATGGCAAATGTCACCTCAGAAGGAGCTGAAAGCAAACAAGAAAGATGAATGAAGGTGATTATCAGTACATTGCAGGCACAAGCCAGTTCAGAATGTTGAGGGAAAGTGATAATATGCCTCCATCAATGTGGAGTGTACATTTCTGAACTTCCTGGAGCACTGGACCACCATCAGCAATACTAACCTCTAAAGAGTAAGAACAAATGTGCTGTATGCTTTCCTCACTTCAGTTGTTCCTAATTATTCAGTACAGGCATCAGGGACCTGGAACATCTGTACCTGCCTGAATCTCTGTTGGAACTCTACCCTTGCTCTACCCTGTTTTTACCAGTGTATTTTTGTACACATGGGGATAACTAGCTGTGCACCTCTAACCTGCAGAGAGAAGACCCATGTCCTTAGAACAATACCATCTGCCAAGATATTTAGTTAGAGTTTATCTAGATTGGGTTAATTGAGGTGAGAAGACCACATATTTCTAAGTAATGCCATTCCATAGACTGGAATCCTGAATTAATTATTAAAAAGAAAGTCACTAGGAGAATCAAAAGAACTGGAGCCATTGTAAACCCTTGATAATTTTTTTCAGTTTCTACCAAACAAGAGGGGAAATCTCTGATGAATTCTGCATTAAGGTATTTCCTGGAAAGATTTTTGATTACTATGATATTTGAAAACCCTAGAATTGATCCTGGCAAAGACAGATATGTTATATGTATTGTAATTTTTGGAGCTTATTAGAAAATCAATTTGCTTCATCAAATTTGTCATTGTTTTGAAAATCTCCCCAAATCTTTTGAATATCTATGAGGTTTTATGAAAAAACAATCTCATTGAAAATGAATAAAACTATCACCTCAATGTAATAGAATATTAATAGGATAATACAATCTGTAGTCTCATTTGAACATGACCAAGAAATCAACTTTAGGGGCTGGAGAGATGGCTCAGTGGTTAAGAGCATCACCTGCTCTTCCAAAGATCCTGAGTTCAATTTCCAGCAACCACATGGTGGCTCACAACCATCTATAATGTAACCTGGTGCCCTCTTCTGGCCTGCAGGTAAACAAGCAGACAACACTATATACATAATAATAAAATAAATCATTAAAAAAATAAAAGAAATCAATTTTAGTGAAATCATTGACACCTTTGCAGGAACACAAACCTGTGGTCAGGCTTTTAAATTTATTATTACGGAAACAGACAAAAGCATTGTTTTTTCCATTTTCACAAATATTAATTAATCATGTTGTATTTTCCCTTCAGTACTTGCATGTAGTTTTGCTAGCGTGCTGTGATTCTGTGCTCCACAGCAGAATTACTTCCCATCCATATTTCTTTCATGTTAATTTGGCTTTGTGATTATTTTACAGGCCTCACAAATGAGGACAGGGCTCTTACAAAGATATAAAGCATCCATCTAAACCTGTACACACACTGCTGCTGGCAAGAAAGAGGTAGAGAATCATTGGTATGACTAGTTACACTCTCCTATTGGTGGGAGGTAAGAAATGTGTTTGTGTGTGTGTGTGTGTGTGTGTGTTAGAGAGAGAGAGAGAGAGAGAGAGAGAGAGAGAGAGAGAGAGAGAGAGAGAGAGAGAGAGAGAGAGAGAGAGAGAGAGAGAGAGAGAGAGAGAGAGAGAGAGAGAGAGAGAGAGAGAGATGATGTGCTCACATGCTAGATGTTGATGACCAAGTGCCTCCTCAATTATTCTCTACCTCATTTTTTTGGAACCGAGTCTCTCACTGAACTTGGAATCAGTGAACCAATTCTTCTAGATGAGTAGCAGTGCTTAGCCAGCCTGTCTGTGCCTCTCCTGTCATGAGGATTCCTGGTTATGTTACCTGGGTTCTTGGGAACAGAACTCAGGTTCCCATGCTTGCATTAAAGGACTTTAGTGGTTGAGCTGTCTTCTCAGCTCATAAAAATGACTTCTGAAGCATGGGTAAAGTGTCTCCCAAATATAAAGAGAATGGTCAATAGTAATCATCCCTGCTTCTCATAGAATAATGTTAGTGTGTGGCAGCTTAGAGTGACAGGTAAGAAATAATCATGGCATAATACAGAATAAAACCTACAAGAGGTATGCCAGCCACTTTTGCAGTGCACATATCTTGATGAAACAACAAAAAAAGCCGATAGAACAAACTAAACCACAACACATTAGTGGGGATTAGACCGCTTCAGTGCTAATTTTACTGATAGTCAGTGATATTCTCTTGACACTAAAATCTTGTACTCTTGGCTGGTGGTGGAGAGAAAGTGAAACTTGCTCTGTGGACCACGGACATTGAACTCATAAATGATGGCACTTACAGCTCATTTCAAGGCGGATGAAGTCTTTAATGCCAAGGTTTTCTAGGAAAACTCCAGATAAAGCAGTGGTTTTAAAAAAGAAGGAAATGTCCGCACTGAATTCCATGTGGAAGGTAGGAAAATGGAGGTAAGAAGCTTCTGTAGAAAACGAGACGGCATTCCAGAAGTGTCCTGAGAAGCAGAGAGTCCTTAAACATAGCTTGTTTGTTTTCAATGGGGTATGAAAAAGTAATGGGCTTGTGGGTAATTTTCAAGGCTAGGAGGACACTTAAGGGAAAAGTAATAAGGGAACCAAAATATCCCGTGGTCATACAACTCAGAAAGGGGCTGGGTGTACTCACGGTCACCATGGCAACGCAAGGGGCCAATTCTCCATGTGGCTTCTGAGTTTGATCTGTTGGTATCAGTAATAATTATCTGAGTTACAGGCAAGTGATCTTTGAAGGAAAGAACACCAGTATCATTTGTCCTGCAAAACATAAATGTAAGGAGAATAAAAAAGGATAAAATGTAGACTGTCTAAGCATTTTGTGTCAAGACCCCTCTTTTGCAATTGAATACAGCATAGCTAGGGTAGCAATGAGCATAATAGGTCTTTCACTTCAGGGCCTGTGTGAATAGTTGGAATATCAATTATAGAACCCATGGCCTGCTTCCAAGCACCACTCGATTTTATATCTTCCCTAAATGGACTTACAGGAACACAGGTAGTTTCCAAAGTTTATAGCACAGATTGTGGCCAAGAAGACCCAAATGCTCACTGCAGCATTAATGTGACTTTAAACACCACTTTGCTTTTCTATAAAATAAGATCTTCTGTCTGAGAAAATAACATGAAAACAGACATCACAAATGCCTCTTTAAAATCACTTTTAAGAACTCACTGAACCACCTGCCAACAGGTTTTAATCAGGTATGGATATTTCTTATTACCTATTAAGTTGTGTTAAAATCTCTATAGTTAATCATTTGCTGTTTGCTTTGTTCTCTAGAAAGATCTTGAAGGTTAATGGGTCTGGCTTTATTCTTGTTAATTATACAAAAAAGGAATTACTAGTTTTCCTTTGATAGTAAAAAATTAGAAAAGCCAATGTTTTCTCATTATTTATTTATTTATTTTAATTTCAATTACTTTATGATTTGGTTCTATAATTTCATTTTTTTCTCTTAGAATGTTCAAAATGTTTTCCTTTAAAAATTTTTTATCATTAATTTTTTTCACATTACATCCTGATTGTAGCCCCCTCCCTTGTTGCCTCCTGATCTCATGCTCCCACCCTTAGTCCTCAGAAAGCAGAGTCCTTCTCCGTAACATCCGGCTTCAGCCTATTAAGTCTCATCTGGATGGGTGAATAATGTCCTTTCTAAGACACTTGATGTTTTGGATACACATTGGAATAGCAGTTTGCAGAGGATTAAATGAGATTTACAGCTCCTGGTCACAGTTTCTGGTCTGTGTTAAATGCCCAAAACTATTCTTCCTGACACTTTAGTTTTCTTCTTTGTCCTTGAACTATTCAGTGCCCTCAGGCAAGACAACCTACTTCATAGGCATCCAGCTATGATCCTGTATTGGAAAGTTGTTGCTACATAGCACATGTGGAACATTAAATTTTAAGATTTAGAATTGAGCTCATGAGTTTTGGAGAAAGACACTAAATAATTTATCTAGATTATAAATAAGTCACATATCCACTGGAACCTTTCCCCTACAGCCCTATTCAAAAATATAAAGAAATACACAGTATAATATGTGTAGTTTGTTTTTTATGGTTAATTAGTAAAGCTATTTTTTGAAATACCTGTAATTTGAATGTTTGTGTTTAGAAGCGATTCAATAATAAGACTTTGTGTCAGCTACAAAGCATATGTATCTATGTTGCCCACACACACACAGAAAAGAAATTTGGCATTTTTTTCCAATTTAGTCACAAGTAGAGATTTTAAAGTAGAGCTCAAACACCTTCAGTAGAGGGAAGACAAAACACAGACCACTCCTTACAGGAAACATGAGGTACTATGTTGTCCTACTTTTTTCATTTTTATTGCACCTGGTGGGTTCTGAATTATGTCCATTAATGCTGATTTTTCCTCCATTAGATACCATAATATATTGTCTACATCCATTTGATGCCTTTGTATCAGCACACTGGTACATATTAAAAAACCAAAGAGCTCTTCCAGAGCTGGGTTCAGTGGCTCATGCCTATAATCCCAGCACTCACAGAGGCAGAGGCAGGCAGATCACTGTGAGTTCAAAGGCAGCCTGGTCTATAGAGGGAGTTTGGGGCATTCACACACACAGAAAAACTGTGTCCAAAAAACAAAACAAAGAAAAAACATAAACAAACAAAGCAACAATACAAAAGATTTTTCCAAATTACATATGAAAATTTATATTTGGTATGATGATGTAACTCACATTATCAGGAATGATTTTCATATGAAAATATTAAACAATACAAATAATACAGGATCTCTTTCCAGGGGATGTTTTCCATTGTGAATTGGGTCTTTCCACATCAGTTAACAATTAAGACAATCCCCTGCTAGGACAACCTGTTGAAATCCTTAATAGAAACTATTTTTTCCTGTAATTATAAGTTATAGAAAGTTGATGCTAAAACTAACAACCAGATTGCTGAATATAAATGGCTTATACAAGTGAAAAAAAGATGTATCTTCAGATATCTGCATAGAAGAAAAGTTGAGTCACAGCTGTGTGCCATGCAACATATTAGTTTATTCACCTAATCTCTTTGTGCTCTGACTGACACTGATTGTATCCACAGAGGCATTTACTTTTGGCACTGCTGATCATTTCTGTTTTCACATCTAAGCTCTGTTCAGCAAATGGCACTTCTAAAACCCATTTTTTCAGGGTACAGGATGTGAAATTGAATGACCAGGTTGTGAAACCAAGAAGGGATTCCCAAGTATTAGCACATTAGTGTGAGCACATGCTCTCTGAAATCCACTGACAGAGAGTGGCTCCTCCTGGCTGGAAGCTACCACATCATCATGTGGTCACCATCTACACTAGGCATTTCTGCACACATGACAACAGCCCTGAATCCTTGAGTTGTCCCTGGTAGGTCTCTGGCTGACCTTCCCCAATGTACAAACATAGGCTTTCTTCATATAGAACACAAATCAATTGATTGGGCTTCACTTTGCTAATTTGCAGTCATTTCAAGAATGACTCCATAAAATTACACCTTGCTCACCTTAGGAGATGCTCTGGAAGACCACAGCCTCCTTGGTTATACATTCACAGATCTTTTGCTTTATTCATACATAACAGGTCCATCCACTGCATGGTAAATTTAATTGAAGCCCCAATTTGTGATATTTCAGACTTTTCAGAAATATCAATTTACTCAACAGGTGATGTATTTTTTCTTAGTGTTTATCCTTTTATTTCACATATATATTTATTTATAGTTTTCATGAACATAAATTTAATAAACAAACCAATGTTGCCACTTAGAATAGATTTATGACTTTGTAATAAATAATAATATAAATAACCACATACTTTTTCAAAATGGACTACATGCCATATCTGATAGATGTGAGAATTATTTGCTAACTCAGCTAATAATCTTCAAAGACAGCTACTCGACCTTTCTCCATTTTAAAAATTAACATAAGGACCAGAAGCCCCAATAGGCTGAAGGCTTAAGATTCTTTAGTTAACAAATAATAATTGTAGAATTTGAATATTTTCTCCCATAATAAAAATTTAGTTATGGATATATTACAGTTAGCTTTTAGACTTTAACAGTGCTACCAGAAAAAAAAAAAAAAAAAAAAAAGCAACAACTGGGAACAACTCCATGTGCCAAGTGTATGATCCACTCACAATATCATTGCTGTAGATTTGCAAAAGAGATAGGATTAGTTATTTTCCTTTTACATAATGAGTATTCTGTACCAAAACCACACAGTCACTGGGGTTGTCTGATTTCAGGCATGTGCTTTTCATGGGCTTTGAAGCACAAGAAAAATGAGATGATGTCAGGAAGGGATTGAGTAGTCTGTCACAACAGAACTGCCCTGAGCCTCACCTAATCAAGGGCTCCAGAAATTTCTCAGCAAGAAGAGACTGTTGGAATTTCTCAGAGTATGGCTGTGTGAGAATGTGGCAAGTGCTGAACACCTCTCCTCCCTTCATTCCTTGAGCATGGGTTACTTCTCTTGTTGTTGTGGGAAAGGTGTATTTTGACTCAAAGTTCAAAGTACCCTTCATCATGATGTCAAGAGCTTTTGGAAACTGGTCATATTGCCAGTATGCAAAAAAGTGAATGTTACTGTTCAGCTCCTTTCTCCCCTTTTACACTGTCTGGATCCGCAGGACATGGAATGCTCTTTGCTTCTCAGTTGACTTAAGAATGCTTATTTTCTTGCTGATTCCAGATCTTCTCAAGTTTCCCATCTCTACTGACCATCATATCACTGTTTTACTCTCTCAAGGAGTGGCCAAATGTCTACATGCTCTGCGTTGTCAGAGCAGCCCACGTGGTACTGGCTCTGTTAGAATCTGAGTAATGACAAATTTTTCTTCAGTCATTTTTCTCAGTCTTTCTGAGTTCACCCATTAAAAATTCTAAGATCGAGTCCTAGTTAATATAGTAATGTGTAAAACAATAAAAAATTACACATCAGAACTCAATTCAGTCACAAGTCAAATTCCCATGGTTGCTTTGAAATAAGAAGTGATAAAAGTAGAATATGACAGACTATGTCCCCATTAAAGCCAGAACAATGTCCTAACTTGTATGTTTCTTTAGTGAAGCCAAGAAAATTTATTTGAAAGATATTTTTTGTCAAAGAAGTAAGTTGAAAAGTAACCCTCTTAATTTGAAACACATTTAGTAATAATATAACATGTAGTTTAAAATACTGGATACCGTTGAAGTATTTATATTTAGAAACACTGTACATACCAAATAGCTATCTGCAGTAGTATTTTGCATGTGGCAACATATAAATGGCTATGCCACTGATGAAAACAACATTCATTCCAATAACTACAGTTAATCTTTAATAATCTTTTATGGAGGTGTGGATGTCAGGTTTCCCTCCATTCTTCATGAGGCTATCAGGGGCTGCTATTGTACAGGTGTTGTTCAGTAAATCCATTGGTGAAACAGCTACATTGTATCCAGATATCATATTTTTCCTGCATATTTCTCATTCTCTGGTTCATACATTTTTCTCTTACTCAGCTTCTGTAATGTTTCCTGAGCCTTGCAGAATCACATGGCTGTCTGTCCCATTCGGGAATGAGAACCCCACCATCACACTCTCTACACTGAGGCCAATTACATGTCTCTGCATTGCCCTTACTCTAGTAAGTAGCCTCTCACTCAATTTTGGGCAAGGAAACATAATTTAAGTCAGTGGCCATAGACAACATAAAGATGTGAAAGTAATAGGGCAGCTTGATGAGATTTGTTCCAATAGGAGATGGCTGAGATGAGAGACATGAATTAACAATTAGAAAAACTTCACTATAAAAGCACATGAAACTATCAAATAATAAAAAGTTAAATACATTTTGCACATGGGATGGATACATGAGGATTCAAAGCACCAATGAGGTGAAAACTCTTTTTTATTCACATGTTCTGAAATCCTTAAATATCTTATGTTAAAGATATATTTCCTCTTAAATAAATGTTAAAGTTACAAATTGAGCAAACTAATCAACTTTATGCATCATTTACAATTTGGTAGATGAAGACAAAATGCAGTGAAGTTTGTAGATCAGACAAAGAAGACTAAGGGCTCCTCTTGTAGATTCAGGTCTGAGTGCTAGCTACACTTAGCAGTAAACCTTGGGTGTCCTTTCTCAGAAGCTCTCCACATTGTTTCTTGAGACAGGGCATCTTTTCACTCACTGTTTGGACAGTGAAAACGCAGTGGTCTCACAACAGGCAGACACACTTCTCTCCAAGGGGAAAGACTGAGGTGAAGGCAGTGCCACACAGACCATACATGAGATTCCACTGAGTAAACAGCTCTGATGACCATTCAACCTCTTAAACTTTCCTCACGTGCTTCAAAAAAAAAAAAAAAAAAAAAAAAAAAAAAAATACTGAAAAGCAGATTATCTTAAAACAAAGAGAAACATTAGCAAGTGATAAATTCTGAAGAGGCTGGCTGGCAAAGCCCATGACCTGCCTTTCCCCACTTGTCCAGGAGTAAATCTACAAGTGTCTCCATCATGCTCCAATAGTTTTCATTTTCTTTTTATTTCTTTTGGTTTGTATGTGCTCACTATATTTATACTGGGGATCAAGCTGAGGTTTTCTTGTTGTTTGCCAAGCACTATGGTCTGAGTTATCCTTCCAGTTTCCAGAACTACATTTGAAAGAGAGTAGAAAATGCACATGGGAAATGGTTCTTATGATGATGTCAGAGAGGAATAATAGCCAACAATGTAATCAGTTAGGTATGAACTGTATTTAAACTGCCTATCAAAGAACAGAAGAACATATATGTCCTAGAGAAAGTGCTCAGTCACCACTCACTCATGACTTCAGGGTCATTACAGAAATAATCTCTGGGAGTGAGATCCAGCCCTACACAGTAGCTTGAAAGCCATGGGTTCCATATAATGAAAAGCAGGAAACAATGAAAAAAAAATGAAAGAAAAGAAAGAAAGAAGGGAGGTAAAGAGGAGACCAGAGGGAGAAGGGACAGAGGGAGGGAGTGAGGGACAGAAGTAAGAAGGTAAGGAGGGAGGGAGAAGGAAAAGGTAGAAAGGAAAGAAAAAATGAAGAAAGGGGAGAGAAGAAAGAAGAGAGGAAGGGAGAAAGGGATGTCGCCTAAATATATGAAGCTCTTTAAAATTAAAAATGACAGGGTCACATTTCAGAAGATAAAGTGACAGGAACACTGCTTTATAAAAGGATGTACTTAGAACAAATACTATGACTAGAACCAGAAATTCTCAGATCCTCTTCACTTTCTACTGCAACAATGAAATAAACAGAAGCTCTCTGTGAAGGGAGATGTACTTTTGTTTAACCTGTAATTTGAAGAAAACTTGCAGATCAGGCTATGAACTGTCACTAGGAGGCACTGTTAACCTGCCACACAACCATGCTTTCTTTCCATTCTGATGATCACTTTCTGCTCCCTGCAAAGCCCAATACTCTGCTATACCATGTCCAGGACCAAGCTGTCACCTGGGTTATACTGCACACACTCAGGTGTCTACCACACTGTTTCAGAAAACTCCTGCTGGTGGGCTGGGGAGATAGATTGTTCAGTGGGTGTAAGTACTTATCACAGGAACAGGAGAATTTAAGCTCAGATCCACAGAAACCACATGAAAAATGTTCTTGTCTTTGTGTGTAACACTATCACTTCAGAGGACAGGATTATCCATGGATCTCATTGCAAGACAGTCTCTAGGTTTAGTAAAAGAACCTGGCAGGGTGGGGGGTGGGTAAAGATGAAGAACAATAGAAGATTTCTAATTTCATCTTTTGTTTCTCACACAAGAACACAGGAATGCACCCATCCATACCCACAATTATGCATGCAACAACACACACACACACACACACACACACACACACACACACAATCTTTTTATGTACATAAAAGAAAGGATCCACAAATTAGAAAAAACATATGAATTTTCTTTCTATGATTTGTTTATATGATTAAAAAATGATTATCTCATGTTGCATTTAATTTCCTACAAAATTAAAAACAAAAAGCTAACTGCACTCTTTACTGCTCGATATCTTTTTTGCGTGTAGACCCTATTTTTCTTGGCAAATTCTCTCTTGCTGGACATCAAAATTGATTTACTTACATCTTCTTTTCCTCTCCTTACTATGTAGACATTAACTGTAATAGAAACCCTTGAGTCTCATAGAACAGTAAGTCCCTTCTACCCATGGGTTCTTCATTACAGACTCAATCCACTACAGATACAAAATATTTACAATAAATTTGTGGTTATATTAGGACAGGCAATTTTTCAGCTTCCCAGTATTCTATAAATAATGCGGTAAAACTATTTGAAGGAGTTTATGAGAGACAATACAATAGTCTTATGATGATTGACAGGAGGTCTGTACAGATTTTATGTAAATTACATGCCATTTTAATGAAAAATAAGAACATCTGTGCATTTTAGTATGTGTAGTAGACCTGGAACCAAACACCAACATATATATTGGCCAAATACGCCCCTCACTGATTTACTCAATTGAGGCTTCTTTAGTTTCAAGCAGAAGGGTTCTTCTAGAAATGTTAATTGAGTCATATCTTTCTCCTTCCTGCATCTCCATCTTTTTTAGCTCTCTTACATTTTCCTAGTTTACTTGATCTCATTGAAACTTGTGTCATTAAGTGCTTAGTCAGCAGTCTATTATACTAGAGCAAAGAACAATCAATCACAAGTGGCTGAGAGTTTGCCTATTGCACCCTGAGAAGGCTCTCCTAGCAAGATGGAAGGTGCATGCTTCTCCAATGTGATTTCAGAGATTCTACAAACTGCTCCCTGGAATCTTCATTGCTGAACCTGGTCCACAACCCCCACATCAGCAGTCCCTTTGGTGGAGTTAAGAGGATGCTTTAACTGATATTGAATTCACCCCAACTCAAGGATAGGTGTTCTCGGATGTTGATATCATATATGGTTCATGTAGCACTAAACTATCTCAGTATGTTGAGTACTTTGACCAGCATGTATAATGGATTAAGCTGCTCCACCAACACAATTTTGCTTTTCCGTTAACTTTGTCCAATAGAAGAAACTGAGGGAATTTTACAGATACATGCCTTGAAGATTCTAATGTTTACTCTGATAAAATTCATTTCAAAGTATAGAGGGAGGACCAAGTAGGAAAGAACTTGTCATTTGACCTTCAGTCAACTTCACCTGACTTTTTCCACATGAAGAGTTTGGAGCAAAAGAGACATCAAAAGGAACTCACCACTGCATCCAAGTACTGCTGTGATATTTGGAGATCATGGTCCACGTATTATTGAAGCAGATGAAGACAGAGCTTATTCTTTTCCTGAAATGACCTGTGTACATGTGTATGTGCATTTGTGCATGTGTGTATGTCTCTCTCTCTCTCTCTCTCTCTCTCTCTCTCTCTCTCTCTCTCTCTCTCTCTCTCTCTTTCTCTCTCTATCTGTGTGTGTGTGTGTGTGTGTGTGTGTGTGTGTGTGTGAGTGTGTACAGAAGCACAGGTACACACACTTATATAGGAAGAGGAACCTGGAGAACTAATTTGGATGCCAATCTCTAGATACTGCTCATCTATTTTGTTTTATTGGTTATTTGTTTGCTTGAGTTTCTTTATAGACCAGTGTTTTTTATTTCTACTTTGTAACTGTAATTTTGCTACTGTTATGAATTGTAATATAAGTATCTGTGTTTTCAGATGTTCTTAGGTGATCCCTATGAAATGGTCACTTGATCCCCAAATGGGTCTCAACCCACAAGCTGAGAATGACTGTTTTACATGGTCTATCATTTGGAACTTCCCCAATCACCCACCTGCTTCCATTTCACCAGTGCTGGGATTCAAGACCCTGTAATCATGTCTGCTGTGTAAAGAACATAGTTATGTGGATTCTGAGGGTTTAATTCATGTCTTAAATCTTGTGTGGCGTACTCTTTACTGACTGTCCCATCTCCTCAACTCTAGCTTTATGATATGATGTAATGTTTTGAAGAAAACTTAAGTTTCATTGAGCTGATTCCTGCCAGTAACAGTTTGAACAGAAAAAGAAAATATTGTATCCCAAAGAAATTGTTGTTTATCTGTGAGGAGCATGACAGAGTTTCTCAGCTGTAACTGAGAATCATTTGATGAGGAGAGAAATACTGCAGAAGCTCAAGGGCAAGGTGCTTGAAATTCAGCCCAGACCTGAAAGCTGAGTAGACACAGTATGTGTACATTTTCATAACTGATAAAATGAAAACTGAAAAGCTTGCCTGGAGCTTAGAGACCTAGAGCCAAGACCTAATGAACAAGATAAATTACACATCACCTTGTTAGACTGATCTGGTGTAGGTAAGTACTGCAGACCTGGTGTCCAAAGGACATTGGTTTGAACTCTGGTCTTGGCATTTGTCAGACATGTATAACATTAAAACTCCAATTTCTCAACCTCAAGGCTCATATTCTTATTGGATATCACATTGTTGTTGTAAGAATTACATGGTAAGTCAAAACAAGTTAGTAGAATAAAATATTTAAGATAGTGTTAGAGGTCATTAAATGGTGGTAAAGGCACTAAACATCGGGAGGGGGGGATAAGCCATCCATGTAATTGCACACCCTTCTCTCTAGACACTTCCCCAGGACATGTATTTCAAAACCTAACTCAGAATCTGGAATGATGGCTTGAGAGTAAAATGATTGTTTTAAAATAGGAGACACGAATTGGCCTCCAGAATACTCATTAAAAGGCCATATGTGTTCACAAAAGCTTATAATCCCAGCAGAGACAAGCAGCAAGTTAGCCAGCCATGCCTGCTTGAGGAGTTCTGGGCCAGGTGGTATCTAAGGTATGACAGTGGAAGTGGTCTTCTGGCTTCCACACACATGCATAAACACAGGCATGAGCACTCACAAACACAAGAGAATCTACACACACACACACACACACACACACACACACACACACACACACACGCACACACATATAGGTGTGGCATGGAAAGAAAAAAACCTAATGAAATGATGAAGCTCTTATTACATCTCATTCCTTGCTTAGAATAGATGCTTCACAACACAAGGACTGTTGGCACAAACCTCAGCATTACCCTTCAACATAAAGAGCAGACTTTATACATTTTTGTTTTAGTTTTTATATGAGTATCTTCCTCTTATGATGTGAACTATGTTCTCTCAGTACTCATAGAATATCTTTTGGAATTACAGGCATTTGTCAGCCAGCATATGGATGCTGAGAAGCAAACCCAAGTCATATGGAATTCCATTGCTCTTAATTCCTGAGCCATCTCTCAGGCTTCCAGGAATTTTTTTTTATGGTAGCCCTAATTCCCATCAAACTGTTAACTGCATCTTTATCTCCTAGTAGTAATGCTGCACATCAATTAACACTTTAAACCACTCTTGGAAAACTGAAGTTCTCTTTACCATTCATCTGTGTCAGCGTCACAATTGCAAAAGTGTCGAATGTCCAGGCAGCTCTCTTCCAGGCCACATCCACACTGCTGGAGTCCAGGAACAGAACCTCCCCAGTAAGGATGCCTTTCATTCGCCCTCCCTATCCACCAGGTGAATGGGGCTCCATCTAAAAGACAAGATGTTTCATAGGTCAGAAGTGCAAGCTGATAGTCTACAAAGGAGCTCATAGTGCTGTGTGTGCGTGTGTGTGTGTGTGTGTGTGTGTGTGTGTGTGTGTGTGTGTGTGTGTGCGCATATACAGTCTCTCTTCTCCTTATTCCATGTCTCTTCCAATACATTCTGGATTCCGTTTTCTATTTTTCCCTTATCCATTTCAATTCTCTCTATACTTTAATATACATACTCAAGCACACAGTGATACATGTTAAAAGATATTTTTATTAAAAAAAACATTGTGAAAGATTGTTGAATGACAGCATTAAGTGTCAGGGACATAAACTCAAATTGATCAGATTTGACAGTATCACAACTGATTTGGTTGGATCAGCTTTAAAAAATTTAAAGACATTCTTTTTATGTGTAGCAATGAAAAATTTACAGTTTAATTTAAATAATGTGTAGTAGAATGTTTTGATATAGTTTTAAACAGAGTAAAGGGAAATTTTCAAGTTATAAATCCCTCACTTCAAACATAGTTTTTAAAAAGTCACTTTAAGTGGGTCAATATAACATGGGTTTTCATTGAAAAGTCATAATCTGAGTCCTATTCTACCAACAGACAGTGGAATTAAAAAGAAAATTGAACATTTATTACTTCTGCCTAAAAGAAATAAAAAAAAGTGTGGATAATTTTCAAATGCCAAGATGGTCTACTTCAGTACACAGAGAGATGAAGTCACATACTCATCATAAAAAGGAAACAAATTACAATTAGGTCAAAACTAGAAAAACCAGCTTTCATGATCCATGTGTCATTTTCCTGTGTCTTTAGCATCTTTGTCACCTAACTTTACTCTCTCCTCGTCTTCTTTCTAAATTTTATATCATCTTTTAAACAAAAAACAAGTTGTACAACAAAAGCAACACATGTGAAGACATACACAAATACACTACCAAATATATGTGTGTGTGTATCTGTGTACGTGTGTATCTAAATATATATGTGTGTGTGTGTATATATATATATATATATATGTGATTTTCAGCACCATAAATATACATATATTTGTATACACAAATATGTATACATATATATGGGTAAAATTATTTCCCATTGAAATTGTTTAAGACAAAATAACACAGTCTAACAAAACAAAGGCCAGTATTAGCCAAACTTGTGTTCCTTTTGATAGATAGTAAAGAGGGTGGGAATTAGGGTTAAACATAATGTAAACACATGTAAAACGGATTGTGTTCTACTTCCCATTGATTTTTTTTTGTCCCTACAATACCATAAGTAAAATAAGATTTTGCTCTAAGAGAAGCCACAAACTTTCAAGTTCAAGGAGTCAGAGGAAGAATATGTGAAGACTATATCCTCGTGAGCCAAGGAAAGTGTCTAAAATTAAAATTTCAATGCAACAGAGGGAAAAAAATAACTAGATTTCATTATTATATTTCTGTTGTCTTTAATGATTGCGAATACCACAGTAATATATAGCTGCAATCCAGAAAAATATATCATATTCTAAAAAAGAACTGGCACAGATATGAGGGCCCTAGCACCATCAGCTGAAGGCACCAGATCTGGCTTCCATTGTCAATGGCTATCTTCTTTTTGCTTGGCAAAAAGATAATAGGTACTTAAAATAAAAATATAACTGGATCTCTTACTTACTTTCAAGATTTAAGATTCTACTGTTGAAGCTCAGGATATAATTCCATTGGCACAGAGTGTTTGACTAGCATGCAAGAAGCCCAGCACCATATACATAAAAGAGGTATAGTGGTACAGCATGTAATCAGAGAGCTATGGCAGTGTAGACAAGACAATCAGAAGTTCAGCATTCTCCTAAGCTACGCAAAATGCCAGAGGCCAGACTGGGCTACAAGAGGCACTGACTCAAAACAAACCAAACAATTCTAAAGTTGTTGTAAATTTCTGTTTGCATTTGATTGTACATAGGACTTTTACACAGGCAGGAGTTTACTGCAGAGGGAAATACTAACTTTCGTACAGTCTATATGTGTATACCTCCTCTGAGTTGTCCACACAGCTAAACCATCCAGAAGTCTTTGAGGAAAAAAGGCAGAGATAAGACATTCAGAAGTCCAGTGCTATACACCATGAGAAAAATAGGAAAGGTCTTTATGAAAAGCATCATTCTTTTGAGGTACTAATTGCTGAGAAGACCTGGAAAAGACAAGCTTCACCCTGTAAGCACGTCTGGATTAAATTCTATACCCCTTTTAAAACTATCATCCTTCTTAGAGTTTCCTGAGTGGATGTCCACTAACTGGTACTCTTCAATTAATGTAATCAAAAAAAATGACAGAAACATCTTCCTCATCTCAAGAACCTCAATCACCTTTTAAAACTTCAGATGAACCCTGTCTCAAATATACCCACAACAAGAAAAAAGAAAAAAAGAAAAGAAAAGACACATCCGATGAATTGCCTTCTTCCTAAATCCCTGGCTAGACAAGCCACCTTCAAGTGGCTTGAGCAGAGGACAGCTTGCTTTATTTTAACTGTATACAAAGAAAGGAAAAAATTAAAAATAAATATTTAAACATATTTGTATTTAAATATCTGTGTATATAAAACCTGGGCCCTTGTGGGGTTTTTTTTCCTTCCAAGCATCCCAGCTTTATTTCTCTGTCATTGTAAAGTAATGGAGAGAACAGAAAATGAGTCCACTAAAACCTACAAACAGTACATGGGTGTCCTAAATTCTCAACTCAGTAATATAATCAAGGAAATGATCTACACTTTAGCTGCAAATTTTGGCCTTTGGGGACATTTTTTATATTGAAAGAAAACTATTTCATTAGTGAAGAAATAAAATATTGTTACTTAATTATTCTTAAAATATTGGATTATTGGGCAAACATTTACTGACAGTATTTTTAATTTATTTTGGACATTATTGTAAGCACTACATCATCAGGGATAAATCACAAAGCAAATAAAAGCAAAATCCAAAACAAAGGATGCCTCTGAGTTTGCATTGTGAACACAGGAAAGAGCAAGACCTAGCATCTGGGACTCCAGGTGAGAGAAGTATGGGACAATGGGAAGATAGAAGGACCCAGAGGGTCCTGTAACCACACCAGAGGACCATAAAGGCTAGCAGATCTATACCAAGGGGAGCTGCACAAACTACTGTACCAAGCAAGGACAAAGCATCCAGTAAACCTAGACCCCCTATTCAGATCTAGCCAATGGACAGCGCATTCTCCACAGTTGTATGGAGAGTGGGGACTGACTCTGATATGAACTCTGGTGCCCCCTATTGGACCACTTAGCCTTAGTGGGGAGGCCTGGTGGCACTCAGAGAAAGGGGAAGCAGCCTATCCAGATGAGACCTGATAGGCTCATAGGAGGGGAGGTGGTCCCCTTCTGTCACAGACCTAGGGGAGGGGGATAGGGTGAAAGAGGGAAAGAGGAGGAACTTAGAAGATACAAGTGAGAGGATAACAATTGGGAGGTAACCGGAATAAATTATTTTTTTGGAAAGGTTATTTTCACTTACATACTGAGTTTCAGGTGGACTTGGAAAAAAACTGTCAATAAATAAATCTGTTTTACAAAAAATAATGCTTTGATAGAGGAGTTGGAACTTAAGACATGGGATGGGAGCATTTGAGCAAAAGAGATGGGAGCAAAATCACATTCAAAACTTGCAAAAATGAACACCTGCTTTGTCCTGCTCTAAGAGAACCAGACTCTCCCAGAATAAATGTTTACTAATGATTAGAAAAAAACATAAAACAAAACAAAAAACCCAAAGGAAATATAAAAAATTTCACATTACAGGGTGGGGAGAAATCAGTCAGTCTAGTGATGGCCTAATAAGATGAGGACTTAAGTTCTATCTCTACAAATGAAAAAGGAGGAGGAAGAGGAGGAGGAGGAAGAAAGAAAGAAGAGAAGGAGGGCAGTAAGGAGGAAGGGAGGGAAAATAAGCTCAACCCTTGTGTCTCATGTGAGGTCCTTGGCCAATTATCTTAGATTACTCAGAGCTCCTGTCCAATGACTGAAAGAAAAATATGGGGGTAGGCATGTAGTAACACCGAAGACTATTCTATGACCTACACACACACACACACACACACACACACACACACACACACTGTATCTGCATTCCAAACATTGCAGAAAATCAAGTTCAGAAATTTTACTGGAGTGTAGGACATACCATGATATTTGATATGCTGTTTCTGATATTTTGAATGTGCTACTTACAGAGTAATAGCTCAAGGAAAGAAGAAAACATAATGTATTTGTGCTTATAGGAACATGCATGTGTGTGCAGGTGAAGGCCAGAGATGAGCATCTAGTGTCTTCCTCAACCATGCTTCACCTTATTTTCTGAGACAAGATCTCTTTTTGAACCTGTAGTAGATCAATTCAGCTAGACTAGTTTACCATGAGATCCAAGGTTTGATCATGTCTCATTTTCCCATCACATGGACTGTGGATACTCATGGATATACCCAGCATTTACACCACCACTTCTGGCCTTTCCTTTATCTTTTATTTATTAATGTGCATTCTAGAAGTTGAAATGACTTCTTCCTAATTTCAAAATGAACACATAACCCAAGTTGCCATCTACTGCTCCCGAAAACATAATCTATTTTATAAAAAGAATTAGGTATGAGGCTGGATTGTGCAAGTGTGGGTTAATTATGGTATCGCTTATGTAAGGAATTCAGGTCATGTCATGGACTGGCCTCTTTGTACAATCAGGGCTTAATCAATAGACTTAAAATTGGAGATTCTTATTGAATTTTGAATTGTTAACTTTTTGTAAAGTAAATACACAGCTGCTCAGTGATGTCTACACAAGAGCCAGGACAGTTCAGCTGACTCTGCTTTCAGGAGCCCTGCAGGAATCCTTATGAGCAAAACCAGCAAGTAGTTGCAGAGCCCTGTGAATGCAGAAACAAACACTGCTATGTTGAGTTCTTGCTGCCACTACTATTGTCGCTTTAATTCAATTTATTTTGTTTTGTCTCACATTCTCTTCAGAGAATTGGTATTCTTTCTTCTTTTTTTTAAATTTTAAGTAAAATATGCTTACATAATCTCTTCACTTTCTTTTCTTTCTTCTTTCTCAATCCCTTCCCATGTTCCATTGTTCCAATCCTTCATTTTTTATATTACTAGTCTGAATATCATCACAATCATCATCACGATTATTATTATTATATGCACAAGTATAAAAATACAACCTGCTGAGTCCATTTATTGCTGTTTATTTGCATGTGATTTTTGTGCTGCCCACTTAATATAGAAAAGCCAACTAGAGAGCTCTGCCCTAGGAAAGACTCATTCTCCCTCTCTCAGAAGTCATTCATTGCTCTCATGTCTGTTTGTTTTGTTTTGTTCTTTAGAAGTTGGTCCCCACCAAATCCACCCCTTCCACATTAGCATATATTAGCATCATACATGTCTTGTTTGAGCAGCTTTGCTGTTGAAGGATTATACATGTGGCTTCCCTGTCATTTTTAAGGAGACACAGTTTCACAGCCTACTTCCTGATCCTGTGGTTCAAACAATCTTTCTACTCCCTCATCTGTGAGCCTTAAGGACAGGAATCGGAGCTTTGATTTGATACATGCTTACAGCTTTAGATTCTGGATAACTCAACATGTCAAAAGGAAGAGTAAACTCTATCTAATTTTCAACCCAGTTCTATTTTTGCCGTGCAACCCTCATATCTATACATAACATCCCTTTCAAATATACTGTTTGGTATTTTCTTCAATCTCTATGATCATTTTTCCAAATAATGATGGTCTTGCCTCATCTCAGAGTCTACTTTTCTTCACATAGGTTATTAAGTATCAAAGACTGGCCTCTAACTCACTATGTAATAAAAGATAACCTGAAACTTAAATCCTTCTGTCTCCATTTTCCTACTACTTGGAACACAGATGTCTACTGCTAATCCCATTTTATGCCATACTGAGGATAGAACCCTGGGCTCCGTACCTAATAGACAAAGACTTTGCCAGGTAGCCCCAACCCCTAGATCTTCACCTCTGAGTCTTAATTACTCCCATTCATGTGTTCACTTAGAAGTGCTCAGAATGTTGTAGAAACAATTATCATGACTAATTACTCCTAAATGACTTAAGCACAGCACTCCTTCGCAATCATGAATAAAACAAGATTGAATGTATGTTTTAGATATATTCCTGTTGCTATGATAAAAAAAATAAATCTCTTGTAAAGGCAACCTAAGGGACAAAGATTCTTTTGGACCACAGTTCCAAAGTCCATTCTGACAGAGAAGAAATAGCACCAGTAACAAGAGACTTGAGGGTAACATTGCATTCACATGCAATCTACAATAGGGGAACAGGAAGTGAACAGGAATTGAGGGTGAACTATCAACACTGGAGGCCTACCTCTGAATGACTTCCTCCTATGAGTCTTTACCTCATAAAGGTTCCACAACATCCCCCAAAGCACCACAAACTAGTAAACAAGTGATCAAACACAGGAAGGCATTAGGGCCACTTCATATCCAAACTATCTCTCTCTCTCTCTCTCTCTCTCTCTCTCTCTCTCTCTCTCTCTCTCTCTCTCTCTCTCTCTCTCTCTCTCCCTCTCTCATGCTCTGTGTGTATATGTTTGTATGTCTTTATGCCATGTCTACATATAAATATAGATAAATTAAATGATGATAAGTTATTTACAAAATAATATAAAATACAGAAACAATCATGGAATCTCTGTGTTAACAGTTTCTCAGTTCTACATAGTGCAAAGGTCATGGTATGATATATCAATGATATATATTTTACAAAACTTTGGCTTTTCTGATGGTGCTCTTACCATCCAGAAGTAGAGCATGTCTGCAGCTTTTCATAACATAAATCTGAGTAATGTAGGCAACAAATACAGGCCAGAGCTAGACACTGACTTTTGTCTAAGAATTGTAAAGTCTCATGGGAGAAGTGGCTCTTGCTTGGAGTTTATATTTTGAGGAAATTCACAAATGCTGTCCTAGTGAGAGAAGTATTTGTGCTGGTAAGGACCCCAAGGTCAGGGGATCTGATTTACTACAGTGTCCTTAGGAGGAACAGGACTCTACATGCACTGAGCTAAGCAGTATCTGATACTGACTGTAG
This sequence comes from Acomys russatus, assembly GCF_903995435.1. Classification (NCBI taxonomy): domain Eukaryota; kingdom Metazoa; phylum Chordata; class Mammalia; order Rodentia; family Muridae; genus Acomys; species Acomys russatus. Next base: position 14,853,525 of record NC_067142.1, read on the forward strand.
CTGGAGGGTGTGGGTGTAGAAAGTAAGAGAGAAAGCCAAAGCCATTTAAGTTCTGAGAAAAAAATAAGTATTTCACTATGTGAACAAAAGACAAGTCAGCTAAATGTTATAAGAGGAGAGAGGGATGCTCAGTCAGGATAGAAATATGGCTTAGTCAGCAAAGTGCTTTGTTGAACAAACATGAGGTCCCACCCACCAAAAGATAGGACAGGTAGTATGTCTGTATTACTAACATGGAACAGTCAGTCACATCCAGACCCCAGTGCACATCTGCTAGATAGACTAACTGAATCAATGAGCCTTGGGTTCAATGACTGATCCTGCTGCAAAAAACAAACAAATAATCAAACAAACAAACAAACAACAAAAAAACAAAAAAAAAATTGGATGGGATGGGGAGTGGCTGAGAAAGGCAGTCAACATCAACCTCTGTTCTAAGATACATGCATACATTCATACATATGTGTACACACACACACATGTAAATACAAAAAGACATTTTATACACTCTTTCTTTCTAAACAGCGTATCATTTCTGAAATTAAAAAACAAAACCCTAACATTTAGTTAAAGAGAAAACAACCTCATCCATATCAGAAGATAATGACCGACATTCATCAACATCCATCTTGGGCTTACATCTTGTCAGCCAGGATGATTAAATCAGAGAATACACTTAATAGTGTGATTAAGAGCTACTCAGCCACATCAGGAATTAACATTTCAATAATGTTGTTCATTGTTCTTTTTCCTGCTTATTTAGCTGAAGTGAACCCAAAAGAGAGAGAGGGAAACAGAAAAGATTAATGACACTGCCACTCCAAACAAATGATAACTATCTCTTTGATGAGGTCACTAAAAGCTGGACAAGCAGAGGCTCTCTAGAGAACACCAGGCCTCAAAGAACATTTTTAAATTTTTTTATTTAAAAGTTTTTGGGTATATACATTTATTTTATCACAGGTAAATAAAAAATTACATACAGCAAGAAGAACCACGAAACACTCAGGGATTATATGAATGTTACATTCATGGTATTTTGGCTAAATGTATTTGGCAACCATGTAGAAAACATTTTTCCTATCTTGGTGATTCTAAAATTCTGAAAGAGAATCAAAGAACATTTTATGAGAAACTGGTTCATGGATCCTAAGGCTGTGAAAACCTGGAGAGCCTAAATTTCCATATATAAAATGGCATAAAAGTATTACAAAACTTTCATCACTTTCCTCTGAAATTAAGTAGTTCCTGATTATCTAGAATATGCAATGCAGATATAAATGTAAAATAAAAAGAAACAGCCACAGACAATAGTTTGGGGAATAAATACATATTTTAAAGCCCTAAAATTGTTAATGCAAATACATTTAAGCATATACTTTTAATAGTTGTTTCATTTGGATATAGCATGTGTACACAGTGCTCTGGTAGTTCGCTGAAGGACAGTCAGAAAATCCCCAGTTCTTACAATGGCCTGGAGACCCTATTGTTGTGGTCTCAGTATTCGGGTGTCACAATCCTTTTATTGTTAAAGGACACTTGCATGGTGGCCACATATCTGATATATACAAAATTACAGTTATGAAGTAGCAACAAAATAAAATTTTACGGATGGGGGTCACCACCGCATGAGGAATTGTATTAAAGTTTCTCAGCATTAGGAAGGTTGAGAACCACTGTCCTATAGGCAATTGGCTGTCATAGGTAACTCAGCATTATTTCATGCCACACCAGCTTGAATAGCCGCCTCTACATAGCAGGGAGTCTCACATGCCCCAACACTTTCTCACAGTGCTGTTCCCATTGGCTACCCTCTACTCAAACCTCTCCTTGAGTCTTTACAGTAACTGAATCTGTTGAATGTTTGTACACTTAAACTAAATCACATGCCACTCTTGTTTACCTGACCTAAAGTACTGCAAAATTACTTGCTTATGTTCTTAAGTGTGCTGTTTTCCATAAAACTAGTTGGATTTTTAAATTTAATTTTAATCATGTACATTTGGGGATCATGCATGTGATTGCAGATGCCAACAGAGGGTAGAAGAGTGGAAAAAACAGGTGGTAATCTGATTTGGATACTGAGCAGCAAATATGGTTCCTCTACAAGTGTGGTACATGTTCCTTAGCACCTTCCAGCACCATGAATCCATGCTTTTACTTGTTTTTCCTTTATGGAACATTTGTTGGATGTGTTCTGCTTAACTCACTCCTCACTCAAATTTTGATAAAGCCACCTTTGTCATATGCATAACTACTACGCCATATATAGGATGGGGTCTGATGTATATGTGAGAATAAAGTATATACTTATATAAAGAGAAAGCAGCTTGTGGCTGAGAAGGCAGCACTGTGGTTAGGAGCACTTGCTGATTTTTCAAAAGCCCTGGGTTTGATTTCCAGCAACCACATGACAGATTATAAACAACTCCTGTTCCATGGAATCCAATGCCCTCTTGTAACCCCTGTGGGCATGAAGCACACACATGATGTAGACACATACAGACAGACAAACAGACAGAATACTCTTAATAATAAAATAAAATAGAAATTTACAACAAAATACCAAAAAGGGATACCAACTGAGGAATTCTCACAGATGACAAACAACACAGGCAACAAAAGAAATAAGCTAAAGCAACATCAAAACATTTCTTGAGCTATTTTTGCAACTTTACATTGTCATTACAAAACATGTAAAATAACTTGAAAGAGGAAAGATTTGTTTTCATTAATATTGTCAGACTTTACTATCTATTGTTTCTGGGCATGAAGTGAATCTCAGCATCACAGCAGAAGGCCGTTACTGAGAACCATGCCTTACTTAATAGTGTCAGGGAAAAGCATGAGCAGGACACTCCCAAAGACAAGATCCACCCTTCAGAGGCACACATCCAGTGAGATATTTGCTATGTCCTACCTTCTTCTACATCACAATAATCTTACCACATCAATGAATTCATACATATAAGCTGTCAACACTTGAATATTTCAGGGCATAATTTATATCCAAAATCATAGCATATAAAGGAAATATTATTAAAATATCTCCAATCTGTGAATGCATTGATGTGTGTATGTGAGGGTTTGTGTGTGTGTGTGTGTGTGTGTGTGTGTGTGTGTGTCTAGGCCAGAGGTCAACATTGGATATATTTATTCAATAGTTCCCTATCTTAGTTTTTGAGACAGCCTCTCTCACTGAGGCTGTGTTTTCTGGCCTGTAAATCAAAGTAATCCTCCTGTTTCACTCTCCTCAACACTAATGTTACAGGTGTTTACCACTGTGTAGTACTGTTTTTACATGGGTCTTGGGGATGGAACTCATATACTCCTGTTTGTGCAATGATAATATGGTAACTTTAGCAAATGGGTAATCTTGCTAGTTTCCCTATCTCTTTAATATTCACAAAGACCCAGATTCAAATCACATGTTTTATTGGTAAACAATGGATCATTAGACAACAGTGTTTCAAAAAATTAGGTGACAAAATTAATTCATAACAATCTTAGTTTTTGTATACTATTATGGTTGCACAACAACAAAACTGCAGAATGCCCCCAAAATCATCTACCACAGCCATGTCAATTGTTTGGAAAATAACAAGTAAAACAGTAAGAGTCCAACCATCAAGACTTCAAAATATAGTACAAAAGAAAAAATTGATCACTAACTTTAATGTAAGTCAGAGTGAAATAAATTTGAAGTAAAATTTGTATAGTATATGGAAGTCAATAAGAGAAAATGCTAATATTAAGAAGAGAATACAATTCTTGGGAAACATCTAATATCATTTCTATTATAAATATACCTGGATATTTCTTTAATTTTTTAAACAAAACTCCAAATTGAATTTCCAAACCCACTGCCATGCAAAGTAAGGTTCATATAACTTATCTTACAAAACCAACAATGCCATGAAAATTTCCCTTCTCAATGTACAGATGAAGAAATGGAAGTAAACAAAGGATTAGTAAAATCTTTAACCTCATGTAAAAAGGAAGATGTGAGTTCAGATTTTACATCTTTAACCATTAGTAATATATTTTCTATATTATGTCAAACAATTCTTAATGTAGACAGGAATGAAAAGACATCATAGTTCCTAAGCAATTGTTCTTGAACCAGTATTATAATTATTATTTTGGTAAAGCTGAAGATGTTTATTGAGAATGAAGTCACAATTTTCTTAGCAATTTTTTTAAGTACATATAGTCTCCTCAATTACACTGCTCTATCTACTCATCTATATTTAAAAAAAATACTGACAAAGAAAAGACACCTTCTCAGATAAATATTCTAATAAGTATCCTGGTGGTTATGAAATCTGATTTGCCTAAACATGAATAAATTCTCTAAATAAATTTCAATCTGACGTTGAACAAAGCAATTTAAATGAAGTGACAATAAGCTACAAACGTATGTTCGTCTTGATTTAGGTTATTCAAAATTAACAGCCCACTAGGCCCAGGTGTGTTGCAAATGTATGTTTGGGTATGGGCCCATTCACTTGTAAATGGGAACCTACCATGGATCACACCCTCAAATAACAGTGACCTACTCCCATTTAAAACTGTATATCTGTATATGTAAAATATATATGAAAATGTTAATATATTAAAAATAAGACATAAAAATTATGATTTACCAAGGATAGCCATGAAAGGCTTGTTATGTAACGAGAAATCAATTGAACCCTTCATCTAGATATCCAAGCTTCCTACTGCTAGAAGTGCACAATGGCCACTTGAATTTGAATGTTCTGGAATGCTTAGAGACAACACATCATGGAGTTGTCTCAGACACTAAGAACAGGTATGCCTTAATTTTCTATTTATAATCAAACTCATGAGGGGACACGGATATTTTACCAGTGTTTCAGGTGGCAAATGTTTAAAATCATTGGTTTCTAAGTTTAAACTTTCTTTTAAAAACATTGAAATGTTCTCCTTCTGAACACTTTTGCTTCTTTTTTGAGAGATACTTTGATTTGTATGTGTGTGCATATGTATACAGACCTATGAGACTATGTGCAATGTGTGTGCATATATGAATATATATTGTAGATGTTTGGGATTGTATAGAAGTTGACACTCAGTGTCTTGCTTTATCACATTCCATCTTATGCTTGAGACAGGATCTATCAATGAAGCCAGAGCCTGCATGTTGGCTAGACTAGATGGACAAATCACTACTGGCAATCTCTCCCATTTTTGTCCCTACTCCCAGTGCTAGGATTGTAGGGCCAGGACCATGCATGGGAGAAGAAATTTAATCCTTGTACTTATAAGACAGGCACTTTATTTACTGAACTGCCTCCACAGCCCACATTTATTTGTAGTATTTTTATAAATGTATTTTCTTAAAGGACAGTGCAATGATATCACTGGTCAATCACTTCTACTTCTTGTGTGTGTGTGTGTGTGTGTGTGTGTGTGTGTGTGTGTGTGTGTCTCCCTGCAGCATATATAGCTACGTTCCAAAGAAAAATGAAGAAATTTTTATCAGACACATACCCTGTAGTTAGGAGAAGTGATTGGTCCAATACTATAGGAATTGACATGTTCAATGTACTGGAAAAATTAAAACACACACACACACACACACACACACACACACACACACACACACACACAGCTATCCAAAAACAGAAGCACCTGAGTAGTAACAGAATCTTCTGTTAGATTCTCACTCCTTCACTATCACTGAAGCTACCAATATAGTCACAAGAACAGATACACTTAGAGAACAAAGTTATTTGAACAAATTATGCAAACACCATTTTACTACCCTCTTGGTGGGATATTATGTTGTGCAAAAACGACCACAATAAAAGTGCTACATTTAATCTTCAATGTAGAGATGGAAAAACAAACAAGGTATTTTGTTTAACCTTCAAAATCAGGACCTCAGCAACAGTATGAACTTAGGATGGTGTATAAACTTAAAAGGCACAAATAAATACTATTCTGCAATTTCTGGCCATCAGGATTGAGGAATTTCCTAACTCTTCCCCATAGGTGTCTCACCACTCTAAAAGTAGAAACCCTGGGTAGTAAGTCACTCACATGTTTCTTAAATCTTTTTACAGATTACTAATTGCTAATTGCTAACAGCTTCTTGGTTGTAGGTTTAATTCAATTACCACAAAAATATATAAGATTAAACAAAGTGTAATCTTAGGTGGAAAAAAAATAAATTAAGAATGAATACATTTGAATATGTACCTGGAAAAGTTATCAAATAATAATAACAAGATATTTATGGATAAGTAGCTGCTTCTTTTAGCATAAGTCTAGCAATTACCTACTGATAATACAAACCTTTTCATAAATTCCCTTGCAGATACCCAGATAAGTGTCTTCCAGATTTGTTTGCTCTTCTCTAGGCCCTCTTTCTATTCTTTTTCTGAAGGAAACTGTGTTTCAAATATCATAGAAGTTAGAAGAGCAGAGTTCAAATTTGTGCAATCTTTTGTTACTGTAAACCTGTCCTTGGCTGAATTAAGTTACTATGATTTAAAATCCCTTCTCATTCCATCTTACACCTATCAGAATGGCAAAGATTAAAAATTCATGTGACACCACATTCTGGCGGGGATGTGGAGAGAGAGGAACACTCCTTCATTGCTGGTAGGAATGCAAAATAGTACAGCCACTTTGGAAATTTATCTGGCGCTATATCAGAAAACTGGGAATAGGGCTTCCTCAAGACCCAGATATTACACTCCTTGGAATATACCCAGAAGATGCTCCAGCACACAACAAGAAGATTTGCTCAACCATGTTCATAGCAGCCTTATTCATAATAGCCAGAACCTGGAAACAGCCTAAGAGTCCATCAGTAGAAGAATGGATAAAGAAACTGTGGTACATTTACACTGTGGAATACTACTCAGCTATTAAAAGAAGGAATTCCCGAAATTTATGGACAAATGGATTGAATTAGAAATGATCATAATGAGTGAGTTAACCCAGAAGCAGAAAGAGCCAAATGGTATATATTCACTTACATCTGGACACTAGCCTTAGGGGCATGTCCCATGAATGCCTTCATTTATCAGGAAAGTGGGTCAGAGGGGAGGACATCCTAATGGGACTCTAGGTGAGAGAAGCATGGGAGAATGTGGAAATACAAGGATCCAGAGGGTCCTAGAAACCTACAAGAAGAACATTATGATGGGTGGATCTGGGCCCAGGGGTCCTGCACAAAGTAAGGCACCAGCCAAGGACAATATATGCAATAAATTTTGAACTCCCACCCAGATGTAAACAATGGACAGGACATTATTCACAGTTGAGTGGAGAGTGGGGTCTGACTTTCACACAAACTCTGGTGCCCCATATTTGACCATGTCCCCTGGATGGGGAGGCCTAGTGGCACTCAGAGGAAGGATAACAGGCTACCAAGAAGAGACTTGATACCCTATGAGCATATACAGAGTGAAGAAGTCCCCCTCAGTCACAGTCATAGGGGAAGGGAATAAGGGGAAAATGGGAGGGAAGGAGAAATGGGAGGATACAAGGGATGGGATAGCAATTGAGATGTAATATGAATAAATTAATAAAATACATTTAAAAAATAAATCATAACAATAATAAAATAAGAAATCAATGTATAAAAATAAAATCCCTTCTCATATGGCTGCCTACACACGTTCTCCAATCATTTCAAATGGAATATGAAGGCACTCCCCCTTATCCACTTTGTCCCTTTATCTGCTTATCCATCATCCATCCATCTACCCCTCTGCTAAGGCTGTATGCACAGTATTCCTTTCATATCACACTCAATTACTGGCTCTGGTGCTCAGGTGTGCAAGCACGTTCCTTTATCATTCCTTATATCTGTTTCACCCTTTCCTGCCACATACATGCTTTGAAACTAGATTCTCCAGTTCTGGATCTTTATTAACTAGTTGGTGGACATTTCCAGTGGTATCTCAAAACATCTACGTGTTCCTGTCCATCCTGGTTTCTCTACCCTTTCCCATCATCCTCAGTGTCTAGGTTGAAAAACCAAGAGCCATAATCAAGCAAAGTAAGTTTCTTGATTAGCAAGGCATAGAAGACAGCCATGTTCTTATAAACAAATTTTGTTCTACTGAACTCAAAGTTTCTGAATGTTCAGTCAATCAGGTCCTGCATGCATATGCCTCCATACTACCATGCATTCATGTACTCTTTACCTTCTTCTTCTACAGCTATTTCTGGCCATAAAATTTTCTAGACACTAAAAGCTTCTAGGCATAGGCCTAGAAATAGATAGACAAGTAAGAAAAATGCTCTGGTATCAGCCCAAGCCAAGTATTCATAAAGCCTGGATAAATGTCTGATATAATACCCTCATCAAAAGAAATAAAAACAACACTTCTATATAATATGGACTCAAGACAGGTGGTTGTTATTGTTATTTTATTTTTAATAACATACTGCTTCTGCTTAGTTTTGCCCACATACACATGGACATAGAGGCATGGGCAAGCTTCACCTTGCACCTGAAGGAGAAGTGGCTTTCCTTCACTGATCACCCATCAAGTGCCAGTAGCTCATCCTCTTGGCACAAGAAGTGGGAGCCCCTTGTCCTTCAGGCTGGCACCTTGAATTGGTTTCATCTCATGAAAGTCACTGTGCAGGTCACCACAACTGCTTTGAGTTGAGTTTGCAATAACTACATCATGAAAAGAGCTCAGCATTTCACAACACCCACCTACATGTAACAGGTTTTGCATTCTTTCAGCCCCTTTTTCTGGGATTGCTCCTAAGTCTTGTACATGAGGACTGATATGTTTCATCCACCATCGAGTATTAATGGCCACTCATTCTTTTTTTTTTTTTTTACTTTTTTTATTAATTTATTCATATTACATCATGATTGTTAGCTCTTCCCCTGTTTCCTCCCATTCTTCCCTCCCTCCCATTTCTCCCCTTCTCCCCTTCCCTATGTCCGTGACCGAGGGAGGCCTCCTCCCCCTATATATGCTCTCAGAATATCAAGTCTCTTCTTGGTAACTAGCTATTCTTCCTCGGAGTGCCACCAGGTCTCCCCATCCGGGGGACATGGTCAGAAACGGGGCGCCAGAGTTTGTGTGAGAGTCAGATCTCACTCTCCACTCAATGGTGGAGAGTATTGTGTTCGTCGGCTAGGTCTTGGTAGGAGTTCGAAGCTTACTGCATATATTCTCCTTGGCTGGTGTCTTAGTTTGAGGAGGACCCCAGAATCCAGATCTGCCTGTCATAAAGTTCCTCTTGTAGGTTTCAAGGACCCTGTGGGTCCTACTATTTCCTCTTTCTTCCATGCTACTCTTGCCTAAAGTCTCAATCGGATATCCTCTCCTCTGACCCACTTTCTTGGTATGTAAAGATTTTCATGGTACGTATCCCTTGGACTAGTGTTTTGATATAAGTGAGTATATACCATTTGTCTCTTTTTGCTTCTGGGTGAACTCACTCATTATGATAATTTCTAGATCAATCCATTTGTCCACAAACTTTGGGAATTCCTCATTTTTAATAGCTGAGTAGTATTCCATCGTGTAAATATACCACAGTTTCTTAGTCCATTCTTCTACTGAGGGACACTTAGGCTGTTTCCATGTTCTGGCTATTATGTATAGAGCAGCTATGAACATGGTTGAGCATATGTCCCTGTTGTGTGGTAGGGCATTTTTCTGGGTATATTCCAAGGAGTGGGATAGCTGGGTCTTGAGGAAGCCCTATTCCCATTTTTCTGAGAACGCGCCAGATAGCTTTCCAAAGTGGTTGTACTAGTTTGCATTCCCACCAGCAATAAAGGAGTGTTCCTCTCTCTCCACATCCTCGCCAACATGTGGTGTCATTTGAGTTTTTGATCTTAGCCATTCTGATGGGTGTAAGATGGAATCTCAGTGTCGTTTTGATTTGCATTTCTCTGATGACTAACGAGGATGAGCATTTCTTTAAGTGTTTCTCGGCCATTTGATATTCCTCTGTTTAGAATTCTCTGTTAAGTTCCAAGCCCCATTTCTCAACTGGGTTGTTTGGTTTTGTGGCCACTCATTCTTAAAGCTTTGAACAGTCACAAGTCTGCATTGCATTAAGTATGTCCTTTGCAGTATGCCGTTTCTCTGACAAAGGTTAAAAGCCGCACAAATCTTTGAATTCCAGGAGCTAGTCATTTTGCAATGCAATTTGTTTGTTCATGTATTTTAATAAAATATACTAGAATGAGAAACTGAACATGATGACAGTAAAGAAATAAAATTTGACTCATATATTCAGCAACGTTACTAAAATTAAGAGAATATAGACTATAAATATAATGGTAGACACTGAGCTTATTTGAATAAATTACAATTATTTTCCTCTTAGAACATTTGCATAGATGTAAACATGTACACATATGCAACATGTACATAAACTTACATTGTTTTGCTTATTGGCATTTATCTACTTGTGATTTTTATTATTTCTTCTTTTCTAATCTGTCATCTCTGTTTCTCATTTTCTGTTTCTGCCTCCTTCCCTATTACCTCTAGTATTTTATGTATTCCCTTTTTCTATCTCCTCCTTCTAGTTAGTTACCTCTGTCCCAAAATTTTTTGCCTTTCCCTAATTCTAAATATGTTTTTGACCTACTATCAGCCAAGCCTGTCCATTTCTTTTATTAAAAAGCACATACAATCACAAAAACAGCACAGATGATAGTAACTTATATCTACAGGAGTCTGTTACTGAGAGTCTACACACATTCTCTGATTATGGGTAAATAATAAAAGAAAAAGAAACAGCAAGACAATTTGATGTAAATACTTACATAAATCAAATTTCTTTTCAAATTAATTATAATGTATGGGAAATATATAAAAAATAAAATGAAGGAGTTGAAGTGAGTTAGATTTGCAGAATACAAACAGAAAATAAAAACTGCCTATTCATTTGCTTCTGTACTTAATTTGAAGGCTGAAAGTCTAGTGGTCATTAAAGATGTGAGTAAATCCCAGACAGAAAGTAGATGGGGCCACAGATCACACCCATTAGGAAGTGCTATATATGGCCACAGCAGCAGAATAAGAGGAATGGGCACAGAGAAGCTCTTCTAATGAATAAAATATGAAGCCTGTGCAATTACACCGACCAGAGAGAAGTGACCAGAGGATCATCAGCATAATGATAGCAATAAAAACAGGATTTCATGCCTGTGTTTCCTATTTCCCATGACTGAATCTGAATAATATTTATTAACCACTCTCCTCTTTATGATTATGTGCAAACCACACAGCAAAAAATAAAGCAAGGCTGTGGATTTCCTGACATCAAGGATTTTCAGTTCTATGATTGCACACCGAGGTCATTTAACTGTTCTGAAAGGTATTTCACAGTCAGAAAATACATAAAGGACATAATTTGGATTCCTTAGCTGTGATGCACTAATTAAAGATGACTTTACATGCTGAGAAATTAGAGACCACATAGTGTGATTAGTGTTATGTGTTGATACAAAGCAGTTTTCAAAATACAACATTGAAAACATCACCAAGTTTTTTCTGGCTACTCATTATGCACTGGTTACTATGTTTCCATATAATAAAAGGTAGTGGTTATGAGCTATTGAAATGGCCCACTAAATAAAGTACTTTTCCAGAAACGTTTACAACCCAAGTTCAAACCCCAGAAACCTAATGGGGAAAGGAAAGAATGACCTCTAACTAGTTGTCTACTGACCTCCACACATGTGTTTTGACATAATAAAAGTTTAAAGTAGAGTTATGGGATATTTGTAGTAATCTCCATAATTGTAGAGATTCTTAATAATTATTATAAATATACCATCAGCATAATTACTAATGTTTTAGTAACTGAGTAAATTATGTGCATGGATATATGTATATATCTATACACACATGCACTGAAGTCCAACACAGAATACTGTTCTTTATTAAAAGACTAGTGACATAGCATTCATTAAAAATGATAAAGCCAACATAATTTTCTCCAAAGATGATTGATTTGCCATGTTAGACAGGATTATTTAGACAGTTGAAGCTCTGGTGCTCAGAGTAAGGTATATGTTTTTGAACTGCATAATATGAGCCTCATTCTTCAGTAGTGACTCTGTTGCTATCATTAGGAAGATCTAAGTGATCAGAACTGAGCCATACACCCAGTACTATCACTTGGCTCTGAAACTAGCAATCCTTCCTCTGCCATAAGAGGCAGCAGTGGCAGAAGCACCCCTCCATGACCTCTGTGAAAGGCATTGGGACAATTGCAAGTTATAGGTTCTTTCATGGGAGATAATGTATTGCTGGCTTCTCTTGGGAGCCCACAGTCAAATGAGATGAGAGAATAAATAACAAAACAACAAAGCAGCACCTGAATGTTCACATGTTTGAAGAGAAGAATCAAAGTTGGACCTGGGAGCTGAGTCTCCATTCTATTTACATGGAAAATAGTCTAATTCAAAAATGTTACTATCATACCCCTGGTTACTCCAGAACTGTGATAATGACACCCATATTCCAACAAATATGACAAAAATTGTACCACTGTAAATAAGGTGAATTTTTAATTATGTTCACCACAAAGTGGATAAACCTCAGCCAGTTCAGCCAGTATAATTCTGTCCAGTTTCTGAGCATTAAAAATATAAAGTGAATTTTGCCTTCAACTAAATTTATATGCCTGGCTAAGATTCTCCTACCAATGCCTATTATATCTTTGTTGTGAAAATCACTCAGCACCTATGGGGTTTGTATGGGGTTTGCTATTTGCTTGATTCTTTGAAGACAAAGTCTCACATCATAGCCCTGGTTGGCCTAATACTAGATCTATCAATCTGACTGACCTCAAGCTCACAGAGGTCTGTCTGCCCCTGCCTTCCAAGTACTGGTATTAAAGTAATGTAAAATTATGAATCAGAATGCTTGTATAGTTTGCTATGGAGTTCGCCAAAATGAAGACTGATGCTGACAACAGAAAATAGTAACAGAAAAAAAAAAAAAAAGAAAGAAAGAAATGTCACTAAAATATTAAAGTACAAAAAGATTGATAACTATAACTCAGAAATTTTAAAGACCTTTAAGACAATAATATAAATATATGCTTATGTGTAATATACAACCACACACTTATAAGAATGGAATATATTCAAATAAATATAGTCTATACATAATAAAAGAAAAAGAAAACAGTAACAGTAAATCTATCCATAATCCATAAACATGTTTAAGTTAAGTATTTCATAAAGACATCTCAGATTAGTGGTTTCTAGTAAAAAAGCCATGTGTCTGTGCTGATTTCTGAGAGGGCTCTGGATTTCATCACAGTCTTATAAATGCCTAATCTCAGAACTCAGGAGTCAGAGGTCGGCAGATTTCGGTAAGTTCGAGGCCATCCTGGTCTAAAAATGAGTCTAGGATAGCCAACACAGAGAACCTGAAAAAAAAAAAAAAAACAGCAACAAAAAAAAAAAAAAAAAAAAAAAAAGAAAGAAATAAAAAGAAAAAAGAAAAAGAAAAAGAAAAAAGAAAAAAGAAAAAGAAAAAGAAAAAAGAAAAAAGAAAATAAAGTTTGAGTTCTTTCTTTACTTATGACAGCTATAACCTAAGAGGATGATAAAAATGTCAATATTGATTTTTAAGGAGTGTTTTAAAAAGCACTGAAGGGTCTGGTACTGCTTGCAAAAGTAGGATTTTAGGAGAGACCCTTATAGGCTGTTATCAAACACAGAAATGCTCTCTTCATGTGTATGCTAGGTAACAAAAAATGGAGCATGACTTTCTATTACAGCATGGGCATTTAAACACAATTTCATTTGCCGTCAAAAAATAATATGGTTTAAACTATACTGTGGACTATGGTTTATAATTCACCTAATTTATCTATTAAAATATGAAGAATGATTTAGTACAAATATTGTAGAGTTAGTATGCTTCAAAACAGGACTATCCAGAAAAAGTGAAGGGATTTACAAGCATATTAAATCTTGTAATTCTATATTTCCATGACTCAGTTGTTATTACAACACTAAATTTCTCCCAAGATTTTCTTTAATGAACTGAGGCATAATCAATGTGCACTTAACAGTTCATTGAACAAACTGTACATGTAGTTCTACAATGTAAGAAAAAATTAAGTTCCTGGAAAGAGATAACAAAACCGATTAAAATATACAAGCATTTTTTACTTGAGATGGATTTCAATATGAATATGGTCCTCAAATCTGAACAAATTTGTTATGAGGGCACTTAACCAGTAATTAAGTATTTCACAATACGATACCAATATGAAAACTAGATAAGGATGAAAAATTTGTATATTAAATTTTGATGCAATAATCAATAATAAAGTCTTAACAAAATAATGTTATAGGTGAGGGGAGTAAGGGGTAAATGGAGGGAGGGAGGAATGGGAGGATACAAGGGATGGGATAGCAATTGAGATGTAATATGAGTAAATTAATAAAATTTAAAAAACAAACAAATACTAACAAATTCAAAAACTGGATTAGAAAACAGTTGAAAGAATTATGTAGCGTGATCAAATGTGACTTCCCCCTGGGATATAAGGATGGGTCAATATGCAAGTTAGTATGTAATGTGCCACAGAAATAGAATAATGTATAGAAATCATATGATCATCATAATAGATACAAAAATCTCCCTCAATGAAATTTAATATATTTTCTATAAATTTAAAGATTATGCATGAAAGGGATGAAACTCAAGATATGAGGATCATAGATAACAAATCTGCATCTTATATATTCAATGGCAATATGTGAAAACTTTTCTTTCATCTATAATAAAGAATAAGAAAAAAGTTAACTCAGGCAGTCTGTACTTTGGAAGTCCTAATCAAAGCTGTTAGGAAAAGTAATAACAAAAGTTATAGGCCTGGAAGGGGAGCAAGCCTGAGATAACACCTGGCCTGTGACAATGCAGGCCTGTGAAGACAGACCACATTAGAGATGTCACTTGCCCAGTATCTCATGATATGGGCAGGGCATAACACCCCAGAGATGACCCTAGACACCCAGAGGCCAGGGTACCATTAAGATGAGAAAGTACATGGTAAAGGGAAAGAAGAGGAATAGAGAAGCAGAAGGATGTGTGCACAATGAGGAGAGGTGAAACTGGATGCTTAAGAGTAGTTACAAACAGCCTGATATGAGTAGCAGTTCATGCTACCTAAAGCCATGGTGAGGTCCTGCCCTATGCTTCCATGTTATATCTGGTCCATACCCCTGCATCAATGGGGTATATTACCACCAAAGGCCAGGCAGACATCCCTATTCTGGGTTTCTGCCTGGACCATGTTGATGTCTGAGGATGGTGCGTAGATCACCCCATCCTTCACTTGAGCACCATGACAGGAATGGTTCAAAGACATGAGAGCAAGAGAGCTGGACTTATCCTTCTCCAGATGCAGTACTCATGAGAGGGGACTCCTAAAAACTTTGCCCACAAAGTACAGAAGAGCTGTCTTTGCTTGAAGGGGTTGCAGGTGACCCAGTCTCAAAGGTGTGACAGTGGGAGGGTTGGCCCAGCCCCTTGCCTGTTGCAGCATTAGGAGAATTAGATGGGGCAGCACTGGAGATCTTGCCCTGGTAGTGTAGGTATAGGAGGACTGACAGACTGATCAGCTCATCTAACACCAAGGCATAGATACAGAGCTCTGGTTTGGCCCACTGCAAGATCTAGCCCATTAGAAAATTGTTAGAGTGTGTGATGGGGCCAGTCATACAGATCTAAAGTTGCAGGATCTCTCTGACACAGGACAGCAAGAGGCTATCCAAAAGGAGTCTCAGTGAGGACCCCGTATTGTTCATGTAGTAGGAACAAGAGGCCTTGAGCCGGACCAGTGACTCATTGCAATGAATATTTGCAAGCAGAGAAGCATGCTCAAAAGGGTGTACTATGGGACACACTGTGGCACACCACAACTCCCACCATGAGGTTTTCTTTCTTTTGAATACAAAAAAAGAAAAAAGAATTTCAATGGAAAAGGTTGCAAGGGTGGAGAATGGGGGCAAAAGGAAAGGAATATGGTGTGATTGGGTTGTATGATGTGAAATTCACAAAGAATTAATAAAGAGTTTATTAAAAAATTCATGTTTTTAGGGACTTAAAACAAATATATGTGAGAAAGTCATATCCCATTCTCCACTCAAGTGTGGAGACTGTTCTGACCACTGGCTAGATCTGGGAAGGAGTTTAAAGTTTACCTCCTGTATTGTCTTTGGCTGGTGCCTTAGTTTGAGCGGGACCCCTGGGCCCAAATCTGCCTATCATAATGTTCTACTTGTAGATTTCTAGGACCCTCTGGATCCTTCTACTTTGCTATTCTCCCATGCTTCTGGTGCCTCACATTTGACCATGTCCCCTGGAGGGGGAGACCTGGTGGCACTGAGAGGAAGGACAGCAGGTTACCAAGAAGAGACTTGATACCCTATGAGCATATACAGGGGGAGGTAATCCCCCTCAGGAACAGTCATAGGGGAGGGGAATAAGGAGAAAATTGGAGGGAGGGAAGAATGGGAAGATACAAGGGATGGGATAACCATTGCAATTTAACAAGCATAAATTAATTAAAATAAATGAACAAAAACAAAACAAAACAAACAAAAAAACCAAATATATGTAAAAGAAGTGAAATACCATTTTGAGATTTCATGGCCATGTTTAGTCTAAAAAATACAATAATCAAAAATAGAATTAGTCAAAAACAAAAAATGTTGCAATAAGAAAACTACAAAACACTGACAAGTAAAACTGAGAAACATAAAAGTAAAAGAAAACATATTTTATGTTTACAGATTGGACTATTTCACTATTTTCATATGCTCATATCACTCAAATATTTCTTTAGATCTAATACAACCACTAATGAAATTCCAAGGTCATTTTTGACCTTAACAGAAAAGCAGTTTTATAATTTGTATAATACTACAAAAGGTCTCCCAGGCATGAGAATTCACTCTGTAGACGAAAGTGGCCTTGAACACACAGAGCTTCATCCTCTCTGCCTCCTGAGTCCTGGCATTAAAGTTGTGCACCACCAGCAGATAAATACTCATAATTCTAGATATAAATCCAAAGGCGTTGAAATACATATTTTCATGTCAACTAAAGGGAATAGAAATAGGACACAATAGATTCTGCCTTATACCTACTAGAATAGCTAAGATAAAAGATTCAAGTGACAGCACATGCTGGCGAGGATATGGAGTAAAGGAAACACCCCTCCATTGCTGGTAGTAGAGCAAATTTATACAACTGCTTTAGAAATCAATCTGGTGTGTTCTCACAAAACTGGAAATAGTCCTTCCTCAAGATCCAGCTATCCCACTTCTGGGCATACTTCCAAAAGATGCTCCATTACACAAAAAGGACGTTTGCTCAACTATGTTCATAGCAGCTTTATTTGTAATAGTTACAATCTGGAGATTCTCAAATTTTTAGAAATATTAAGTAATAAAAATGTTTGTGAGACTGAAATGTAATGAAATTTGATATTATGAGAGATAGACTAGAGCAAGCTTAGCTCCTACCCTATCCAGAAGAAGGCAGGCCAGTGTCCTACATCAGACACACAAACAATCAACAAATCACATATAATCTGATCATATAGACAAAGCATAAGCAATATGAAAGGCCAAAACATTATGCCCTTCTCATGATGCCAAAGTCCAATAGAAATGGTCTCCACTAAGAATTACTAAGATGAACTTCGGGACACAGAATTTAAAAGATCAAAAATAGACTGGAGTTTAAAGAAGACATGAGCAGCTCAGTGCACATGAAGTGTATGGGTATAAATCCTTAGCAGTGCCCTAGAAAAGAGAAGTATATGGCTAAATAAAGTGCTGAAAAAAATCAGGATATAAAAAGTGAATTCAGTGAGGAGATGAAAATATTGTAGGGAACTGAAGATAATTTGAAGATGGAACTGAAAAACTTAACAAGGTTCTAGAAAGTTTGGAAGGCCTTACAATTAAAATATATCAAGTGGAAGAAAGAATATTAAGACGTGAAGATAAAGTAGAGCCATTAGGCGACTGCAGCAAAGAATATAAATCACACACATGCACACACACGCACACACACGCACACACACACACACACACACACACACATAATCTGCAGGACTTACAAAACACCATAAAGAGACTAAATATTCAAATTATAGACACACACTGGATCTTCAACAGGCTAATAGAAGAAAATATCTGCAATTAAAGAAAGACAACTATATGGATATTAGAAGCACACAAAACACCACTTAGACAGGACCAGAAAAGAAACTCCCCATATCATGTTATATGGTAAACAATAATTATACAGAATAAAGAGAGGCTATTGTAAACTTTGATAGAAAAATCATTAGTCACAAATAAAGGAACATTCATGAGAGTGACATGAGTTTCTCAATGGTAACATTAAAATGCAGGTGAGCCTGGAACTATGCAACCAATTTCTAAAAGACCATTGACACCAGCCTAGACTACAGTAGTGAGCAAAATATTACACCACAGCTGAAAGAGAAAGAGAAAACTTTCCATGATGTGAACAAGTGAAATGAATGTATTGTATCCACTAAACCCATGCTACAGAATATTAGAAGCAATAATGGCACCAAAGAGAGCAATAAAATTGCTATTTTTATTGTAAAACTACTGAATTTCATGTTTTATGTAATTTTTCATCTTTAGCCTATTTAATTTGTACATTTCCAATGCATTGCAATGAATACTTTGTGTGTAGGAAGGCACACATATGCTATGGTATGCTCTTTGAGGGCAGAGGACAACAGGTGTCAATTCTCTTTTTCACACAAGACATCCAGCATTTTCCATTGCTTCCAAAATAAAGTGTAAAGAGGCAACTATTGTCAAACAGTATATGGAGAGAAGAGGGTTCTGGAATACTCCCTTCATCTGCTATCTTACAAGATTTACTACTTTTCACTTCATTGTGGAAGCTGAGGCAGATAAATGATCCACAAATCAGGGAACAGCAGCACTAGGTGGTAAATAAGGAAAATATGTTTTATAAAGTACAAGGAGAATATTCCTAAACTGAAATCTCAAAACATGAACTGATTGAAAACTAAAAAAAAAATTTTGGTGCCCTCATTAATCCACAGCTTCAAAATACAACATGTTAAGCAAGCTTCTGATAATTCTTCTGACATGTTTATACATAGGCAATAAGATACCTTCAGACGGTAACTAAGTAGGAACATGGTATTTATTTACATTTTATCTATACTTCAAATAGATGGTTCAAGGTCAATTTTATGCAATATCATCAGTGCCACCAGTATTTTAGCTACAGATCATGACATGAGAAGTAGAATGTTCTAGTTGTCACATCATGTTCTTTCAAATTTAGAACATTATAGGTTTCTGATCTCTCCACTAAAGTATTTCAGCTCATGAGGAAAAGACACACAACTTGAGACTCTCTTGTCAGTTGTACATGTCTTTCTTCCTAAGACAGTGTGTCTTCTGTTATAGGGAGCTTAAATGAATTTGTTCATTAAAATCCCCAGCTTAACTGAGTCCATGACATTCCATTTACTCAGTGATTCCATGTCATTTTAATGACACCATGGTCTGAAAATGATATATATCTTGCCCTAAAGGAAGTGGCAATTTAAGTGCATCACATGCTGTGAGGAACCATTTATCACTTATAACCACTAATACAATTTTAGCAACAGCATATTTAATAAGAGAATATGCTCAATCATATTTCTGGGTTGGGCTAATTGATGTGTGAAGACCTTCTCTGCTTCCTGGCATGAATGTGATATGAACAGCTTCATTAAACTACTTTTGCCATGCCCTAACCTCCATGATATACTGTAGTCTCAAATTGCTAAAAGAAAGAAAAATATCTCATTCATGATGGGTGATATTAAATGTGGTGGACTTGCACCTTGAATTACATGGGATCCTGGCCTCTAGTAATGTCACTGGGCATTCTCTTGAATTTGTTAACTGAGTTACCTGGGTACCTGGGTTCTAGGAATGTCTGTGGAGCATCCTTTTGACTTCATTAACTTAAGTGTGAAGACCTCACTACTGTGGATAGCACTATGATCTGGTTGGTATTCTGAGTTATTCCTATGAATGCAGAAAGGGAGCTGAACAGTGACATACATTTACCATTCTCTACTTTCTGACTGTGGATGTAATGAACACCTGTTTCAGGCTCCTGTTGCTTGACTTTCTTCCCATGATAGACTGTAATCTCAAAATTTGAGGGAGAATGAAATTCTTCTCCCTATTTTCTTTTGTCATTGTATTTTATCACAACAGCAGAAAGAGCCACTAAGATACCTTTTTAAGTCACTTTTATCAAGCATTTTGTCATATCAACAAAGAATGTAACTAATGCAACCTTGCTCATTTATATTTGAGGACACAGGCAACACTATGCCTGTGTTTGTATTTGATAACTTATACTTTGACATACCTTGACATCATCATACAATAAATAAAAAGAAAGGACAGAGAAGTGAGGCAGGTAACGACCATACTATTTCACTCATTCATTACCAGGTGGTCTGTGAGGAGTATGTCTGAATGCTTTTTATATTGTTTTTCTGGTGTCTTTCTACAATAAAATTGAAAAGAATCTTTCTTCATCTTCTTCCTTCCTTCATCTTCAGCATCAGATAGTGATGCAGACAGAAGCATAATAATGCTTTACTCTAAAGTATTTTCCTTCTATAGATTAAGGTTGCAATGTTCCATTTTCTTCTTATATAAGGATATGGACAGTATGGGAAGGAATGGGCACACATGTGACATAAAAGAATTTCCCTCCTCATTTTCCAATTCGTTTAGATTAAAGATGGGAAACAGATAAAGTAAGTTGGCTCTGAGGTTAATGCTACATACAGAAGCATATGATATTTAATGTAGGGGTAGGCAAGTAATTTGTAATTCCCCCAATAAAAATGACCTAAGTTTCCTTGTGCATTATTCAGCTATATGGCCTCTTTTAAGTCTCTTCAGTGAAATATTTGTAACTACCTGGAAATAAACAAGAATATGAACTTTGAGGTAGGTGATATTGATGTTATATTTAAGGCTGAACTCTCAGCATCATTTATTCTCAACAGTTAGACAAGTTGCTTGACTTAGCATGAACCAACACCCTCCTGAATACAAGTCTCCTTTGACCTGGACTGAAAGCAGTCCTAATTAATGGACATAAGTGGAAATATTTACAGTCTCCAAGGCTGAGAATATTGAAGAATCTGTGGGGAGCAGTGAGAGCTTGAGGATGGGAAGGAAGGTTGTACAATGTTGCCTTCTGTACTTATGGCTGCTGTACTCATGAACTCAGCACCAGTGGCTACCTGGATAAAACAGTGCCCAGCTGCCCAAGACCATGATGAGCAATGTTTCATCATGGATAATGATGCATGTTTGCACACACAATGGTCAGTGAGATGGCTCAGTGAGTAAAGACACTTGATACCAAGCCTGAAGACATAAGTTTGATTCTTGGAATCCACAGGGTAGAAGAAAATCAACTCCTGCAAACTAGCTGTCTTCTACTGTCCACATGCATGCTGTGGCATGCCCCTCTTCCTTAAGAGAAGCCATTTTAAAAAGACATGAAAGTAGGAGCAGACTTTCTTAGAAGAGGCATTAGGTGGGAGGAAAATGATGATAAGAGGGGATAATGGGAAAAATATCAGGTCACAAACACACATACACACACACACACACACACACACAGAGAGAGAGAGAAAGAGAGAGAGAGAGAGAGAGAGAGAGAGAGAGAGAGAGAGAGAGACAGAGACAGAGACAGAGACAGAGACAGAGACAGAGAGACAGAGACAGAGAGACAGAGAGACAGAGAGAGAGAAAGAGAGCAAATCCCATTCCTTTCCCTCTTTCATTGCTCCTTTAGACCAGCACCACTTGCTATGATGATTTCATAATTACTTAGGATCTTGCCCAAACTGACAAGCCTGTAACAGCTGCACCAGTCTCCTGCTAGTAGTATTGCTGATTTTGTTAAATGGCAGATTGCAGACAGTAATATTACATGAACTAAATTGGTATTTTCTGGCATAATTACTGACTTTAGAGAAATCTCCTCAGATAACTTTTATACATACCATGGCTTACAGGTGCACCACGTTAATTCAATGTCTTTATGTGTGTTGTGTTTCAAAATACTTACAGCAAAGTTTACTGTGTGCTCCAGGCAAGTCCTTCCATTCCACATGCTGAAGTGCAACTTTTAGCACTTCCAAGAATTCCCTAGACATTAAACATATACCTTTCATCAACGTTACCCTGGAAGAAGCACCCCTAGGCAGAGATTGCACTTTCAGACAGCAGGCAGCCTTTGGCCTTCATTATGACTCATCGTATCGTGTGCACCTATTGGCTCCATTTTCTTACAAATGTCATCACAAAGCAAAGCAAATTGGCTTCACATCATTTTAATTTTTTATCCTCCCTGAAGGTAGGATCATTTGTAATCACACTTAAAGGAAGTGGTACTCCTGGTTAGAATAATTACAGAGCACAAGCCAAAGAGAGCGAAAGTGAAAGCAAAGTGAGGACTGAGCACAGGACATTCAAAACTATCTTGTAGAGCAGTGGTTCTTAGTTTGGATGTCACGACCCCATCTGTGGTCAAAGAACCCTTTTACAGGGGTTGCCTAAAACCATCAGAAAACACAGATATTCATATTGTGATTCATAACTGTTAGCATATAGGTGGCTGCCTCTAGTTTTCTTAGCAATGTATGACATCATCCCCTGCTGCAGCCAGGTGTGTGCCAGATGCCCTTCAGCTGTACAACAGATCTAAAAGGGCCAACTTGCCACCTTGTCATTTTCTTAGCTCTCTTTGTTTTCTTAGCTCCATCTCCAAGGAGTTCCTCCTTTCCCTTTTTCTCTCTTCCTCCCACTGCCTCTGTTTGTCTGTCTGTCTGTCTGTGCCCTCATGGTCCACTCAGGCCCTACCTTCTCTCTCCTTCCCTTGTCCCAAATAAATATCTCCATATCAATTATGTTGTATCCGTCACTCTATTTATTCTTAATGATAACATTTGGTGCTGTGACCGGGAAGGCCTCTTTGCGTACTGTCTAGGCATGCCAGAACCCCTTCTACCTGCATGCCACCCACAACAATAAATATGCCTTCTGTTCCACCAATCATTAACTCTAGCTACATCTAACAGTGACCAATTGATTGACCAAGTCTGGAACATTGAACACTAACCAATTGATTAACCAAATCTGAAATTTGATGGCTCCCAAAGTGGCAGCCCTCCCTCAGAGCCCTGCCCATCCTGATTCAGTACTGGGGCCAGCTTGTCCAGTGTACCAACTCTCTACACCCTGGCCCATGTGTCTGCAGGCTTGGCCTGGCATGGACACCCATGGCCTAGCCAAGGCACTCCTTTTGCTCAGGTCGCCCGTACAATGCCCCACCCACCCTACACTTCTGCCATTTTTACAGGTATGCCTAGACAATTTGTCTGTTAAATTGGCTCATATATTCTACTGAGAGATTCTTCAACATAGACTTGTCTTTCCCCTCCTCCACTTATGGCAGTTATCCTTTCCAACCTCGGTTCCAGGTCCTGCCAATCCCACAACCATTCATGGATTTGGCAGGTGCTGATGTCAATGGTTGCTTCAGCATCACCAACCATCCCCTGTCTCTGGCTATAGCAGGGTAGCTTACAACACTTGCCTGATAGTCATTTGATATTGGGATAACGGGGATGGACCTATAGCTTAGTTACCATCTTGACTTACGGCAATTACATGACTAACTGTCATCTTTATTGTGGGAAATCATGTTACACCAGCATATTTTACGGGCTGCAGGTCCTCATCAATTCCTTGTTGAACTCCAAATACAACTTCTGTCTTTTAAGTTTCTGTTGTTCAGTCTGTAATAATTCAGTTAATTACAGGATTAAGCTTTATCTACCCTTTTGTTTTACCTATTAAAGGTTATGCTCTAAGATAGGCAACTAAAAAACACTAAATCTCATTTAAATGGATATGGATTTTTATATAAATTCAAATTTTTATTTTTACAACATGATACATGCACACAACACACACACACATATACATATATATAATTTAACGATGATTTAAAATGGTTTTTAAAATGAGAAAAAAAATAAGATTATAGAGATATATTTACCAGCCAAGGACAATACATGCAGGAAACTTCAAACTCCTACCAAGATCTACCCAATGGACAAGACATTCTTCAAAGTTGAGTGGAGAGTGGGGTCTGACTTTCACAGGAACTATGGTGCCCCATATTTGACCACATCCCCTGAATGGGGAGGCCTAGTGGCACTTAGAAGAAGGATAGTAGGCTATCAAGAAGTGACTTGATGCCCTATAAGCATATACAGGGGGAGGAGGTCCCCCTCAGTCACAATCATAGGGGAGGAGAGTAAGGGGAAAATGGGAGGGAGGGAGAAATGGGCATATAAAAGGGATGGAATAACAATTGAGATGTAATATGAATAAATTAATAAAATATATTAAAAAACAAGTTAATTTAAAATGTATGTCTAATTATTTATGTCTTCACTAGTTCTTGGAATGAATGCTGTTTCTCCTGCCACCAGTTGCCTGTGCAGCTATCTGAACAATAGATTTGGTAAAACTCTATGTTTTGATCTGTCTTCACTCAAAAGGGTTAAAAAGGGTTAAAAATCATTGGCTTAAATATGCTTATCCATGTTTTTGCTAATCTATAAATATAGCTTTAGACTTTTACATGTACCAGACTTTTATAAAGCAAATCATATGAGAAAGTGCTATGCCATAAAATGATGAAAAGTTTCTCAATATCTTTATAGACTATGCTTATAATTTTTAAGGATCAACTTAACAAGGATGAAACCTAAAGTTCTAGTCTATGATAATTAAGATCTTATGAATGACCAAATCCTTTAAACATGTTCAGAAATATATTTTTATTCATGCTAAGAACCA
Source organism: Acomys russatus (assembly GCF_903995435.1). Classification (NCBI taxonomy): domain Eukaryota; kingdom Metazoa; phylum Chordata; class Mammalia; order Rodentia; family Muridae; genus Acomys; species Acomys russatus. The sequence goes on from NC_067142.1 coordinate 14,878,519, forward strand.
ATGTGAGTGATTACAAGATTAAGCTTTACTTAGACTCCTATACATATTTTCAAGGTATGATGTAAATTAAAATAATAACATTCTGCTTTATGTTTACAAGTTGTAGTTTAGAACAGATAACTAAAGATAAACAGACAAAGATTGCGTAACTCAAATAAGTGAACCCTCAAGCTTGTCAGATAACTGCTGAATATATGAAAAATAGAGATTTCCAAATCTTAGCAGTGGTTTCCCAAGGTCTCTGAGAAGATTTTTACATGGCAAATGAATTCAACCCTGGATTGTGGAATGTTAATTACTGGACAAGACTGCCCATAATATGGGGCATCAGAGTTCTTGTGAAAGTTATATTTGACCACATCCCCTGGATGGGGAGGCCTGTTGGCACTCAGAGGAAGGATAGCAGGTTACCAAGAAGAGACTTGATACCCTATGAGCATATACAGGGGGAGGTGGTCCCCCTCAGTCAGAGTCGTAGAGGACGGAAGTAAGATGAAAATGGAAGGGAGAGAGCAATTGATGGATATAAAGGATGGGAAAACAATTGAGATGCAATATGAATAAATTAATAAAATATATTTTAAAAAAGACTGCCCATAGTGTCTCATCCTCTGTTAGGGCCCTGCCTTAAGTGTATACAAAGTAGACACCTGGACAGCTGTTGTCTCCTGAAAATGAGGTGAAGTCAGACTTTTACATGTTCTCTTTCCACATTAGAAAACAAAACCAAACTAAACAAACAACAACAACAACAACAAGATCTTCTGCCCATGAAGACCAGACTGTCTGCCTGTGTTTTGTTGACATGGACATGTGGGACAACTGTCTAGGTGGTAGTGGGCTATGCCTGACTAACTCATTTCTGATATTTTGATTCATTTCAATTAAAATTTATCCTTCTCATCTCTCTGATCACATTGACAGCTAAACTGGTGGTAGCTTGATAGCTAGAGAACAGGCAATTATCTCCTTAGCCCAATGAAATCCGACATGTTAGTTCATTAGTCAGTCCATTAGCTAGTTAAAAGTACTAACTACTAAATCTCTTATTTACAAGGCAAACAGGTTTTCCTTATACACAGACCTCATTTTAAAGATAAACAAGCTTCAGATGCCTTCTCTGTCCTATTCATATGCAAGAGACCAGTTCTTAAGTGTCACTCCTAGAGATGCTTCTATCAGGTTTAGATACAGTCTACCTTGCTAACAGACTCAAATATTAGGTATCAAATACAACCATTTACCATTCTTTTAGCTAAGTGACAGTGGCTGCTTACAGCAATTTCACCTGTATCTCATGTCACCTGTGTCTCAAGGATACAAAAGTTTAAGTTAAAAAGAAAAGCTCCTCAGAATGTATTTTAGGGTCTAATAAAGCATTTTAAGGTTGGTAAATGCAAGTTATCAATGTTATAAAATCTTAAAAGGTGTTATAAGATTTATACATGCAAGTTACGAAGGTTGGATGGTTTAAAGGATGTTTTAAGCTATCCAAAATAGGTAATAATGCTTCAGATTTCTTGCTACTAATATTCTAGTATGGTATTAAGAATGTTCAGAGCTTTGACATTAATCAGTAGAGATCTGATTTATTAATCTTACTATGGTAAAAACATTCCATTGTAAGATCCAGTATCATAGTCGCAAGCTCAAGGTTTTCAATTTCCTTTGGTTTGTCTTTTAAGTATAGACTTAAAATGTTTCTCACTGTGCTTGAATTATGTACAAGCCCTCTTTTGTAATGTGTACTGATGTTGAAAATTAAGATCAAGTGAGATTTTTGCCATACTTCTCTACAGGAGGCTTCTTCCTTCCCACTTTACAGTTTCACATATGTCAAAAAGATCTGCAAAGCTTCTGCATTTCTTAAGATCACTTCAAAATGAACTAATGCTTTTAACCTAAGGTTTCCCCCCAAGCTATAACACATAAATGTATGTTTACTACCTTTTTCTACAATGTGTATTTCACTGTGGATTGCAAAGAGTCAAAATGCTAACATGTCTAAAATTTATCTCTCTTTGTAAACTTAAAAGTATCCTTGTAAGCTACAGGAAATTCACCACTGAGGTCAATGGAATCCAGATAAGTACAGCCAATCAAAAGCCTAAATTTACAACCTATCAACCTATCTCAGAGGATGAGATCCCCCCTTTCCATGAATTTGGGACTCCCTTCACTCCCTGATCACTACATTCTTGCATCCATCACCAGCTGATTCCTGAACCTTCCCTTCTGATTGACATAAATGTTTCCTGCCATTATCATCAACCCACAACTTACATAGACAATCATCTCCCTTGGGAGAGATTCTCCTTCTACAAACAGTCTCTCCTTCTCCATCTCACACATCCTCAAAATCCTAAGGCTTGGTCACTGTCTGATTAGGCTATTGCCTTGGTCTCTGATGAGCAGTGACGAGCTGCACAAACAGATTGTACCAATTTGTCAAGTCAACCCTTGCCCTTGGGAAAACTTGGATTCCCCATGGGAGTAGTCCAGTCTCCATCCCATAATGTTCCCCTGTAGGACACAGAACTGGCCCACATTAAGAGGCACTAACCTTACAAGCCTCCGCAACCAAACTTGGACAGATCCAAAACAAGATCTTTTAAACTATTGCCATCAATTGGATAAATGGAAGGTGTTCTCTGTGTTCAAACTTTTCTCCTTATTGTTCCAAAACTTCCATCTCTGATTGCTTTTCCAGAAATTTCAAATGTAAACCTAAAGGGAGTTTTCTCCCTTACCTACTTAACTTTGTCTCCTGCCCATATATTTTCCAGTATCCTACCAGATTTTCTACATCAAAGACAGTGCCAAAGCAGCTACCCACTTGTGCACCAGTCCAACTTCACAGATCATGCCAGGTGGAACTACATTGTCTCTCCTAGCTGCAGATGTTCTCAGAACCTGGACAGCAAATTTAACAGCATTCTCTTTACAGACTTGGCCATCATTTCAGCCTCATGGCCTACTATTTACTTTTTACTTTTTGCTTTCTTAAGTTTTTAAAGTTGTTCACTTTATATCCTTACTGTAGCCCCCTCCCTCATTGCCTCCTGATCCTACCTTCTGTCCCTCATAATCTCTCCCTACCTCCCTACTATTGCTGCTCCAATGTCAGCAAGAAGTAGCTAAAAGGCAAATATATACAAAGATAAAGTAATTTAAAATAGAAATTTCCTGATGATATAGTTTTAAATATATTTAGGTGTTACCTGAGTGACAGCTTCAACAATCACTCATTACTAGTCTATACAATTCACTCCAAAACTTTAGAGAAGTAGATTTTCTGTTATTTTATTTTGTACATGTGTGTGAACATGTATACTTGTATACATTTATGCTTTGTGTATGGGTGCATGTAAAAGCCAGGAATCAACTTTAGATGTGGTTTCTCGTGGGGTTCTACTTTGTTATTTTGAGACAGGGTATCTCAGTGGCTTGAAAACCACCAAATAGGCTGGATTGGATTGTCAGAAAGCCTGAGGAATCCACGTGTCCCTACCTATCCATCATTGAGATCATGAGAGTATGTGGCTGTACTTGTGTTTTCTACATGGGTTCTGAAAGATCTAACAGGGTCCTCAGCTTGCACAAGTATTTTGCCAACTGAGTAATCTTCATGAGTTCAAATATGTTTCTAAATAATAATATGTCTATTCTAAGTGAGCTAAGTTTAATGAGTAGTTTACTTTTGTATCATCTATCATAAGCCTACTGCCTCACCCATGTTAGTTTTTGAATACTTAAAACAGAGGTTTGAGTGTTCAATGGATTCTAGCTCAATAAAATACCAGGTAATTTCACCTATCTTCTGTGCTTGACCCAGGAAAGTCCCAGCCTCAAGAACAACAGATGACCTTGCTAGTTATTGCATAGATACATTATCCTGTTTTCATGTCTCTAGTAGAGCTATCTCCTACTTGAAGTTGTATTTGCTACTTTGTCTTACAAGTTAACTAACAGAACTTTAGGAGATTATCGTAAAGAATCAATGAGGTATTTCTTTTAATACAAAAGCATGTATTTTGGAATCTTTTTCCTTTTTTGTCTAGAGTTTCTATATTCTTGATTATTTTAAATAGATAATATTGTTAGCTAATATAGTGCACAGATTATGTATCATATTCCATAGTATTTTTCCTGTATCACCTAAAATTGCTTGTTAGAAACTTAGTCCCCAAGGAACAGATTGGAAAGATACACAGTTCAAGAAGTTATTAGATGTGTCACCAATGGAAATGTTCTTGGTGAAAATGTGGATTTGTGAAAAGTGAGCTTAGAAGCTGAAGAGACCTCCCAGTAGTTTCGTGGACTTGCTTTACTTGCAGAGAACACAGGTTTGGTTCTCAATATGCATAAAGCTGTCAATAACTCTAGTTCTAGGTATCCAGCACCCACTTCTGGCCTCCATAGGTACCACTCACACATACACTGTGTATATGTACATGTAGGCGAAGACTCATGCATATACAATTAAAAAATCCTTTAACATAACAAAATGACTGTGCATAATGATGCACACCTTTGATCACAGACCATGGATGGCAGAGGCAGAAGATTCTCTTTGAGTTCAAAGCCAACATGATCTACTTAGGGAGTTAGCCTTATTCTATGTTTTCTTCTCTGCTTCTGCCTCCATCTCTTGGCTTACTTTCATGAGACAGGAGCTTTACCTTTCAATAATGAATTCTGGAAAACCACATGAATGCTGTAGTTCATAAGCATCATGTTTGTTAGAGACTTCACCCAACACACACACACACACACACACACACACACACACACACACACACACCATTCTGTGCATACAGTGATTTATCCCAGTATCCCATCAAGCTTTTTAACCTGCTTCTAAGAATGTTCATCTTCTAACTTGGTATCTAGTCAGTTCTGCTTGAAGTGAAAAACTATGAAGAGCACAACACTGAGAGAAAGCACTTCAGGTGAGCCTGATGACAGAAAATGGGGAGAAGAAATCAAAGCCAAATGACCTCTTGAATTGTGTATTGTCATTCTCCTGGGATTTCAGAGTAGAAAATAATTGAAGAACAGGTGATCATCATCAGTGGTGTCACATGGATATCTGTGCCGCTGTAAACCTCACTCTTCTAAGAAAGACAATGAAGCTGAGAATATGGTTCAGTTGGGAAAAATGTTTGCCATTTCAAGGAATTGAGTGTAACCCACACAAATATACTTTCTTTGGCCCAAGCATTTCTGCCTATGCATAAAAATTGAGTTTCTGCTTCCTGTCACTCATATGCCTAAAATCTGTGTTTTAAATGATTGGCCTGTACTGCCTGTAGGCCTTGGATTCCAAACGTGAGGTAGGTGGTATGTATTTGCTGCAAGAGTCAAGGATCAGTCTGCAAATAACTTGAAACTCTAAAAAATATCCTTAGAAAACAACAGAGTGAAAGCCATGTTTGAAAACTAACCCAGTAGAAAATCTATAGGGTCAGTTATTTGATGAGGAGGCAGCAGCTACCCTTAAAAGACACTCCTAGGCAATGTCAAATGAGCATGTGAGCCCCCATAGGTGACAATAGTTAAAAACATCTGGAGTAAATTATTTATTACCACTAGTTAGAGGACAACTATTGAAACACAGGGTGTGTAAATGGTAAATTAGGTTAACTCACTTATGTACACTGAAAATCCTCTTCCAAGAATATACTTTCAACCAAGTAAAATGAAACCACCATTCTTCATTAATCTTGGCATCTAAGTCAGCATCACACAGCTTTCCCTCTTACAGTCCACAGATTCTGTTCTAGTTCCTACACTGTGCAGAGCATGTGGTCACATCACATTTTCTTCTTATATATTTCCTTTCTTTATGTTCACCCTAGATAGACTGAGATGATCTATCTCTGTCTCTCTCTGTCTCTCTGTCTCTGTCTCTGTCTCTCTCTGTCTCTCTGTCTCTGTCTCTGTCTCTCTCTCTGTCTCTGTCTCTCTCTCTCTCTCTCTCTCTCTCTCTCTCTCTCTCTCTCTCTCTCACACACACACACACACACACACACACACACACATGAGCTCACCTGCTTTCTCCCTCCATCTTCCCTTCTCCTTCGTGTGTGTAGGTGCATCAGTGCCATGGCAAGTATGTTTATGGCAGAGGACAACAAAAATATCATTTACCTTTGACTTTAGGCACAAAATGTATCCACAGGCTATTGTATTTGAGCTATTTTTCCCCAAAATGGTGCTGTTTAGTTACAGTGTAGAACCTTTAGTGTGTGGAGGCTATGTATTACTGGAGGCCAGCATTGCAGGATTGTAACTTCAACTTACTTCCTCCTCCTCTCCCTCTGTTTCCTGTGTGTGGATGAAATATAATCTCTGTGCTTCCTGCTCCCACTGCCATGCCTTCCCTGTGATTAGAGAATCTATCTCTCCAGAAGTACAAGCTAAATAAATTCTCTCTTACCTTTGGTCATGATCATTTTATCACAAAAACATAAAATTAATTACTACTAATAATAATAATATCATAATAATACAATCATAATGATAAAAGCAGCAGTAGTAGTAGTGGTAGTAGTAATAGTAATAGAATTAATTAATAATAATGGAGCAAGTATAGCATTATAGAAGTATGATGCTTGATCACTATCAATTTTGTGAGATTTAAAATGAAACTCAGACAAAAATAATCTGATAGATTTCCATTATCATGGACAGCAAGTTCTAAGACAAAAGGCATCAGAATGTTAAACCTCACAAGTGGTGGTAGGATAATAATATAGGGCTCATCAGCATTGTTTCATGAGTTACATAAAAAGCTATTTCTGTTTTCTCAGATTTTATGTCACATTTTATACTCTCTCAAAATAATCTTTGGGAGGTCAACATCCTTTTATTCTGAGTACTCAGAAGCAGAGATGGATAGATCTCTGAGAATACAAGTCCATCCTAACCCACATTAAATACTGGCTACCCATTGCAGATCACACACTAGACCTTGTTCCAAAAATGGAACAAAACAATTATTTTTCATTGAATCTTATCATATATTATATAAACTACCATTATATTTTAATTTATATAAGTTGTATATTTCTAATCTTTATAAATAAGAGTCACCAGCCATCCAACCTCCATCCATTCAACACCAGTTACAGAGTTCCTAGAAACACTGTTCTAGCAGCAATAGATAGATTGCTATATTAAAACAGAGCAAGAAATCTGTTGTAAATGTTGGGGTCACATTTCTGATGGAAGAGACATGCAAAAACATACTCACTTTGCAGTCCATAAAATACACAAAATATGTAACTGCATTTAGTCCTGTGCCAAATAACAATCACCAGTTTAGCTTACTGTAGTGTGTGTGTGTGTGTGTGTGTGTGTGCCACACACGCACACATGCATGACAGAGAGAGAGAGAGAGAGAGAGAGAGAGAGAGAGAGAGAGAGAGAGAGAGAGAGAAGAGAATACATATTGGTATGTCTCTCTATAGTCATACTTCAATATTACCTTGGTTATAATATAAAACCCTTATATACCAAACTCCATGTATGCTCAGTCTTTCACATAAGATAGCATGGAATTTGCCTACAATGCATTAATATTCTCCTGAATATAAATGATCTGCACATAACCCGAGTAATATATTATAACTGTTATTCAACAACTTATTAACATTTTTGCAAACTTTATTCCACATAGGCCAAGAAAATGATCTCTTTTAGAACGTCTATATGACCTCCATCACATAACATGGGCTCACAGTGTACACATGGGACATGGGTCACTTTTTAAATCTTTATTAATTTATTTATTCACTTTACACCCCAATGGTTGCCCCTTCCCTCCTTTCTTCCTGTTCCCACCTACACCCAACTCCGCCACCCCCCACTCACCTACTCCTCAGAAAAGTAGATCCCCCCTACCTACCCATTAAAGCACTTCAAATCACATCAGAATTGAAAGCATCCTCTATTCCTCTGGCCTGGAGAAGCAGCCACCCCCAAGGGGGATTGATCAAAAAGCAGCCAATAGAGTTCATGTCAGAGACACCCCATTACTAGTGGACTCACATAAAGCCTGAGCATCCCATTGATTAAATCTCTGTAAGGGAACTAGGTCTATTTCCCTCATGGTTCTTGGCTAGTACTTCAGTCTTCTAATGAAGGTCCATCCCCTCCATTCTATCCTTCCCCTGAACTCTTCCACATGACTCCCTTCTCTCTGCCCAATGTTTGGCTAAGAGTCTCAACATCTGTTTCGATCTTTTGCAGGATAAACAGCTATGTTATGTTCCTGTCTATAAACATAGCAGAGCATCATTAATACTGTCAGGGGTTGGCTCTCTCCCATGGGATGGGTTTCTGGTTGGGCCAGGCATTGATTAGACATTTCCTGAAACTCTGCACTATTTTTATCCTTGGAGCAAATTTTTGTGTGTGAGATGGTGTTCTCCTCCTTTGATCAGGAGTTCTGTCGTTTTTTATTTTTTTTTACATTTATTTTTATATATTTTATTAATTTATTCATATTACATCTCAATTGTTATCCCATCCCTGTATCCTCCCAATCGTCCTTCCCCCCCACCTCCCACTTTCCCCCCTACTCCCCTCTTGTCACTTTTTAACTTGTCTCATCTCTCCATGGTGTAAGACTGAGCCTTACCTCAAAAACCAACAGAATACTTCCATGTTCCTGTGCAGACTGAATGAAGCTTTTGTTTTGGACTCTTGCTGAATTAATAAACCATTTTTCTTAAATGAGCCATCCATCTTCACACATCTCTCATATCAAGCCTCTCTGGGGTTTCCCAAAACATGACAATATTTTAAGAAATTATGGCAAGAAAAATCTACAAATGTTTGGTGAAGTATGTTTGTTTTTTGCTTATTTATTTGGTCTGATGTCAGTTGAATCTGAAATGGAGGGCCTGAATCAAGAACCGAGACAAAGTAGGAAAGACACAGCATAAGAACAACACTCCACATGAAGTTCTCCAAGAGACAACTACCAGAAAATTACTCTTGACTCCATTAGGAAGGAAGTGAGGGATGTATCAAGAAGTCATGTACCATGAACATAGCAGTTGGTACAAAGGTGCTAAGAAGAGAGAAGGTAAGGGGAAAAGCAAGCCAATTTAGGTGGGAGTGGAAGAGAAGAAAAAGGCATGATGATGAGTGGACTTGTTAGCTGTTGCAGAGAACCCTTTCCCAAGAGACTGCAACTTTTTTGATGATTTTTGTATTTATGGACAAATATCTTACAGTTGTAGATATAACATTAACTATGTTTCACTAATGATATTCTATAGTGACATTCCTATATACACATTGTGTACAGGCATGTTTAAGGACTGTATGTTAGTCTAATCTATCAAGCAATGAACAAGCCCAAGAATTAGAGACACCTCATGGTATATTTCTGGAATAATTGTATACTTAGCTTCAAACTTAGGCTCAAACATACTGTGTTACATTTGTATAATGTTTTCTGTGGAAATATTAATAAAGAGAAAAATGTGAAAACCCACTTCAACATTAACAGTCTTTTTGATCTGACTTATCTGTGCAGGTAAGAACATAAGACACTGAGAATAAACACAGAACAACTGTCAGTCCTCTGTTTATCTTTGGAGATCAACTTGTCTTCATTGAAAATTTCAGAGGACTAAACCCTGTAGAGAATTAAATCTTGTTGATTGTTATTACTAAGGAATGAAGAAGTAAAATGATAAACTGTAAGAAATCCCTGTCCTTCGGGGTTTTGTCCCATAACAGGAAAATGAAACATTTGTCAGACTGAGCTTTGCAAAGGGTGCCAGGTCTCAGAATCTATGGCCACTTCTCCTCAGGTTATGAGCAATCTTTTACATCTCTGGGAAGAAACTTTAAAACCACCTAAACCTGAGATAAAATCTTTAAACCCTTTTTGTCAACACAAAGATAAAAGTATGTCAGTCCTTGACTTGGCTAACACTATAGTACATGGACCTGGTATGATAGATTAACAAAACATATATATTAACCCGAGAAAATTCAATTCTATCAAAAGGACAATGAAGAAAGAGATGAATGAAGAAAGGAAAAAAAGACATGGCTGGAGGAGAAGGAGCTAGGCCCTTCACATGGATATGTATGACCAAAGGACTTTAAAGGGCATCTTTTTACCTTTAAACAAAATGCACAAGTCCTTATCCTGGCAGGAGAACAGCTGGTGCATTTAACATTATAATGTAAACATCTGTTCTTGTTCATGTGCTGAAAGAAGCATATCAAAAGTTCATGTTCCAAAAGTCCAGACAGGTTTAAATAGTTTGCTCAAACTAGAGATAACAGAGCAAAGGCGAATCAATCCTGTCCTGTGCCCCCAAGTCCTCCATGCTTTCCCATTTTGCTGATCTTCATGGTTTTCCTATCTTTGTGAACAGTCTTAAATTCAGCTGCACTTTCCTAAGAGGAGCTCTTACATAAGGGAAAATTCTGTTTGAATTCTATTTTCCAAGAGCTGTGCAAAATTAATACAGGGCAGACACAAACGATGCTTGACAGGCAATTCTCAAGTCCTTCCGAAATTCAGCTGATGTTTCTTTTTGGAACAAATAAAGCAGGTGAATTCAGCCACCATGGAATTCGTACATTTAGATTCAGGGACATAAAATATGGTATAAAAGGCATTTCTCAGTAACGGTGTCATTCAAAAAATACCTATCATTCCTCCCTAAACTATTAATTCTGCTAGTAGAACACTCACAAAGTTAAAAGTATATGGTGGTTAATGCTTTTCATCAATTTGCAGAATCTGGAGTCACCTAGCATGCCTTCAAGCACATCTCTGAAAGAGAGTCTTAATTACGCTTATTACAATGGGAAGATCTATTCTAAAGTAAGGTGGGACCATTCCCTGGCTTTGGTCCTGGCTGGTATAAAAGGACAAAGCTAGTTGAATATAGGCACTTGCAATACAAGAATGAGAATTTGAACTTGCATTTAAATCTCCAGCAGAGAGGCAAAATGTTGGGTGTGGTGATGCTTGTGATTGTAAACCATCCACAGTGCCCAGTTAATAAAACAGGCATAGCCATACACCAGTACCATGGAGGGTGAGAAAGGAGAATCCCTGGGGCTTGCTGGCCACCAGCCTACCTGGAAGATTATTGAATGACTCTGTCTCTAGAGGTAAGGGTGGAAAGTGGTGGTTAGATAAGGAAAGCAGATAGTCTCTCCTGGCCTCCACATACATGTATGGTCTCACAGGTATACATACACACACACACACACACACACACACACACACACACACACACATACACAAACACATACATACACACACACAGCAGTAGTAGTAGCAGCAGCAGCAGCAGGAGCACTTATAACACAATGATTTTTGATAAAGATACATCAAAATGGAATGCCTTGTACATTGTTTAGAGATATAGATTGATACTGACATTATGGAAAACAAAATAGATGTCTCAGAATAAATGAAATAGAGAACTAATTTATGACCCAATAATTCAATTTCTGGGTAAATAACCTGTGGTGAGAGTCTTGGTTGTCAACTTGACTGGATCAAAAATCAATTAAAGTGGAAGCCACTCCCAAGAAAGACTTTCTTCTTTCTTTCAGATTATTTGAAACAGGAAAACCAACACAAAACGCAAGCAGTGCCTTCTGTTGACAGCCCAGATGAAAGGGTGCAGATAAAAGAAATTTTCTTTTTTGCCTGAACTTTCTGGCAACTTCATCTTGCCCAATGCTGCAGCATTCTGTCATTAATATGAGAACCTATTTCTAGAAGATTCTATTGTAAATGGAAGACCAATTCTCCAGGACTCCTTTAGGCCTTTGATGCCAATTTAGAATGGCTGAGACCTCCTACTTTGTAGGATGAACAAGTACTGGATTCTTAGCTTCTCCATTGTGAGACAGCCATTGTTGCACTACGCAAACCATATTGTGTAACCTGATTTGACGAATCTTCATATATGGCTTCCTCTGTCTCTATACAAAATATCGGTAAGACCAACCTGAATTTTTTTCTTGATCTCAAGGCATAACTACAGAGAATTGGTGTGGCCTTAATAGCCCAAAGATTACAGTGAGTTATAACTTTAACATCTTATCTAGAGCCTACTTGTTTTCATTGTTCCAAGTTAGTCTAAAACAGTGTGCATGTACCACTTCACCTAAAACTCTGGTCAGCAACTGAAGGATTTCTCTCTCTCTCTCTGTGTCACTCTGTCTGTGTGTCTGTGTGTCTGTCTGTCTGTCTGTCTCTCTCTCTGTGTCACTCTGTCTGTGTGTCTCTGTGTGTGTGTGTGTGTGTCTGTCTGTCTGTCTCTCTCTCTCTCTCTCTCTCTCTGTGTTTGTCTGTCTGTCTGTCTGTCTGTCTCTCTCTCTCTCTCTCTCTCTCTCTCTCTCTCGTGTGTGTGTGTGTGTGTGTGTGTGTGTGTGTGTGTGTGTGTGTGTGTGTGTTCTATCTTTCCCTCTCTCCAGGGCTCTATCATGGCCATTTGTGAGATGACAGTCGTTAAATCTCATAATCAAGGTCTTCTTCAGGGAAGAGAAGTGATCTATCTAATTCTCTTTTGGTAGAACCCACAACATCTTTATATCAATAACAGCAACCTCATGAAGATGTGTGCACTCCCATGTTCATAAGACTAGCCAAAATGTTGATTGAATATATGGGTACATCAATATAAAAAGCTACACGGTGTATGTGTGCTACTCATGTCTAAAAAAGATATCTTTCAATTTTCTAAAACTTGAGGGAATCTGGAAGACAATATGCTAAAACTAAATAAGAATGACACAAAAATCTGATTTTATTTATGCTGAAACACAAAAATAGATAAGTAAATAAATAATACATATATAAAAATACTGAAAACAAGTTGATATTAAATGTGAGGAGACCTGTAACAAAGATATGCAGGTCATCACAAAATACAAACAATACAACAGGATGGATGGCAGACTAGGGGTTGAGGCTGAGAGGAGAGGAGAGAGGGGAAAGTGCATTCTGGATGTAATATATTAGGAAGAATTAAAACAAACAAACAAAATCCAAGTAATGTACTAGGAATGTAGAATAATGAATTTAAGATTGTATATTCATTAGCATTCTCATGGCTAGAAGATCAATAAAACAGGATTAGGGCATAAAGAGTTATGTTGGTTCATAGCTTCAGAGATTTCAGTTCTTGGCCTCATGGCTTTTGTAGATCATCAAGGCAGTTTAAACATGTGGCAAAAAGGAGATTCTTAACTTCAAGGAAGAGAGAAAGCTGGGGTTGGGAAATGGCTAAGACATCCTCAGGAACCAGATTCTAGTAGCCTACTTTCTGCCTTTATGTCTTATCTTTCCCATGTAGTCCTATTAGCTGCTGAAGAGGTATACAACGCATGAGCCTCTGGGGGATAAGTCAAGTTTAACTATGACAAATCATCTGACATATACTAAAAGGATTATGTGTAATATGCTTTTATTATATATGTAAATTACTCTAAAAAAGTATACAATAAACCTACATAAATACTAAAAATAAAAACTGCAGAACATAAGTAAATATTTTAAATAATAGATTAGGTAAATTTTAGATCTAGTTTTCAGAATACAGGTGAGGAAAACTTAGAATTCATACAAACCAAAGTAACTCAGTGGTGCTAGGAAGATAGCTCCCTGGATAAAATAGTTGTCCTCAAAGCCTGAAGACAGCAGCTTGGACCTCCAGAACTTACATAAATGCCAGTAAGGTCCGGTGGTCTGTCTATAATTCCAGTGCTTAAAAGGTAAAGCTAAGGTAGCTCTGAAGCAAACTGGCAATGCATCCTATTCATATTGTTGCATTTCAGGTTCAACTGAGAGACTCTACCTTAGTGAATAAGGTAGAGACCAACTAAGAAAGACTCCTGACAAAACCTCAGGCCTCAGCATCTACACTCACATACATGCCTCTACAGATCATCTGCATACACACACACAAACATACACACACAGAGACACAGGAAAACAAACAAATACATACTCATGTACACTACACACAGAGAAACATGGAAACGAGTTAAAATAGTAATTCTTGTTTTTTTTCACTTTTTATTATGTTTCTTTTTTAACATATACATTTCTATAATTACACATGAATAAAATAAACAACATAAAGCAGGAAGAACCTTATGACAATCCTGAGTTATACAAATGATATATTCATAGTGATTTGGCTATTTGTATTTGCCAAACTTGAAGTAAACATCTTTCCTATTTTGTTGGGTCAAAATTTCTGAATGAAAATCAATATCTATCATATCTTATCTCAATTAACTTAGATCATCTATCTTGATGTAAAAGTCTAATTTTAGCACAAGAATATATATTGTAGTTCTAACAGATAAGATTCTATAGATATATAAGGTAAAACAGTTGAATAAGGTCTTCAAAAGCCTCAAGGACTTACAGAATATGGCATTTAAAGATGTTTTTACTATTCTAAAGATTCTTTAACTAAAAAAAAGTTTACTCCTAGCAACACACAGCCTACTAAAAGATGATCAACATAAAAGAAGCTCATTATGGAGTTGGCTTCAAATATGGCAAACCAGCTACAGGGCAAAATGTCCTTATTTCTGCTATAGACAGAATTGTGCCTTAAAAATGGGCAAGCTTATATGCAGGCAGAGTCGATGGCCAAACTCTGCCAAGACAGGGTAAATATGTCCTCAATAGTTCTTGACTCTCAAATTTGTCTGGCAGAGACAATGGTCTAGAAGGCTGAAGATGATGCTCCAACATTATAGAGATTGTTGGATGACTGTTCTGTCAGTAAACTGTCTCAGTCATTGTTTCATTATGGAAGTAATTCAGTTTTAAGAAATGATGAATATGCCGGGCGTGGTGGCGCACGCCTTTAATCCCAGCACTCGGGAGGCAGAGGCAGGCGGATCGCTGTGAGTTCGAGGCCAGCCTGGTCTACAAAGTGAGTCTGGGACAGTCAAGGCTACACAGAGAAACCGTGTCTCAAAAAAACATAAAAAAAAGAAGTGATAAATATTTCAATTGGAAAAATGATTCCATTCTGTGGGTCATTAGAAAAATGCAAAACACACACACACACACACACACACACACACACACACACACTGAGCTATGATTTTGCAGCCATTAAAATGACAATAGGAAAAACCATAAAATGGGCATGGTGGTGTTCTCCTACAGTCCTAGATACTCAGGAGGTTGAGGCAGGAGTACTGTTAGTTCATTTTGCCGTTTTTAACAGTGAAGCAAGACAGATTTTCAAAAGATAAGCAAATGAAAGAGAAAATAAGTATTGACAAAGGTGAGGAAAAATTAGTCTTCCTAATCACTGTTGATAAAAATGAAGAGTGGTATAGCTTCTAAAGCAAGGAACTTGGTGGTTTCTTTAAAAGTTCAGGGTGAAATTAACATTGAGTACAGCTCTTCCACTCTCAAATGTAAACTCAAGTAAACATTTTCATATGAAAACTTGTACATGATAATCATATCTGAATTATTCCTAAGGGCTTAAACTAGATGTGATTCAAATGTAAATCAACTGACAAGTGAGTACACAAGACATCATAGTTACAAAGAACAGAAAACAAGTCATGCAAACAGAGGAATATGCTGGGAGGCACTATAACATGTATAGTTCATAGAAACATCACATTAAGTAAATACTCACAAGAAATAGCCAAAATAGTGCAGTTTTATTTGTGAAAAAAAATGCATTTATTTATAAATATCCTGGATGGTTTGATCCACTAGGACTTGTGCTTTCAATATGAACTGTCCTTCACAGGCCAACATCTTTGAATTCTTAAAGGAAATGGGTCACTGGAAGTGGGGCAGGTGGTTTTATAGTGTAGATAATTTTCTGCTCAGTTTTTGCTTTCTGTATGCAGAAGCACTATGCACATCTGACCTCCTGCTTCTGTTGCCATGACTTTAATGCCTGTTACTATGATGGACTTAATCCCTCAGGAATTGTAAGCTAAAAGACATTGTTTTTCCATTAAGTTGCTTTTGTTAGGGTTTCTTATCACAGCAATTCCTTTCTCCCTTCATTCAGTCCTTGGACAAATACTGGATCAAGTGTTTAGTTGGCGAGAAATTTCATTTTGGGTTCATAAAAATGTCTGGTACCATTATTATATAATTATACAGCCTATGACCGGAACAAGAACCAATGGAGTGTGCACTTTAATTAATTTCATGGTATATGAATTAGCTCTTGAGGGAGATATGGAAGCAGCTAGACAGAAGATAGCTATCACATTCTAGAACTGAGAGATGTGTGTGGAACAATCTCAGTGTTGAACAAATCCTCTCATCCTTAAGTATAACAATCCACTAACCCTCAGGTATGACAAGGACTTAGGTGATGAATAAGCTTTGCCACGCACATACTTTGGAAACCTCTTCAAAAATATTTGTCACTCTGTGCAGTTGGCCCATATAACACAGCATGGGATCCACAGAATGCCACTTCACAGCTTGCTTTCTTGTGAGTGCCACAGAAGGACAGCTGACCCACCCCAATTCCAAATGCCTTGAACCTGTGGCCGACTATGAAGGATGGGAAAATGAAAAAGAGAAATATTTTTAAAAAGCATGTTTCTGTTTGTGTGTTTGAGATAGGGGGGATCTATAATGAATATTCCCTTGTCAGTTTAGGTTCTACATGAACTGCAAACCATCTGAAACACATATAACACATACGGCATTCAAAATACAGAATAATGAAGTGAATAACGACCTGTATTTTACTCTCATTTTTCTAAGTTGGTATATTAGTTACTTTTCTAATTCATGTAAAGAAAAAAAAATGGCAAAAGCTATTGGTTAAAAAGAAAGCATTTATTTGGGCTCACAATTCTGAGGTAGAATCCATCATGGTGGGAAAGTTTTCATGACAGAAGCATGAAGCTCTTGGTCACACTGTTCAAAGTCAGAAAGCAAAGAAAGATGAGTTCTGGCACTTTCTTTGTTCTTTTTATGCTGTCCCGGACTACAGTCATGAAATGTTGCTACCTATATTTATGGTCTTCTTTCCATCTTAGCTAAGCCAGTTCAGAAACTGTCTCATGAACATATCCAAATATTGGTTTCTATGGTGATTCTGATTTTAAATCCCTTCATGTTGACAGTCAAGATTGACCATCACAGATAATTAGATGTCTCCATGCTTCCAGGCTCAGTGATTTTGTGTGGGATGGAGAACAAGTTGATTAAGACCTCTTTTTCTTTGCCCTTCCTCCCTCTAAACATGGCTGTAGATAACAGAAACACATAGCCATCTAATCTTGAGTTTAAGTTAATCAAAATTAAATACTCAGTCCCTCATCCATACTATAATATCTGTATTTAAATTGACCAAGTTACACATGTGGCTATTGTTTTTATCATTGGGAAGTACAGAATCTGTCTATAAGTCTCCATATAATACTGAATATAGGTCCTTCAGCAGGGCATGGGGAGAAATTGTGACAGAGTCAGTTCTTCATATGAAAAAGACAAAATGCCTTTCGGCAGGCTTGCTAATAGACTGGAGAGGAGAATTTATCAGCAGGAAGGACAACCAGGGGTCCTCAGAGACAGGCGCCACCCTTCTATATTTCTAGCATGGCCAGAATCTTCACATACTTTTCAGGACTCAGCATTGGAGCATTTTCAAGGCAAAATGGACATTAGAAGTTTTAGATGGTTATAGGTTCATCAGCTTGTCTTCTACCTTGGAGTTGGGTCAGATTGATGCCTCAGGCACAGGAAGAATCAGCAAATAAAAAAAAAGACATTTACTGCCACATGGATTCAGAGTCAAATTCAATTTGCAATAATTTATTTTTGCTCACCCATACTTACACAAAAAAGATTAGTCTCCTCTTTAAGTCATCTAATCCATGATGATGATACCATACATATCCATGGATATAACCTGTCTGAACGAAAATGGCTGCACAGGCTCATGTGTTTGAATACCTGTCTGCAATTGCTGGGACTATTTGGGAACAGTAGAAAGTGTGGCCTTATTGGAGGACGTGTTTCTATTGGGGAAGGATTTGAGGTTTCAAAAACTTATGCTATGCTCAGTGTACTCTCTAGTTTCTTGATGTGGTTTACAATAAGAATTCTCAGGTGCTCCTTCAATTGCCTGGGACCTGGGACTACTCTGTCATACTGAAATTTACTGGGCTAAAGCCATAAGTCCCAAATAAACTTTCTTCTGCAAGTTGCCTTGGTCACAGTGTCTCATCACAGCAATATAAAAGTAACTAAAATATCACCAAATGCAATATATATATATATATATATATATATATATATATATATATATACACAAACATATGCACACACAGGCACATGCACATGAATACAATATGTAGACATGTGTTAAACAGGAATATACACCATATATAAAAAGTAGGTCCAATAGTAAGAGTGAGTTCACATACAGCCTATATATACAACCAAGCAAGACCTTGTCTCAGAATACTTTTTTAAAAAAAGAGGGAGACCTGTAGCTACAGATCAAATGTAAAATAGACATCTAGCATGTGGAAGCTTCAACTAAAATCCTCACTGAGAAATGTCCATTTGTAGGGGTCAGATGCTGACATACTTGAAATTATTGTGGTGATAATATTTCCTCACCTGTACCATGAATTCAGGCCATCCTTTCCACGTGGATTGTGCAATATACTCCACCCATCCTGTTCACTTACTTGGTACCATACTGCAAAGCAATTGCCTTAAAATGTACACCTGAAAAATCACCCACCTTTGTATAACCTTCCTATTATTACCTCTTCACACATGGGAAGATCTGTGACCTTCGAATGGCTAACAAGTTTCTCTGGATGTTGCCCTGCTCATCAACCCAAACCTATAATTCATTCTTGTTCAGTGAAATGATTCGTACTTTGCTGCAGGACACCTTGTGTGTCTCTTCAGGGCTTGTACACACTTCACCCTAATGAGTGACCTTTATTTCATCATACAAAATGCATATAATGAAAATTCTTAGCTCATAAAGATGATATCATATTCATAAATACAAGTGAAGTGAAGTGTCTAATATTTGTAAGGAGGATGGAAAAAAGAGAGAGAATTATAAAGTAATATATCTGAGTTACCAGCAATAGATTGTGGGTGTCTTTGCTGCTCTGGTTGGCAACATCTGTGCTCTGGAAGGCACTTAAAGGTCATGATGTCCCTAAAGCTTTTACAATCCTTTTCAGACCCTCATAGTGTATAATTATATGGTTGTTGTTATTGATAGTGGTGGTGAATGTATATATGTGTGTTTGACCACAATCACTTATAAATATTTGTGCACTCATGTGGAGCACAGAGGACAACCTTGGAAGTCATCTTAAATTCTGTTTTCCATGGCCTTTAAGACAGGGACTCTCATAAGCCTACAGCTCACTGGTTTGTGTAGTCAAGTTATATCGTGAACTCAGGTATCCACTTCTCTCAAACCCTCTATAATAAGATCACAAGCTTAGGGTACTGTATCCAGCATGTTTACAGGAATTCTAGAGAAGAACTCAGGTCTGCATGCCTGCAAAGCAAGCATCTTAGAGTTTCACACATCCGCCCAAGTGTTACTGCTATTCAACTAAGTGGGGGGAATGTTAGATGTATCCATCAATTTATTCATGGATATTGTTCATTTTAGATTAGATAGGTCTACTGAGGAGGAACTGTATTGATTTAAAATAGACAACAGTAGTTTAAACATCAGGAAGTTAGCCTACAAAACACCAACATCCTCAGAACTACGAAGGACATCAAAAGTTTGGAAAATGTTAGAGTCGAGAGGAGAATAAGGACATATGACCAGCAAATGCAACACTGTGTCCTGAATGAGACGTGGGATAGTTGAGACAGTGATGACCAAGGAAGCTGAAGATAACTAGCTATCCACCAAGTAGGATTTTTACAGAGGATGTTAAAGCCTTTGTAAGTAGAGTTACAGGATTCCACTCTCCAAATAACTTCTGAGAACCAAATTTAGGTACTTTGCAAAAACAACAAGTGCTCTTAAGCACTGAGTCATCCCTGTACTGTCATATATAAGGGATTATATATTAAGTGAATTATGCTTTCTTGTTGCATTTCACACACACACACACAGGTTATCAGGAATTTCAGAGAAACCTAGCACCCTGAGATCAAGTACAAGGGCATGTTTGATGGTGGTCACCAGCTCAGCTTTTTAGTAGTCATTCAGAAACCAATTGCTGGGGAACACATTGGGTAGTGTGCTTGCATGCCTAGCATGTACCAAGCTGTACTATTGGTTCCCTAGCACTTCATTAGATAAGGTACAGTAGAATTTACTACTATCCCAACATCTGAGAGCTACAGCAAAGAGATTTAAGATAATCGTTAGCGACATAAAGGGATTGTAGACATCTTAGGATGATATAAGCTAAATAGGTGAACTTGAGATGATGGGAAATAAAGGAGATATTTCTTTAAGACAAGATATATTCCCAGGAGAAAGTTAGGTTTGGAGGTATCCATCCACACTACCTGCATTTATTTCTTATTAGAAATGGAATCTTCTTTTTTATTTATTTATTTTTAATTTTTTATTAATTTATTCTTGTTACATCTCGATGGTTATCCCATCCCTTGTATCCTCCCATTCTTCCCTCCCTCCCATCTTCCCCTTATTCCCCTCCCCTATGACTGTTCCTAAGGGGGATTTCCTCCCCCTGTATATGCTCATAGGGTATCAAGTCTCTTCTTGGTAATCTGCTATCCTTCCTCTGAGTGCCACCCGGTCTCCCCCTCCAGGGGACATGGTCAAATATGAGGCACCAGAGTATGTGTGGAAGTCATACCCCACTCTCCACTCAACTGTGGAGAATGTTCTACCCATTGGCTAGATCTGGGTAGGGGTTTAAAGTTTACCGCCTGTATTATCCTTGGCTGGTGCATACTAGCCCAAGGGGCATGTCCCATGAAAGCCTTTACTTACCAGGAAACTGGGATAGAGGGGAGAGTATCTTATTGGGACTCTAGATGAGAGAAGCATGGGAGAATAGCAAAGTAGAAGGATCCAGAGAGTCCTAGAAACTTACAAGTAGAACATTATGATAGGCAGATTTGGGCCCAGGGGTACCTCTCAAACTAAGGAATCTTCTTTTTTAAAGCAAAGGAATATGGAGACTGAGCTAAGTTCTCTCCCCATGAGAACTGAAAAAACATGAACTAAAGTGAATGATGTGATTCACTTGACACAGACATCTTCAGACATGTTCTTTGTTCTTGGAGTTCAGTTTTCAGAATGGAAGGACAGACCAAAATGCAACAAAGGTTTTATTTTGCATCCAAGTTGAGTTGTAGCACAAAATACTATTCATTTGTCTGCAAAATTGTGTGAGTTTGCTGAAAAACTGAAGTCAGATCCTCCTTCATGGTAAGCAAGAGCTTTAGCCCTAAAATAAATCTTCAGGGTATAGGAATAGATGGTCTCAGATTCTGCTCCAGAGTCAGACTGAAGCTGTCATCTCTTAACACATACTCAAATTTGAGCAAATTATGCGACCTCTTTTCAACCTTGGTTTGGTTTTTTGTTTTTGTTTTTGTTTTTGTTTTTTTTGTTTTTTTTCAGAAGTAGCAAGGAAACTTTATTGGAATCAAAACCATAGACTAGATTTAAAAATACACTAGTAGAGGTGATAGTGGGCCACATGAGTGGAAATAGTCAAGGGCTCCATTATCTTTTTTTTTTCCATTTTATTATTTTATTCATATTACATCTTGATTGTTAGCCCTTCCCCTGTTTCCTCCCATTCTTCCCTCCCTCCCACTTCCCCCCTTCTCCCCTCCCCTATCTCTGTGATTGAGGGAGACCTCCTCCCCCTATATATGCTCTCAGATGGTTTTCTTATTTAAAAAGGTATGCATTACTAATATATAGCACTATTTTTAACAATGTAGTGTGGCTATTCTTGCTTGTCAATTGGACTACATCTGAAATTAATTTAAAACATTAGGGTGCACATAACTGAAGGTTTTTTGCTTAATTTAAATTATAAAAATCTACTTCTAATACAGAACTTTTAGATAGGTAGACAAGTCTTTAATCCAGATATTTTAAGCAAGAAAAACACACATCCTTACTTGAGATCTTTGAGCTGGAAAGATGTACTTTCAATCCAGGTCTTTTGAGCTGGAACAACCTACCTCAAATCTGGGCCATGTCTTTTACTGAGTGCCACTATACAGATATAGAAGATATTTTTCTGCTTGCCTTTACCTTAACCACTTATCCATTCCTTCACTGGTATTAGAACCTACTTCTTTGGGATTCCAACATTTGCTGAAGACCAACTGAGAATACAGCCTCCATGGTCCAGGCAACTATTGGTTTCTTGAACTTTCCATTCACAGTCAGCTACTGTTGCAATAATTGGACTGTAGTCTGTAAGCCATTCGAATATGCCGTGTGTGTGTGTGTGTGTGTGTGTGTTTGTGTGCGTGTGTGCGTGCGCGTGTGCGCACATGCCTTCCTGGTGGCCTGGGCTCAATTCTGCAAATACACAGAAATGTCAAAAAAGAAAACAGACTACACAAAGTTGTCTTCTGCCCTATATACACCCCAAAACATAGATCATGTACAAGTATACAACACAACAACAACAACAATGACAATAGTAAATTTTCTAAAAATAATTATCAAAGAAAATATGTACAGCTAATCACAAGATAAGGAGATGTTTCAACGGGTACTTGCAGTGGAAGCCTCATAACCTAGTTTCCCCTTGCAGAAAGCCTAATATGGTGGCACCATCTGTCTTTTTTAAATAGGTTAAGCACCAGAACCATCTTTCAAAAGCTATCCATAGAACTCTATACACATACTATGACAGACATGCACACAATGCACACATTAGTAATTATTTTCCTAAATATTAAAATGTCAAATCACTTTCCAGTATTGTTTCATAAATTTTACAAGTATCTATTCTTTTGAAGCTGCTATTTATTGTCATTCTGTGGAGAGATCTCAAATCTTTATGAATGTTGAGAAAGTATTCTAACCCCGAGTTACAACTGAACTCTAAAATTGTTGTCTGTCTGGTATAAGGAGAAGGCATGCTAGAAGTATCAGACTTTTAGGTACAGCTGGGATATCTTCCCAGCTGCCCTGACTGGCACAGCAAGTAGGTAGGTGAATCATGTCATCGGAAGAATTCACACAACACATAAAAAGACAATCACTACAAAATAGGATCAGTGCACTCTTCTAGTGTCTTCTAGACCTGAGAGAGTGATGGCAAAAATCAATAACATAAACTAAACAATTAAGATGTCCATAATGCACTGTTACCCACTGCAGTGAAATAATTCAAAGAGAATTGGTGACACAGCCTTCTAACATTAAAAGACCTGCATCTGATGTTGTTCACATTGTTGGTAAGCCAGTAACCTTTCCATACTTGTCTTCACAGTTTTACTTCTGTCTTTCTTAGTGTGAATGAAAATATCATTTGATAATACATGTGACATCATGGTCAATTGTAATCACATGCTAAACCAAGATACCAGAATAGGCCACAAAATGTGTGTGTGTGTGTGTTCTTTGCTATCACCTGTAAATAATGTTCCTTATATCAGTAATTTGCATATACATGCATGTACACACTAAGAAAAAGACAGAGAAAGGAAGGAAGGAGGGAGAGAGAGTAACAGTGATATGTATAGAGAGGGAGAGGAGTAAAAGAGAGAAAAAAATAAGAGAGAAGGGGTATTATAAATCATCTTTCTGTAGCTTCAGACATCAGCAAATGGTGGCCATGGCACTAAAACTTATATTTTGATGGTTATGAAAATGCACATTCTTGCCACCATGTCTGGCCACCTCCTTCCCATAAAATAAAATGCATATATAAAGAATTTCAGAATTCAATATATATTATTCATATATCATAAGAACAATCTATGTGGTTTAAAAACAGCAGTTGCATAGTCTTTTGAGGAATGTCCAGAAAGGGCTGAGAATGAGTAAAAGAGGCTGAACTCCCCAGAGACCACCGCTCTTTGCCCTGGTTTCTAAGCAGTTCATTATTGGATTCCATTTGGAAACAAAAGAAAATGGTGCATAAAGTACCTCTCATCACATCAAAAGATTAGCCAGAAAATATTTGCTCTTGATTTTCATCAGAAGCAATCCTCACACATTGGCTCTGGGCAACACTCTTGTGGGTGATCCTTACCTTTTGAGGGTTCCTTTTCCAAAGATCAATCTTGATTGTCAACTTAATAGGATTTACAATCACAATGGAGGCCATGTCTGTGTCTGTGAGGGCATTTCTAGATTAAGTTAATTGAACAGGAAGACCTACAAAGCCTGAATGGGTACAGCACCATTCCATAGCCTGGGTTGCTGGACTAATTAATAAGGAAAAAACAATTTGAGCACTAATTTCAATCTCTCTGCTTCCTGACAGTGAGTGTCATGTGATCAGCAGCTTATGCTCTGACTTCCATGCCTTTCCTCTCATGGTAGACACTACCATCAAATCATGTAAATCATTCCTTCTTTGAGTTGCTCTCCCTAGTATATTGTCACAGCAGTATGGAAAATGAATAAGATAATAATCAAGGGAAACCAATGCTCAGTCAATCCACAGAAACCACATAAATTTTCCTCTTAGGTTATCAACAGTCAGTGTAATACTTTCTAATTGTCTGGGCAGTAGAGTTATAGGCACTTTCAGCCATGGACAAAAGGCAGATAATGACAGTGTGTAGAAGCCTGGATGTTTGGTAAATGATGTGGAGCCCACGCATGTTTTAGTTTAGGAGAAGCTAGTGAGAGGTAGTCCCTTGACAATTAAAGAAGGTCTGTATCTCGCATCTAATTCATGTCACCTCTGACTCCAGTCTATTCTTGCTTTCTCTGGAGCAGCAAAATCTGAAAGTAGGTGTCCCAGGGTTCTCACTCAGTCAGCTCCTTAATGTCTCCCAGCAGAATACAGGGATGGAAGGAGGGCTGAATCAGTAATGTGGCTGTTGTGGAAGCAGGAGCACCTGAATTTAGACCCTCAGCACCTATGTGAAAACTTGAGTCTGTGACCTCAGTACTACAGACTGAAAGTGAGTGGATCCCCAGAACTTACTGGACACTCTAGCTGAACTGCTGGGTTCCAGCCTCAGTAAAAATATACTGTCTCATATAGTAAGGTATAGTATGATAAAGAACGAAAGCTGACAATCTTTCTTTCCTCCACCACACCCCTTGTACACAGGTATTTCCACTGAACTCTGCTTCCCTCCCCATTTATTTTACCATATTTTACAGCTAACTTTTCCCAGTGAATTATTCATAATGCACTTTAGATTAATATAAGATAACTGACCTTATCTGCGGGAAGCACCCATAATCTCACCATGCAGTAATTAACTCTGATATGCATCATTATTTAAGGGTAATGGATTTTACTAGTTGGATAATGTATGCTTGCATAATAGGCTCATGCAATTCTATATGCTTTGTCTTTCTTTTGAGATTTTCCTCCAAGTATGGTCCTCATTATCTTACTGCTCTTCCCAGACAAAAGTTGGCCTTTTCTCCTAAACAAGCTTTTTTCCTTTGACCCACTTTATCAATTCACTTTCCCAGATCTTTGTCACTCATGTTGATTCATGGCTTTGTACTTCAACTTTCTTAAAAATGAGCAAAAACTTAAGTTTCCCTAAAATTTGTACCTGTTTGTCTTACTCCTTGAGAATGTCAAACATGGGATCTGTGAATCAGACTGAGTATTTGGTTTTCAATTTATCTCCATTTCATAGTCTGTTTCCTGACTGTGGCTGCCCAAACTAGGACTCCAAGATACAACCTAGACCATAACACTGGCATATCCCCATCAGAATTCTACTTGCCAAGAAAATACAATCATGTCTATAGTCCAAATGATCTCATTGTCAAAAGGCTCAGAGACCAATGCATTTTAAATAAGTAGACACCAAACTCAGGCAGAGCAAACCACAACCTCAGCTCCTTGGGAGACTGGAGCAAGAAAATCCATTGAGATTCTCAGTCAGATTGAGAAATATAGTGACTATATTCCTAAAAATATCAAGTAAATAAAAATTTACAGTGGAATGGGGAAATGGCTCGTTGGATAAAGTACTTCTGCACAAGCATAAAGACTGGAGCTTGGAGCCCTGGGACTCAAATGTGAAGTCCAGCATGTGAGTAGGACACAGAAGGACATGGGAGTTGGGATAGGGATGGTCTGTCACTCACTAGCATGCCAGTCTATCTGAAAGAATGACTTCTAGGTTGATGGCGAGACCCTGCTTTAAGAAACAAGGTAGAATGCTTTGAAAAAATACCTATGGCTGACCACTCTATGCTACACACATGAACAGGTGACTATGCCCATAAATCTCACTCTGGGCTGCCTCATACTCCTGTCTGTTTTCTCTGCCAAGATGCACACAGATATCCTCCCTTCCTGAAGATGCTTTTTACCAAAGTATATTATCAATGCAACAGGAAAAAACACTAGCCTGAATTTCATGATTTGAAAAATATGGAATAAAGTCTTAGTCGCACCCTGGTCACTATTGCTCATTCTTACTAAATCCCTAGCCATCCAGGAAATATCATGTCTCTTTTCATATTGTCTGTATGCCAGTCCTTTTCTATTTTCTATGCAAATACACCAAGCTCACTGGAAATTGTGTGGGTATTTAAATGTCAAATCCCATTCCAGTGTTAAACCTCCAACAAGGCCAGATTTTATAATCTTTCCCAAATAGTTCCATGAACTGAAGACCAGGTATGCAAATAACCTTTGGGGGACATTTTCATTTAAACCAAATAATCCAGTAACTCAGTGTCTGAGTTTTAAAAGTTCTGAATTGTACACTGCATCACTCAAATATGTCTTTTCTTAATTTTAGAGCTGTTTTTTAAAAAAGAGTAATCACCTGTGGTTTATATTTAGTAGAACTGAAAATTACGTGCTGCGTTTTAAATACCTTTATTTTTTCAGTGTGTGTGTGTGTGTGTGTGTGTGTGGTGTGATAGGCAAATATAGAGAACAAATACTTTAACAACCTAAGCTTTAACTTAGCCAAGGTTATATACACATCTATTTTGTTACTGTTTAGTTCTTGGCAACTTAGGACTCTCATTTGGCCATGTATAAAGGTAAAATCAGATACATTGTAGAAAAAGTGTATATGCTGTACAGAAAGGTTAAAGTTTCAAATCCATGACAGTCAATCAAAACAGGACAAACACGTGTACTATGCTCTTTAGCAACTAAACTCCTCTTTCTCTAACACTTCATAAAGGAAGTCTGCAGACATTCATCTAAGCCTTTGAGTGTTCTAATTCAAGAATCCAGTAGCTTGTTTATAGCACATAGGATCTGTATTATTACTTTGCTTCGAACTCTATTTCTTTTCCTACACTATTATCTGTGTATGCATTTCTGAATCTTTGAATAGACCCCAAGGACTTGGAATCCCTCAGTCTAGACAGTGACTTCTGGTGATGCGTGAGTTCACACACCACACAAATGTACGCAGGTACACATTTATGTATGTTCATATGAAGACTAGAGATCAAACTTGCCATGGCATTGTGTCCATAGAAGACATCTACCATTACAATGTTTTAATGGATAGTTCTGATCAGGGAAATTTACTTGAGATTTTGGATAATTCACTTAAAACTCATAACTAGAAGTCAAAATGTAAAAAAAAAGTCTATGTGTATATAATGTCTATGTGCTTGTACAGATTTGATCAAAACTTCAAATCTCCAGGGTCTTGTTGATCTACAGCTATAAAGTAAACCAGGCACTACCATTGCAGAAGTTAAGAACTCTTTCCCTGTTTCTCACAAATCTACAAGGTGGACTGGATCTTGTTGGATGGTACTTGTTGTGGTACCTTTAAGCTTTTCAAATGTTGTGGTCAGGTGATAGTGGGATTGGAGTCTCTAAGATGTTTGCCACTCACATAGGATATAACGTGATGGTGATTGGATTGGCACATGTGGAGGAAAAGCTGCTCCTGTCACTCCTTTCCCTTTATTTCAAAGTAGTTCCAGATCCTCTCCTTTTCAGAAGCCAATATTGAGTGAAAATTGATCATCGCCACTAAATGAGACTCATTCTCTGTTTTAGCACTTTATTTCCTCAGGACTAATTTGCTCCCAGTGTGTATATGTTACTTCAAGTCTCTCTCCCTCCCCCACCACTTCTCCCTTTCTCTCCCTGTTTCTCACTGTATGCCTGTGTCTGTGTGTGTGTGTGTGTGTGTGTGTGTGTGTATGTGTTTTTGTGTGTGAATGTGTTCATATCTGTGCAGATACAAGTATCTGGGATATGTGTTAAAGCCAGAGGACAAGCTCAAGTGTCAAGTCATCTGTCAGATTCCACTGACCTTCTTCATTCTTCTTTTTTTTTAATTTTAATTTATTAAATTTATTCAGATTATATACCAATTGTCATCCCTTCTCTTATATCTTCCCATTCCCACCCACTCCCTCTTTTGTGCTATTTCTTTCCCCTAGAACTCTGACAAAAGAAGACATCTTCCCCTACCACATGACAACATCTTATCAGGTCTTATATGAATAGCCTGCTTCCCCTTACTTTGTGTGCCCACAGGGCATACCTACAAAGGGAAAATGATCAAATTAGTGGCACCAGTGGTCATGTCTGAGGCAATATCCAGCTCTCCCCTCCCCTTCTCCATATAGAGAATGAGCTGTCCATTGGCTACATCTGAACAGAGGGTCTAGGATCTCGCCTCGCAATGTTCTCAGTTGATGCATCAGTTTGTGCAGGTCTCCCAGGGTCCAGATCCACCAGCCTTGATAGTCTCCTTGTGAAGATTTTGACAAACCCCACCACTTTTCTTTCCATGCCCCATTTCTTTCATACAACACGCAGCTGTCTTAACCAAGACTCTGGCTTTGAGTCTCAGTATATGTCTTGATTTCCCTTTGGGTGGGGTCTCTCAGAAGACATCTATCTTACACTAATATCCACGTATAAGTAATAATGTAACATGTGTTTCTCTCTGGGCCTGGGTCACCCCACTCAGGATGATCATCTCTAGTTCCATTCATTTGCCTGAGAATTTCAAGATTTCCTTTTTTTTTTTTTTTTTGATAGCTGAATAGTATTCCATTGTGTAAATGTACCATGGTTTCTTTATCTATTCAAGGTGAAAGACATATAGATTGTTTCAAGATTCTGGCTTTTATGAATAAACCTGCTATGAACATAACTGAGCAAATGTCCTTGTTGTATGGTGGAACATCTTTCAGGTATATGCACAGTAGTAGAACAGCCAGGTCTTTGGAAGCACTATTCCCAATTTTCTGAGAAAGAGTCAGATTGATTTCCAAAGTGGTTATAAAAGTTTGCATTCCCACCAGAAAGGGAGGAGTATTCCCCTTTCCCCACATTCTAGACAGCATAGGCTGTTACTTGAGTTTTGATCTTAGCCATTGTTATAGTTGTAAGATGGATTTGCATTTCCCTGATGACTAAATTTTGACCATTTCTTTAATTGTATCTCAGGTATTCAATATTTCTCTGTTGAGAATTTTTTCTTTAATTCTGAGCACCATTTTTGATTGCAATATTTGGTTTGGTGTTGTTTAATTTCTTGAGCTCTTTATATATTTTGGATATTATTCCTTTGTCAGATGTAAGGATTGTGAAGATCTTTTCCCAGTCAGGAGGCTATTGTTTGTTCTGTTGACACTGTCTTTTGCCTTACAGAAGCTTTTCAATTTTATGAGGAGCCATTGCTTGTCTTAGTGATGGAGAGACTGGTGTACTGTTTAGGAAGTTGTCTCCTCTGTGAAATAGTTCAAGGCTCTTCCCCACTTTTTCTTCTAACAGATTTAGTGTGTCTTGTTGTATGTTGAGATCTTTAATCCACTTGGACTTTAGTTTTGTGCAGGGTGATGAATATGGGTCTATTTGCATTCTACTACATCTAGAAGTCCAGTTAGACCAGCACCATTTGTTGTAGATGCTATCTTTTTTCCATTGTATGTAACTGGCTTCTTCATCAAAAATCACGTGTCCTTAGGTGTGTGGGTTTATTTCTGGGTCTTCAATTCAACTCCATTTATCAACCAGTCTATTTCTGTGTGAGTACCACGCTGTTTTTATTACTGTTGCTCTATAGTATAGTTCGAGAACCGGTATGGAGATTCCTCCACAAGATCTTTTATTGTATAGTATTGTTTTGCTTATTGTTTTTTGTTTTTCCATATGAAGTTGAGACATGATATTTCAAAGTCTATAAAAATTTTGTAGCAATTTTGGTGAGAATTGCATTGAATCTGTAAATTTCTTTTGATAGGATGGCCATTTTTAATATGTTGATCCTCCCAATCCATGAGCATAGGAAATCTTTCCATCTTCTGAATACCTTCTTCAATTTTTTCTTCAGAGACTTGAAGCTTTTTCATACACATACACTTGCTTGGTTAGAGTTATAGCAAGATACTTTTTATTATTTGTGCCTATTTTGATTGGTGTGGGTTTCCTTATTTCTTTTTCAGTCCATTTGTCATTCATGTAGAGTAGGGCTACTGATTTTTTTTGGAGTTGACTTTTTATCCAGCCATTTTGCTGAAGGTGTTTATCAGCACTAGAAGTTCCTTGGTAGAATTTCTGGGTCATTTATGTATACTTTCGTATCACCCATGAATAGTGATAATTTGACTTCTTCCTTTCCAATTTGTATCCCTTTGTACCCCTTTAGTTGTCTTATTGCTCAATCTAGGACTTCAAGTAAAATAATGAAGAGATATAAAGAGAGTGGAGAGCCTTGTCTTGTCCCTGATTTCAGTGGAATTGGTTTACGTTTTTCACTGTTTAGTTTGATGTTGGCTATAGGCTTGCTGTACTTTGCCTTTATTATGCTTAGGTGTGTGTCTTTTATCCCTGCTTTCTCCAAAACCTTAAACATGAATGGGTGTTAGATTTTGTTACATGCTTTTTTGGCATCTAAGATGATCAAGTGTTTTTTTGGGGTTTTTTTGTTTTTTTTTTTCAGTGGATTACATTGATGGATTTCCATATATTTAACCACCTCTGTTTACTTGGTATGAAGACTATTTCACACATAGAGAAAAGGGATACAGGATATTGTGATGCAATCAGGTAGGCTATGGTCAGAAGAGCAGGGATAAGTCATCCCCCCAGTCAGAGGATTAGGGCAGGGGAATAGGGTGGAAATGGGAGAGGGGGTGGTAACGGGAGGATATGAATGAGGGGGTAACAATTGGTATGTAATGTAAATAAATTATTTTTAAAAAATAAAAATATCTCTTTTCTCACTAAGTCATTCTCAGAGTTCAGACCTCAAATTGTACATGAAAGCACATTCCTTATGCAGCCCTCCCATATGCACAAGCAGTGTAGCTTCAGAAGAGAGATTTTAAATACAGATGTGCCTCAATCTGAAATCTAAAGAAACCCATGAGAACTTAATAATATCTTAAAGAAGAAAACATGTTTAACACTCCTTTTTTGCCACACACTCACCAGGAACATGGTACAGGAGACAGCATCTCTAGTTTATCTTCATGACCATGTGGCTGCTAGGGACTGGGGCCACAGCTGCTACTGTTGCCTGCCATCAACAGAAAGTGTCAGACTACTTATCACTAACCGATAAAGTACATTTCTACTAATGTCCACCATATTTATGGGGCTGTAACTTCAAAACTTACAGGTCAAGTACTGTGTTTGGTGTACCTCTCCCCATGTGGATATATCCACCTAAATTCCTTCCACAAATGAAGACAAAAATGAACAAAAGATTGATTTGATTCTTCCTACTATACCAGGAAATAGAAAGTGTTCACCGATGCCTATGGAAAAAGTAAAGTCAGAGGAATGTATAGTGTGAGGAGCCAAGATTAAAATCCCTTATTCCATATTCATCTGCATCATACTGCTTTAAAAACAGCTGTGAGATCTTCATCAAACTGCAAGATTTCACTATATGAAAACCTAAGGAAATAATTATAATTAAAAGCAAACAAACAGAACAGGGGATGGGGAAGTGGTTCAGACACTAAAATATTTCTTTGACCTGAATATTATTCCCAGATCCATGCAAAAACTCTAAGAGTGGTGGGATATTCTTTAACCTCCAAGTGCTAAGGAAGAGGAGACAGCCTTACCTGCCTGATGATCTATCCAAATCTGTGACTTCCAGGTCAATGAGAAAAATCTGTCTCAAAATACAGGATTGACAATATCCTGAGCAATGATGGACTAGGTAAATCTCTGGACTCCACATGCACATTGTGACATACATACACACATACAAACCTATACATGGTCACAGCAATTAATCAGGACTCAAAGAATTATTGCATGAGTCCTTTGAGATTACTTTGCTTAGCAACTCAGTATTTTATTTTAGGTATTTCTTCCTGTTGCACACACACACCCCACATACACACACACACATACACACACACTCACTCACTCACTCACTCACTCAAAGGCCTCTTTAAAGGCCTTAACTACAGAGACAAACGTGAGAAGAAAAACAGCCTAGATAACAAATTGCACTCATTTAAAACAACAACAAAAGACAGGTGGAAGCAGTGCAGTTTATTCTACTGACAATACAGATTTTACCAATTCAGATTTAAATGGTATAAATTGCTTTTCTTGGTGGTAAAAATATTTCAGCAACCCGAAGCCATCACAACAACACTATATGAGTACATTTATTTCAGAGTGGGTATGCTGGCTATTCAGATTCATAAAAGACAAGGAGGAAATTCTATCCCCTGCTTTACCTTTGACACAAGTATTTCTATAGGTGATTGTGATGATTGATATGAATACTAAGAAATAAAGTGGAAGCAGAAACGAGCCATTCTCAGTATTTATTCAGCAAAAGTTCCAAAATAGCAAGGAATTCAAGACACAGAAATGGAACCACGTGCTTACTCTAATTCAGAGGAGACACAAGAGGGAGATGGGCTCCTGTTCTTTTGCACCTGGAAGTAAACGAAATCCAAGGAGAGTTCCATGCAGGAACACAGAGGCTCACAAGTAATTTACATTTTGATGATCAAAGAGGTTTTCAGGCTTTATTAACCAGGTTGAAGACTGTGTACCTCTGAGGCTAGTTAAAAATGGAAAAGCTTCTGTAAGGAAAGGAAACAGTCAGCAGAAAAAAACAATAACCTACAGACTGGGAGAAGATCTTCACTAACCAGATCAAGGGCTAATATTCAAAATATATAAAGAACTCAAGGAATTAACCACCACCAAGGTAAAGATCCCAATTTTTAAAATGTGGTACAAAGTTAAACAGAGAATTCACAACAGAGGAATATCAAAAGCCTGAGAAACACTTAAAGAAATGCTTAACATCTCTAGTAATCAGGGAAATCAAAATGGCTCTGAGATTTCATCTATACCTATCCAAATGGCTAAGATCAAATATTCAAGTGACAGCACATGCTGGCCAGGATGCAGAGAAACGGGAACACTCCTCCATTGCTGTTGGGAGTACAAACTGGTACGGCCAGTTTGGAAATCAATCTGAAGCTGTCTCAGAAAATTGGGAACAGTGCTACCTCAAGAAGCAGCTCTACCACTCCTGGGCATACACCCAAAAGATGCTGTACCATAAAACAAGGACATTTGCTCAACTATTTTCATAGCAGCTTTATTTGTAATAGCCAGAATCTGGAAACAACCTAAGCACCCCTCAACTGAAGAATGGATAAAGAAATTGTGGCTCATTTGGACAATAGAATAATACTCAGCTATCAAAAACAAGGAAATCTTGAAATTCATAGGCAAATGGATAGAACTAGAGATAATCATAGTGAGTAAAGTAACCCAGGCCAGAAAGGCACACATGACATATATTCACTCATAAGCTGATATTACCCAGTTAGTACAGAATAACCACATTACAATACAAAGACTGATCTGCCAACCAAGGTCCATGTACGATGTGGACCTAGATCCTGCTCAGATGGAGTAGTTAAGTAGCACAGTCTCCTTGTGGGTCTGACAAAATGTGGAGTAGGGATTACTTCTGGCATTGACTCGGGCCTCCCTGACCCGGTAGTTTTGCCCAGCCACAGAGGAAGAGGCCACAGGTAGCACAGACAACATTGGATTGGCTGAGGTCAGATATCTGGGGAGGAGAGATCCCCTATCTGAGGACTAGAGGAGGGAGGGAGAGGGGATGAAGGAGTGTGCGGGATTAGGAGATGATGAGGGAGGGGCCTAAAATCAGAATGTAAAGAATTCACACTGCAGAACAAACAGGTAATTTATATTGCTAATCGCACTACAAGAGAATAGCTCTGAGACTGGCTGAGACATGAATGTCTATGAAAAGACAAGGCTTAGTGTTGGTCACAGAATCCCTATGACTTATTATTAGATGCCATTCTTTATATGACATAAGTGAAGATCTGCAGATAACTTACTTCTGTTCATAAAAAGAGAAGAAAGCCGGTCTTAATTGTTCTGTGCATCCCATATACAATTATTATTTTAAATATTATTTTAGGACTTTACAATATTTGTGAGAAATTATAGGTTTTCAGAACAAAAGAACTGGACACTGACACTGGATAAGACCTGACAGGATTCATTCCTCTCAACATGCTGGAAACTGACATCCTGTATCCTTCAAGTATCAGCCTCACATGCTTCAGTTGCTGTTAACCATCAGAACAGGTCAGCTTCCAGGACAGTTTCAAAGAAAGGTTCTGATGCCAACTGGTCCAGCATTTCAAACAGGAATTCTATTAAGCTTGGAATTTTTCAACATTTAGAAACTGGACCACAAATGCTATTCCTGTCTTGTTTTAACCACTTTTTCCCAATTTTATTTGGGCCCATACAAAAATATTATTTGGCCCAAATAAGCTGGAAGAAATGTTAAGAGAATGATGCCCCTCTTCCCCTAATGGTGGTTGGGTAGGTTTTTGGTTGTTTTCTTGGGTTACAGATGCTTATTTTCACCAAGAGTTGGTTATAAGTTATTATTGGCCTTACAGAAAGAGAAGACTAGGTTGGACTCAGGGATATCTCTCTTTTCTTTTCCTTTTAGTTCATAGGTATGGAGACAGGTGTTGATAAGAAGAAAAGGGGGATATAGACATATATACGGATGATAAAACAAAAAGTAGAGTATTAAATCTACTTCTCAACTTAAGGCCTTAATTGTTACTCACAAATAAGGTTATTTTTAATTCATTAATATAGAATTTTGTGTTTTGATGCAAAATAAGTTTAATTTTGATACATTGGTATGGAATTCAAATTTAAGAGTATTCTTCACACACATTATATATACATTGATACTCTAATATGAGGTATTGTAGCCACTTAACTCAATTACAATACAAGGTGTACTTCCAATACCTTGAAGGTGGTATTACAGACAGCCTAGGATAATTAAGTAACACAAGCTAATTGTTAATTGATCAAATCATGGTCATGCCAATTACTAGTCTATTTTTGTCACAAGAATATATATATGTATATATGTACATACATATATGTGTGTACACATATATTTACATATATATATATATATATATATATATATATATATATCTCCTAGGTGTAACAGATAGATATGATTCTATAGATATATAAGGTAAAATAGTTAGATAGGGTATTCAAAAGCCCACAGAATATGGCATTTAATGATGTTTTTGTTATTTTAAAGATTCTTTGGCAACCAGACAGGTTAACTACTGACAACACCCAGCCTATCTCAAAGAGGAGATGAGCATCAAAGAACCTCGTTATGGAGATGGCTTCAAATGTGGCAAACCAGCTTTTGGGCAAAATGTCCTTGTTTCTGCCACTGACAGAATTCTGACTCAAAATAGAAAAGCTTGGACAGGGTAAGCAAATCCTCAATAGTTCCTTCCTCACAAATATGTCTGTCAGATATACTGGGTCACAAGGCTGAAGATGATGCTCTAACATTATAGAGAGTTTCAGGTGACTGTTCAGAAAATAACCTGTCTCTGCCATCTTTTCATTTTGGAAGATGATAACCTGCACCTCTGGTTCACTCAGGTAATTATGTTTTATTCCTTATCAAGTCTTTTATGGGGTTGAAGACTTGAAAGTTTAGGCTTACAATTAAGCTTAGTTGTTAAGGGGTTAAGATGTTTTAAGGTCTAGATTGATTTTTCTTAAGTTAGTAGAGATGAGATATGATAGATATTGATTTTCTTTCCATATTTTAGGTTCATTAAGATAGGAAAGATGTTTTAATCAAGTTTGCCAAATAAAAGTAGCCAAATCACTATGAATGTAACATATATTCAATTCCTGACTGTTTCATGGTCATTTTTGCTGTATGTAATTTATTTTATTTATGTGTAATAATATAAATGTATATCTCAAAAAGAAATATAATTTAAAAAGTATCCCCTCAGTCACAGTCATAGGGGAGGGGAGTAAGGGGAAAATGGGAGGGAGAGAGGAATGGGAGGATACAAAGGATGGGATAACAATTGAGGTGTAATATGAATAAATTAATAAAATATATTAAAATAATAAAAAGTATCAAATAGAGCTTTGATCCTTCTGGTAGATAAGAGGTGAATATGTCATATTAAGAGTGTAGAGGATTCTGTTTTAATATAATTGCATTTATGTATGTATATGTGTATTTGTGGGAATATGTGTGCTTAACTACAGGTATCTTCACAGGACAGAATGGGTGTCAGGTCACCTGGAGCTGGAGTTACAGGCAGTTGTGAATGGTGTGACATGGGTGCTAAATATCAAACTTTTGTCCTGAGGAGAGCAGCTAGTGTTTCAACCACTTAGCTACTTCTCCAGCATGGAATGAGACATCTATTGAGGGCACTACTAATACAGCAATATCTGATGAGTGTTACTCAACCTCTGGCGTGAAAGATCTTGGTTGTGAGGCCCTCTCTCTCTCTACTCATTAGCTTAGTGTCATTGGGGAAGAAACTTCTAAATCTCCACTTTTTCAAATATAAGATATAAGCAATAACAGTTTCTACCTTGCAGGTTTGGAGTGAGAATTAAATGACACAATCCATGTAAATACCCTTGTAAGTCTCCTAGGATTCATTTAGAATTACCTATGATTAGCAGTGCTTACCCTGTTTCCCTATTTATCTTCACAATTAGAAGCTATCCACAAGGCAGAATTATCTTCATTTTACATACCATGAAATTAAGCCTCACAATCTTTCTGAGGTCTGTCAAATAATTCATTTAATTTTCTGGCCCCTGATTTAAGTCAATATGGGCAATAGCCTTTGAGATAGTCACATTGCTACTTCTAATTGATATACATAATCAGAAAAAGGGCAGAGCCAGAACAATGGTATAAAGTAAGGCTTGCTAGTATTTCCACACAGAAATGATCACTAGAAAAGATTTGGATAATGAAATAAATGGTTAGTAGTGGCAAAGGGACTATGGCTTTGTGGGTTAAATGCTTGCTATAAAGCATAAAGACATGAGCTGTATCCCAGGACCCATGTCTAAAGCTGGGAGATCAGAGATCAGATAGGTGGGTCCCTGAGTGTTCTGGCTAATCAAGCTAGACAATCAATCAGCCATACGTTAAATGAAAGTCTCTGTTTCAAAATAAAAGCATTTGAGAGAGACATTGAATATCATCCTCTGGCATACACACACACACACACACACACAAACACACACACACACAGATACACACAAATACTCTTATACACATATAAACACATATACCCATATATCACATACATGATATATAAAACACATTTAATTGTAACAAGAAAGTAGTGAACATAAATAAGCTCAGGCACTTTTTCCTACTATATAATGCACTTGCATATACTCAGTAACCGAGATGTCTAGCTCTACTTTTGACTCAAATGAGAGTGGATATAGATACCACATACTAACTGCACTTCTCTCTGCTTCTATTTGAGTGACCACAACCTCCTCCCACAGAGTAATAGTTCCTGTCATTTCAGGAAACTTTGGCTTCCACACTTCATTTTGGCTTCCTTCCCTGACCCAGACTCTAAACCATAGCAGTGGGTCTAATAGCCTGTTTCTCTTTGCTAATTTACCTATTAATTTTGCAAATAGTCTGTTTCATGGGTGGTAAATCTTATCTTTGGAAACATGATGTTCTTAGTATAACCTGTCATGAAGGATGTTCAAGCCTTTTGTAGTGAAAATAAATTGTATAGAATGGCTGTCCACAAAACACTCTCTTCTTAGTTTATTACATAGATGAAATGATGGCTCAGTCAACAGAGCTAGGCAACTACTCAGTCTGTGAATGGTACCTGCCTAAAACTTTTCAGGACTGACTAAAAACCTTTATTTCCATTTTTATTGTGAAAAGAGTAGAAAAGCTAGTAATAAATATATTGCTCTCTACATTTCAATAGAATCCTGAATTGAAAAAATTAACACAAGCAAAGTGATTAAGGAGTAGGAAAATAAACATTAATATGATTTAGGGGAAGTGCCTCATAGGCTTCGTTGATGAAAAAACAGACAAGTCTGTGAAATAGAATGTGTGTTCTGAAGGCATGAGAACCAAAATTCAATTTCCAGCTCCTATGTGAATAGTTGGCAGGTGTAATGGCCCACCTACAATTGCTAGACAGACACAGGGGATCCCCCACTGCAAGCTGGTTAGCTCAACTAGCCCAGTTGGCAAGCTTTGGGTTAAAGTGGGGGACTTTGCCTCAGTATATGAAGTGGAAAGGAATGTAGGAAGACATCTTATGCTAACTTCCAAACTGCACTTGCATGTGTACACATAGCTAAGGGAAAGAGACCTCCCTGGAATGTATGAGATGGAGTCTTCCATCCACAACACTGGAAAAGAAATAAAAATCTGGCTAAAGAGATGGCTCAGCCATTAAAGGCTAGGCTCACAATCATAAATATAAGAGTTCAGTTCCCAGCGACCACAGCTGTCTCTCCAGCCACCTTTTTTGTCTTACACCACACTGATGCACACGGACTGCTGATTTATAGAAACATAACTGTCTTAAAAATAAGGAAACAAACAAAAAGAAAAAAGACTTAAAAAGAAAAGAAAAAATGAACAAAAACCAAAAACAACAACAATAAAAAACCCAAACAACAACAACAACAAAAATAAAGAAACAGAAGGGAGGGTATCCTACTGGTACTCTAGGTGAGAGAAGCATGGCAGAATGGGAAAATGGAAGGATCCAGAGGGTCCTAGAAATCTACAAGTAGAGCATTATGATGGGCAGATGTGGGCCCAAGGGTCCTCCTCAAACTATGGCACCAGCTAAGGACAATACATGCAGTAAACCTCGAACCTCTACCCAGATCTAGCCAATGGACAGGAAATTCTCCAAAGTTGAGTGGAGAGTGGGGTCTGACTTTCACACAAACTCTGGTGCCCCATTTTTGACCACATCCCCTGAATGGGGAGGCCTGGTGGCACTCAGAGGAAGGATAGCAGGCTACCAAGAAGAGACTTGATACCCTATGATCATATACAGAAGAAAGAGGTCCCCCTCAGTCACAGTCATAGGGAAGGGGAGTAAGGGGAAAATGAAAGGGAGGGAGGAATGGGAGGATACAAGGGATAAGATAACAATTGAGATGATATATGAATAAATTAATAAAATATATTTAAAAAGAAATAAAAATCAATGCACTAATCAAGTAGCCTGAGGCATAACCATGTACAGTGTACATAAAAGGGAATGCCCTAGCCCCCAACTTATGGTATTCACCTTCAGCCATATTCTATTTATAGACACCCCAAGGTCCAATACCCTAAATGTTTTTTCTGTGGTTCTGAGAACAGTTGGTTTCATCTCAACAAAATATTGTCATTAAAACAACCATGGTCAGAAATGAGCACAAGGCATCCAGTCTCATTACCGCTTGTAACAACAAATCCAGAAAGAATACTTAGATTGTTGAAATTTATCATTATCCCTGTCATTATGTACATGTAGGTCAATTCAGAAAATTTGTTGAATGACTTAACACTGTTTTACATTAAGTATATGAATAATCTGTATTCTTTCTTTACCAAAAGCCATCATGTAGCCTGATTAAAGAACACAATTCCTTAGAAGCCCAACAGAAAGTTCTGAGTTCTAGAATTGAGCAGGGTCAAATGTGGGACTGTAAGCCATAAGAAAATTAGTTTTGTGCTCTTGCAAGTAAGAAGGGCTATCATGCCATGCAGAATGCCCCAGACCCATGCAAAGCTATAGTACCCATTACAGTAAACCACATCAATTATTGGAGAAAGCCTCCCAAGAGCCCACTAATTCAAACATTCTCTGTTCTTCAGTAATTGTCAGGTTTCAAAGCCAGGACAAATGGCTCAGCTGCCTATTTTCCATATCAAATTGAACCTGGCCATCATGTGCTCACTGCATCCCTCAGTTCCAACCTGTCACAGGACCCTTGTGGCTTGAATATCTCAACCGCTACCATGAACTTTCCAGCCTAGGGGGCTGGGCTGCTCTTCCCTATATACAACCATATTGGTTACCTGCTCACCTTGTATCTTTGGGCCTCCTGGCTGCTGTATCTGGTTCCGCTTGTCCCTCTCTCCTTTTCCTTTTCCCTCTCTCTCAGACATGGCACCTCTCAGTCTGGTTATGGCCAATTGACTCGCTCAGACATTCCGGCCTCTGACTATGCTCTCCCACTTATAAACCTTCTTCTCCATCATACCTATTGACAGTCATATGCCCTTTTATTTCCTTTTCTTTAATTTCTTCTCCTCTTTCTTTTTCTTTTTCATTTTTCTTTTCCCAGTAATAGGAAAGACCTGAACACTAAAGTGTGGCAACGAAGTGTATAATTTGGCTGGTCCCATTCCTACCTTGTGCAGTGTATACTATGCCTTCCTAATCATTTCTAATGAATCCATATTTTCAGTATTAACACCCTGTGACTTGCCCAATTCATTATTTCAGACACAGAGAATCTCGCCAATATGTCACTGGGTACCCTTAATACACTATCACAGCTAAAGATGTAGTTTAGTGGTAGGAGCGATGTCTAGAATTCTTAATACCCTGAGTTCTTTTAGTTTACATACTTGTATGTGAATGCATGTGGTTGTGAGTGTGTGTGTACGTGTGTGTGAGTGTGTGTGTTGTGCACACACACTCACACACTGATTTTCATG
This sequence comes from Acomys russatus, assembly GCF_903995435.1. Taxonomy (NCBI): domain Eukaryota; kingdom Metazoa; phylum Chordata; class Mammalia; order Rodentia; family Muridae; genus Acomys; species Acomys russatus. The sequence goes on from NC_067142.1 coordinate 14,919,743, forward strand.
GAGATAAAGGAGCCAGATATGAGTGACTACAGCCCAGGAATCTAATTTAAGTTGCCTTCAATTCTATGTTCCAAGGTTTTAACTGTCACTGGAGGTATTTTTTTATAGAAGCAAAACAAAGTTGTATATCAAGTTATTTTCTAAATACACTAGTAGAAGCACAAGGTAAGCTGGATACAGCAAGACAGAGAAATTTTTAGCTATCAAATGCTGTCAGGGGACAATCATAGTCATTTTGTTTAAAGGGACCCTACCACATGGGCCCAAAACTCCCAAGAACCCCATTTTTTTCACCAGACCAACTCCATGACAGGCTTCACATTTTCACTCTGATTAACTAGGCCAAGTTTCTAACAATTCCTGGGGAAAAAAACCAACAAGTTATAGACAGCTCATGGGCAGTTAATCAGCATAAAGAACAAAATGACTAGACACCATGTTTTTATTACTTCATGCCTTGGTAAAGAACACAGCTGACCCAACCAATCAAATTAAATGCCAACTCCTGAGTGGGAGTCAAAACTTCAGTGACTCAAAACGTCCCCAGTAACCAAACAAACATCCAATCCTGAATCCCCTCATACACTCTTGACTCATTTCTGACAAATTAAAGCTCATGACAATTTCCTCCAACTGTCTATAAATTGAGCCTCTGTGCTCAGTTCAGGGTCACCCTCCAAAGGAAAGAAATGATCCTAGCATGCTAGAATAAAAACACTGTTTTTACACTCTGCCTTGGGATCTTTCTACAACAGATTACCTGGACTCTAAGAGTTGATGGAAGCTAGTGATCAGTTAATCAGTTATTCACACAGATGTTAACTCAAACACAGTTATGGTCAAGGAATTGTGTCATATGGCTGAAGGTAGCCAGAGATAAACTGTAACTACCTTTCAGAACTTCACGTCAGCTTGCCTTGTACAAGGAAACAGTCAGCTGCCTTGTACAAGGTTCAGAGGGAGGTACTGCTGTTGCAAGCACCTTCCATTAATTGTTTAATATTCAAAACTGCAAAAGCCAAAGTCTGAGTAGAGCCAGGTACAGTGGTGAGAGACTGCATTCTCCCTGCTGTGGAAGATGAGACAAAAGGATTACTTGAGTCTAGGGCCAAAAACAGTGAGATATCATCCCACTCCAGAAAAATAAACACTGAAACTAGAGCTAAGCAATTAAAGTAAGTTATTTTTGAAACCTAAGACTAACCATGTTTATTTTACCACTAAAAAAAATTAAAACCGGCCAAGCTGCAGCAATTGGCTGCTCCAGAGTGAGAGCAATTAGCCTAATGTACCACTGCTATATTCTCCCACACCCCATTTGTTCAATCTCCCTTCAGTCACAAACTAGCAGACTTTGTAGGCTGTGGATATTTCTTTCAAAGTACTGTCATGAATACACTGTGGACATGTCACCTAAATTTGCATTTTCTTTAGAAAATCTTTATTCACATAGTGTGAGGGCTCAGTGGGACTGGGAAGCTGGAGGGGCTGAGTCTAGGATTTGAAGAATCTGGAAACAACCTAGAGGTTCCTCATCCGAAGAATAGATAAGGAAACTGTGGTACATTTACACAATGGAATACTATTCAGCTATTAAAAACAAGGAAATCTTGAAATTTACAGGCAAATGGATGAAACTAGAACCAAGGATCCTGAGTGAGGTAACCTAGACCCAGAAAGACATGCATAGTATATACTCACTTATAAATATATATTAGCCCAACACATCAGGGGATTGGGACAGATATTGGGATTGAAAGCCAGACTCTGGGGAAAACACTGAGAATTTCAGGGAAGAATGGTGGGATTGAAAGACTGAGAGGGATCAGGAGCTCCACAGGGACACCATCAAGTCTAGTGTATGTGGACACAGTGGGGCCTGCAAACTGATGCATCAACCAAGCACAATGCATGCAGAGAACCTAGACCCCCCGTTCAGATGTAGCTGACGGACAGCTGATTCTCCAAGGGAGGAGCTGACACAGAACCTCTAACATGTACTGTGGTGCTGAGGATTTGATCACTGCAGGCATACAGAGGAAGGTTATCCAGGCTATCTTGATGAGACTTCATAGGCTGAGGCCACATCACAGGGGAGGGAAGGGGAATAGTGCAGAAGAAGGCAGAAGGGTGAGATGGAAAGATAAGAGAAAAGGGATAACAATAGGGATGTAATGTGGGAATAAATTATAATAAACAAACAAACAATAGTATACTTCTGTCAGCAACTGAGCTGTTGAATGTTATGATTTCAATATCAGTAACCTGGAGCTTGGCAAAAAATTCAGCATGAAAGGTCAGTGAAGCCGACTGTTAGAGAGATTTTGAAAAGCTGAGGTGTGCCCCTAGGATCTGCAAGAGGCTCTTGCAGGGAAAAAAAGGAACATTTCAGAAGAGACTTTGAAAGACAATGTACCACTTATGTCTCTCTGCCTGACATAGATGACATGCCCAGCTAGAGAAAAGGCTGAGGATGCTTCAGAAGAGATGTGATGTTCAAAGGGATATGTCTGTGAGCAGATCATTTTGGGAAAGGGCAATTAAAGAAACCTCACCAAACATTGCTGCCACTTAGCTATACTTACTCAGATGTAATTGGTAAGAACCCAGGCTCAGAAACAAACAAACAAACAAACAAACAAGAAAACTATTAGTTAAAGCCTATAGATTGCTGGTAACACAGAAAACATATTATTCATTTAGGTATGTCTGTAGATTACTAAGTAATAGCAGGAAGAACAATAGCAGTGAGGCAAGAGCTGGACAGAAATGCAGTAACAGCAGTCATAATATGTTATTTATGATGTATGTCTTACAATCAAAAGATTTGTGGTGGGAGAGTAGGGACTGGGAATGGAAGTATCAAGATTAACCTATGAATGAAGCCACTTTGAAGAGGGAGACTGAATGCTTTCCTTGCCTGAGCTGCACCTGAGGACCAGAGCATGCTCGAAGTGAGGAAACACTCCAAATACAAATGGGATGAGCAAGGCCTTAAATGTTTTACAGGTTGTTATATTCTCCTTGATCGATGCTTTTTCAGTCCTTTCCTCATCCCATTAGTCCACTTCCATTCAGGGGAGTGATATTTGTTTTTAAATTGTCTACTCCTATTTTTACTTTTCCACTTGGGTTCCTGGTGCAAGTAATTGGCTTGGTACAATAGGGCCTAGAGTCAGGGACTTTTTGAACTGAAGTTTACAGATGGACACTTCTAAGCATGCTCTCCTTGGCACTCTGAACTTTCTTATTTTCGCTGACCTCAAGACTAATTTAAAGGTGCTGACTTTTTTTTTCCATCTCTCTTCCTCCTGGTGACCACAGGAATTTGCAGCTTGCCTTTACTATTATTTTCCTGTCAAATTCTACTAAAATTATTCTCGTGTTTCTTTCTGAGTTCATTTTTATTTCTTTTATTAATTAAGCTAGAAATCCACAAAGTGATTACAGTTTCTTTTGTAGCAATAGGAGAGCATGAATGAGAGTGTATATATACACAAGGCAAACAGTTGCCAGGAAGTCTTCCTGAAGGACTAGTATTTTGGAATAAGCAAGTATGGAACTAAGAGAGGAGAAGAACTTTGTCGAAGTAGCCCATTTGGAATACTTGTCTAGTGGCTGCATTCATCAGCTTATATCTAGGTCACCAGTGTGCCATTCTGCACAAAGCACAGAATCCTCCTTGGAGACTGGAGATGATTCATTCTATCTTTCCTAAATGCTATGCTTCTGTAGATATCATAAATTAGGGAAGACATACTTATGACATGTAGCCCAAGAGGATGACTCTTTAATTGATCCCTGGGGGCTGTCAGAGTTAAAAAGTTCCTAACTCAACATGGTTTGGGAGAACTAATAACACACGTTTGTTAATATGTTATCTGCATGGAATTTTGGGTCTGAGCAGCTTCCATCTAAATGAATGCTTTACCAGGGCACCTTTAAAGGATTCTGAATCAGTTAATCAATCAATGCTTCTTTCTTTCTTTCTTTCTTTCTTTCTTTCTTTCTTTCTTTCTTTCTTCTCTCTCTCTCTCTCTCTCTCTCTCACTCTCTCTCATACTTCCTTCCTTCCTTTCATGTGTCTTTCCATCTTCCTTTTCAGAATGCCCATATTTGAAGATAAAATTACAATGTCTATATGCTCAAACTTCAAAACAAGTGTCTCCTAGGTAAACAGCAGTTGAAGTCAGAGACAGACAGCTGTAGAGTTAGACCAACCAAGATACACTTGAGATACACAGAGTCACATAACCAAACAAGTTAACCAAGAAAGTCATCTTGTTCTGACCTCCAGAGCAACAGTAATGAAAGCTGACATTGCTGGAGAGGTGAGGGGAGTCGGGCAGCATCAAGATTAATATATGAGAGAAGCCCATTGACAAGAACATTGGACTCTCCCTGCCCCAGTATAAAACACAACATGCCCAAGAAGAGTTCACTATATGCAAATGTGGGAGAGGCAGCTGCTAAGTCAATGACCTATGCGGGGTCACAGGATGCCTTTCCCTAGCTTACATGCTCACCTGATTCTTGGGAGTGACTTTCTTTGTTTTAAACTGTCATTGTTTTTATTACTAACCATATGTCCTTGGTGAAATTTTGTGTGTTGGAATATGAGATCCTGGTACATTCAGTCACCCTAAATTAAGACCTAACTGGTAATAGAACCATTATCCATAAATCATGGTTATATCAACTCAGTACTTCCTGTGAAATATTAGTGGAGGACTCCAGAATTTCTATTTCCTTCCTATAATATGGAGACTGAGGAGAGCAGGCCCTTCACTTCCCATGAGGTGGCTCTTATGTTTGCTTGGTAAACGTAAGTGCTTTACAATCCAAAGTAATGAGATGATAATGGTATGGTGATTAATTTTAATAGCAGTAGGATTGAAATGGCACCAGGATCTATTTCTATTTCTATTAAGATCCCAGGCATCTGGCCCTTTACTCAACACTGCTCCTTTACTAGGTATGTTAATTTTGCATGTCACAGAAGTGACCTTACAACTGGGAAGTGAACCTGGGTGCCTTGAGCACACCTGAGAGTTGCTTGTCTTTTTAGGAACTAAGAAGTATCTTTATAGTATTTGCATGTGGTATGTGTCCTTAAAACTTTGTTCTAATCCGTACCTTCACTGCTCTCCTCCAGGGCCTCCTCCCCCTTTTTTAATGATTATTTTCTTTCTAGATAGTCCCATTCTATATTTTAACTTTATTTATTTATTTGTTCACTTGGTTGTATGTGTGGTCATGGGAAAAGGACAACTTTGTGAACTTGGCTCACTCTTTTTATCTGCACATGGGTTTCAGGGCTCAACCTCATCACTTCTTGCCAGTCAGCCCTTCTTCTGCTTTTATGTAACTTGTATTCCATTATCCTATTCTCATCCCATAAGAACTTTTCCTTCCGTCAGATGATTCTCTTTCTAGTTTTATATCACACACACACACACACACACACACACACACACACACACGCACACACACACACACACACACACACTTAAAATGAAAAAGTTTTAAATAATTACTTCTATGCTTTAGTTTTGTCTATCTTTTTGGGTCCAGGTACATGCATGTAGTTGCCTACAGAGTTCAGAAGAAGATATTAGATCCCCTGAAGCTGAAGCTACAATGTGCATGCTGCAAACCAAACTCAGGTCTCCTGAAAGAGAGTAAGGAGCCAGGAGTGTAGGAGCATGCCTTTAATCTCAGCATTGGAGAGGCAGAGGCAGGTGGATCACTGTGAGTTCGAGGCCAGCGTGGTCTACAAAGCAACTCCAGGATCGCCAAGGTTACACAGAGAAACCCTGTCTCGACAAACTGGAAAAAAAAAAAAAGAAAATAAGAAAGAGAGAATCATGCATATTAATGGCCCAGTATCTCTAGAGCAAAGCAGGGACACAAAAATATGTTAGAAACTTCTCTTTCCTACCTCAAGCCAGAAGTCATGGGTGGCATAATAACTTCATGTTGTGAAGGTGACATTCATTAAGGCTGAGCATGCCCACATTTTGTCATTTCTTTATAATGTGAATCATCCATTGAAGGTTTCCATATTTATTAAAAATACTCTTTAACTCAATGGCTCTAAATTATATTATTTATTTATTTTTTGTTTCATAGGTATTTGTGATTTGTGTTTGCTTTGATTTATTTTACTTGTATGTGTACATCATACTTGGCTGGTGTTATTATTTTTAAAAACGCCCTTTCTGAGGAGCACCATGCACTGAGTCATCCAGTGTAAGTTACTTGTAAAGAAAGATCCAAAATAAAACCAAACTAGTTGTACAAACAGAAAAAAAAATAACAAATCAAATCTCTGAGAGATCATGACTCTGTAATGACCAAGTGCAATGATATTGACATACCTGAAATACCACACAAAGAATTGTCTTCTCATAAAAGCAATCAACAGAAGCTGGAAATATTGCTAAGCAGTTAACAGAGCTTGCTGTCCTTGCAGAGGGCCCTGGTCAGTGCCCAGCACTCACATAAGGTAGCTTACAGGCAACTGTAACTAGAGCTTCATAGACTACTTATAAATTATGTTCTCCACAGGCACCTACATGGATGTAGGACACATAAACTCATGCAGGAACACACATCCAAAAAATTAAAAGCAAATATTAAAAACAAAATTAATTACCATATAAAAATAAAACAGAAATAGATAGATGATCCAGGGATATCAGTTCAGGATTCAGGGTGTGGATAGACAGTCTATAGTGAAGAAGAACAGACCAGCAACACAGGTAGGGAAATTCAGTAGTGAAACTAAGACATTGAAGAACAAGAAAAAGAAAAACAAACCCACAGTGAATGATAAAAACTCTAAAGCTAAAAGGCACAGTGTGAAGCATTGTACTAGACTAGGTCACAGAGAAGAAAAAACACTGTGGACAGAAAGTAAGATGGAGAAAATTCCTTCAAATATCACTAAAGAGAAATAAACATAGACAATCACAATGAAGCATCAGAGAACTTTGAATTGCTCAGGAGACAGGACTTAAGGCTCAATGTGGCAGAATAAGGAATCGAGAAAAACAAAGACCTAGAAAATACACTTAAGAATAAATTGTGGATCTTCAGAAAAGTCAGTGCAAACTGCCAGGCCAAGTTCATAGTTTGGTTTAATGAAATTGTTGTGAATATGTTCATATATATAAATAAACTGTGTATATGAATTAGAGAACAATATGACAACAACAGATAAAGGGTTATAAAGCAATGAATATAAAAATGTATTGCATAGGTTATAGAAGAAAGAGGTGAAAAGGAAATTAGACTATGTTTTAGCAAAATTTTTGAACATTATAGGAGTTAAATTATTATTTATACATACCATACTGGTTTCTGTGTATGTATGTGTATGTGTACGTGTGTGTGCATACATGCGTGCACATGTCTGTGAATATGTCTTTGTGTGCATGTGTGCCATGTCTGTGTATTTTGACATGGAGTTTTGCATTCAGAATCTTCCTACCTCAGTCTCTTGTTTTCTCGCATTAGAGGAATGCACCAACAAAGCCAGATTTGCTGTTTAAATTAAGATGCCAATTGGACTTTTAATATAAGCAGTGATAAAATACAAAATAATATAAAGTGATATAATGAGGGAAGTAACAAAGTAATGAAGGGATTAAAAGCTATATTAGAATATATCAAAAGAAAAGAAAATAGAATGAAGCATTGGAAAAATCATTTAAGAAACAGAAACCAAATCAAATAGAAAATTAGAAGGTCAACATCTCATCAGTAAATGCGTTAAAGTTAAGGCACTGAATCAAAGATGAAAAGGGGGAGAACATATTTTATATTGTAAATATATTCTAGATATTCTATTTATGTTATATTTGAAGAAACTAATTTGAAAATAAATTAATGTTAAAAAGATAATACATGAACACAGCTAAAAGGAAATTAGGGTGCTTGCACTAATATCAGAGGATTTTAAGAAATTGTTACTACAGAAAAATGTATTATTTTGATATAGTTATAAGAAGGGCACATAATCAGGATGATATATATTTACTACAAATACATATGCACCTAATGTAGATCTATGGAATCAGGAAGCAAGGACAGAAAACCGGACTGAGATGTAAATGAGAGCAACAGTATTTATGACATCCAATACTCTGGATTATTCAGTGATAAAACATGAAAGGTCATGTATTAAATAAGGTGCAAATAGAGGACATACATCCAGAGTTACCTTCTGACCTCACATTTGCCCTAGAATGTTCACACACACACACACACACACACACACACACATACACATTTTGTTTTAAGATAAAATAATCTATGGCATTGTTTGCAAATGACATTTATATTGAAATAAAGTTACTTATCTTCTAACCAACACTGCAGTTTCTTATATAAACCATTTCAACAGAAAAAATTAAAGTCCTTTATCTAAGATATTTATTTTTAAGTCCAGAATGTCCTGCACAATCCCAAAAGGGGGCTTCTATAGCTATAGTTAGCACCACAAGAGAATGAGGCCATTTTAAATATTTCTTGATAATGAATATGCAACCAGTTATGCCAGTGATGAAGAGTTGATGTCAAAGACAGATGAGAAAAAACACATGGATCTGTTTATGCACACAGTATAATCAGGATCTGATGTCATGCTGAGATGCAGGTTGCCCAGGTGTGCTGAGTTCCCTCTGCCTCGAGGCTCTGCTGAAGGCAAGGGGAGTGAAACAGGTCATTCAAAGGCAGAATTATTACAATCACACATGAGCAGTTAAGCAACTATAAGAAACTCAGAGCTGAAGTAAAATCAGGGAAAGGGAAATGGGCAGTGGTGAGCCAAGAAATGTTTATCATTTTAAATGGATTAACTGTGAAAGCTTGCTAGAAAGATAATATTTATATAAAGTTTTGCAAAAGGGAAGGAGAAAGGCATATAAAATTACAGCATAGATTTTTATATATGGAAACAAAAATCCAAATGTTCTAAGGTTGATTTCATTTGACATCAAAAGTACAGAGAACAAAATATATAAATATAAAAATGAGATTCATTGAGTTTAATACTTTATATAGAGGTTACTATTAACTAAGTGAGGAGAAAACCTATAGAATTGCAATGATATGGACGGTCACATATATGATGGGGGTAGTAGCTAGTGTATATTTTGTATGTGTGTGCTTGTGAGTATTTTTGTCTGTCTGTGTGTGTGTGTGTGTGTGTGTTGCATCACATTAAAAAGAAAATGAGTTTAGAGAAGGCATAAATTTCAAAGAGGCATTTCCCTAAAGGCTGACAGCATATGAAAACATCTCTAACTAAGAATAAATCAAAATTTAAAAAGAAAAATTACATCAAATCTATTAAGTTACTTAGAATAAAATATAAAGATAGGTACTAATGAGTATGTAAGGAGATTAGGTGCACACAGAATCCTAGGAACCACTGGTCACCTCTGAGAAATTACAAGGAGCCTCAAGATTCAGTAAGAAAACACGCAGTGAATTCTGTGCAGAAAATAAACTGATTCATGGTGGGGGATGGTACAGTGGGTGAGGTGCTGGTACAGCACTTCTGTTATCAGACAAAGGAGAAACCCAGGGTCACACTTGCCACCCAATCTAGCTGAATGGAAAGTTTCTGGTCCAATTAGGATTCAATCTCAAAAGAAGACAGAAATTGATGGAGAACACTCTATATCAGCCCTTGCCTTTGATTTGCATTGTGAGAGCTAAAATTATGTGTTAAATATTAATTACTGTGCCTAAAAAAGATGCACAAAACAAAAATGTCTCTAAACTGTAAGCCACTTGCCTAAGTGGCTTGAAATGCTAAAGGTTACTGTTACATAACAAGCCACATGTTTTCACTCCTCTAAAAAAGTTTTTTTGACCTAACTGCACTGGATGCACTTGATCACATATAGACACATACAGACAGAAGGTTTGCAGGCAGGAACTATATCAGGATAGATGATTCTCACTGAATGACCTAGTGGGAAACATGTAACAGCCTCATTGCTTTTCTTGTATAAGCCTCTGGAAAATGTGACTTCTTGCCATTTTCATGGAGCCAGGGCATGCTCTTGGCCAGAGTCCATCATCCTGGCCATCATTTAATTAAAGCTTGATTTCTTTTTCTTTTTTTTTTTAATTTTTTAATTAATTTATTCTTGTTACATGTCAGTGGTTATCCCATCCATTGTATCCACCCATTCTCCCCCCCCCCCCTTTCCCATTATTTCCCTTCCCTATGACTGTTCCTGGGGAGGATTACCTCCCCCTGAATATTCTCATAGGGTATCAAGTCTGTTCTTGGCAACCTGCTGTCCTTCTTCTGAGTGCCACCAGGTCTCCCCCTACAGGGGACATGGTCAAATGTGAGTCACCAGAGTACGTGAGAATGTCATATCCCACTCTCGACTCAACTGGGGAGAATGTTCTGACCATTGGCTAGATCTGAGTAGGGGCTTAAAGTTTACCACCTATATTGTCCTTGGCTGGTGCTTTAGTTTGAGCGGGACCCCTGGGCCCAAATCTGCCTATCATCATCTTCTACTTGTAGGTTTCTAGGACCCTCTGGATCATTCTACTTTGCTATTCTCCCACGATTCTATCATTTAGAGTCCCAATAGGATGTCCTCCCCTCTGTCCCAGTTTCCTGGTAAGTGAAAGCTTTCGTGGGACATGTCCCTTGGGATAGTATGCAGATATAAGTGAGTATATACCATTTGATACTTTCTGTTTCTGGGTTAACTCACTCATTATGATCATTTCTATCTCAATCCATTTATCCACAACTTTTGGGAAATTTTTGTTTTTAATAGCTGAGTAGTATTCCATAGTGTATATGTACCACAGTTTCTTTATCCACTCTTCTACTGATGGACATTTATGCTGTTTCCATGTTCTGGCTATTATGAATAAGGCTGCTATGAACATGGTTGAGCAAATTTTCTTGTTCTGTGCTGGAGCATCTTCTGGATATATTCCAAGGAGTGGAATAGCTGCGTCTTGAGGAAGCCCTATTCCCATTTTTTCTGAGATAGGACTAGATAGATTTCCAAAGTGGCTGTACTAGTTTGCTGAACAGAACACCAACGGCCAAGGCCTTAATGTCAACCATTAATAAATGGGACCTCATGAGGCTGAGAAGCTTCTGTAAGGCTAGAGACATTGTCAAGAGAACAAAGTGACAGCCTACAGACTGGGAAAAGATCTTCACCAACTCTACATCTGACAAAGGTCTAATATCCAAAATATATAAAGAACTCAAGAAATTAAACACCACCAAACCAAATAACCCAATTGATAAATGGGGCTTGGAACTAAACAGAATTCTCAACAGAGGAATATCAAATGGCTGAGAAACACTTAAAGAAATGCTCAACCTCCTTAGTCATCAGGGAAATGCAAATCAAAACAACTCTGAGATTCCATCTTGCACCCATCAGAATGGCTAAAATCAAAAATTCAAGTGACACCACATGCTGGCGAGGATGTGGGGAGAGAGGAAAGCTTGTTTTCAAATTTGGCTCAAAACTGTGGTAGTGGACTTAGTATTGCCTGGTGGGATTAACAGCACCTCTATGAGGAATCTCTCTCTCTCTCTCTCTCTCTCTCTCTCTCTCTCTCTCTCTCTCTCTCTCTCTCTCTCTCTCTCTCTCTCTCTCCTTTATTTTCAGGTTCTAGAGTAGATTTCTTTTAATTAATTCATTAATATTACATCTCAATTGTTATCCCATCCCTTGCATCCTCCCAATTCTCCCTCTCTCCTGTTTTCACCCTATTGCCCTCCTCTATGACTGTGACTGAGGTGGACCTCAACCCCCTTTATATAATCATAGGGTACCATGTCTCTTCTTGGTAGCCTTCTATCCTTCCTCTGAGTGCCACCGGCCCTCCCCATCAAGGGGACATAGTCAAATATGGGATGCCAGAGTTCATGTGAAAGTCAGTCCCCACTCTCCACTCAACTGTGGAGAATGTCCAGTCCATTGGGTAGATATGGGTAGGAATTCAATGTTTACTGCATGTATTGTCCTTGGTTGGTGCCATAGTTTGAACAGAACCCCTGGGCCGAGATGTGCCCATCATAATGTTCTACTGGTAGGTTTCTAGGACCCTCTGGATCCTTCTATTTCTCCATTCTCCCACACTTCTCTCACCTAGAATCCCAAAAGGAAGTCCTCACATATGTCATACTTTCCTGTTAGGTGAAGACTTTCATGGGACATGTTCCTTGGGCTAGTGTCCAGTTATAAGTGAGTATATACCATTTGAGTATTTCTGCTTCTGGGTTAACTCTATTTTTATGATCATTTCTAGTTTAGTCCTTCAGACACATCAAGATGACTAAAAACAAGCATAGAAACTCTCTTTCTTTCTTAAACACACACAGACACACACACACACACACAGAGAGAGAGAGAGAGAGAGAGAGAGAGAGAGAGAGAGAGAGAGAGAGAGAGAGAGAGAGAGAGAGAGAGAGAGAACATAATGAGTAGTGTTTCATAAAAAAAAGATGCATCTTAGACCAGAGAGGTTCTTTTTAGAGTCATGCTGAAGATAGTTAAATTTATGTCTATTTTGAGGCCATTTCATAGGACTGTGACAAGAGATATGATGTAAGAAATAGAATAATAATCAAGGATAACTACAAGATTTAAGCCCAGACTTCTGCAAAGATGCACCTTCTATCTACAGAGTTGAAAAACAATGTTGTAGGAGCAGTACTTTAGGAAAAGAATATGAGTTCTGAATAATATGAGGCTAGTAGTCTTGTGGTAATAAGTATTTTACTAAGAAAAAGAAACATAAGTGGACATGTAAATTTAAGAAGTTCTAGCCTTGCAATTGCAATTGCAATTGTCATTGTAATTGAAAGGCATCATTAGAAGTGAAGGCCTGAATCTCATGGCTAACCCTGATGTCAAGTTAATAGAGTTTAAAGTTAACAAGGACACAGATGTCTGTGCATGTGATTGAGGGCGTTGCTATATTAGATTAAATGAATTAGAAAGATGGGCAGCACTCTTCCCTGGGTTGGTGTTCTGACCTCAAAAGAAAAAGATAAAATGAGCTGAGCACCTGCATTTCTCTCTCTCTCTCTGATTGATTATTGAATCTTCTGTAAGTTCTTGCTGCCAGGCTTTCAAAGAACTATGAATTGACCCATCAGCCTGTGAACCAAAGTTAATTCTGTAAGGATTTTAGTGCTGTGATAATGACATCAATTAATAGGTGAAGGTCAAGCTCATGAACTAATCCCTAGTAGATCTGTACTATGTGAAAGAAGAAAGAAAGAACCACAAACAAAGGTACTGGAAGTTCAGAGAGAGAAACAGAAGCTTTGAAGAGCTACAACTTGGAGGTCACCAAATAAAGTAATTGGGTTAAAGCTCAGGAAAGGATGAACTGTTTCAAAGAGTGGATATCAAGATGTGATCTCCTAGTGTCTGGTTTTCATTCGTCCCTCTTCATCTATCCCTTTCTTCCTTTCCTCCTTCATTTCTTCTTCCTGATTTCCTCCTTCCCTTTATTTTTCCTTCCATCTTCCTTAAAGAATATCTATTTTTAACAGTGTGTGTGTGTATGTGTGTGTGTGTGTGTGTGTGTGTGTGTGTGTGTGTGTGTGTGTGTAGGTGTCTCCAGATGGCAAAGGCATCATATTCCTCTAGAGATGCTGGGATGGGTAGCTTGTAAACTACCTGATATGGGTGGTAGGAAATAAACTTGTATTCTCTGCAAAAACAGTGTATGCTTTTAATTTCTTCTTTCTTCCCTAAGTTTCCTCTCTCCTTCTGACACTGGCGTGTTTAGTCTCAATAAAATAATTTATGAATAGAAGATTGAGTATAACTTTTTATAGTTTAAAACAAAACCCAAAGCTTGAAACTATAAATATCAGCCACTTCCTTGAGGAGAATGATGAAAAGCAAGTTCATACCTTCTTTCTTTCTTTTCATCATTCAACATAAGCAGTTTTCTAGGTGGCCCTTAATAACTCTGGAATATAAGCCAGCTAAATAGTTTTCCCTCAGCCTCTCAATTCACTACTTAAGAGCTCAGCTACTCTAGCATTTGCCCTACTCTTAGCAGTGTTTGAAGGTAAAAGTACAAAGTGAATTCCTTCTCAGGCTGGAACTTCTGGGTTGAGGCTTGGGGAAGCACCACTGATGTTCAAAACTAACCAGAATAAATGCATGACTAGAAGATAAGTTAGCTGGTGAGTGTACATCTAATAATTGTACATAAACTGAAGCAGGCCAAGAAACACTGAAGCTAGATTGGGTTGAAAGGCCAAGGATTCTCCTGATCCATCACACCTGCCACTTACATTTAACCTTTACAGAAATAGCTTTCTATTGTAATGACCTTTCAAGTTTAGTACGAAGGAAAAGTTCACATTTTATCATTTGATCAGCGAGCTACAACATATTTTCTCTGCAACACAAATTTCTTGATAATATCTCATCCTTACGACTCTACCCCAAGGACTGCCTTGATCAGCTAAGGAAACTTTTTCAAAGATATTGTTCTTAGCATTTCTTTCTGGTGTGATGATAAAGAAGAGAAACAGTGACCAATGTTATCTGCTCATGAACATGGGTGCCATTTTCATTATTAGACTTTTGTTAAGTGGTGCCAGAAGAAAAACTAGGAAAGAGAATAGACAAGGAAATGGCCACTGTTTAAAGAATGAAGCCTCTGGGAGTGCTTTCCATGCACTATTAATGTTAATGTAGTAGAACTGCTCCATCCTCCTAATTAGAATCATAACTCTTAACCTCTAAGTAAACTATGTATTCAAGCATGCCTGAGGCATGAAAGATCTCATGTACCAAAGACCAGAGGTAGTCCTTATGCTTACCTCCTCTGAAACTGCACCAGACCACAGAGTTGACCCAACTAGCTAACAAGAACCACTGCAGCTCAGAAGCAAAGGCCTTATTTTCCACCTGTGAGAGTCATTCTATCTCAAAGACACTAGAGAGAGTTCAGAAGGAAGGATTGAGGAGTTCTCTGAGGCAGCACAGGACAATAATCTTCCAGTCATCAGGAAAGAGGGAGGCTTTAAGGGTGTTCATTGATCAATACCAGAATGTTTATAGCTGACACTATAGAGAAGCACACCAAGCTCCTGCCACCTAGGTCAGCTATTTCCATTTCTTCAAACTAACCTTCCGAGCTACAAGGATGTTTAAAGCATTTCTCAACACCAGAAGACTTCTCATAATTATCTAGCCACTTTAAAGATATTTACTTCATCTTTGCTCAGATACTACCTTCTTCAAATATTCATCAATCCACTTAAGATATTATAAAGTCTAAGTTATTTATAATTGCCCAAAGTTGCTGTACTGGGTAGTTTGTTTGTTTGTTTGTTTGTTTTTTGTTGTTTTTTGTTTTTTTGTTGTTGTTGTTGTTTTTTTTTTTTTTTTTATCAATTTGACACAGGTACTGTCATCAGAGATGCAGGAGTCTCAGTTGAATAAATGCCTCAATGCCTCCTGATCTAAGGCATTTTCTCAATTAGTGGTCAATGGAAGAATAGTCAGCATATTTTAGGTGCCATCCCTGCGCTAGTGGACCCAGAGTCTATAAGAAAGCTGGCTGAACAAGCAACTGAAAGCAAGAGAATAAGCAGCATACCTTTATGGCCCTGGCATCAGCTCGTTGTGCCAGGATTGTTCCCTGTTAAGTTTCTGCCTTGACTTTCTTTGGTAATGAACAGCAATGTAAAAGTGTAAGGAGAATAAACTTTTTCTTCCCCAACTTTCTCTTTGGTCATTCTATTTTGTAATACCACTCAAAACTCTAACTAAAAGCACTTTCAAAATATTTACTGGACAATTCTAGACACAAATAACTCATACATTTGAATCTGTATGTTTCTTTGAAAGGAATGATCATCTTAAAACATCAATATAACTCCTGGTTATTTCATGGTTCTTCCTGTAGTAGGTAATTTATTGTATAGATGCTTAATAATATAAATGTAAATGTAAAATATTTAATAAAAATTGCAATAATAAAAAAGAAAGGAATGATCATATCTCAAATTCTCTCACCTGGCTGAAGAATTGATCCTTTGTCCACCCTACAATGGAGCAGTCGAGCAACACTTAGTAGCTATAATTGTTCTATTTTATGGTAATGTACTGCTGGTGATAGCTTATTGTACATAGTACATATGTCATGAGTATATGTGCTTTGAAGAAAGTCTTTCATGATAAGGTTTCAACCTTGATGTAGAAGGCTTGAAATATACTCATGTAGATAAAGACCCTCCTGTTTATAATATCTGGAGGAGCTTCAGCTGCTCTTTTATTCTTTTCTATACCTCACACAAAATCTTCAAATATCTTTGAGAAACTGAAGAGATCAAAATAAACTCTGGAAATGATAGCAAAAGCCATGCTACTGTAGAAGGTTCATGTGTGCTGCTAGGTGTACCCAAAGTAGGGAGCTTGCTGGTATGAACATATCCACTAACATACCACTCTCACTGTACAGTATGTCATACATCGAGGAGGCTCTCTTTAGCTGATATTGTTGTCGCTGATTGGTTTGGTAAGACAGGTTTCTGAACATGAGTGCAAATGTGTCTTCAAGGGTGTATACTGTAATTTTGTGCAACTTGACAAATATACAAACATATGGACAAGATACACAGTCAAAGAATCCCACTTGTACCAAGTAGGATGCTTGTATGCATCAAATAACTACATAGCATTTTCTAATCTATCCTCCCTTTCCTTCTCCCTCTCCCTCTCCATTTCTCTGAGTCTCTTTGTCTCTGCCTCTCCATATGTCTCTCACTCTCCCTTCTCTCTCTTTGTTTGTTTTCTTATTAGTGAGAACAAGAGTACCCTAGTCATTCTTGTGGTTCAAGAACAATGAGTGTCAGTCCTCGATTTAAACTCTACTTGGGACAATAGCCTCTACCTCTTCACCACTGTGGATGCCAGGCTCATGGGCGCATGAATCTCTAGAGATTCTCTCCATTCTGTCTTGGTGAAGGAACACTGAGATTACAGACACACACTAATGAGTTCAGCCTTCTGTGGATGATGAGGAGCCAATCCTGAGTATTCACCCTTGCATAGCAGAATCGGTACTCAAAAGCTCCTGCATATTAATTTAAGCCAATATCATATGCATATGAAGAACATTTTAGATATATGCATGTCAAAGCTGTATGAACAATTAAAATTAATTTTGAAAGTTAGTTTTACCGTTCTAATAAATAAAGTAAAATACCACTCAAAAATGTCTATTTCTTATTGCAATTATCATGAATTTACCACAAAAACTATATAAGATATAACCTAGATAGTAGAACTAATTTTAACAATAATCAAATATGTTGTTTCACCTAAAATTAAATTTTAAGATATACACATGCTGACATAGTAATCTATAAATGGATTCCTACCATTACAAAAAACTTTTTGTTCCCTAGAGGTCACATGAATTTCCTTAAGGTATTTTACTTTTTTAAATAAAAAAAATTGAGGGCCAGAGTTATGTATAATCTCTGGCTAGAATATTCAAGACTCTGGTTAAGGAACAAGCTAAAGAAGGAAAGACAGGAGAGGGAGGGAGGGAAGAAAGAAGGAGAAGTGGGAACTATATGGGCACAATTCTACAAACATATATAGCCTACCATTGTTATTTTCAACAGAGTTTTCTAGTCTCTTTTTCTTCATTATTTTATCTGTCCATTTCCTTTTTCCAGAAAAAGATGGTACTTAAGATTAGGTGCCAATTATTTCAAAATTTTCAACTTCCAGGAGCATGGCAGCATTAATTTATCTCATTTTCTGTGGCTTAAGTCAGAAGCTACCAGTCTTCACGGTGCTAAAGCATGTTTAAAGCATGTTTTATAGTTTTTTCCTCTGCCAAAGTGTCCTAGGTTAACTCTCTCAAAGTAACATAACCTACTGACAGAAAGAAGAGACTCACTTGAGAAATTGCATAGATAAGAGTGGCCTGTGGGCATATTTGTATGGGGATGTGGTTCTTTTTTTAATTTAGTTAATATACTTAGATTATAACTCAAATGTTATCCCATCACTTATATCCTTCTGTTCCTCCCTCCCGCCTGCTTTCACTCTATTGCCCTCCCCTAGGTCTAAGACTAAAGGAGACCTCCTCCCCCTTTATATGGGGATGTGGCTCTTGATTATTAATTTATTTAAGAAAACCATCATGCTAGGAGTGGTAACATTCCTGGGAAGATGGTCCTGGGATATATAAGAAAGCTAGCCCAAATCAGCCAAAAGAAGCCTTAAGAATACTACATTTCATTTCCTTTAAAGTGGGTAAGGTGGGCTTTTGGTTGCTTTCTTGAGTATACAGGGTTATTATCAATGGGAGTTAGTTACAAGTTATTATTGGGCTTAATTAGAAAGAAAGCAAGGTTAGACTCAGCAATGTCACTTTTTTCCCTTATCTAACATTCTTAGGTTTAGAGATAGTGGTTGAAAAGAAATAAGGGTGGAATATAGAAATGTATAGGGAACATAGAACAAAAAGTAGATTAGTGAATCTACTCCTCAACTTAATGCCTCAATTGTCACTCACAAAGTTATTTTTAATTCTAGATAGAATGGTATAGAAATCAAATGAAAGTTTATTTTTCACATGCACACACACTGTGTGTGTGTGTGTGTGTGTGTGTGTGTGTTTATTAGTTTTTTTTTTACCCATATAACTCAATTACAATACAAGGTTTACTTCCAGTAGTTTGAAAATGTTATTGCAGGCTGTTTAGGATAAGTTATACAAGTTAATTGTTAGGTGATCAAATCATGATCATGTTAATCACTAGTCTACTTTTATCACAAGAATACACCTCTTAGGTGTGGCAGATAGATATGATTCTATAGAAAGATAAGGTAGGACAGTTAGAAAAGGTCTTCAAAAACCTCAGAGATATACAGAATATGGCATTTTAAAATGTTTTTTAATTATTTTACAGATTCATTGACTGTGAGACAGTTTAACTCCTGGCAACACACAGCCTACCTCAAAGAGGATGACGCACATCAAAGAATTTCTTATGCAGATGGTTTCAAATGTGGCAAACAAGCCACTGGGCAAAAGGCCCTCATTTCTACTACAGACATAATTCTGCCTAAAAGAGGGCAAGCTTGGATGCAGGTAGAGTCGTCAGCCAAACTGTGCTAAGACAGGGTAAGCGAGTCCTCAATAGTTCCTGCCTCACAAATATGTCTAGCAGATATATTGGACCAGAAGACTGAAGAAGATGCTTCAACTTAATATAGAATTTTTGGTGACTATTCAGATTAAAAACTGTCTCTGTCATCTTCTCATTTGGAAAGCTACTAACCTGCACTCCCGGCATACTCAGGTAATCAAGTTTATTCCTCCTAGAGTCTCTGATGGAGTTAAAGACCAGGTAGCTTAGTTTTACAATGGTGTTTAGTCATTTAGGGGTCAAAATTTTTAGGTCTAGATAGATGTTTTAAGTTGATAATGACAAGATGTGATGGAGATTAATTTACGAAGCATCAATATAGGAAAGATGTTTTCTCCAAAGCTGTCAAATACAAATAACAAAATCACTAAGAATGTAAGATTTATATATTTCCTGATTGTATCATGGTTCTTCTTGCTATAGGTAGTTTATTGTATATGTGTGTAATGATATAAATGTATATGTAAAAAATAAAAAATATTTCATTAATAAAAAAATTGTTAAGAAAGCTAGCGAAGTATGAGCCTGTGAGAAAGAAAGAAAGCAGTTTAACTCTATGGTTCCTGCCTCTGTTCCTGTTTTGAGTTCCTGCTGACTTTCTTTAAGGATGGACTGTGACCTAGAAGTTTAAGCCAAACAAACCTTTTCCTCCTAGAGTTGCTTATCATCTAAGTGTTTCCCCAAGCAACAGAAAATAACAGAGAACATAGGGAACTAGAATTTTTAGGAGAAGATTGTTAGTATTATTTTGGATACTAGAGGAAATGATATATCCCAGACTTAGACTACCTGCTGTAGACATGTTGTCTGCTTCATACAGGAGACTTCATTTTATGTCTTCAGGGTATTTTTAGTTATTTGTTCATTTGAGGTAATTGGGCTACTCTGTCTGTTTAAGAAGTGCCATTTATTATTTTTCAACAAGTTTCTATACATTCACAAATGATTATCATGTATCAGAAATATCTTTAAGACTGAGAGCATCCTTTTCCACTGAGTCTGACAAGGAAGCCCAGATAGAGGGAAGTGATTGAAGGAAAAGCAAGCAACAGAGTACATGTGAAAAATAGTCCTTGTTCCCCTTAATAAAGATTTGCTCAGTTCTTATGTGACTAGATGTGCCAGCGTAGGATTAGGGGCCCTCCTTTTCTGAGGAGTTGGTGATTGGGGACAGAGGAGGAAGGGAGCTATGATTGAGATGTAAAGTGAAATTGATTAATTATAATTCATTAAAAAAACATAGAAAGAAATACTTTTAGATAGACACAGTGAAACACACTCCTGTAATTCCAACACTAGGAGAGGAGGGAGGGACAAGTAGGTCTCTAGGAGTTCCATGGCTTCCTGGTCTACAAAGTGGGTTCAGGGCAGACAAGGCTACAGAGAGAAATCCTGTCTGGAGAACAAACAAAAAAGAAATGCTTTTTAGATTCACTTTATTTTCTGTGTGTGAGTACTTTTTCTGTATCTATGCATCATCACATTCTTGTTGACTGCCCACAGAGGTCAGAAGCAGGCATCTGATTCTTTGTAACTAGAGTTACAGAAAGTTATTAGCCACTGCCTGTCTGCTGATAAATTAACTAATGAGTCCTTTTAACTGCTGAGCCATCTCTCTGTATGCAAAAAAATGGTGGTGTTGTTGTTCTTGCTGCTGCTGCTGTTGTTGTTCTTGTTGCTGTTGTTGCTACTTTGCACTCTGTGCCTGTTACCAAGGTGTGTATGGGTTTTGAGAAGTGAGTTTGACTCTCACTTCCTACGAAGTGCTTAGCAATTTAGGGGAAAATCTGTTATTAAAGGAATATTCATCTGTGGCTATATTTTCCCTAACGCTCTTTTTTTTTATTATTAATTTATTCTTGTTACATCTCAATGGTTATCCCATCTCTTGTATCCTCCCATTCCTCCCTCCCTCACATTTTCCCTTTATTCCCCTCCCCTATGACTGTTCCTGAGGGGGATTACCTCCCCCTGTATATGGTCATAGGGTATCAATTCTCTTCTTGGTAACCTGCTGTCCTTCTTCTGAGTGCCACCAGGTCTCCCCCTACAGGGGACATGGTCAAATGTGAGGCATCAGAGTACGTGAGAAAGTCATATCCCACTCTCCACTCAACTGTAGAGAATGTTCTGATCATTGGCTAGATCTGGGTAGGGGCTTAAAGTTTACCACCTATATTGTCCTTGGTTGGTGCCTTAGTTTGAGCGGGACCCTTGGGCCCAAATCTGCCTATCATAGCATTCTACTTGTAGGTTTCTAGGACCCTCTGGATCCTTCTACTTTGCTATTCTCCCATGCTTCTCTCATCTAGTGTCCCAGTAGGATGTCCTCCCCTCTGTCCCAGTTTCCTGATAAGTGAAGGCTTTCATGGAACATGCCCCTTAGGCTACTATGCAGATATAAGTGAGTATATACCATTTGAGTCTTTCTGTTTCTGGGTTAACTCACTCATTATGATCATTTCTATCTCAATCCATTTATCCACAACTTTCAGGAATTTCTTGTTTTTAATAGCTGAGTAGTATTCCATAGTGTATATGTACCACAGTTTCTTTATCCATTCTTCTACTGATGTACACTTAGGCTGTTTCCATGTCCTGGCTATTATGAATAGGGCTGCTATGAACATGGTTGAGCAAATTTTCTTGTTGTGTGCTAGAGCATCTTCTGAGTATATTCCAAGGAGTGGAATAGCTGGGTCTTGAGGAAACCCTATTCCCTGTTTTCTGAGATAGCACCAGATAGATTTCCAAAGTGGCTGTACTAGTTTGCATTCCCACCAACAATGAAGGAGCGTTCCTCTCTTTCCTAACACTCTTGATTTTGTCAAGAAAGTTATTTTCATTTCAAGTGATGTTATTGTGTTCTTTGGTCCCAACCTTTGTTCATTCCAGAGTTCCAGTGGCCACTGTTATGCTCAGATAAGGAAATCCCCAAAGACCACCAGGAGTCTGAAATCTTATGCAAAGCATAAAGCCTTTATTCAAGCTTGAGCTCAAGGGCCCTCAGACCTCACCAATGCAGATGATTGGTAGTTAGAGCCCGAAGATTTCATTAGGAAGGATTTTCTTCATCTTTAGTTATGATTTATTCAGATTACATACTTATTAGATTGTCATACCCTCACTTGTATCTCCCTGTTACAATCCTCCCTCCCTCTCCACTAGACCTCTGATAGAAGAGGACCTCCTCCACCTCGTTTGACCATAGCATATCAGATCTTATCTGAATAGCCTACTTTCCCTTCCTCTGTGTGCCTGCAAGGCCTCTTTAGGAAGGGGAAGTGATCAAATTGGGGCATTAGATTTCATGTCAGAGGCAGTCCCCGCTCAGCCCAAAGCCATGGAGAATGAAGTGTCCATTGGCTAGATCTGAACAGGGAGGGCTAGGTTCTATGCATCAATTGTATTTGGTTCGAATAATAGTTTGTGCAGGGTGCACTGGGTCCAGATGTGCCGGCCTTGATGGTCTCCTTGTGGGGTTCCTGAACCCTATGTGTCCTTCCATTTACCAATTCTTCCATATCACTATTACCTGGGGTATAGTAGTAAGTCCCAGCATCTGTCCTGATCCTCTGCTGAGTGAAGACTCACAGAGAACATCTGTGTTGGACTAATATCCACTTATAAGTAAATATATGCCATGTCTGTCTTTCTGGGTGTGGGTTACCTCACTCAGGATGATCATTTCTACTTCTGTACATTTGTCTGCAACTTTCATTGTGGTTACAGCAAGGAATATGAATTTTTAGCAAGAATGGGGTGGCAACATGGGATATCTCAAGCATAATTATTAAAGCTTAAGCAATCTGTTCATAACATCTGGGGAAATTAGGTGCATTCCTGCTGTCCTCTGATTGGCTCAGGCCTAGGGAAGTTCTTTTTCTGGAACAGTTTGTGATGTTTCTGGTAACTGAGGTAAACTTGAGGACAGGCCTAAGATGGGGTCTAGTAACAAGGTGGAGTCGCTATGGCTCAGGTGACTTCTTCTTGCTACCATTTGCCTTCATGCAGCTTATGATTTTCAGTACTGTATCAACAGATGTTCCTATTGTCAGGGGCTCTTATTTCCCCAAACGATAATTTCAGGGCCATAAGAAAATGATGTAATGTTATTCTTACCAATTACTCCTCCATATTGATAATATGTTCAACTTCACTCAAAGTGAAGAAATAACAATATTTGCCAATTACTTTCCTCAATCCTTCTTTTATTCCTGTCTTACCTTCCTTTTTAGTTCTGGATTTCCAAGTTGCTCCAATTATCTCTCCTCTTCCTGTTCTTCCTGTTTCTGATCATCTGCCCTCTTTCTTCTGACAGTGATATATTTCCTGAAGAACTGAGTTTCTTTTTCTATCAGATATCTGACAAAATGATTACTCAGATAGAATCTGCTAAGAACCTCTGCTCCCTGAGCCCACTGAAATTTACAAAGCTCAGGCACAAACTGCCTTCCATATGGCTCCTTCCCACACCCTCACCCCCACTCTTCACTCTCGCTAGGAAAGCTATGCTACCCTGTTAACCTCTGCTCTGTCCCCCACATGCCTCATTACCATGATGTGTAATGTAATATCTACATGTTCATTTCTTTCCAAATGGAATTAAAATGTTTTCCCTTCTTAACACATGCCATTCTCTTATTTTATTCTTTTGTATTTTCACTTCCTCCTTTACCTGGATCATTTTGGATCCGTCTCTGGATGTATCTATGCACAAGCAGTAGAATACTCTTAACATGAAACTTTTGTGATTTAAAATGTGTTGTAAATGCATATAAACATAAACACTTATTTTGTTAGGCTTTGGAGCCAGTTTATAAAGGAAGTATGATGATATTAGAACTGTATCCTAGAGAACTACTACACTACAGGATGCAGAATACAAATTGTCATTCTGCTAGCAGAGAGGAAGGATGAATGCAGTACAGAAAGGCAGTCAGTGGGCAGCAGGACCACGAAGTGTCATGGACAGGATTACACATCATTTATATTCCATTCTAGCAGTAAATATAGCTGAACAATTTTTAAGACAGCATGGCAACCCTGTTGTCACACACTATCACTGTTTGTTGTACTTAGATTTCTAGTGAAAGAGAAAAGAGAGACATGAAAATGTGTACTTCAGCAGCAAAAGCAGCAAGTGTGAATTTAAATTTAATTATGAGGAAGGAAAAACAAAGTACCTGTAATTGTTAAAATGCCATTAATGAAAAGCCATAGACTTAGAAAGTGTTTGTGTAGAAAGCCAACTGGGTATTTGCAAATAGGACCACATAATGTTCAAATACGCAGGTGCCAAGAAACCACTGTACCTGTGGCTCAAAGAGACCAGGTTACATCTGTGGTTGGCTGCAAAATTTCACTTTGACCAGGTCTTGTTTGTTTTATGAGCATATGAGATAAAAGAATGAGGCCTGTAAAGAATTATCTTGGAATTCTGATGGGAATTGCATTGAGTCTATAAACTGACTTTGATAAAATGGAGATTTTTACTATGTTGTTTCTCCCAATCCAAGAACATGAGAGGTCTTTCCATCTTCTGATATCTTCTTCTATTTCTTATTTTAGAGATTTGAAGGGTTTTTTTCCATATACGTCTTTCACTTGTTTGGTTAAAATTACACCGGGACACTTTATACACTTTGTGGATATTATGAATGGTATAATTCCCTTAATTTCTTTCTTAGCTTGTTCATTATTTTTATAGAGCATGGCTACTAGTTTTTTTTAGTTGACTTCGTATTTGTCTTCTATATTAAAGGTGTTTATCAGTTGCTGAAGTTCCTTGGTGGAATTTTTAGGGTTACTTATGTATACTATCATGTCATCTTCAAATATGATAGATATTAATCTCTGTGAAGAAATTTAGAGGGAAGATAGAAAAGATGTTCCCTTCAAGTTTGCCAAATACAAATAGCCAATCATCATGAATGTAACATTTATATAACTCCTGATTGTCTCATGGTTCTTCCTGCTCTATATACTTAATTTTACTCATGTGTAATAATATAAATGTACATGGGGAAAAAAGGAACATAATAAAAATATTTTAGAAAAAAAGAATGAGGCCTTTGCTAAGGTTCAGTGAAGCCACTAAGGCCAGATCATGTGTATCAAGCCAGAATCACGACTTGAAACTGTATGATTTCAGTTTTCAAGAAAGAGTTTTTCTTTGGCCTCATGACTTCTTTGATATGAACCATTCAGAATTGTCATTCCAGTTTCATTTACAGAATTTTCAAGTTAGTGGAGTGACCATTAAAGAACATTTTGAACCTGGATTTTTCAACAATGTTAGCGTTATGAAGGTGTTGGATAACTATTTTGATATAATATAAATAAATTATAATTAATAAAATATACATAAAAAGATGTTGGAGATTTGTAAGCAATTGACTAATAAATTTTCACTATGAGATGAACATAAGACATTATAGACAAGGGGCAGAATACTATGATCTAAAGTAATTGTTATGTAGCAAATTGATAAGGAGTTGACTTGTTTTTTGTTTTGTTTTTAGTATTTGGGAGATTAAAAAAGTTAAAGTTATTTTCATACAATATATCTGATCACATGCATCCCTCTCTCATCTACTCCCAGATCTATCCTACCTCATCTTTCCAACTCAAAGCCTCCTTTATATATCTCTTAAGAAAAAAAGACAGGAAAACAGAAAAGACAAACAAATAAGGATAGAACAAAATGAACAACCTAACAACAAGAACAACAACAAATCAGAAAAATCACAAGACATGCACACACACACACACACACACACACACACACACACAAACACAAAACATAAAGTCACAAAAATGAAAGCCATATTATACAAGCAAAAGATGAGTAATGTTAAAGAAAGTAATTTCCCAACATACCATTGACTTCACTTTTGTGTTGGCATCTGCTGCTGGGAATGGAACCTGCCCTTACGTGTGCTTTGTATACCCAGTAAGACTCCCTTAGAAAAGCTAGTTTTTCCTAGTTGTTAAGTGGAGATAGTGTCTTGCCTGCTTCACCATCTCAATGCTCATCCATTCTAATAGGAGCATGGAAGACTGATTCTAAGTATGATTTTAACTATGGGGACGTTGGCTCAAAAATTCCTGTGATATTTATTGTATCAAACAATGTGGCCTCTTTCTACCCTTGTCCAAAAAATATGCCTGAGGCTAAATTAAGAGTTATAGATTAACAGCTTTGGCAGAGATAATTTCTCAACAGCCTAATATTGACTGTGTTGAATGGTTATTAGTGGCCACAGTTCTACACTTCTATAATGAAAAGGCACAAGAGGAACAAGGAAAATTGAAAAATGTACAGTTTGATGAGAAGGGAGGGAAAGGGAATGTAGAGGACCTAAATACTTTGTTTAAAGAAATGAACAGATAAAAGTGTAATGCTAAATGGAATAAAAGGAATAGTAGTCTCTTGGCAAAATCCCACCTTGCTAAGCTTCCATTTTGTGAAAATGAGTTAAAGTAAATCTTGTTAGAACTCTGTGCAGTAATGCTGCACTCCTTTTATGCCAGCACTCAGAAGGGAGAGATGGGAATATTTCAGAGTTCAAGTCAATCCTGAACTACAGAGCAAGTTCCAGGACAGCTATACTTAGGCAGTAGAAAACGGAAAGCAGATGAAAATGTATTTGAATGATAAGGCACATTTCAGGTGCACAAAGCAATTTAATGTGCCAGTTTTGGCCACTTTGTTCTGGCTGTAGAGCAAAAAATATATGAAAGGAGTTATATAGAGATTATTTTGTCTAAGGGAAGAGGCTAAATCCTCACCCATGGCAGGGGTGTTCCTGCAGAGAGGCCCAGAGAAGCCCTTGTGTGAAGCTGTGATGGTTAATCCTGGATTGCCTTGAAGATTCCAAGATGTTGGGAAGCCAGAGATGTGAGGTACCTGGAAAGAAAAGCAGTTGTTTGGATGTGGTGCCAGCCCTAATGAAAGTAGTGCGTTGTAATTAACAAATCTGAAAAGAGTTGGGGATTTGAAAAAGAGCTTTGTTATCTTGAATGGAAATACAGAATTTGGAGTTTGTCCTTCTGGTTTTCAGTCATGTTTCATCCAGTATTTCTTCATTATGCACTATTTCCTCACTTTTGGAATGGTAATGCATATTATTTGCCATTAGATGTTGGAAGTATATGTTCTGCTTTTCATTTTAATTTTAAAGGGGATTGTAATTAAAAAGGTTCCATGACTTTCAGAAGAGAATTTGAACTTTGGACTTGAAGCAGAGGAAATACTGTGATAGACTATGGGGACTATTGATGTTGAACTACATGCATTTTTCATTATAATATGGCTACAAGCCTACGGGGAACAGGGAGTACAATATGGTAGTTCAATAAAAATGGCCCTATATGACCATAGGAAGTAAGTTTGGCCTTGTTGGAGGAAGTGTATAAATGAGGGTGGCTTCTGATATTTCAGAAGCTCAGTATGTACATCTTACTCCTGCCTGTGGATACAGATGTAGAAATCTTGTTTCATATAGCATCATGGCTGCCTGAAAACTGGCAAGTTCCACATCATTAAGATAAGCAACTACACCTCTGAACTGTAATTCAGCCCCAGTTAAATGCTTTCCTTTCTAATTGTTACTGTAGTCATGGTGTCTCATCACAGCAATAAGATCCTAATTATGACAAGCTCTTAGAATCTTCCTGCTTCCTCTTCAGCATAGTTTTCTGAGGTCTGAGGAGAGATATTAGATGAAGAAATCCCATTCCAGACTGAGTATTCCAGGGTTCTACTCTTTGCACATTGTTCAGTTGTGGGTCTTTGTATTAGTTACTGTGTACTTTAGGAGAAAGTTCTGTGATAATGACTGACTGTGACATTGAATTATGGATATATTACAGAATGTCCTTAGGAGTTACTTTATTGCTACTTTTCTTTAGCAGAACAGTAGTATTTTTTCTGGCATTGATTTTTTAATTTAATATACATATGATATATGATATATATGTATATTATTTTAAGAGGCATGTACAGTAAGAGATTTCCATTTGCCTTTTTTTTTTCTTTTGTTTTACTCATTTTAAATTCTGGTCATAGAACCATCCCTCCTCAATTCCTAGCCCCACCCTCCTTCCCCTATTTCTCAGAAAAAGGTAGTTTCTTCCCATCCACCTCACCCCATCAAGTTGTATCAGGAATGAGCATTTCTTCTCCCCAGTGGCCTGGTAATGCATTACCCCCAGGAGGAAGTAATTTTAAAAATGATTTTATTTTTGTACATATATATTTATATTATTACACATATATACAATAGATTACCTATGGCAAGAAGAGCCATGACACAATCAGGAATTATATAAATGTTACATTCTTAGTGTTTTGGCTATTTGTATTTGACAACCTTGAAGAAGACATCTTTCCTATCTTGGTGTATCTAAATTACTGAATGTAAGTCAATCTCCATCACATATTGTCCTTATTAACTTAGATCTCCTATGCAGTCCTAAAAACATCTTAACCCATAAACATTTAAGCGTCCTTGTAAAATTAAGCTAGCTTTACAATGAAGTGTAATTTTTTAGGGGAAGTAATTTAAAAGCTGGGAAGAGAGTCCATGTCAGAATGAGGCCCTGCTCCCCTTACTAGAGTACCCACATAAAGCTTACACACCTATCAGCTACATCTTTGTAGGAGGCCTAGCTCCAGTTGTGCAAGGTCCTTTGTCAGTGCATTAGTCTCAGCTGTTCCCTTTCTGACCTGGTTAGTTGGCTCTATTGGCATTCCTGTGAATCTCCTGTCACCTCTGGTCCCTTTTCTCCTCCCTCCCTCACTTTTTCACAAGGCCCCTACCTTCTCCCAATGTTTGTCTTTTCACCTCAGCAGGACACATGCAGATTTGTCCTCTGAGAGGCTCTACCCAGTAATTTTTTTTTTATCATCTGGATCCATGGTCTACGTGATCTCAGGTTCTTGGCCACAAGGGCAATATTTGGAATGAGTTCTATCTTATGGAGTGAACATTAAATCTGAGAGGTAGTAGTTGGTCACTTCTACACTTATGACACTGTTGTATCAGTGTATCATGCAGCCCAGTCAACATTATATATTATAGTGTTTGTAGCTGGGTTGGTGTTTACTGTTCTTCTCTGGTGATTCTCAATTTGACTGTGCCAAGGGCTATGCGGTACACTTCTTTGTGTGTCTGTGAGAGAATTTACAGAGAGAATTAGCTTAGAGGTGAAGAGTCATTCTGAGTGTGGTTGACATTATCACATGAACTGGAGTCTTGGAGTAAATGAAAGAGATAAGGGAGAATTCAAAAGAGTACTGGACTTTCCTCCCTCTGCTTGTAGGTCTGTGAATATGTTAGCAGGTAGCCTTATACTCCACTAATACTGCTATTTTCATCCTTTATCATTTCAAACTAAAGCTTTCTCTCATTAAATTCTTCTGGTAATTGTGTTCAGTTTCAGAGATAATAGTAGCTAATACCATAAATGTTTCCTTGCATTTATTAGTATTCATAACTATTAATTATTTCATAATTTTTTTATTGAAATCAGGGACATCTAAAGGTTAGGCAAGTATTCTACCTCTACGCTGCACTTTTTTCTTTGTTTTTCTGACTAATCTTGACCTATGGCTGTAGCAAACTCATACTTTTCTTGATCAATCAGTATTACTATATGGAAACTGTTTCCTGAGGATGTAGTGGGCATGCAAGAGGCAAAGGCATTACTTAATACACAAATAAACACCATGTGTCATTGGCTGAAGTCTATTAAAAATTAGGTTTTGGGGCTGTGTTTTATTCAAAATTTTAGTTCTTTACTATGACAATAGAATGATAAACTCTGATGTGAACTGCACTCACATACAAATTGTTTGGTTAGTATAGAGACATGAGAGCGATGGATGAAAATACACTTGAGTAACATGCAATATAACCTGTAGTGCTAAAAAGGAGAAGTGTAAGGCCCATCAAATGTAAGTAACTTGTTCAAGGTCACAGAGCACCAATAGCAGAGCATCCCAGGACAGTAGATTATTTTTCTGATGTGACTCCATGCCTGTGAGTATCTTGGCAGCAGGCTCAGTCAAGTGCACTTGCTCAGTCACTGCCTTATTCTACATTATTTACATGAGATAACTGATAATTGGTAGAGAAAGAGTATTTTACTTACTCAGCAACAATTCAGTAAATCACTCTCATATCCAAGTACAATACTAGGCATTTGGGGAAAAAAACAAACAAACACAAATCGCCTTCATCTAGATCACATTTTCTATTAATCAGGGCAGAAAGAACATCAATAAATGAATGGGGAGAAAATGTCTGTAATGAGATATTCACAGACTATAAACTTAGGATAAGGCAGTAAATAGCAATTTAATAGACTTTTCAGTTATTTGTAAAATATAAGGTGAAGGTTAAATAACAAAACAGATCCAAACTCAGAAACAGAAATGGGACTTGTAAGAAGAGTGACCTTCCTGCACCGGTGTAAGGAGTGGGCAATCTTAGCAAAGGACAGATACATAAGTGGGACAATGTGGAATAGGTTTGTAGGAGGATGGGCCAGGAGAGTCTCCATCACTCAGGATTATGCAGGCCATATAAAAAGAGGCAAAGTTTTATTTTTCAAGGCTGAATAAAGTATCTGAAGCCCAGTTCCCTAATATTATTTTGAAAATAGCACTTTGTCTACAAGGCTGAAAGTGGGATATAGATTGGGGCAATAAAGGAAGTAAGTGTACTTCACCACACCACAATGGAGAGATGTGAGGGCTGCAAGGCAGATTGCATCAGTGGAATTAAAATACTCTATGTGTGAGCATATTTAGATATACTGAATGAGGGTTGGAAACAAAGAGGATATTCTCAGTTTTGAACTGAAATTTACTAAATGAGGATGTCATTTACTCACATGAGATGGATGCCTACATGAATGAATTTAGAACACTTAAATAAATCAGAAGGAAATTTACACTTATTGCTAAAATGGTCAACAATATTCCCATAAATATATAACAACCAAATTTAAAAGTAAACCAAAGTTTAGGTGGCTTGTAAGCCATTAAGTTTAGAAGTCATAAACTCTAAAGCTGAATTCTCTCACAGAAACTGAATGGAATCCCAAGACTCTCTGCTGGTTGCTTATGGAGATATTATTTACCATGTTCACTGGGTAATATGAAGAAAATGCTGGATGAAGTTACAAGAGCACTTTGGCTATCTCCTACCTCAAGGCACAGAATGTACCCCATTAACTATCACTAAGACACAGAAGCAGAGATCATAATGGAGCTGAGGATGTGGCTCAGTTAACAGAGTGCTTCCCTACAAGCACAAAATCCTGGGCTCATGAACCAGTTCTAGCTAAACTGGATAATCTGATGTAGACCTGGAATGCCACTATTTGGGAGGGAGAGTGGGATAGAGTGGGATGCCTTCCTCAGCTACTTGGCACTTTCAAGACCATGTTGGCAAATAACAACAAACCCCAGGAACTATTTTTCAAGCATGTAAGTAAATAGCACAGTAAATAAGATCAGGCTTTATGATTTCAAATTTCATTTTCTTTTCCTGTTACCATTTATGTATCTTAGGATTAAAAAATTGGATATTTTCATCTCAAGGCATATTTGAGATATAATATCTGAACATGATCTGTCATGAAATATTGGGGGAAATGCAGACTATATCTTATAAGGGCTCTGGGGCCACTGGCCTTCTAAATAATTATCAATCAAAACAGCAACTTAATAACGACTAGGAACATATCTATTAAATTAGGGCATTTATTTCATATTAGCTGTGTATCCATGTCCATGGCTTAGAATAAGTGGATATCTTTCTAATGAATCAATTGACTTCTATTCTGTTGTTTGGCTTCAAGAAAATCACGAAAAGTCTATTAGAGACATATTATGGGAAGTGGCTTTCCTACACAGTCAAATCCAAGGAATAGATTCATGGCAAGTCTCTATGCTTACTTTCAGTTATTTTGTGTGTATGTGTGTGTATGTCTCTCTCTCTCTTTGTGTGTGTGTGTGTGTGTGTGTGTGTGTGTGTGTGTGTGTGTGTGTCTGTCCATGCACATGCATGCATGGCACTACCAAGCATCTATCACAGTGTTCCTATGGAAAAATTGTTGGAGTCAGTTCTCAACATGCTTTATATGGGTCCCTGGTGTCCAAATCTGGATGTCATGTTTTCATCCAGCATCTTTACTTGATGAAAGGAAAGTTCATACATATAGTGCTTTTATAAAGAGATTGGAAACATCTCATATAAGCAACTTAACAGCACATCTGGAAGCCGTAAAGAAAAAAAGAAGCAGACACAACCAAGAGGAGTAGATGGTTGCAAATCATGAAACTCAGGGATAAAATCAATCAATTAGAAATAAGAACATGGCCTTCCCACCAGTGGGGAGGAGAGTTCCCTTGTAAGAGGTTTAGGGGAGGGGAATATGACAGAAGAGGGAAGGAGGATGGAAACAGGAAGATATGAGTGAGAGAATAATAATCAGTATGTAATTTGAATAAATTTTAATTAATTTAAAAAATTAAAAAGGAGAGAGTAGAAAGATGATTCCACAAGAATACCTGATGCAAAGATTTGAAGACCTAAGTTCAGATTCCTAGCACCCACATTATGTGTATAGCTACATATGGCAGTATCTGAAAGACAGAATGAGAACCTAGGCATGGTAGAATCTCCCTGTTTTTTGTTGTTGTTGTTGTTGTTGTCCTTTTATTACAATATTTCATGTCTAGAAGGATTAGAAGAAAGGCTAATGACATAGAAAAGCCAGAAGGGTCAGTAAGTTCTTTCCTTTTGGAAAAGATTGCAGATTTGACTGGACAGATGGAAAGGCTGAAGAAAGAAAATAAAGGGATGGGAAAGCGAATAGAATTTTTGGTAATTGGGAGTGATGAAGGACAAAAAGTAGAGAGACCCAAAAGCCAGAAAAAAACCAGAAGAGTCAATAAGCTCTATCCTTTTGAAAAGAATTACTGACTTCACCGAACAAATGGGCAAAATGCAGAAAAAACTGGAAGGGCTGGAAAAGAAGAAGGCACCTTTGGTTAAAAAGGGTGGAGAAGGTCAGAAACCAGAGAAAAAGGAAGGCAGACAGACCAAAAGGTCTTTGGAGGAAAATGTCCCCGTGGAGGACACTTCCACAGTCGCCCAGACACCTTCAGCTTTTCCAGTCACTGTAAGACATATGCCCGCACAAAATGGTGCTGAGGGTTATGACAAAATGGCCTGGTATCCTATAGATATGATAGATTTAAAACATTTTAAGGAATCTGTCATCAAATATGGTATGGACTCTATCTTTGTTAAACAAATGTTAAACAGCTGGGCTGCACAAAACAGACTTGCTCCTCAAGATTGGAAAAATTTTGTTTCAGCAGTATTGGAAGCAGCACAACAGTTATAGTGGTTATCATGGTGGCGAACAGAGGCTATAAAAATAGAACAAGAAAATACGACACAGAGAATAAATATTAATAGAGATCAATTGCTTGGTGAAGGACAATATACTAACATAAGAAAAAATTTCAAGCTGAAGATAGAGTGATTGAACAATGTTGTAAGGCAGCCTTGAGAGCTTGGGAGCTGGTAGAGGAACCTGGGAAAACAACTATTCCATTTACAGAATTTTTGCAGAGATTAGGATCTGCTATGGATAAGGTGTTGCCAGATTATGACAATTAACAGGCATTAAAACTTATCATGGCTTATGAAAATGCAAATGCTGAATGTAAGAGGGTGATTAGACCATTAAAGAAAAGAGGCGCTCTACTAGATGACTGGGTAAAGGAGACAGTTAATATCAAACAAGAGTATCAGAATAATATTGTAGGACAAGCTTCAGCCAGAGAGCCCAGATATCATAATACTCGGTGCTGTAATTGTGGTAAAAGGTCATGTACAATGAAACTATAGAGACAGAAGGCACAATAACCCAGGAAAAAATGTAACTCAAAGGGAAAACCAAGGAGATTCTGGTCATGATGGTAATGAGGTACCAAGACTCCCAGGGTACTGTAGTCACTGTGAAAAATAGAAATATTGGTCTCAGGATTGTCAGTCTAAGAGAGATGTACAAGACAATATCTTGCTGAAGGAAAATGGCAGGAGGGGACCATCGGCTCAGGCCCCCATAAACAATGCCAACCAAATTGCTTTGGCCAGTCTAAAAGTGACAAACCTGCAGAAAAATGGGAAATGACTGTTAGTGATCTAATGCATGCTCCTGAAGACAGTGCAGCCTTGGATCTGGCTTCAAATATGTCTTTTACCCTATCTCCCCAGGTTGAATGTTACAAATTAAATACTGATGTTTTCTGACCTTTGCGTTCAGGCATAGTAGAAACGGTTCTGGGAAGAAGTGGACTGACTTTTCACAGTTTTATTGTGCATCCCAGTATTATAGATGGAGATTCTAAGGAGAAAATAAAATCATGGCATGTGTAAAAAAGGAAATAAAAATCGATGTCAGGGATAGAATTGCTCAACTCTTACTATTTCCTTATATTAAGGACAAAGCCGCTCCAGTGAAAAGGACTGGTACATTCAAAACCACAGAGACACGTGTGTTCTGGCAAACAGTAATTAATGATCAGAAACCTAAGTTAATTATACAATTAAACGGTGTTAAAATAGAAGGCTTGGTCGACAGTGGAGCCAATGTCTCCATCATTTGCCAGAAGTCTTGAAACCAAAATTGGCCACTTAAGAAGGTTTATACAAAAATTGTAGAATTGGTAAGTTATCTCACATAAAACAAAGTGTACAGTGGCTTAAGTGTGTGGGACCAGATGGACAGATAGGAAGGCTAAAACCCTATGTGGCTGACATTCCCATAAATCTATGGAGAACAGATATCTTACAACAATGGGGTACTCAGATTAATATTCCTACAAGTACCGAGATAAACAAGGTTGAAACTAGGGGTAAATTGGTACTTGCTTCTGGAAAAAAGATTAATGTAAGTGATCAGGGGTGACCACAAGTTATGACCATTGTCCAACCTCAAAACTCTTCAGGTTTAGAGTGTCAAAATTTATAAAAAGGGCCACTGCTGAGATACCAACTACCCTGCCCCTAAAATGGATTTCAAACAGACCTGTATGGCAGGAGCAGTGGCCCCTAACAAAAATAAATGTTACTGGCACTTCACTGTTTAGTGAAAGAACAGCTGGAGACTCAACACATCAAAGAATCTTCCAGTCCCTGGAATTCCCCTGTGTGTGTGTGGTAAGAAAGAAATCAAAGTGGATAGAAGATGATAATGGATTTGAGGGCCATAAACAAAGTGATTTAACCCATGGGTTCACATCAACCTGGAATTCCTTTGCCTTCCTTGTTACCTTGTTCTTGACATATAATTACAATTGATTTAAAAGATTGTTTTTTCACCTCACCTCTACATGAAAAGGACAGGGAAAGGGTTGCTTTCTCAGTACCTACTCTGAAAAGTAATTCTCCTGTGAAGAAATATCATTGGAAGGTGCTTCCACAAAAAATGTTAAATATCCCAACTTTATGCCAGTATTTTGTGCAACTACCTTTAAAAATAATTCATAGGTAGTTTCGTCAATCATATACCATTACATGGATGATATTCTGCTAGCTGATTCTGATCCTAGTGTTTTAAAAAAAATGTTTCAGGAGGCACAAAGAATTTTGCCATGCTGGGGATTACAGATTGCTGGGAAAAAAATTACAAAGAGGAGATTCAATTACCTATTTAGGCTATAAAATAAATGAACAAAAAATTTGACTACAAAAGGTACAAATCCATAGAGATCAATTACAAACTCTTAATGACTTTCAAAGATTATTGGGAGATATTAACAGGTTAAGGCCTACAATCTGCTTAGCTACCTATGATTTAAGTAACTTGTTTCAAATATTACAAGGGAATTCTGATTTAAACAGTCCTATGTGTGTAACAGCTGAAGCAAAAAAGGAGTTAATTCTGGTGGAGCAAAAACTTCAAAAGGCATATATGGATAAAATTGATCCTGAACTTGGTTGCATTCTGGTTATTTTGCCTTCGAAACATTCTCCTACTGGGCTTCTTATACAAAGGAAAGACAAAATCATAGAATGGATATTCCTCGCAAATAAACAAAACAAAAAACTTAAAACATACATTAAAAAATTTCTAAATTGATTACAAAAGAAAGAATAAGGGTGCGCCAACTGTCAGGGATGGATCCGTCAAAAATTGCAGTGCCTCTTACTGATTCTGAGATTATGTAATTATGGGTAATTAATAAAGATTGGCAAAAAACTTGCAGTAACTATTTAGGAGACATTAACAATAGATACCCAAAAAACAAATGCATACAGTTTATAAAAAGAATTAATTAGATCCTTCCAAACATTGTAAAGAGGTCACCAATCTCAGGGACACCCACCTTTTTCACTGATACAAATAAATCAGGTAAGACTGGTTATAAATCTGAGAAAATAACTAAGGTGATAAAAAGTCCATTTACATCAGTCCAAAAATCAAAATTATATATAATCTTTATGGTATTGTTAGATTTTCCTAAATCTCTTAATATAATTACTCTCAATATGCTTAAAGAGTTGCTTTACATATAAAAACTGCTACATTGACTCCTAATAACACAGAATCCACTACATTATTTATAGAACTGCAAGGGGTCATCACAAACAGAACTTATCCTTTGTATATTACTCATATTAGATCCCATACAGGTTTACTAGGTCCATTGACACATAAAAATAAAAAGATCAACAAATTATTGATAGGTAATATATTTAAAGCATCAAAATTTCATGAAAAACATCATGTCAATGGTAAGGGGTTTAAAAAAAGATTCTCTATCACTGGACAACAGGCCAAAAAAAAATTAGTAAGTGTCCTACATGTTCCTTATATAGTCAAATACCATTACCTGCTGGAAGTAACCCTAGAGGTAACAAAAGAAATGAAATTTGACAGATGGATGTGTTTCATTTTACAGAATTTTAAAAAATAAGGTATGTGCATCATACCATTAATACATATTCAGGTTTTCAATGGACAACTGCCTTAAGTTCTGAAAGGGCTAACTGTGTGATTACCCATTTGCTGAAAATAATGACATTTATGAAATACCTGCACAAATTAAGACTGACAATGCTCTTGCGTATGTGTCACTTAAGAGGAAAAACTTCTTTACGTATTATAATATAAAACATGTTACTGGTATACCACACAATCTCACAGAACAAGCATTTGTGAAAAGAGCTAATCGTATCTTTTAAAAAATGCTTATTAAACAAAAGGGAAGGGTAAAGACACCCAGAGACTGATTAAATACTGCTTTGTTGACTCTAAATGTTCTTAATGTGAATGATAAAGGGATGTCAGCTGCTTAGAGACACTGGATGATTAAAAAAAACTAAAAAGTTGAGACAACCAATATTCTACAAAGACTTGTCAAGTATAAAATGGAAACCTACAATAGTTTTGAGATGGGGTCATGGGTATACATATGTTTCCACAGGGAGTAAAAAAAATATGGCTACGAACCAAACTTATAAAGATTAGACATGACCATATAACAAGTAAATCTTAAAAGCTACCTGGTTCTTACAACTTGACATTGTTTCATACAGCTTAAAAAACTAATGCCCTCTTCTGGCCTGGTGGTGTACATGCAGGTAGAGTCCTGTATATTTACAAAAAAACAGGACAAAGCCAAAGACTAAACAGACAGCATGGGTGATTTAACCCCAAAAACATGCCTCTGGCAACCTGAACAAGGTGCCTCAACTGATGTTTCCTTAAAAAATTATATATGTACTAACGTACCTGCACTAATGATTTCAAAAGTTTGCTTACTTTCCAAACAAAAAACAAGACAATGATAAAGATCGAACTTCTGCCTCTGACACTACTGCTTCTTCCAAAAATTACATACACATTAACAATAAATCAGCTAGCCAAAAAGATTGATCCCAAAAGGACTGGACAAAAACAGAAAGCTTTTCCAGTGCTTGGCCAATATATTATTTTTCTAGGGTTCCCAAAAAAGATTTTTCTCCTAAACAACATAAAGTAATTTTGAAAACATGATGCCCCCATTCCCAGTAGGTGAGATGGGTGTTTTTGGTGGGTTACCAATGCTCATTTTTGCCTAAAGGGGTTAGTTACAATTAATAAAAGTTTCATTTGGGGATTTCTTTCTTCCAACTTTCTTTCTCTCTTACTTTCTATCCCATCTAATAATAAGGAAAAGGGGGGAAAGAAGGGAGGATATAGGTTTGTAGAATAAAAGGTAGATTATTGATTCTACTAGCTTCAAAAATCCTACATTGGTATTGTAGATTGATGAAAATTTAAGACTTTTGATTGATGGAAATTTAAGACTTCAACTTATGCTTCACATTGATAAGAAGTTAAATTTTATATTGCCATTCAATTTTGCCTTAAGTATTGTATGTTATATGTTGACAAAATATTATATATTGTATGTTAGAAACTTAAGTTCATTTTGTTCAATGTTTATTTAATATATTATTCATGTACCACTAATGTGTTATGAAAAACTATTAATAATCTGTTCAGAAAGATCAGGGATAAAAGTTGGTATTTAGTTACGTAGAAATCCTACTAGATACTAACTTACTTTGTCATAGAACAGGTTTGTTTAACTTCTTGTATATGTCTTCAAAAGAATAGATTGATAACTCTAAGAGTAGATAGAGTTGGTCTTCAAACTTTTCAGATATCCACAGAATATGGAATTTAGCGATGAGGACTTTCCTGAAAGAGAGAGACATCCGCTCCTGGCCGCATCCCCATATACATCATTGAAGACGGGGGCATCAAGAGACAAAGGTGACAGAATGGTCACTGGACTGAGAAACTGCTCTTATCTCTATTGCTGATGACAGGCTGACTGTCTGCAATGATCAACAGTGATGCTGGAAAGGTGACTGTCCAGCTTTGAAGAGATTAGATGGATGAGACCGTCGGATTTCCTGATTCAAAAAGCAGTTTGTTGGATGTTTTGGGCCAACAAGGCTGAAGACTGCTTGCCCTAATGAAGGAGATAGTCTGGTGACTGTCCAAGCGATCTGCTCTCTCTGTCCTATCAACACTTGGAAGTTGCCTGCCAGCACTTCCTTTATTAGATAGATTTTCCTTTTTAGGTCTCTGATGGGATTGAAGACTAGATAGCCACAGTGTTACTAGAAGCTTTAGTTTAAGAATTAAAAACACATTTATAGATTGATAATTGCAATTTCTCATGAAGGAAAAGGATTCTCTTTGGTAGGATAGTGAAATACTTTCTCTTAGGTTAACAAGTTTAAAAGGACTTTCTTATGTACTTGACACCTGATGCTTCTGTATATATGTACATTT
Source organism: Acomys russatus (assembly GCF_903995435.1). Taxonomy (NCBI): domain Eukaryota; kingdom Metazoa; phylum Chordata; class Mammalia; order Rodentia; family Muridae; genus Acomys; species Acomys russatus. The sequence continues at coordinate 14,959,353 of NC_067142.1, forward strand.
GTATATATAGTTCTTAATTTTTTTTTTTAAAGAGAAGGGGCATGTGTGGGAAAAACTGTAAGCTTTGTCACAGGTAAAAGCAGCCTTGGTGGGCTTTAACCCTTGGGCACCCCTTGGATACCTTGTGATAGACTGAGTGGAGCCATCCTGGGCCTGAAATTCAGGAAGCAGACCTGGGGACTCCACCTGGACTATTGCTTTTCTAATCGACCCTCAATGGAAGAAGGAGACTGCCCTTCGCACTTGAGACAGGCAGGCAGGGAGGAGAGAACAACAGGTGGAGACGGGGCTGGAGCGCACATGGATCAGCGAATAGGCTGGACCAGCACACAAGCCAAAGATACCTAAGGACCCGTCCCGTGGAACGGATACTGGAAGGTTCACTCTTTTTTTCCTTTAACCTTTTTTTCCTCTTGTGTAAGCTAGTTGGGTTGTATAATAAAGTTTAATTGTTAAAAAACAGAGCCTACAGTCCTGAGTTCCTCTCATTAAGTTTAACTTTAAATGTTCTAGCACTCACCACTCACTGCCACCTGTACAAAGCTTGAACCCATGCATTTAAACATGGGTCTTTGGGGACACTCAGTGTCAAAATCTTAGCACACATTCCAGCTTAACCTGTCCCTTGTGTCATGAACCATGCATAGCTTTATGTCGGAGGGAATTCCAAATGATGCTTTCACACTAAAATGCTAAATAATGTTGTATGTGTGAAATAAGCAGGCTGTTGGGAGAATCTAATGGATCATATTTGGCTTTCTGGAATATAAGGGAGAGATCTTGGGGCTGAATAAGATGTTCAATGGCCATTTCTTCCAAAGAAATTTAGGAGGCTAGCCTATAGGATCATCTTTCCAAGGCCCCATCTATCTTGGATTCCTTCCAAAGGAATTTTTTTGGGGATGCTATGAGTTGAATATGAGACGTTGTACATATGTCACATATCTCAACACTTTGCTCCCCTTCTGGGGTGCTAATAGAGGTTGTAGGACATTGAGGAGGTAGAACCTTCTGGAAGGAGTGTATTTCTGGGAATTGGGTGTGAAGGAAGATATAGTCTGCTCCTGTTTCTGTCTTAAGCCTTTTTTGCTTCTTACCTGATGCTTCCACCTTCCCACCTGTAAGCGCTGTCTCATAAATTAACCTACTTCCTTTCTTCCCTGCTATGATAGACTATATCTACTGCAGGAAGGACCAAAATAAGCCCTTTCTCTCTTAAGGGCTTTCTGCTAGATAATTTCAGCACAGTGAGAAGAAAAGTAACTTATGTAGGAAGGTAGCTGACCAGGTTACTGATCCACTGAGGAGGCCATAGCTTCAGTGTTGACTATTCCATCCTTTGTATGTAAACATTGCCTGAACTGAGTGCTATTTCATTTCATATACTCATCATTTACTGCCTTCATGACCCCTGTTCAGAGGTAGAATTCCTGCAGGGTGCTGAGGTATGTGAAATGGCTCAACCTGAGCCAAGACATTGTAAAATGGCTACTTCCTCCCTCAGGGAAATGGGCTGGTAGAGCATTGCAGGCTGGTTACTTCAATACTATGAAAAGCTGTCCTTTAGAAATGCCTTAGCTTTGCATAAATCTGTGGGAAGAAGTAGCTCACAGAGTGAAAAAATGAAAGGATGCATGGGAGTTATAGGCCATATTTCCTGTGGGCCACAGCACCATAAAGTTTCCAGGACACAACTTCACTTACAGAGACAGATGGCATGTCACCTGGATAGGCAGCTATGGGTAGATTTGGAGGGAAATAGCAGAGGAATAGTTAGTAAACAAGAAAGTCATGGTTCAGTTACCAATTGAGTGAAAGAAATACAGTGGTAAACCATGCGTGGCCTCCTCTTGCCTGCCTTCCCTCTGTTCTAACTGTTGTTTGATATAGATAACCAAGGAAGTCTCAGAACTTGGAGAGAGAACTAAGGAATGGCTGTGGGGATCTGTAGTCTGTCCCCTAGATGCTGTATAGTATAACACTTGGATATTTCCCAGGAATTTGCACAATTTAAGACATACTGGCAATTATGTGGCCCTGGCTACTCTTCTCTATCCACTTTTATTTTTCTATAAAAAAAAATCATACAAATGCATTCTCATTGTAAATATCATTTTCTTCCATCTCTGGAATTTTTCATCATACAAAAGAAACAGAGATGTGCTTTTATTTAGTAGAGCAAGGTACAAGAGGAGTTCAGACTCTCCTCTGTTTTCTAGCACTAATCAAGCTACGTGGGGATAATAAATTTTTCTGTGCAGGTTTGAGTCTTTGTTCAGAGAAAATGCTTAGCTGGCATTCAGACACAGACACAAACACATAAAACATTTGCCAACAGTAGCCATTTTGGTGTTTCTTTCCTTTTCTCTCATCTTATCTTTTTTCTTGGTTATCTGTTGTGTATACTATACAGGCAATTGTATGGGAAGAAGACTGCTTCCACACCATTTTCTTACCATCTTAAATCCAACTGAAAATGCTATTTCCATTTTAATACTTTTCTGGTGCTCTGATTGCCACATTCTGACTACCAGTTAATGGCAACCTATAAGCTACAGTATTCTCACTCTCTCTCTCTCTCTCTCTCTCTCTCTCTCTCTCTCTCTCTCTCTCTCTCTCTCTCCCTCTTCCCCCTCCCACAACCCCTTCCCCTCTTTCTCTTCAGTTACTGTGAAAGTAACTGATTATATACTTGGGATAAAGTTCTTGAGGTACCATTGCCAGAAAAGAAAGCACGCATGTTTTTAACCATTTTTGCCACCTTCACTGCTGCTATGTTTAAAGGTGAAGCCAATTTGCACCACCCAAAATACATTGGAAGCGGGTGCAAAATTCCAAATATTTCATATTACCTTCAGCTTCTCATTTCAGTGTTTAAAATCTTATGAGTGTATAATGTCACCAAAGAAAATTGTGAATACCTTTTTTTGGTAGTAGTAATTAGGCATGCACCTATGAAAGAGAGACAGGGCAGAGAGAAGGAGAGAAAGGGAGATAACATATGTCCACACAGGAGTCCTACAGAATTTGAGTGAAGGCCAGAGAATTTGTGTGACTTGCAAGAATTTATTCTTTCCTTCCACCATGTCCTGAAAACTGAAATCATGTGCCTGTCAAGATGTCTCAGTAGGATTATTTGCTCCACCCTTTGGTGCTGTGACAGTAAAGACTAAATAGCTATGTCACAGGTCTAGGAATCCTTTCTTAATCTACATTGTATTTAGAAAATGAAAGAAGCTTACCTTTGGTCCTAACTTTCAGGAAGCAGAGGAAGACGGGTCACTGTGAGTGCAAGGTCAGCCTGGTCTACAAAATGAGTCTAGAACAGCCAGGGCTACATAGAGAAACCTTGTATTGAAAACTAAAAACAAAAACAAACAAACAAACAAACAAACAAACAAACAAAAAACAAAAAACAAAGAAAAGAAAGAGAAAGAAGGAAAGTTACCCCTACAGACTACTGATCAAGAGTGGAAGCATGCGCATGCACACATACATTCCCTCACTCCATACACACATACACACACACACTGTAGTTACATTATAATAGGAAATGATACTCCTATTAGACACCATCAGCTTACACGTAATAGCCCGATTCCAAAAATATTTTCCTGTTTTGGGTTTGTTGTCCAGGAAGGATCTATAGACAAACAAATGTTACAGACTATTGTCAATCTTATTGGTTATCCTCCAAAAACTGTTGCTAAGACCATATAGGTAAAGACCAGTGTCATCAGTATAATCATCTGTGAGCCCCTCCTTGCAAGATATAATAATCACAGCTGATATGGCAAGACAGACTCACTGGTGCTATAGTGGCAAGAACATCGTGCAAATAATCAAGCACATTCTTATAGATTTAAGTCTCACTCTATAAGATAAAATCCATATGTAAGACCATTGTTGCATCAAGAACCTGAGACTAGCCAGATCATAGGCCCTACTATTATTCTATTAAATGGACAAGGTATTAAACTGACTCCTAATAATATATTGCTATGTACACAAATTAATGTATCTTTCAACCCACATCAGAAAAGATTTCATTTTCAGTAGATAGTGATTAACACAGAGACCCATGACTATCCAAGGTACATGTAATAATAGTCTGAGTAATGCTTAGCTTTAAATGAGATATTTTTACTGTGGTCTCACCTTCCAAACCTCAGAGATTATTATTGTAGAAGAGGTGTAAAGACTATAAAAATTAAAGATGGTGAGGGAATAAAAGGAAAGAGTGTCCTTAGGATACAACAGGGCAGCTAAGCTTAGGGACTAAGAGGTTATCATAGCATGCACAAGACCTGGGTAAGCTTAATTGATAAAAAAAAGGTGTCAACTTGGAGAGGGTAGGTAGACATGAAGTTCCACTCTTAGCTAGGAGAGGATTGAAACTGATGGCTTCTAGAGAAAGAGAGCCAATTTTCTTAAAGGGGGTAGCAAGCACCTGAAAGTCACCCATGTTCTAGTGGAAGGCTACATCTCCATGAATATATGGGTAGCACAAGTTGGACTAATGCACACTAATAAGAAACAAAAGTAAAAGAACACAAAGTTAGATGGGACCTAGGATGAGCATCTGGGAGGAATTGAGGGAGAGTGGACAGATATGAGGAAACTCAGTGTATGAATTTCTCAAAGGAGTAATAATAAAATGAAATTATTTTTAAGCTTATTTCATATAATATAATCAATATTGTTCCTTGTCTACTGAGCTGGAAGTTTTGAGAAGAATCCCTGACTACTGAATGCCTGAAAAATACAGGCACAGTCCAAGGATTGCAGACTGTGTTTGTCTTTGTCTCTTCTTCGTAGCCTTATAAATTTAAGATCTTTGTGTAAATTTAACAGGCAGTAAAACTGAACTGTAGAAACTAAGCAAACTTGTAGAAATGAGGTAGGGATGGAATCGAGACCTCACTCCCAATGTAAACCCCACAAATCTATTCTCTTCCTATGTAAACCTAAACCCAAAGAAAATAAGACAATTGAGTTAGGAAGACAATGCATTCACAAAAAGGAATGACAGGGACTAGAGTCATAAAAGGCTCAGAATCTAAAAGTGCTGCTCTGCAAGATGACCAGAGTGCTGTTCCCAAGCATCTGGGTACGGTAGGTCACAATAACATATGATTTCAGTGGTGGGGTTGTCCAATACATCTGACCTCCAAGGGCATTGTTGTAGTTATTATTGTTGTTGGTGGTGGTGGTCGTTATGGTGGTGTGTGTGTGCACACACGCATGTGTGTTTCTGTGTGTGTGTGTGTGTATGCATGGACACACATATACTCACACATGCACATATAAATAAATAAAATGAATGATATAACCTAAGTGACATGACAGTGTAAATCCTTTGAAACCCCCGAGTCAGAATGGAATACTTGTATTTTTTTTTTTTATATAGGAACTCAAACACTGGAAAATGACAAGGTAATGAAAAGAAAGGGGGGGGGGTAATCCCTAGAGCCAGACATCCTTGAAAGGCTTAGGGTGTCAAATATTTTCAGCTTAATCATCACGAGACAGAGAAATACTCCAGGAAACACTGACATTGAACATTGTAGGAGTGCAGTTTGTAGGGAATAAGATGTGAGGAGAAGAACATAGATAGGGATCCCTGATTTCATCAGACTGAGAAGCACAGCACAGCTGAATACAACAGGAGTCCCAGAATTGATTTCACAGTAATGATTCTGAGTCATCAAAAAAGAAAAAGTCCCATTTTCTGTTCTGATTTCTGTGTTTAATAAGGCAAGGAGGCATGTAATCCATTGGACAAAGACTTCCATTTAAAGTAGTTAAAATTTCTTGGAAAGTATTTTTGGTGTTTAAAGAGATAAGTGGCAGTTATCTGGAAAATTGTAGGTTAGTCAAACAGTGCAGTGTACTGAGTTAGGCATCTCCCATGCATGCTTTCCTGACATTTCTGTCTCTTGTTCCACAGCCACTCTAAACACAAAAATGTCCTAGGATACTAAAATTTGTGACAGAATGTGATACTTTTTCTTGGATACTTGATATTCTTGTACCCTTTAGTATAAATTAATATTGACAGAAATGAATGACTCCATATGGGCTTAGTGGCTCATATAATCTTAGCCCTTGGGAGCAAGAGATATGCAGATCCCTATGAGTACAAGGCTAGCATGTTCTATACACAGGGTTCAAGGATGACATAGATTACTATGTGTCAAACCTGTCTTGGCATTTCATGAAATGGAAAATGGAAAAATGTAGCTGAATGTTACTATTCCCCTCTCCACTTCCTTGTCCTTTAGGATATGAGCAGGCAATTGTTTTATTCTCCCATTCCTCAGACCATCCTGTTTTTGCTACCATGCTTTCCCTGTCATGATGTGATTCAAACCATGAAACAAAGGAAATCCTTCTCTTAGATGCTTCATCAGGTGCAACATCACAAGAACAAGAAGGGTAAAAATACACACATAATAACAAGTCATGTATTCACTATGAAAAGACAGCATCAATGGAACATGAACGAGTTAGCAATGTGTTTATTTTTTTCTAGAAGTGAAACTTTTGGGTTAGGTATTAGCTCCATTGGTAGAGTGTTTTCCAACCATGCACAAAAGCCATGAGTTTGATGGCCAGTACCACAAGAGAAAACAAAACAATAGTGGCACACACATGTACTCCTGGCACGCCAGAGGTGGAGGAAAATTAGTTAGAAATTCAGGGTTATTCTCAGCTGCATAGTGAGTTCAAAGCAATTGTATGCTACATGAGAACTTCCATTTTAATAACAGAATAATTCGTTAAAAATGAAAATTTACTTTTATAATCATATCTATTGAAGCATTTCTTCTTCAGGCAACATAAATTCTGTGAACATAGCGTTGCCTATGCTTATTTTCTTTAGACCTGTGCCTGGTGCTTCCTCCTTATATATGCTTTGTTCTAGACATAATGTATCACTCTTAAATTTATGTACTGTCATTTTTTTGTAATTTCTGATGTGATGTCATCTTCTATCTCTCAAACAAACAGAAAATAGTTTCCAACTACCATACTTTCCATGTCTAGGTCAAATGCTCTTTCTTTAAATGCTATTTCTCTTTTAAAAACCTCTTCATTTCCACAACTGTTGATGATAAGTATTGTTAGGTCATCTTTCTGAAGAAACAGAGACAAGTATGGACTCAACAGACAGTCCCTGATTATCAAAGCCAAGACTCATAGCTTTATTTGGGTCATACCGCTCCTTAAAACAGAGTGACCAAGTGCAGTATAGCCCATTTCTTGTCAAAACCTCTTTTTTTAAAGGCTTAATTATAGTTTGTTGTTGTTGCTGTTGTTTCTGTTGTAATAAAACATCATTAACAAGAGAAACTTGAGAAGGAAGTTTACAGTTCTCAAGTGACACTCCATAAGTGAGAGAAGTCAGAGCAGGAACCTGGAAGGAGGAACTGAAGCAGAGGTCATGGAAGAAAATTGCTTATTGGCTTGTTCCTCCAGGTTTTCTCAGGTTTATTTTCATGTTTTTTTTTTTTTTTCTTATGCACCTGAGGACTACCTACTCACAGGTAACACCACCTGTAATAATCTGGCTCTTCCACATCAATAATTAAGAAAATTATCCTCAGAGACATTTTTTAAATTAAAATTTCCATATCTCCAATGACTCTAGCATATGTCAAGAAAAAATATAGCCAGGATATTTGCATGTACCTCAACGTATCATGAGGATGGGTAAGGCCTTACCTGGTGTGTTAAGCAAGCGTGATCTTTTGCAGTGGTATGCCACCTCCTGTTCACAATGCTCTGAGCCATCAATCAGAGCCTCTAGCTGCTCCATACTGCCACCATAGTCTAAGGTCATGACATAGGGCTTCTCAGAATCGGAACCCTTTACCCGAGTCAGCTCTGTATTGTTGTGTTGAACTGTCATCCAAATCTTGTCCTCTGCACAGACAACAATGCAAAGTGGGGGAAATTAGAAGTAAAGCCCAAAGATGAGTACATAAATACTGAGGCACTCAAAGTACAATAAAATCTCCACCTGAATGCTCTATATAGACAATAGAACCAAAGCATCCTATTCCTTATAGAAGGTATAAGAATTTTATTTCTTATAGGGTTCTACATCAAGTTAATATAGAGGCAAATAATCTCAGGGGCTATGCTTATGAATCCTTGTTCCAAAAGTTGCATACTATCATTTAAAGGCCATTAATAATTTAAAGTTAACAAACACAGTTTTCCTCCTTATCCATAGTGAGACTGTTCAAAAACCTTCTAAGCACCTGCTGGTACTCAACTATCTCACATAAAATGGTACAGCATTTGCATATTATATACACTTACCTTATACTTTAGATCATCCAATATTGCTTTCTATATGTAATAAAACACAAATTCTATGTAAATAGTTTTTATACAGTATTGTGTAAGAAAATTTGACAAGGACTAAATGCCTATGCAAGTTCATTACAAACACAGTCCCAGAGATAATTTTTTAAAGAACTTTTAAGTATCAGAATGAAAATAACAGCTACAGATAATAAGTATGTGTAAAACAACACATCATTATAGAGGATGTAAGCACAATCATCTGGGTATTAACTCTTAACTCTTAAGTGACAATACAAAAATGTTGGTCATTCTGGCATAGGCTTGTAATTCCAGTGTAGAGAGAGGTGGATGACTGGGTCTTGTTGGCCATACAGCCTAGCCTATTCAGAGAGTGTCAGGGCAATGAGAGTTTTTTCAAAGGAACAAAAAGGGGTTGGAAAGATGGCTCATGAAGTCAGAGTACATTTATCTTGCAGGGGACCCAAGTTCAGGTCACATAATACAGATTAGGTGTTCACAACCACATATGACTCTATCTTTCAGGATCCAGTTCTCTCTTCTGGCTCCCACACACAGTTACACTCTCGTGCACAGATACCCCAATACAGATACACACTTTCTTATTTCCAAATGAAAAAACAAAAGATGAATGACATCTGAGAAATGAGACCTGAGGTTGTCCCTTGGCCTCCAAATACATGCAAACATACATGCACATAAACAAAGATTGTGATTGTTATTCTTGGTTGTCAACTTTACTATATCTGGAATTAGCTAAAACCAAAGCAGCTGGGTACACGTGTAAGGGATTTTTCTTAACTAAATCATATGAAGTAGAAATATCCACCCTTTAACTCAGATGTTTTGAGGTGAGATAATCCATGGGCCACACATTCTGGAGGCAGCCTATATAATGGACATAGAAGGTAGAAGGTTTTCCTCTTTACCTGCCGGTCCTCATTCTGACTGGAAAGTTCATTTGTGGCATTAGAACCTACGTCTTAGGGATTGTGGCATTTACTGAAAAACATCAAAGGTGTCCAACTTCAGGGACTACAGTATTCTGGGACTTTCTGTTGGTAGACAGCTATTGTTGGACTATCTGGACAACAGTCCATAAGCCTCTCTAATATATACTATATTTACACATTCTGTCAGTACTTCTGAATAACCATGACTAATACAAAAATCATATACAAATACAAACAAAAGTTATCTGGAAATTGTTATACTGAATGAATGCAAGGACATTAGGCTTGTTCAATAAGTACAAAACAGCAAAATGAGGACAAATGTAAAATGTGGGTAAGAAAGACAAATTTGGGTTTAAAGGTAGAGAGATTTTCACTTGAAATCCACTTTTGCCAGCATAAAACTTAGACTGGTCATTTCAGTGTTGTAGTCAATTAAAACATGCAATAATACAACCAGGGTGGCAGTGCCCACTACACAGGCAGGCTACAGGAATGCTAATACAGAACAGAAACCAATACCATTAAGTTGCAGGACCAGCTGGAAGGTGACTCAGCAGCTAATACCACCTACTTTTCCTCCAGTGGTCCCCTGTTCAGTTCCCCGTACCCAAGTATCATGGTGCATCAACACCTATAGTTCCAATTGCAGGGGATCCAATACTCTCTCTGGCCTCCAATGAAACTACACTCAACAGTACACATACCCACACACAGACACTCAGGAATAAACATTTAAAAAAATAGATCTTAAAGTTGAAATGTACTACTGTGTGGAGTATGTTGAACACTGTTGTGATAACTTGGAGGAAAACATTTACTTCAACTTCACATGCAATTTACTTCTGAGTATCCTCAGGGGATTAAAACAGGGGAGGAAACAGGAAGGTGTGTAATTCATTTGCCATCAGAAAATTTTCCTCACATAATTGCAACATTATTCTTCATAGATTTAAAGAGCCAAAAAGGAACTGAGCAGAGAAATCATGTGGTTTCTTCCCTCTTATACCCTCTTAGTTTTGCAAATGGGGAAACAAAGTCCATAAAGAAAACCAATAACCCACAGCATTTCTTTTACAGAACACTGACAGGAAAACATGCTAACAAGCCAAAGGCAACTGTTGTTATTGACTGTAAATGGGAGGACTAGGGTCATTGTTGTGGTTTTCATCTAAAATAAAATGGAAAGAGCTGACTGCTTGGATGTACTGTACTAATTCTTCCCAGCAATTCTTTCTATGACCTGCAAAAAGTTCTTTCATCTCCCTACATTTCAGTTTCAGTATATTAGATGAAGGAAGATAGAAATTGTTTGGTTTGGTTTTAATACTTTCCTAAAGATTTTCCAACTTGAGAATATTATCATAACACCCAATGAGATTATTCTCAGCAACTATAAGTTATGCTAAGAATAATTCAATAAACCAACTAATTGATAACCACATGTTCTCAGAGAAACATGTGCTTTGCTATTTTAAAATAGAATTGCACTTCTGTAAAGTCTAGTGAAAAAATTTATTCCATTGAATTTACCCTATGAGCATATACAGGGGGAAGAGGTCCCTCTCATACACAGTCATAGTGGAGGGGAGTAAGTGGAAAATGGGAGGGATGGAGGAATGGGAAGATACTAAGGATGGGATAACAATTGAGAAGTAATGTGAATAAATTAATAAAATATATTTAAAAAGAATTTTAGGTCTCAAAAAATAGCACAAACTCATATTGTTAAAGTTGTTAAGAGAATATTCACCTAACTCTAAAAATGTTGTTAATATCCTTTTTAGTTATGGTATCTAGAACTCAAGACCACCATAATAGAGATGGCACCACCCATAATGGGTAGGGCACTCCTCATCAATGACTAATTAAGAAAATGTCCTACACATTTGCTTACAACTTAATCATATGGAGGATCCATGCTCTCTGATGATTCTGGCTAGTGTCAAGTTGACATGAAACTAGCAAGTATGAGATGCTATAAATGAGATATAGTAATGGATAACTTTGAAACAGCTGTGATATTTCTAAGAAGGTTTATGAGTATTATATTACATGAGGTTCATTAAATAAGAATAGAGGGGAGAAGGAAGGGATAGGGTTACCCCACAGAGAGAGAAGAGAGACAGAGGAGGATAGAAAGGAGATAAGAGGTAAAAGAGGATAAGAGGGTAAGAGCAATGTGTATTTTTAAGGTATATTGATGTAGTTATGCTACTGCCCCACATGCTAGAATATATTTCAGACATTATATATTATTTTTACAAACATTATAGGCCCAATTACATTTTAAATATTATTCAGTGAAATCAGGCTCTCAGTGAGACTTAGGATGATGTTTCATTTGTGTCATTTTGGTTTTCAAGTTATGAAGGGTATAGAAGCAAAGGTGTTCTTCCAACCAGATCTCTAGACATTCTACTTGGTTGCTTTGGCTCTCATTTCAGAAACTATAAATTGTTTACATACAGAGACAATTTAATTTTCTTTCAAATTTCCCCCATTACATCTGATTAGTACTATTATTATGATTATTATTATTAAAAATAGTAATTACAAATGCTACCTACTGTTCATCTGTTGCCATGGGGATTACCACTCAGAATGAATAATAAACAAAAGAAAGTTATTTTAAGAGATAAAGAGACAAGAAATAATTCTGACTATTAAAGCTACATTCTGCTTAAATATCTGTCTGCTTGTGGAGCCAAAAAACAAAACAAAACAAAACAACAACAACAAAAATCCCCAAAAATCTACCTCAAATACTGTAGGTTTTTTTCACAACACTTCTAAAGAAGAACCATCTACAGATTGCCAATGCCCCAAATTAGTGCATCAGTGCATTTTAATGAAAAATATTTTTAAATGTTTAAGAAATTAGAAAGGAAAATTTAAAATCCATAGAAGCAACTGAAATTGAAAGTAAAACTTAGCAGATCTTCTGGGACACAGCTATGGCAATCTATTCTTAGAGAAAATTGTATAATGACATGGGAAAATCAGATCTAAGGTAAGCAACCTAATGATGCCCCTTAAATCCTTAGAAAAACAAGAAGCAAATCACAAACCCAGTGGAAAGCAAGAACAATAAATGTTAAGGTGGAACATAGTGAAATAGAGACACAAGAAAATATAGGACATCAATCAATCAAAGTTGAGACTTTGAAAAATTGTTAAGTTTGATAAACCCAGACAGACAGACTTAGAAAGAAGACCATTTTATCAACATCCAAGATGAATAGGGAATTATTAGAGTCTTTTCCAGTTAAGTCCTGATCATGTTACTGTTAATACAAGTCCAGGAACCTATGTTGTAGGACCCACCTTCCCTTCAACCTTTATAATGGGAAGGATGACAATTGGTGTAAAGCAATTTCCACCTTCTTTAAAAGCCACAGAGTTCTGTAAAGAGCTGTTATTTCTCCCAAGAGTACCAGCCCAGCTGCTTGGGGAGGAATGCATATCTGTCTGTTGTTCCTATCACAACCAGATGCTTTTAGAACAGGGCTTCTCTGTTTGTGGGAACATTCATTACCAGTTCCAGGCCACAGCACTCCTTGCGTTAGCTGTGATGTACACAGTATAACATCCATCATCCCTCTTCTACCTGACTGTGGTGGCCACATTTATGACTTCTAGACAACCTACTTGACTGTGATTTATCCTCTCAGTTCACTCTAGCCTTCTCTTTATAGGTAGCATTTATGAGGAGTTATTTTTCTTTTTCTCTGGTTTTAAAGCAGATAGCATGATCAAAGAGATCCAGGAAATCTGTTTTATGGTCTAACAAGTTGGTGGATTAGATGCCACATATACTGAATCATATTTGGTAGCTATGAAATTAAAAAAATGTTATCTGTCTAGGATATGCAGGGCTTTTTTTAGTGACATTCTCCAGTGTGGCATGAGGGCTACAAGGTGAATAAATACTGTAGACCCTGATCTCAAGAGTGTATAGATGGGTGCTGAGGTTTAGTTCAGTTAGTTATATGCTTACCTAGCAAGAAAGAATACTTGGATTTGATCTGCATCCCCACATAAACGATATAAGATGATATATCCCTGTAATTTTTGTACTTAAATAGGGACTCATGAGTATCAGGAATTCACAACCATCCTCAGCTACATAGTGAGTCCAAGGCCATCTTGTATACATGAGACCATACCTAAAAAATTGGTTGGCTGAAGGTAGAATTTTTTTTATATTGCTTTCCCATTGAGATGCATATCTAGTATAGCAAATGGAGAGGCTAGAGGACTGATCTTAACGTTTTATCCTTGTAGCTTGCATAGACAAGAATACTTTCAAGCCAAATTATAAATTGTATTTTGTGAAAAAAAAAACAGTGATGCTGTGGGCGGTTCTTGCAGTCGTCTTACAAGTGTTCATTTTCTCTCTGTCTAGAGACCTTTTCATGGTCTCTTGTCACTTAGACTGATCATAAGCAACTATTTTTTTAAAGAATACTTTAAAAGAGGGTGGAGATATGTCTTGATAGTGAAGATATATTGCTATTCTTACAAAAGATCCAGGATTAATTGCCAGCACACACATGTAGATTTGCAACGATCTGAAAGTCAAGTACCAGGGGATTTGGAAGCCTCTTTTGGCCTCCACAGATGGCAGGTATGCCCATGGTACATGTACACAAATACAAAAAAAAACTTCTCATGCCAATAATATTAAATAAATAAAACATTTGAGCAGTGTTAGTGCAGGCCTTTGGAAGGCAGAAGCAGGCACATAATATTTGTTAGTTCATGGCCAGCCTGGTCTACAGAGTGAGTTTCATAACCACCAGAGATACACAGAAATCCCCTGTCTCAACATAAATAGCAGACTGCCAATAAGAGACTTGATACCCTAGCATCATATTCAGGGGAGGAGGTCCCCCTTAGTCACAGTCATAGGGAAAGGGAATGGGGTGAAAGTGGGAGAGAGAGAGGAATGGGAGGATGCATGAGCTGGGATAGCAAATGAGATGTAATATAAATTATTTTAATTTTCAATAAAAATGTGTTTAAAAAAAGAAATTAAAAAACATTTATTTGTTTATTTGTTTATTTATTTATTAAGTATGTGTGCCCATCTGTGTTCAGGTAAATGTATAGGCACCCACATGCAACAATGCATTTATGAAGGTCAATGGGATTGAGGTTACATCCTTAAATATGTACAAAGGCCTTTACTCCCTGAGAAAACTGGTTGGCATTTAGCCGAGAATGACCTTGAATTTCTGACCATTTTGTCTTTTTCTCTTCAGTGCTGGTCTCAGATATACTTTACCACTACTTGATTTACGCATCAAGAACTGGGGATGGTACTCAGGGCTTCTTACTAACGAGGTAAGCACTCTACAAACTGAGCATCATTTCTAGTCCTTGACTTAGAAGTTTCTGTGTGGTCATGGAAGAATATTGTGGCAGACCTTATTTAGGTCCAGTTTGAAGACGAAAACAGCTATTCACTCAAATTTACTTCCAGTTTCAACATGTGTCATTTTTACTATTGAGTGGTGGTAGTCTTGACCCTTAATCTTTTACAACCTCTCTTTCTACAGATGAAAATATGAAAGGATCCCTTTTTTACATTTTACCATGTGAGTTAAATGAGATAAACTCTCTGAATGTATAACCCAGGACTCTCAGAATGAATACTGTTTCATAACCCTCCATTTAGACATGTGAAGATATTAATATCATTCCACAGAACTTTCTGAGACTCTGTCAAGTGCAAAGTATTTGTCTTCATCTAAAGAAATGGTAGCAAAGGGTACCATTTACACTTGCCTTTCTAAGACCAAAAGAAGACAGGTCATTTCATCACTGCCTCCTCTCTCTCTCTCTCTCTCTCTCTCTCTCTCTCTCTCTCTCTCTCTCTCTCTCTCTCTCTCTCTCTCTTTATCTGTTTGATTGATTGTCTTTGTCTCTTTGCCTCTCTGTCTTTCTCTGTATTATATGTATTAGATGAGTATCTATGCACATGGTTGATTAGAGTTGGTATTCTCAACTGTTTTCCTCTTTACCTACCAAAGCATGGTTTCTCACTGAACATGGAATACACTAATTAAGCTATTACATGCAAATTTTTTTCCTAGTGACTCTGAATATCAGACTATGGAGTGCTAGAACTAAAGATGTGCCACCACAACTGCCAAGCTTTCTCATGTAAATCCTGGGACTCCAAACTTTGGTCCTTACATATACATGCCAAGCTTCTCATATGCTAAACCATCTCCCATCCTCAAGACAGCTGTTTCTAACATATGTCTACCTGTCTATTCTGCTTATTCTCTGATTCTGGAGAAGACCACAAGAGAAAATCTCAGAGACAGTAAAATTAATTCACTTTTCAGTTGACACTCATTCTTCCAAGCCTATCACAATATAAATGACATTGTGTCTGTTACATGTCATACTGTGTGGGTAGCCTTTCTAACTCATAAGGTCTCTTTCATACGAATTAAAATAGGAAGAAAAAAGCTACATATGCTATAATAGAAAAGAGTGTCTCATAAACCCTTTTCTAACACTTTGCCATAGTGTAACTTCCCCTGCTGTAATAACATATCCTGACAAAAGTAAAATAGGGAAGGAAGATTTTATTCTGACTCACAGTTCAAGGCTATAGGAGAGCATTGTAGGGAAGCAATGGTAGCAGGAAAGTGAAGTACCTGGCCACATTGTACCCACAATCAGGAACCAGGGAGTGATCAATGCTTTTGTTTGGCTCACTTTACCATTTTTATACATCAAAGCCCAGGGGATGGTGACACCAACAGTGGATGAGCCTCCTCATCTCAATAACTTAATCAAGATAATCTTCCATAGCCATACCCAGAGACTAGGCTAAACTAATCAATCCTTTACCCCTGTGCCTAGAGACTTGAGTCTTAGATGATTCTAGATCCTGTCAAGATAATAATTTCTAACCACCAGCCACTCTACTCCCAAAACAGTTCTATGACTCACCACAAACCTAAGATATCAGGATCCTTCCCTGGCTTTTTATGATCTCAGCACTATAACTTGCAATCAGAAGAATAACACTTGGTTTTTAAAAGGCCTTTGCTTATATTCTTGACAGTTACCTTTTGAACATAACAGTACCCTGGGAAAAGGCAAATGCCCATTAGTAGATACCTGGCTGAATAAAGGGTTCTTAGCTGACATAGTGCAGTACAAGGAAGCCAGAGTAAAGTATGGCATTTCAACGGATCTAAACTGCTTTCTCTTGTATACTGTCAAGTGGCCAATATAAGTACCAATGCAGAAAGAGGATGCTAATCATTGTGCTTTAGCAAGTGAGAAGATGAACACACAGAAAAAATATAAAATAGCATAAACATATATCCAGAGGTGATGAACAAAAATAGATTGAATGTAACAAGAGAGGGAGATTTCTCTGACCAGTTATGGTGTGAGTTTGGTATTTTGACTTTTCACCTTTTTTTTTTTTTTTTTTTTGGTTTTTCGAGACAGGGTTTCTCTGTGTAGCCTTGGCCATCCTGGACTCACTTTGTAGACCAGGCTAGCCTCGAACTCACAGCGATCCGCCTGCCTCTGCCTCCCGAGTGCTGGGATTAAGGGTGTGCGCCACCACACCCGGCTGACTTTTCACTTTTATCAGATTAGGAAACATCTAAAAATTAGTTTACTCCTAGGTGTGTCTGTGAAAGTGTTTCCAGAGGTGATTGAGACTCTAGTCTCCAGGCACTGAAGTAAAGGATTGACTGCTTTGATTGCTATCATTCATAGTTTTTAACATTAAAACATTTTAACTTCTCACATAAATGAAATCAAATGGATGAAGCAAGTGTAAGTCTGACTACAGAATATTAACTGGTAAAATCTCCTAAATCAACATTAAGATGTTAAAACAAATCACAGAACTAGCCAAAAATTAAATGATGTAATTTTGATGACAGTGTTTTTTATAATAGTAAACTTTTGGCATAATATAATCTAAGGATGAAAGGTAAATAATGCTCAAGGAAGTTTTTAAAATGAGTCTGTTATTGGTCCTGATGCTATAGATGTGGTTCTAAGCCTTTTTGGTCTATATTGTAGAATGGAGTAAATGAAAAAGTATATTGATGTTATGGGACAAGTCTCACGGGGGGGGGGGGGCATATGAGGAAGAAACCACAATCAAAGAAATACTAATGATTTTGAGTTTACATCACTGGCAGCTTCACTGAACTTGTAACATAGACCCACATACCCATGCACATGTAATTCTTCACTGTGCTCTTTGAAAAAGAAAAACAAAACTCACTGTGATGATCAAGCCTATTATCTAGAACTTGATTTCCAAGTCTTCATAATAAGGAATATACATTGTCAGGAAAACAGCTGGATCTGCTGTATAATAGGATAAATTCAATGTTACATTTTGTAAGTTTGGATCTCTTGTTTGTAATGATTTATATTTTCAGGATATAGTGGACAAGGCTCTTAGCATGTCAGAATGAGGTTTCTGACTGTGTGAATTGAGGCTCTCAATTAACCTCCATGTGGCTGGTGCTATGCTGTAAGCTGGTGTCTAAGACTGTGTAAAAAGGTAAAAGGTCAACTGTGCACCAGCACTCACCTCTCTCTGGTTCCTGACTGCAGAGGCAATGTATGCAGCCATCTCTTACTCCTGATATGATGCACTCTCAACCTGAAATTTCCCCAGACCAGAAGCTCTGGTACTTCACTGCCTGAAATTCAGTCCCATATACCGAGTTCATGTGTAGAGCAAGGCTACAATTTGCAGTTTGCAAATGAGCTCTGGTCCAGACTCTGGCGACTGGGTTTCCATCCTCTGTGGGCCAGTGAATGAATAGAAGCCAGACCCACCTATGATCTGCACTGTGTGGACCCCGCTCACCTAGTTATCTCCAGTTCTTGTGGTCTGTGGTTCTCTGCAAGGTCCCTAGTCTTCTCCCTGTAGATCAGATACAGTAATTTTTTTGTGTTCCACCATCTTGGAATTTCTTCTTCTTCTTCTTCTTCTTCTTCTTCTTCTTCTTCTTCTTCTTCTTCTTCTTCTTCTTCTTCTTCTTCTTCTTCTTCTTCTTCTTCTTCAACTTCTCCAATTCACAAAATTTCAGCAAAAGTAGGATTTGGGGACTGGAGAGATGGCTTTGTGGTTAAAAGCTCTAGCTGAGGACATGAGTTTGACACGCAGCAGCCACAGGTGGCTCACAACAACTACTCAGTTTATGGGTGCCATTCCTAGGACCTTTTTCTTTAGACTATCAGAACCCAGATTGGCAATTGGTTATCAGTAGTTGCATAATCCACTATGTATCAAAATTAACATCCTTTTCAGGGGTTACCTCAAGAAAACTTCCTCCTGGCCTACAGGTTAATGGGAATGACTGTAGTTTACAGCGCCAGTGAATTTGCTCTGAGTTGTCAGTACTGTTTAATTCCTCAGTCTGTACTTTCTTATATTTCCTCCAAAATATATGTCACAACAATTAAAGGAAAACAAATATAAAGTCTCTGCAGAGATGGCTGACTTAGTAAAGTGCTTGCTACGCAAGCATAAAGACTCAAGTTTAGACTTCTAGAATCAGTATTGGGTAGGCAGAAATAGATTGACGTGAGCTGACTGGACAACCACCCAAGGTGAACTGATGAGGTTCAGGTACAGTTAGAGACTCTGTCTCAGAAACTAACATTCAATGGCCTAAAGAAGCTCTTAATCTTGACTTTTGGTTTATGCATTTTAATAAACATATGTATGCTCATCCACATAAGCATGATCACACATACACACCTATGTACCTCTAACTTTTATGCTCATGTTTAATATATACATGTATATATGTATATATGTATATATACATATATCATATAACATACATAAAGAGACAGACAGAGTAGAAAGACAGATATAGAGGAAAATAGATACACACACACACACACACACACACACACACACGGGAAGAGAAATGAGAGGAGAGAGAGAGAGAGAGAGAGAGAGAGAGAGAGAGAGAGAGAGAGAGAATAAAAAGAAAGGAGAAGTTTTGGAAATAAAGAATTTCTAGATTGAAAACAAACAACGTGTCTTGAAAATCAAATCCCAAACATGAGGAGTCTTAAATTTTTGAATGAAAATACTCAACAAACAGAAGATACATTTGTACGTATAATGCCAAAATAGTTTCTTGTGATTCACAGTAATTATACTATATAATCATCAGAGTAAACCTGCAAACAGGGGTTGCATCTTCTTCACACTGCTGCTTAGGAAATGGTGCGATCCCCAATGTGAAATGCAGATCACTGCACATCAGGCTCATAGCCATTCTACAAATAACAGTTGTTTTTAGTACAAAATCAGCTCAGGGGCTGGGGACATGGCTCATTAGGTAAACAGTACCTGTTGATCAAGCTGAGGGCGTAATTTTATATCCCCAGTGTCCACATAAAAATCCATGCATGACCATCTGTGCTTATAACTGCAGCATTGTGGAAAGGAGAGTCGGGGGGGTGTTGGGGTCTTACTAATCAACAGTTAATTTCCAAGTTCAAGAGAGGCCTTCTCTATACATATTTCTGTTTCCTGATCTCTGTGCACATATATGGGGAAATGTGCTCATACATATGTGTATGCATATACACACACACATATAAACACAAACCTCCTCACACATACACAAAACCTGACTCAAAATGCAGCTTTTCAAAGACACCTTGAATGACCAAGTTTCTTTATCTCTTTATATACATTTCCTACTGGTTTCTCTTTCTGTGCTACCAATGGCTTCCTACTCTATTTACCAAACTGGGTCTAAAATATCTGGGTAATACACCAGGCTTCTCTTAAAAAATTTTGAACAGAATAGATTTATTCACTTTGTGATTTTGTTGCTAAACTCAGGCATAATAAGATATAGTTTGTTTGAGATATTTTGCATAATTGACTTAAGGAATGATCCATAAAATACTAAACCCATAAAAATAAATGATGAAGTAAATAACTAAGAATTAGAAATACATAATTTATTGAGTAGAGTCTACAACTCCAATGTCAAAGTCATGCTTAACTTTACACTGAGAATAGGATCAACTTTAATAGCAATTGAGAGAGTCACAAAATAATCTGAGGTATAGGGAGATGGCTCAATTGATAAAATGCTTTCCTCACCAGTACAAATACCAGAGATTCATCAGTAGAAACTTAGATGTAAAGCCAGGCATGATAGTACTGGGTTGAAACAAATAAGACAACCCTAGAGTGTCTGGCCAGTTGGTCCAGGTGAATTAGTAAGCGTAAGACCAACAAGTAACTATATTTCTTGTTCAAAAACAAAAGTAGGTGGCACTCAGAGAACAACATTCAAGGTTTTCTTCTGTCCTCCACATAGAGGCATACACAATAGACACACAGAGACATAGACACACAGACATACACACATACACACACACACACACACACACACACAGAAAGTATATTTTTAAATTTTAATTTAATTTAAATATTTAATTTATTTGTATTTATGAGTTTTGTAAGGAAATAAATAGGATTTATTCACTGTGTGATCATTAGTGCCAAGCACAAACAACCTTAGCATGTAATTTTCATAAATTAATTTCTACATAATTGAGTAATGCATAAATAACTGAGCACATAAAAAATATATGATGGAGTAAATAAATAAAAGATTTGGCAAATAGATAAATAGATGAGAGATTAATAAAGAATTTGAGAAATTTGTGGGCTAATAGAGAGATAAATTATGAAAGAATTATAAGCCCAGTGTCAGGAAATCTTGAGAGCTAAGGCTTCCCCTCCTCACTAATCTCCTCCAGTGTTCTTGGACTCAACAGGCCCTGCTAAATGGATGTGTGAAAGGAATTTCTCTAAGTGGCTGTTAAAATTTTTGGCAATTTGAAGGTGATAATGCTTTAATTTCAGGGTAATGCCACAGCTTTATGACTTAGTACTTTACTTAATAGCTCAATTTAGCAAGAGATTATGCCTTCTTCTGCTAGCCCAGAGAGATCACTTCAAAGCAGAGGCTTCTACAAATTGCACTAAGATCCACTGCAGGACTTAGCTTGAGATACCAGCCTTCTGGAAGCCCTGTCAGGACCATACTTCTGGCAACAGCATGATACATAAAATGCTACCTCTTTTATCTGGTGGATGGCTGTTTTTTAGCTCTTCAGAGAACCCTTCATTACAGAAATCAACTGTCCCTCGGAAATACAAGCCACAATATAAATTGGAATGACATAAAGATACAGCAACACTAATATTATTCCAAGTGATTAAACTGCAAGTGAGCCACAGCACACACATCACTCATGAGTGGATCACCACCAGTAAACCAGCTTTGAAACTTCTCTCAGGATGAGCTAAACACACTGTCCATGAAGACTGGTCTTGCTATTTGGGTGCATCAGTGTGAAGATGTGAGAACTGTCCTTATCCCATCATCTGATAAGATGCTCAGAATACTGTGTAGACTTATTTTGTCCTTTGAATTTTTATATTTTTTTATTATAATTATTTTCTGTGAATCAAAATCAAGACCCTTGTTCAATATACTTTAGTCCAGTTTCTTGTGTATAGCTGGCTTTTTCTTGCTACTTACAGAAAAGGTTTCAGGATTATTCAATATAAAGTATTCACTAATAATTGGGAACATGCCCAAAAGGAGATTGGGATAGATGCGAAGACACCCTACTGAGAATCTAGGTATGAGAAATATGGGAGTTGCAAAAATAGAAGGACCCACAGGGTCCTGGAAACCTACAAGAAGAACATCGTTTTGGGTGGATTGGGGTCCAGGAGCGTCTGCTCAAACTATTGCACTAACCAAAGACAAAATAGGCAGTAAACACCAAAGCCCTACTCTGATCTACCCAATGAACAGGACAGCCTCCACAGTTATGTGGAGACCGGGGACTGACTCTGACATGAACTCTGGTGCCCCATATTTAATCACCTCCCCTTGGTGGGGAGCCCTGATGGCACTCAAAGAAAGAATAAACAGGCTACCAAGATGAGACTTGATAGCCTATGACCATATAGTGGGGGAGGAGTTCCCTCTCGGTCTTAGACCTAGGGGAGGGGAATAGGGTAAAAGCAGGAAGGAGGGAGGAATGGGAGGAAACAAGTAAGAGGATAACAATTGAGTTGTAATCTGAATAAATTAATAAAATTAAAATTAAAAAAATAAAATAAAGCTGAAGCTTTATTAACAATGCCCACCTGGTTCTCTCTGTCTCTCTCTGTCTCTCTCTCTCTCTGATTGTATGTGTAAATTTACACATGGTGGCATGTGCACATGTATGGTGACAATAAGCAGATAGGGTTTTCATTAATAGTATTCCATCTTGGTTTATGAGACAGTCTCTCATTGAATTCAGATCCATTGATCAGCTATATTGTTGAGGCAATGCTCTCCAGGGATCTGCTTTTACCCATTATCTAAATCTGATATTACACATTCTCACTTTTACACTGGTTTCTATGTAGTTGGCAGGGACTCAAACTCGGTTTTTGTGTTTAAACAGCAGGGGACATTTCATATTGGGCCTTCCTCAAGACTCAATGTCAAAATTGTTTCTATATTTCCAGTGGCACTTTGGCTAGAATAGTAACTCAACACAAACAAATACAGCCTAATATAAGAGAGCTTGTTATAGGCCTTCTGTGACAGAAAACACTGCACTTAGAGCAAGTGCTTCCACTCTAGCAGGTGTAATTGCTCTCCTCTTTTTAGTACTCATAGCATTATTCTGGAAATGTTCTAGCTCCTTTGAAGATGAGCGATTTCATAGGTAGATATATCTAAGTAGATATTCAATATATGGTCTCAACTCAAAGGACAATTTTTGACAGCAGTACTGTGTGTGTGTGTTTCTCTCTCTCTCTCTCTCTCTCTCTCTCTCTCTCTCTCTCTCTCTCTCTCTCTCTCTCTCTCTCTCTCTCTCTCTCTCTCTCTCACTCTCTCTTTGTGTGTGTGTATATATACATGTACACATGTATGCATGTGTGTGTGTATTCCAGAGAATAACCTTGAGTACTGTGTCTTAGGAACAAGTCACTCATTGCCCTCTGACTAGCTGATTGAGTTATATTTGTTGGCTACTGAGACCCGAGGGATTCACCTGACTCTGTCTCTCCAGTACTAGGATTATAACCATGTGCCAGCAGAGTTGATTTTTTGCAAGTGCCAGCAAAAAGTTGCATTACACATGCCATGAAACAAACAACTTACTTTGATTTTTACCATTTGTCCAACACTATAAGCATACTCAAACTGTGAGGAAAAAGTAATGTCCATGTGTATCTTCTTATGTTCTCAATTATTTTCATTCACCTTATACTGACAGACATGTGTGGAGCCAATGAGTACACCACAGCCACTGCTCTCACTTCAGGAAGCAAGGCTAATGACTGAGGCCAAACTGTGTGGACATAGTTTATCCTTGCAGTCAACACCGGAATGATAATCTATTACTTCAACCACACTTCACATTATAGCTAGAAATATTGGAGAGACCTTCGTCACAATATCTTGTCTACTCCATTATGCATGCTTTGATAAGTTTTAATGAAAAGAGGCTGCTGATGAGCAAAATCGAATTGGAGAACCATAACAGCCTGGTGTAGCATTGGGAAATTCTAATGGAGGCTTGGATATGGATTATGAACTGTTTGAGAATAAAAAACAAGTTTTGATTTAGAAATCTGCCTAAATATCTTCTGCAAATTCTCTGTACTCCTTTTCTATTGCTCTACATATATGAAACTGGCATTGCCTCTGTTGTGATAGGGATGGAATGTGTTTTGACAGTGGCTCTACACAAACAATGTTTCACATAAATATGCAATTTACTAAAAAGGAAAATGCTTCTTCTGGGCAATAAATATATTGTAATAGAAGGCAAAGTATCTGTTAACAATAAAAAATTTATAAATTCACTACAAACTGAGTTCTAAGGAAAATATTTTAAAATTGCACAAACTGACTGTAAGCTGGGGTATGAACTAAGTGTGGTCAGAGATTCCCACTCTTCCAAATGGGCTCCATCCTTAGAAATTTTCCCCAGAAAGCTTCTCCCCAGACTTCTCTAGTCTTGAAAATAGAATGACCATTTAGAACAGGTAGAGACTTTATTGTTTTATCTCTTATGCTAAGAATGTTATATAGCATTCCATCATGTGGACAATTGTGAGTAGAAGTGAGGGTTGATACTATAATCACAACATAACATCAGATCACTGTTTCGATTGCTTGGTTTAGAAAAAAATGGAACTTCATGAGTGTGATGATTAATCATAGCTGCAAATTTGGCAGGCTTCAGTATTACAGAGGACCTTTAAGAAATCACACAACGACGTTAAGATATAGAATAAGGTTGTGAAAAGACCCACTGTAAATGTGAGTGGCACTATTATGTGGGCTGGGGTCGCATTGAGAACGGAAAGGAGAACATCAGCATCCATCTCCCTCTGCTCCCTGACTATGGATGTAATGTGACAAGGTGCTTGATATTTATACTGTCATGCTTGCTCTAAAATGTTGGCCTATATCTCCAAACTCTGAGACAGAATAAAGCCTGCCTTTCTTACTTTGCATTGCCATGTGTCTTGTCATATCACTAAATGAAGTAATTATACCAGGATATATCCTGAGATTTTCATATTAATCTTAAGAGAAAATCACTTTTATTATCTTCATTTTCTGATAAGGAAACAAAATCTAGAATGGTTAAATGACTTGACCAAATGTGCATGACTATAGTGTCCAGTCATTCGGATTTAAACTCCAGTGCAACTCCAAAACATGTATCACTCTCATGTTTGAAGATGAAAGGCATTGGGAAAGGCTGCGTAATAAATAAATTTCAGAAGGAAATGAAAAACAGGGAAGCATGTTTGACTTCTGGACTTAGAATTGAATTGCAAATCTTAAAAATGATATATAACCAGTTAATACTGAATACTAAGGCTGTTTTCAAAGCTCCTATCTGTTATGAACTTAAAGGGAAAGGGCTTTAGTCTAAGATACATTACATAATGTAGAAAAGCATAACAGAAGAAAGGGAGAAATGAAGCTTGAACTTGATTTCACTTTGCTTAGTACAGTAGAATCAATAAAGTAGAAAAAGTATGACCAAAGATTTGTCACAAGTTGTATTTGCCTACTTTTCCTTGATTAAACAAGATGCATGTGGTAGGGTGGTCTCTGCAGAGATTTATTTAAGACCACAGGTTAGGAGGCTCAATATGAAGCTGCACAGCATCTACTCAGGTAAAAGCAAAGAACTTCAGAAGGAGGAGGCTTATGTAAGAGAAAGGGATTATGTGCTAATACAGGAATCTAAAAAGACTAAGAGGTCAGTCTTGATCATTCATGAAAACAATCTCGTGAGAATTACCCAGGCTTGCAGTGATCTGTGTCAATCAAATGGCAAAAAGACAACCCATAGGAAGGCAGATTCCACTCAAGCAATGAAGTGCTCATATTATCTTTCTCTCATATAGCATGGAGCCTTTTTAAAGGAATTTGCTTAAATTTTTTTCTGGTAGAATTAACAGACATGATATTTGTAGATTCCAATTAAAATCCCTAGGATGGCTGAATTCAGTAATTGGCAACCATTCCACAACATATCATACATATTACTCAGCAGTAGGCATTTGTCTCCTTAGCCTTCCCTTGTAGCCAAAACACCTCTTTTATGGAAAGCATGGACCAGGAACAATTTTCATCTAAATGCTTTAGAAAGCATAGGACAAGTACACTTACTGAATTAGAATTTCCTGAGCTAGAGCATCTT
This sequence comes from Acomys russatus, assembly GCF_903995435.1. NCBI lineage: Eukaryota > Metazoa > Chordata > Mammalia > Rodentia > Muridae > Acomys > Acomys russatus. The sequence goes on from NC_067142.1 coordinate 14,985,446, forward strand.
CTGGGTATATTCCAAGGAGTGGAATAGCTGGGTCTTGAGGAAGCCCTATTCCCATTTTTCTGAGATAGCACCAGATAGATTTCCAAAGTGGCTGTACTAGTTTGCATTCCCACCAGCAATGAAGGAGTGTTCCTCTCTCCCCACATCCTCGCCAGCATGTGGTGTCACTTGAATTTTTGATCTTAGCCATTCTGATGGGTGTAAGATGGAATCTCAGAGTTGTTTTGATTTGCATTTCCTTGATGACTAAGGAGGTTGAGCATTTCTTTAAGTGTTTCTCAGCCATTTGATATTCCTCTGTTGAGAATTCTCTGTTTAGTTCCAAGCCCCATTTCTCAATTGGGTTATTCGGTTTGGTGGTGTTTAATTTCTTGAGTTCTTTATATATTTTGGATATTAGACCTTTGTCAGATGTAGGGTTGGTGAAGATTTTTTCCAGCACACAACAAAAAAATTTGCTCAACCATGTTCATAGCAGCCTTATTCATAATAGCCAGAACATGGAAACAGCCTAAGTGTCCGTCAGTAGAAGAGTGGATAAAGAAACTCTGGTACATATACACTATGGAATACTACTTAGCTATTAAAAACAAGGAATTCCCGAAATTTGTGGATAAATGGATTGAGCTAGAAATGATCATAATGAGTGAGTTAACCCAGAAGCAGAAAGAATCAAATGGTATATACTCACTTATATCTGCATACTAGCCCAAGGGGCATGTCCCACAAAAGCCTTCACTTACCAGGAAACTGGGACAGAGGGGAGGGCATCCTATTGGGACTCTAAATGAGAGACGCATGGGAGAATAGCAAAATAAAAGGATACAGAGGGTCCTAGAAACCTACAAGTAGAACAATATGATAGGCAGATTTGGGCCCAGGAGTCCCGCTCAAACTAAGGCACCAGCCAAGGACAATACAGGAGGTAAACTTTAAACCCCTTCCCAGATCTAGCCAATGGTCAGAATATTCTCCACAGTTGAGTGGAGAGTGTGATACGACTTTCTCACGTACTCTGGTGCCTCACATTTGACCATGTCCCCTGGAGGGGGAGACCTGGTGGCACTCAGAGGAAGGACAGCAAGTAGCCAAGAAGAGACTTGATACCCTATGAGAATATATACGGGAAGGTAATCCCCCTCAGGAACAGTCATAGGGGAGGGGAATAATGGGAAAATGGGGGGTGGGAGGAATGGAAGGATACAAGGGATGGGATAAACATTGAGATGTAACAAGAATAAATTAATAAAAAAAAATGATCATCAAAAAAAATAAAATAAATAAATAAAGAAAGAAAGAAAGAAAGAAAGAAAGAATTTCCTGAGCTAGCCTCTAATTCTATATTTTTTTACTAAAAATACACAAGTCAGTTATGAATTGAAAAGAATCAAGACACAATGAGAAGCCCAGCCCCAGACTGTGTGTTTGAATGGGACTAGCTATCAACAAGAACAGGAAACAATACAGTTTCTATTCTTGCTCTAACATGATTATAAACTAGGTAGCATATAACCACTCTTTATTAGATTAAGGACTCCAGAAACTAAAATAACTATCATTTTCATCAGCCAGTGTCTGCATCTTTGCATTCAGTTGGAAATATGGCTAAATTTGTCTTGTCATCATTTCTTGCACTTGTTCCATTGCATTCAGCTTCAGTATCTCATGTTCTGCCACAGGAACATCCAAGGCCTGATTTGTTTTCATATCCTCAGTGCTTTGGACACTATCTGGCTAGAAAGAAATCTATAAGTACGTTGCCTCATTACAGAGAATCCGAGGACACGAATATTCAGTAAGACATGAGAAGCCTGACTTTGCCGCTACATTACATGGTATATCTTGTGAAGACCAGGGCTTGAAATAAATTGTTTTGCATTTGAGTCTCTCTCTGTCTCTCTGTATCTCTGTCTCTCTGTATCTCTGTCTCTCTGTCTCTCTGTCTCTCTGTCTCTCTCTCTCTCTCTCTGTGTATGTGTGTGTCTCACTCTCTGTGTCTCTCTGTCTCTCTCTGTCTCTCCCTTCCCCCTCTCTCTGTGTCTCTCTGTTTGTCTCTGTCTGTCTCTGTCTCTCTGTCTCCCTCTCTGTCTCTCTCTGTGTCTCTGTCTCTGTCTCTCTCTCTCTGTGTGTGTGTGTGTGTGTGTGTGTGTGTGTGTGTGTGTGTGTGTGTAACAGATACAGATACAGAAAGAGTGAGACAAACCGAGAGAGGTATATAGGTATATGCCAATTAATGACAATCATATTGGCACTGCTTGAAAAACTAAATGATTAAAATTCTGCATAAATGTTTGACACTATTTAATTATATTATAAAATAAACTAATCATGAAAGGAATTTTTAAGCATTCATTTTACTTGTGGGGGGGACACATGTGCACTAGTGTGATTATGTGAAAGTCAGAGAATATGTTGGAATCTTGTTAGAATCAGTTCTCTCCTTTCACCACATAGGGTACAGGGATTAATTTTAGGTCATCATGTTTGACACCAAGTGACTTATTTGCAAAACCTGTGGGTTCTTCAGGTGACATTTCTAAACCTGTGTAATTGATTTATAAAGAAGTTACCTGTTCTTAGGATATTGCTTAAAAATCACATTACCTCTTTGATGATGATGATGATGAAGACAACGACGATGACAATGGTGATGAAGATGATGATTTACTAGGGAACTACAATACCCAGAAAACGAAACTACACCTATACTGTATATTGTGCAAAGCTTATTGACTACTTGAAATTTTAGTAATTTCTTGGACAATTTTGGCAAACTGAACAGTATTTCATTACCAAACTCTATGCATATCCTAACATTCTAATGACTGTCAGGCAAGTTCTCTAGAAATATATGAAAGACTTCTCTATTTTATGAATCCAAAGGCCAAGAAAGTCATCAGATAACATGTGAGGCTTAGAACAAAGATGTCTTAGCTTTACTGAAACCCCCCTACCTGATGACTGAGTGGTATATAGAAAAATATGTTGACTTACAACTGCCATAATAAAACCTTCATTAAACCATGACAGAGCATGAAATTTATGGTAAGCTAAATCTATGTTCTCAGCCCATGGTCATGCCTAAAATAAGCTATCTCTTAGTGCTTTCAAGGTGAAAGCTGTGCTTTTTAGGTCCTCACTAGATGGTCCAAAACACCTGATTATCTACGATCCTCACTATTCCTTGGTGTATATTCATCTTGAAGCTCAAGATGGTGGGACTCATCCAGATACAAGATCCTTCTATGAATGGAGTTCCCCTTTGTGAATCAAAACTTCCCATTGACTTTCATGCCTTGATTCTATGTATTTGTTTTAGTTTCCATCTTCTTTTCTTCTAGTAGTTGAGTGTTAACAGAGAAGATGTCCTTGGCAAGTCCTATAGAGAACACTTCACGACTCATTCCTAATTCTGGGAAAAGTGTTATGACCTCCAAGTTATCTCTTCTTTTTATATTGAAAATAACTAAGCTAATTCCTATCACTTGTCAAGACAACATCCTTCCACCATGAAGCTAGTCCCTCATGAGGATGTTTTTGTTTAATCAGGTGTCCATTTTCAAAAACTCCCTTCCATTTCATACCACCAGTCACCCAGGTTAAACATTCTTGGAAAGCATTGCCCTTACCAGTAATATTGCAGTACACCTGGAGTGGTCCCAGTGGCCCGCTGCCATCCGAGTCGACATAGAAGTACCCAGCTGTGTTCCCTTGGTGTCTATACACCTCACAGGATTGCTCATAGATGGCTGGAAAGACACAAAGGCAAACTCTACTTGATTCTGAATATCCCTCTGCAGGAGTCAATATCTCATGAAAGGTAAATAACACCCAGACAGAAAGTGAGCATTTACCCAACTGCTGAAAATACTGAACCAGTGAAAAAGCTCAATGAGTCATAGAATTTGTTGCCAATTGTCATGATATGTGTTCTGTCTCTGGGACCCACACAGAGGAAGAAGAGAAAAAAACTACTGCATGTTCTTCTCTGATCCCAACATTTATTCTGTAGGAAACCCACAATCACACAAATGTAGTCATACAAACACACACACACACACACACACACACACACACACACACACACACTAAATATAATTTGTAAATATTTCACAAAGAACATGAACGCTAGAAATGAAACAGGTAAATTTTTGTTGTGTGGCTACAAAGAAGTGCCTGTTGTACTTTGGGAAAATGACTTTACACTTGCTGGCCAGACCTAAGGTAATTTCCATGACAAACATTTCCTGCTATTCTGTTACTCATGATTGTTTTAGGTAATTTTCTCACTGCTGTGACAAATTACTGACCAAAGAGCTTAAAGGAGGAAGGACTGTGTCTGGCACATAGTTCAAGTGGATAGTGGCCATGATGTAGAAGACAAGGCAGCAGGCATACATGCAGAGATTAAATTTTAAAAAGGCACTACCCATTGCAGATCCAGATTGATTTCTGAGGTAGAAGCCACTGGCCTCCTCAGCAGAGGTCTAGATGAAAAAGTCTTATTTTGAAGGTCTTAGGAAAGTAAACATAGCTTCACAGTAGTTGAAGAAGGGCTGCTGATCTGCTTTTATGTTTTAAGACAGAGTTATGTTTTTCATAAAACATATCTTCAATTCCAGTTGCAAAACTAGATCGCTTCTATAGTTTATATGTTTAGGATAATTTTGCAATGTGCATTTATTGTTTCTTAGACTCTACTCTGTGTGTGTGTGTGTGTGTGTGTGTGTGTGTGTGTGTGCGCGCGCGCGCACGCAGGCACGCAATGTACGTACTTGCACTTTTCACACAGGAATACTCCATGTCTTAATTAGGGTTTCTATTCCTGTGATAAAACACCTAGACCAAAAGCAACTTTGATGGAAAAGGGTTTATTTCATTTTGAGCTTGTTGTAGTCTACCATACAGAGAAGTCAGGGAAGGAACTCAAGGTCAGAAACCAGAGTCAAGAACTGATGCCTAGGCCATGAAGGAGTATGGTTTACTAGACTGCACTTCATGGCTTGTTCTGGCTGCTTTATTATACCATACAGTACCACCTGCCATTAGATAGCACTACCTACAGTTGACTGTGCATTTCAATCATTATTCAAAAAAAAAATCCTACAAGCTTGCCTACAGGCCAGTCTTATAGAGACAATTTTAACAACTGATGTTCTATCCACTGAGATGACTCTAGATTGTGTAAAGTTGACAAAATCTATCTAGCAGAGTATTCTGAGGTATGCATATTGAGGTCAGGGGACAACCTCAGATGGCATGCTTATCATCTTCCTTGTTTTCTCCAGGGTCCCTTGTTTTTGTTCCACTGCATTTGCCATAGGCTCAGAGGCCTGTGTAAGTAAAGAGTAGCAGTTCTTTCAGGATTTTTTGTGGGTCCTTGGGTGTGAATTCAAGCCTTCATCATGAATTCACTTTTACCCCATTAGACCACCTTTCCAGTCCCTGGTCCTGTTTTTATGTACAAGAATTCACCTCTGCAGCTTTACTACTTTGTTTCTCTCCATTTCATCTATGATCTCCAACATTTTCTTGCTTTTATTGCATGTGCTTGGTTTTCTGTTTGGTTTTAGCATCTTCTTCTTCTTCTTTATTTTTTAATTGTTGTTTTCTTTGTTTTGGAGAGTGTGTGTTTACTTGCATGTTTAATTCTTTTATGGCAATATGAGTTTAAATTATTGTTGAAACCTGTGTCAAATTAGGGCAAGCATGGCTCACATTTCCAGCATTCATTTTTCTGCATAACTTTAATTTAGCATTTCCCAAAGGACATGTGTCATGAGGCTGTGATTGCACAAAACTGAACTTGTGGTATATTAGGACATAGCACAAGTAATAGCCTTAAAGATACAAGAATTTTTTGACTTTTCCTGACAGAGGTGGCTCATAACGGAAGGTAAAGATTAGATAAGAAGTTTAGTGTAAAAATTAGAACAAAAGAACAAATAAACAAAAACAAAAACAAAAACAAGCCAGGCATGATGGCTCATGCCTGCCGTTAATGCCAGCACTTGGGAGGCAGAGGCAGGCAGATCACTACGAGTTCGAGGCCAGCCTGGTCTACAAAGTGAGTCCAGGAATACCAGGGCTACACAGAGAAACTCTGTGTTGAAAAAAAAAAACAAAACAAAAGAAAGTAGAGAAACAAGTTTTTACTTTGGCTGAAATCCAGATATGTCTTTGTGCCACTGAATAGCTTCATTTTTCCCAAAGCCCTGAAATGCCAGCTCCTGTTCAGAGAGGGTACTAGTGTACTAATGAAGGCCCATTAAGGGAAAACAAGCAGCTTTCTGTTTGAGGCCAGCCTGTTCTACATACTGAACTTCAGGCCACATAGTAAGACCCAGAGATAGATGATATTAGATAGATAGATAGATAGATAGATAGATAGATAGATAGATAGATAGATGATAGAGAGATAGATAGATAGATGGATAGATGATAGATAGATAGATAGATAGATAGATAGATAGAAAGAAAGAATAGAACATCTAGCCTAGATGGAACTTAACACTCTAATTCATCTTGTTCAATCAGTTGGCCTTAGGACTGAGTTCAATTTAAAGCATACTAAGAACATAGAAAAAATAAGTGTTCTTTTACTGAGATACTTCACAGAATTACTGTTTCCAGTGCAGTCCCTATAAGCTGAGCTGCAATGAGGTTCAGCTGGATCTGATTCCTTTTCTAAGTCCTTATCTAGGGTTGCTAAGATGATTGTGAAGCCATTGGGAAGATGGTAACACTGGACCCAGTCATACAGGAGACACCGAGATAAAATTCCAAGTGAATCACAGGCTTAGATATTAAAAATGAAATGCATGAGTGTTCTTGAGTAAAACAAGCATTGGTTTCATTATAATCTATAAGAGCAAAAAACGCAAGTCAAAATTCCAATTCATAAATAGTAAAATAAAATGGTTAACCACATTTATCATAAATGAATGAAAAGGAAGAAAATAGGCAGATATGTTAATGATAAAGATGAGACATCAAATAAGAAGCAAAGATAAATATCACAAAACATTAATATGAATTCTTAAGTTGGATAGAGAGCACAGAAGCAAGAAGTGACTTATAGGAGAATCACAGCACATTTTTTTTGTAGAGAAACTGAGTACTTAAAAGAAAATCAGATGGAAGCTGTTGGAAATGCTTGGAAGATGGCCGTTAGTAGAGTGCTAAGAATATAGGCGCAAGGACCTGAACTTGATTGCTAGAATCTATATAAGAAGCTGTGTGGAGCACTTTTTGACTCTAATCCAAGCTGAATTGCAGAACTCCAGGTTCAGTGAGAGATGCTACTTCAAAAAAATAAGGTGGAGAGTGACTTCATAAAATATCCAACATTGACCTCCATATGTCCATGTGATTGCATGTACAAGCACACCATGAACAGAGATATCTACAATATTACTGTGAATTTTGGGCATCTCTTTCTGGTTACCAGACTATACCAGGAAAATGAAGATCTTCTCTCTCCTAGTCTCCTCGGTAGAATAATTAAGAATAGACTTATTTAGAAGTTTGAAGAGAATTGTATCACAGTGTAAAAGAAATCCCCAAGGTAACAAAGGTGAAAATCTCAGTAACTACTCAGAGGACTAGAATGTAGAAGATAAAGAAAAAAAAGGCATTATGTTTGAGTTTAGGAGACATGGAAGTTAACCACACAGTGGCAGGTGGGTACGTGGTAGGAAGGGGCACTTCAGAGAGAGAGAGAATGAGGGAATCTGGGTACCAGGGAAAACACTTATAGGCTCTGGCTAAGATTCAATAGAGAAAACCAGAAGAGAAGAAAAAAGGAAAAATTTCTTAGAGCAAAAATTCCCACACCAAGATAAACCTCTTGGAAGTTCACAGGAACTGCACTAGAAAGCAGTGCTTTTAGAATAGAGAACATTACCTAAATAAAAACACAATTACACCTGTTCTCTCTTTAGAATAATAATCCTCTGTGTAGGCCATCTGCCCTCACTCTAACCCCCATCCCCTCACAGATCTCCCAAGGTCTGAAGTACACCCTCACTTCTCTCTCCACTTCCTCTCCTATCTTGTTCTCTCTCTTCAGCCACTTCAGCTGTCTATTCTATTTCTCCTTCCAAGAAAGATTTAAGCATCCTCCCTCAGATCATCCTTGTTACCTATCTTCTTTGGGTTTATGAATTGTGGTATGTTTATCTTGTACTATATAGCTTATAAGTGAGTGCATACTATATGTATCTTTCTGGGTCTATGTTGCCTCACTCATTTCTAGTTCCATCCATTTGCCTGAAATTTTCATGATTTCCTCTTTTAATAGCTAAGTAACATTTAATTGTGTAAATGTACCACCATTTCATCATCCATTATTTGCTTGAAGGACATCTAGGTAGTTTCCAAACTTTAGCTCTTATGGATAAATCTTTTAGGAACATCATGGAGAAAGTGTCATTGCTGTATGGTAGAGCATCTTTTGGGCATGGGAGAGATATTCCCAGTTTTCTTCAAAAGTGCCATATGGCTTTCCAAAATGGTTACACAAGTTTACACTCCACACCAACAATGGAGGAGTGTCACCCTTTCTCTACATGCTTGCTTTCCAGCATGTGTTGTCACTTGTGTTTTTTTATTTTATTGATTTAAATGGAACCTCAGCATTGTTTTGATTTGCATGTCCCTGATGACTAAGGACACTGAGGATGTTTTAAATACTTCTAGGACATTCCAGGTTCCTCTGTTGAAATTCTTTATTTAGCTCTATACCCCATTTTTAGTGGGTTATTTAGCTTGTTAATGTTTAATTTCTTAAGTTCCTTATATTTTTTGGATATTAGCCCTTTGTTGTATGTAGGATTGGTGAAGATCTTTTCCTAATCTACGACTGCCATTTTTTTCTATTGACCATGGCCTTTGCCTTACAGAAGCTTTTCAGTTTCAAAGTCTCATTCATTAAGTATTGATCTTAGAGCTTGAACTGTTAATGGGTGCAAGCATCTCACTGATAAACTAGAGACCTAAGAGAGAGTAGGCTTCTGGGAGGATATGGTGTTGACTGTAACTGAGACTCCTAGTAGCAGGAGTTATGAAGAATGAAGATGAACGCCTCTAACTATAAAGGACTGCTAATGGAATGCAAGGATCACCAACTCACCCCTATGAACTTTGACCCAAAATTTACCCAATCTATAAGATATGCAGGGATAAAGATGAAGCAGAGATTTGGGGAATATCTAAACAATTCTTGGCCCAACCTGAGACCCATGCCAGGGGAGACAGCCAACACCTGACACTGTTAACAATATTCTGCTTAGCTTGCAGAAGTTTGTCTAGCATAGATGTCTTCTAAGAGGCTCAATCCAGCAGTAAATTAAAACTGACGCTGAGACTCACACAAAAACATTGGACAAAGCATAGGAAGTCCTGTGGAAAAGTGGGGGGGGGGAGAATAAAAGCATCTAGAGGTGACAGGATCTCCACAAGAAGATTGACAAAGGCAATTAACCAGGGCCCAGCGGGGTGTGCGGAGACTGAAATACTAACCAAAGACCATGCATAGTTTCTACTTTGGCTCCAAAAAAAGATGTAGCCATGGGAAGTTCAGGCTTCATGTGCATCCCTTAGTAAGGGGAGTAGGGGCTCTCTCTGACATGAACACTGTTGCCTACTTTTTGATCACTTGTCCCTGGTTAAGCTGGCCTCATCTGGCTACTGGGAAAGAGGATCAGCTCAGTGAAAAATTGACTAGAGGAGGTGGGATGGGTTGGTGGTAGTAGGGGCTCCCTTCTCTGAGGAGCAGGGGAGCCAGTGAGTGGAGAAGAGAGAAGGAGAGAAGGACTGGAAGGAGAGGAGGGAGGGGGCTATGATAAGGATATAAAGTGAGTAAATTAATTAATTTTTTAAAAGTACCTGCATTCCTAAGGCTTAGTCCCATGGCCAGATGATCAGCCAGTCTAGCTGTATTAACTCTTAAGAGAGGAGAAAATGGCATATCTACAGCAAGAATGAGATTCCATTCCACAAATATGCTTTGGATGTAGCAACATTTGTGTCTATTAAAAGACAGCAACCAGTAAACTCAACATTGCTGTTGAAAGATAATAGACAGGGGTTTCTACAAAGTGCTATACCTCTCAGCACAAAAAGAGCAGATTTGTAGCATAACTAGACAGAGCAGAAGGATCTGTGTTCTCATATCAGAGGAAAACAGTCTGAGGAGAGTTCTGGCAGATAATTTATTTCCTAAGGTATAATTTGAAACGTCCTTGTGTTGTTCTCTCTCATTAGAGATAATGATAGTGTTCAGACAGCAAAATACTTTTATTTAGACCTCACCTTTTCAAGTACCAAGGTCAGTGCTATAGTTTTGCATCTTCGCCCTTTATATTTCTACTGTAAAACTATGAAAACAAATATGAAACCATGTGTGTGTGTGTGTGTGTGCACATGCTTGTGTGTAAGTGTGCAAGCACACATGGGCATATGTGTACACATTCAATGTGTGCATATAGTTGTCAGAGATTAACACCACGTGTTTTATTCCATTACTATCCATAGTGCACACCCCCATTTAAAATTTGATGTGCACATGCCATGGAGTGCACCTTGGGTCAGAATAAACCATGGTAGGGTTGGTTCTCTCCTTCCACCTTATGGTCCTGAAAATGTAACCATCTTTTCAGGCTGCATATCTTGTTTTTTGAAAAAAAAAAAACATGAAACTCACCAATTTTGTAAGACTGGGCTTCAGAGATCTACTTGTCTCTGCTTCCCAAGCATTGGGGTTACAAGTGTACTCAACTATGCCTGACTCTTGGTTGTGGGTGCTGTAAATCTGAAGTCAATTACTCATATTAGCATGGCAAGCTTTTTCCTCAGTGAACTGTCTCTTTTCCTTCTCAGTACATATTTTTAAGCATTAAAAATGATACAATTCTTCTTAGCATGTCTATTGTTATCTTTATATTGCTTTGAATGTATATACATCTGTGTAACAATAATTAATTTCAGAAGAGCCAATAAATTTGAAATAGAGCAAATAAGGTATATTAGAACGTTTGGAGGAAGAAGAGGGAAAAGATAAATGATATAATTATCATCTCAAAATTAAAATAAATAGTTTAAAAACTGGTTCAATCCCATGTCTCTTTTTCTTTGTAGTGTCCTGTGTGATAGAATATTTACCAGATGATTTCGATATGCACTATCTGTAGACATAAATAAGATTAAGTTAATTCTAGTAACTAGGAAAATGTTTGTGAAAATTTTATTTAACAGACATTTTTTAATTAAGCTTATCAAACCTCTAGTTGACTACAGTTTTTAGAATTTGACTTCGCTTTGTTTCAACAAAGAAAATAAAAGTAGTGTTAAAACTAATGAGAATCACAAAACTCAGTTAAATGACTGTCAGGGGACCACATTGGAGTAAGCAGAATTTTGATATCTGAATCCACAAACAGAGCTCAAAGGACATGGAAAAAATCAGGTTGTAGTATTAGATGGAAAGGTGTCAGGAGGTTCTTTGACTCCAGAGCCCTGGTGCTGATGATACATCCTTTACATTGTATGAAGAAAGCATCATGCCAACCAGGTGACTTCTGAAGAAATGGAAATTACCAAGACTGATATCTACTTCCAGCTTCACCTTTACCCAAGCCTTAGCTATACTCTACGGTGTACTTTGACATCAGCTATTAAAGGCAGTTTATAACAAGTCACTATATACAAATGGATAACTTTATGTATGAATTGCCTGTGAAAGATCTAGATATCTTGGCATTCTAATAATCGAGTAAGTCATTCTATGAAACACACTGCAAACAATCTTAACAATGTGCTTTGTCTAAAGTATGAATATGCAAACATAAGAAATAAAAATTCTTTTTGGTAGTCCAAATCTAAATGAAGTCCAGTCTATTGGGTGCATAAAAGCAAACCCATCCTATGTTGATGATGGGCTGACATGAACATCAGTGGGCATGACTTCAATTACAGCATTTCTGTCTAAATTAATTGGTGGCCCCAAACTTATCAAAGTCCTATAAAATCATAGTTCCCAAGGTGATGTCAGACTAAAAATACTGCTCTGAAAAGTACCTTACAAGAGATTGAAAATGGTGCTGGAGGGAGGTTTTGGCCACTGAGAGCATATGTTGCTTTGAAGAGGCCCTGGGTTTGGCACATAGCACTCACATGCATAGCTCACACTGACTCATAACTCCAGTGCCTGAGACTTGATACACTCTTCTGGTCTCTGTGGATACCTTTATACATGTGGTACACATATAGACAAGTAGCCAAACAAACAAACACACACACATATACACACGCACAAATAATTTTAAAAATCTTTAAAATTAAAAAAGACATGTCATTTACTGTTCCACAAGTAAGAGAAGCACTATTTTTAAATGAACAAAAAATTACAGAATCACATCAATGAGGAGAATTCAGTAGAGGCTTGCCTGTCACAATGTGGCCTTGAAAGAATTAGGACTGAAGTTTGATTCCCAGAATTCACACTAAGCAAACAAGCAAGCACACAAAAAAGTTGGCCTTGCAATCCTAGGAACAAGGAAGACAATCCATGGAGTTCTGTGATCAACCTATAAGATGAGTTTCATGACACTGAGACATACTGATTCAAAATAAAATATCAAGTAAATGTGGAAGAACACTTGAGTTTATCTTCTTTCCTGTGCATACATATATATGCATTTGTGTCCATACACAAAGGAAGGTGTAGAGACTTGCACATACAAATACACTGAGAAATGGCAACAGACATAAAAAGTGTTGTTTTTCTGTCCCAGGTGCTGAAAATATTGGTAACAGCATTCCTACAAAAAAAGAAAGCTCAGCTGTGGCCAGATGATATCCTTATCTTTGTTTTCTCATCCTTTTTTCATCCTAACCTTTTTGTTTCCAAGTACTTTCCTTTTCAGAGAAGTAGCCATAAAGAAGTCTATTGATCAAGATCACATCCCTGCTCACCCAGTGAACAGATCTGGGTCTGAGTAACCATGTAGCCATTTCATCCAACTCTATAAATGACCTTTGGAGACTGATAACTCTGATGTGGCCTTCTCAGAGACAGACATGGCCATGAAAGGAACCAGAATATGTCACCCTAAAAGAGGCCACATTAATGGCTGATAGTATTAAAGGACAAACAAATAAACCAAACAACAACAACACCAAGAAAATTCAAGGGCTTGGGAGATAGCTCAGTGAGTAAAATGTTTGTTTTGCAAGCATAAGTAGCTGAGTCCTATGCCTTAATCCTACAAAATAAGCTAGGAATGTGGCATTCACTTGGAATCTTGGAAGTGGAAAAGAAAGAAGAAAATCCTGGGGATCCCAGTATAGCTAGCCCTACTGCCTATTGAGAGCTCTTACTTCAAAACTCAAGGTGAACAAGAGTGGAAGAATGACAGTGCAGATTATTCTATGACATCCACAGACATTCATAAAACATGTATGTGCACACACATGAAAGACCACATATAATGGTTATGCATATCGCATTTTAAAAGACACAAATAAGAACACACCCAGAAATGCTGTCTCTCTCTCTGATTGTCCCAAGTCAGGGCACTCATTTGGAAAGCCACCGAAAACCACTCTTGTCTCCACCTAAAGAAAAAAACTTTTTCAAAAGTTATTTCCGATCAGCTAAGATATGATATCCAAGAAACCTATTTAAAAAAAAAAGAACCTTATTTTCTTTCCAAATATTTGCTTCCTGTAATTCTACAAAAACAGGTCCTTGCCTTTTCCCTCCTCTGAAATTGATATTCTCTTGTTGAAGTTACTACACTTGCCAGAGTTTGGAGTTTCTCCTGCCCTCCCCTGTCATGCCTTTTTACCATGTTGTATTGAGAGCATATGTTACCAAAGCAGTTTGCTTTGCTTTGTCTTCTGGTTTCTATTTTTTATGGGTTCTGTGCATGTGAGGGACTCAGGCATATTTCCCAAGCATGCTTTCTCCTCAGTGTCAGGAACATAAGAGAAGCCACTGTGAGGAGGATGGAGAGAGCCAGCAAGGGCAGTGTGACTCTTTGAAAAACAGAGTCCAAAATTCCAGGTGGGGTGGTGCATGGTTGTCATCGCAGTGTAAGGACACAAAAGTAGAAAGAATCTTGGAGCCAGGAGGCAGTCATCCTAGCCACATGATATACTCACTCCAGCTTCCAGTGAGAGACCCTCTCTTGAAAAACTATATGGTCTACTCCTTAAAAAAAGCACTAGTTTGATCTCTGACCTCCATACACTCTCAGTTTCATGTTTGCACACCTTCACACATATGTTCACTTCCCTACATGCAAACATGAATCTTTATAGAAGAGATCTGACTTTTATAAGTCCCAGCTATTTAGGAGGCTGAGGAAGGAGAATTGTTTAAGCTTGGGCGTTCCAAGCCTGGAGAACACAAAGACCACTGCTTTATATAATGCCTACCATTAATGCCATAGTTTCTATTTTACACCTGATCCAGCTTAGGTGTGTCGTATATAGGATCACCCACCCACTACACCTTTATGGAGTTTCAGTGTCACAAAGAAATACAGGAAAGAAGAGGATCATGGTTTTCTGAGTACACAAACAAGTCAGCAGGAGGCTAAAAAATCTACATTTTAGACATTAGAAAGGCCAAACATTGAAGCTAGGGATATGGCTTTGATAAGAACCCTTTCTACGTAAGCATGAGAATCTGCATTTGACTCCTTTGCACCATGTAAAACCTTCACATGCTTTTTTATTGTCTAGTGACACAACATGGTCAGGAGAGGAGACAGAAGGGTTTCAGGCCAGCAACCTAGGTACAAGCTTAGTGTCTGAAAGTTCTAAAGTAGAAAGTGATAGCCAGGACACCTAACATCATCCTCTAGCCACTGCCTGTGAGTATGTTAGTGCATAACCCCCCATACACAGCTGCACATACATCACACACACAAACACACACACTACAACAAACGTTAAAAATCAAAAATTAAAAGCAAATGAACATTAAGGTTAGAGATAAACAGTTCTTTTATCTTCATTCCTTCCACTAGCTGCTCCTAGCTTGGCCTGATTTTGTCTAAGCCAGCCTGTATGTCAGCTCACCAACACTCAATCAGAATAATGTAATTCCTAGAATCTTAGAGGGTATGGCATCTCCGTACTTCCGAACACTTTGTTGCTGAGAACAGCTCTATCATTACACAATGGGCCAAGCAACTTGAAAATTATTCCTTGAGATGAAATAGCAGAGTTCACTCAGTTACCCTACAAGCTGGGTATTGTGATCAGCATTTAGTGAGCTCTCTGAGAAAGTACCCATGACACTTCCATTACATGTGTCATAGAAAGAGATCCCATCCTGCCACCACAAGTCTTCAGGGTTCATTCCAGATAAGACTATAGCTTTCCTCTCCACACAGTTTCTACCCAAGCCACTTAGTTAGAAGCACAACCACATTGTTTTACTCTCTGTTTCAAAGATAAAGTCTTGATACAGTAATGACCTTAACAACCAAGGTCATGGGATATAGTATAAAATAAAAAACTAAGTTTTGGTGGCTTTTATTTTTAACTTGTTGGTTTGTTTAAGTCAGGGTCTTTTTAGGTAGCTCAAGCTATACTCAAAATTCTCCCAACTGAGCCTCAGGACAGCTGAGACTGAGGCCTATAATACAACACCTGGCTCAACTATTGAAGTTTTGTATTAAAACCTAAGAATTTCTGGCTGATTTCATGTGTGTATGTTAGTGTTGGCAGATTTGTCATGTGAAAATTTGCATGTATGTTGGTATATGGTTGTGTGAATGCATGTACCCATGTGTAGATACTTCTG
Organism: Acomys russatus; assembly: GCF_903995435.1. Classification (NCBI taxonomy): domain Eukaryota; kingdom Metazoa; phylum Chordata; class Mammalia; order Rodentia; family Muridae; genus Acomys; species Acomys russatus. The sequence continues at coordinate 15,001,266 of NC_067142.1, forward strand.
TATGTTTATTGAAGCCAGAGGTCAATCACAGCTCTCATTCCTCAGATATCATCCATGTTTCCATATGAAGGGCTCTCATTCTCGTGGGTTACCAATTCAGCCTGAATTGGCTGCCAGTGAGCATGAGAAACCATCCTGTTTATGTTTCCCAAGCACTGGGATTTCAAGGGCACAACAACACTTGGCATTTTACAAATGTTCTGAGCATCAAACATGAATCCACATGCTACTAAGCAAGCACCTTATTCACTGAGTTATCTCTCTAGATCACTTATGAGTTTTATAAACCTGTTTTTATAAATCTTATTTTACATTTTGTTGTTTTATAAAGAGATGATAAGTAATAAGTACTTTGTAAATATTTGTATTCACTTCAGTGTTCAATAACATGCTACCCCTACCTTTTTAAAATTTTCTTCTCCATGTTTAAGTTTACTCAGCATGCACAGATCAATATTATTTAAAAATAATCCTGGGCTGGAGACATGGCTCAGAGATTAAGAGCACTGTCTGTTCTTCCAAAGGTCCTGAGTTCAATTCCAAGTAACCACACAATGGCTCACAATCATCTATAATGAAATCTGACGCCCTCTTCTGGCATGCAGGCACACACACGGGCAGAATACTATATGTACAAAAAATAAATAAACAAAACTTAAAAAAGAAAAATATTCCATCATAGAATATAGATGGCTAGTGTCTATATACTTGCCTCTGAAATTAATGCAGAGCAAGTGTTCTTAGTAGTAGTGTCCCCTCTGAATATTAAGTGTCCTCCTACACCACATGTATAAGCTGAGGTATGCTCCTACCAGTAACAATATTACCCTCTAGTAATTGTAAAAAGAGAAACTGGACTTTCTATTCTCATACAAATGGACATATAAACATATGAAATGTGATATGACATGCTGTGTAGCTATGAAATGCAGAGAGGTTAGGTAGCAACTGACAAACAGAAAAGCTGGATCTGGGCAAAGTTCTTAGTAGAGGGTTTGGAGCTAAGCTAGAAAATAATGTACGTGTCCTGGTTCACAAGCAATCGGAAACTACACAGGATATTCTATTTTCTTTTCTTTCCCTTTGATAAAATACCCTAAAAAAAGCAATTTAGGAGAGAAAGGAGTTTCTTGGCATATAATTTCAAGTTACATCCCAGATTAACAGAGAAGTCACAGGAGCAAGAGCTTGAAGCAGCTTACCAAATATCTAGCCAAGAGCAGAGAGGAAAGCATGCACACCTGTCACTTGCTTTCCTGCTGGTGTTCAGCTCTATTTCTACACTTTTAAATAACCCAGGAGTCCTTGCCTAGGAAATGTGCTCCAAGACTGGACTGTGTCTCCCACACCAATTAATTTAGCCAATCTCCCAAAGGCATTCCCACAGGGTAACCCAAATTAGGTAACTCATCATTAAATCTCTCTTCCCTATGGGAAGTAGGGAATATCAAATTGACAACTAAGGATACCCACCACACAGAGGAAGGCCCCAAGGAAAGCATAATCTGTGAGGGTTACTAAGAGTTTGCCAGTATTCTGAGCAGAAATGGATCAGAGCACATGCTCCACTCTAAAGAGAAGGTGTCAATATTTCCACCTGATATTCTCAATATATTCACCCTCTGCTGATGGACTAGAGATTCTTTATTGCCTGTGCAGAAGATGGACTGAAGTGAATGATAAAAGATGACTGAGTCTCTATAGACCTTTATGGAGCTGTAAGGTGACGTGAGATGTATCATTCTAAGACTGAAAACTTATTCTTTTTATTCAGTTGTCTTGGAATATACTCCATCCGGGAAAGGATGACATGGGGTTTTGATATTCATTCTTTTTTTTTTTTTTTTTTTCTTGCAAAAATAAAGCAAGGTGAAACAAAACAGACATATTCATGTACTAAATGCTGGTTGGCATCTCAGCCAACTTTCCCCATAACACTTGTCCTTATTCGTTTGCTTAGGTACTCAGAGACTGAAATGGGAATGTCTGGCTACCAAGCCTATCTATTTATGCATTTTTTCAAATGAGCTCTTGTAATATAAAAAACTTTGCTCTAAGCTGTCTAGCTGGTATGCACTGTATTTGAGAATCTGATACTGATTCTCTGACTGCAAACTCCATGTTTTCTTCTCTAAATGCTGAAAATAAATAAAAATACAAAAAGCAGCTGTACCATGCTCATAAGTTTCCTCATGGACCTCAACATGACAGAGGAAACATGAACAATTCCTGAGAAGAACTCAGAAGGCATCCTATTTACACAGGAGCTGTCTGTGTCATCATTGTTAGCAAGTCTCCAGCCTTCTACACAGGAGCTAAAATGTAATTCAAATGGATCTATTTTGCATTTATATTCCATAAAGAATTTGTCTTACAGGGTGATTTGGCAATACCTAGTTTTAATCTGCAAATAAGACACTTTGCAATGAAAAAATGTGTATCATTCAGCCCTGCAGGTCCCATGATATTTGACACAAGTGTTTACCAAATGTGCCCCGAGCAAACTTTTAGGGACGAAGGGAAATTCTACTATCGGGTGTCTCAGTAGGCATTCCTATTTTATGTCCAGACTAAAGTCTAAAGTCTTTTGAAACATGGTTTAGTCCTTTATGCAAAATCATGCTTTGAAAAACCCGTGTGTGTGTGTGTTTGTGTGTGTGTGTGTGTGTGTGTGTGTGTGTGTGTGTGTGTGTGTGTAGGCCAGAGGTCAGCCTCAGGTATTGTTTTTCACATGCCCTCCTCTTTCTTTATTTTTACTTTCTATATAAACAAAAGTTCTGGTCTTGATTGTCCAAGCAGGCCAGGCTACCCAGAAGGAACAGGGCCCAGGTATATACCTGGAGGTCTCCATCTCCTAAGTGTTAACATTATAAGTACATGCTACTAAGAACAGGTTTTTCTTTAACCCATCAATTCTGGCATCTGAATTCAGATCCTGGTGTTTACAAAGCAAGCACTTTATCTCCTCAGCCAAAAGCTGCTTATTAGCCCCACTACTCCAGTAACTCTAACTTTTCAAGCAGTATAGCCTCTGTGATGGAGATAAGTTACTATGAAGCTGATGAACCTGAAACTTCAGGATGCCCTCATTACTTGAATAATTCTGGGCAATAAAAAACCCTATGTCAGGGGCACCAAGATGGCATTAACCAGAATACACCATATCTGATACACTCCACAGAGACCAGGGACTTGAATGAAGCTACAGACTGCTGGATCTTGAGAAGTGTAGCTGAGTGGGGTCCAAAACTCCACAGACCACCGGTGGGCCTGGCTCCAGGACAAGCAACACTCTGGAGGTCCTGAACCCATTCCCCAGATGCTCAAATGGAACCCACATGTGGGCTGCAGCCAGCCTATAAAGCACAAACTCACTGTGTCAGGAGGTGGTACTCCGGAGCCCCTGGCCTGAGGAGTCTCAGCGAATAGGGTGAAACTCCCCTTGGATCCCTCCACCCACCCCATGCCAAACTGCAGAGGTCCTCCAGGCCGTGTGGAAACACAGGCGGCGGGGCCCACCAAAAACAGCTAGAGTGGGCGTGCACCTTGTGGAGCCATCCTGAGCCCAATCTAGAGCCGGTCGCAATGGGCTGAGCCTGCAAACAGCAGTTAGAAACAAGCTTGGACTGCTCCCACAGGCACAGCAGGATCTCCCAAGCTATCAGGAGAGGTTGGCCACACCTGTGGTGTCTAATCTCTGACCTAAAGATTACTACAGCTCCAAGGATCTACGAGCGGTCCCGGCTACAGGGTCGCGGAAAGTGCAGGCACCTTGGCGCCTGCCAGTAGTCTGAAAAGGTCCTGTCTCTGGGATGCTGCTGTTGACCCAGCACTCTCCAACAGATAGAACCTAACCAGATCAGCTCCCACAGACCCAGCAAGATCTGCCATGTTCTCGGGAGAGGCTGGAACCCTCTGCAGTGTTTAGAGGCAGAACTAAAAGACAGCAACAGCCCAAAAGTTAAGATCAAGCTGAGGTCTTGACTATAAGCGACAGGAAGGACAGGCAGCTGGGACCAAACTACCTTACCAGAGTGCCTGTGTGCTGACCTTGTTCTAGGTCCCAAAACAGCTGATCTGAATTACAGCAGTAAGATGAAAGGATCCAGACAGAAACCTACTTTGGCTGACTCAGTCTGGAGCCTAAGGTGTAGAGTAAAATCTCCAGGAGTGGAAACCAGATCACCTGACTGTTCCAGAGAAATACTCCCTGATCCCCACAGGCAAGGGCACCCAACCTATAATCATTCACCAGCTATCCACTCTCAACCAGTGAAGGTCACTAGAAGCTACCTCCCAACATCAGAGACACCAAAATGACAGGAGGACAGCTAAAGAATGCAAACAAAAACAAAAAGAGTTTGGCATCTCCAGATCCCAGCAATCCCAATGGAAGCAACCCAGAGAACCCAAAACCAATTGAAATACAAGAAAATGACCTCAAGTCCTTAGTAAGGAAGATGATAATGGAAGAAACAAATAAATCTGTAAACACATGCAGGAGGATGCAAATAAGACGGTTGAAGATATAAAAGAGTCATATAAAGAGGCACTGGAAGAATTTCAGAAAATTACAAACAACCAGATGAAGGAAATCATGAGAACAGTTAAAGATCTGAAGATAAAAATGGAAGCTATGAAAAAGGAACACACAGAAGAAAACCATGATCGAGAGGCCTCAGAGAAGAAAGTGAACATATTAGAGGTGACCTTATCTAACAGAATCTAAGAAATAGAGGAATGAATATCAGGATAGAAGATACAAACATATAACTCAAAACAACCATCAAAGAAAATCCTAAATCTGAAAACTTCCTGATACACATAACATCCAAGAAGCCAAGGACACCATGAAAAGATGAAACTTGAGAATAATAGGTATTGCGGAAAGAGAGGACACTCAACTCCATGGCCCAGAAAATATCTTTAACAAAATCATAGAAAATTTCCCCAATTTGAATAAAGAGATGCATATGAGTATACAAAAGGTCTAGAGAAGACCAAATAAAATAGACCAGAAAAGAAAATCTTCCCGCCACATAATAATAAAAACACAAAATACACAGAACAAGGAAAAATATTAAAAGAGGCAAGAGAAAAAGGCCAAGTAACATACGATGGCAAACATTTAAGAATTACACCTGACTTCTTAGCATAGACCATGAAACCCAGAAGGGCTTGGACAGAAGTCCTGCAGACCCTAAGAGAACACAGATGCCAGGAAAGACTACTATACCCAGCGAACTATCAATAACCATTGATGAAGAAAACAAGATATTCCATAACAAAAACAAATTCAAACAGTACCTATGCACAAATCTGGCTTTACAGAAGTTACTAGAAGGAAAACTACACCCCAAAGGATCAAATTACAACCAAAACTACATAGGAAATAGGTAAATACACTATCACAAAATCACAACTTCACAAACCCTTGACTGTAACAAACAGCAAAAATGAAGGGATTTAGCAGTCACTGGTCAGTAATATCGTTCAACACCACTGGTCTCAATTCTCTAATAAAAAGGCACAGACTAACTGAGTGGATGCATAAACGTGACACAACATTCTTCTGCATTCAGGAAACACATCTCAGCAACAAGGACAGACATTACCTCAGAGTAAAAGGTATGGGAAAAATATTCCAAGCAAATGGTCACAAGAAGCTAGTGGGTGTGGCCATTCTAATATCTAATAAAATAGACTTTCAACCTAAATGAATTAAAATGGACAAGGAAGGGCACTTCATACTCATCAAAGGTAAAGTCAACCAAGAAGATATCACAATTTTGAACTTCTATGCTCCTAAAACAAGGGCACCTGCATTTGTAAAAAGCTATTAACAAAGCTGAAACCACACATTGATCCCCACACATTAATATTGGGAGACTTCAATACCCCACTTTCACCTAAAGATAGGTCTTTGAATCATACCTAAGCAGGGAAATAACTTCATTAACCAATGTCATGGATCAAATGGATCTAGCATAAATCTACAGAACTTTTCATCCAAACGCTAAGGATTGTACCTTCTTCTGAGGATCCCATAGAACGTTCTCTAAAATTGATCACACAGTAGGTCACAAAGCAAGCCTCAACAGATATAAGAAGATTGAAATAATACCTTGTATTCTATCAGATCACCATGGTCTAATGCTGGACTTCAACAACAACAGAAATAAAAAAAATCCTACACACACATGGAAACTAAACACCTCTCTACATAATGACACCTGGGTCAAGGAAGAAATAAAGGACTTCCTGAAATTCAAGGAACATGAAGAAACAACATACACAAATTTTTTGGGACACAATGAAGGTGGTGCTGAGAGGAAAATTCATAGCACTAAGTGCTTTTAGAAAGAAAATGGAAACATCCCACATAAACAATTTAATGACACATATGGCAGCCCTAGAAAAAAAAAAGAGGCAGACACATGCAAGAGGAGATGTCTGGAAATAATGAAACCCAAGGCTGAAATCAATAAATTAGAAACAAAAAGAACAATTCAAAGAATCAGCAAAACCAGGAGCTAGTAGTTTGAGAAAATTAACAAGATAGACAAACCATTATCCAATCTAACTAAAAGACAGAGAAACACTATCCAAATCAACAAAATCAGAAATGAAAAGGGTGACATAACAACAGATACTGAAAAAAATACAAAGAATCATAAGAACATACTTTAATGGCATTTATGCCACAAAATTTGAAATTTTAAGGAAAATGGACAATTTTCCCAATCGATTCCATTTGCCAAAATGGAATCAAGATCAGATAAAGAAATTAAGTAGCCCTATTTTGCCTATAGAAATAGAAGCAATCATTGATAGTCTTCCAACCAAAAAAAGCCCAGGGCCAGATGGCTTTAGCGCAGAATTCTACCAGACCTTAAAAAAGGAGCTAATTCTGATAATCTTCAAGCTCTTCCAAAAGATAGAAATGGATGGAACATTACAAAATTCTTTCTATAAGGCCAGAGTCACATTGATACCTAAACCCCACAAAGACCCTACAAAAAAGAATTTCAGACAAATTCATCTTATGAATATTGATGCAAAAATACTCAATAAAATACTCACAAAACAAATACAAGAACATATCAAAGACATTATTCACCATGACTAGGTAGGCTTCATTCCAAGCATGAAGGGATAGTTTGACATATGGAAATCCATCAATGTAATCTATCATATAAAAAACTGAAAGAGAAAAACCACATGATCATCTCTTTAGATGTAGAGAAAGCATTTTACAAAATTCAACACACATTCATGTTTAAACTCCTGGAGAGTTCGAGAATACAAGGCATATACATAAACATAATAAAGGCTATATACAACAAGGCAATAGCCAACATCAAATTAAATACCCAAGGAAATCCCTCTAAAATCAGGAACCAGACAAGGCTGCCCACTTTCTCCATATCTCTTCAATATAGTTCTTGAAGTTCTAGCCACAGCAATAAGACATCAAAAGGAGATCAAGGAGATCCAAATGGGAAAGGAAGAAGTCAAATTATCCCTACTTGCAGATGATATGATAGTGTATATAAGTGACCCCAAAAATTCCACCAGAGAACTTCTATAACTGATAAACACCTTCAGCAAATTGACTGGATAAAAAATTAACTCAAAGAAGTCATTAGCTTTCCTATATACAAATGACAAAAACACAGAAGAAGAAATTAGGAACACTACACCCTTCACAATAGCCACAAGCAATATAAAATATCTAGGAGTAACTCTAACCAAGCAAGTGAAGGACTTGTTTGAAAAAAAAAAAAACTAAATCTCTGAAGAAAAAGATTGAAGATGATATCAGAAGATGGAGGGATCTCCCCTGTTCCTGGATCAGGAGAACTCACATAATAAAAATTGACCATCTTACTAAAAGCAATTTACAGATTCAATGAAATTCCTATCAAAATACCTACAAAATATATTGAAGACATTGAAAGATCAATTCTCAACTTCATATGGAGAAACAAAAAGCCCAGAATAGCAAAAACAAACCTTTACAATAAAAGATCCTCCAGAGGAATCTCCACACCCGATCTCAAGTTGTACTATAGAGCAACAGTAATTAAAACTGCAAGGTACTGGCACAGCAATAGTCTGGTTGATCAGTGGAATAGAATCAAAGGCTCAGATATGAATACACATACATATGGTCACTTGATTTTTGATAAAGAAGCCAAATCTATTCAATGGGAAAAAGATAGCATCTTCAACAAATGGGGGTGGTCTAACTGGATGTCTATGTGTAAAAAAATGCAATTAGACCCATATTTGTCACCATATACAAAACTCAGATGCAAATGGATCAAAGACCTCAACATAAAACCAGAGACACCAAGTCAGTTAGAAGAAATGTGGGGAAGAGCCTGGTACACATTGGCACTGGAGACAACTTCCTGAACAGAACACAACAGCCCAGGCCTTAAGGTTAAAAATTAGTAAATGGGACCTCATGAGGCTGAAAAGCTTCTGTAAGGCAGGAGACACTCAAGAGAACAAAGTGACACCCTACAGACTGGGAAAAGATCTTCACCAACTCTATATCTGACAAAGGACTAATATCCAAAATATATAAAGAAATCAAAATATTAAACACCACCAAACCAAATAACCCAATCGAGAAATGGGGCTCAGAATGAAACAGAGGATTCTCAACACAGGAGTACTGAATGGCTGAGAAACATTTGAACAAATGCTCAACCTCATCAGAGAAATGCAAATCAAAAAGACACTGAGATTCCATCTTACACCCATCAGAATGGCTAAGATCAAAATTTCAAGTGACCCCCACATGCTGGTGAGGATGTGGAGAAAGAGGAACACTCCTTTATTGCTTGTGAGAATGCAAATTAGTATAACCACTTTGAAAATCTATATGGAGCTTTCTCAGAAAAATGGGAATAGAGTTTCCTCAAGACCCAGCTTTTCCACTCCTTGGAATATACCCAGAAGATGCTCCAGCACACAATAGAGACATATGCTAAACCATGTTCATAGCTGCCTTATTTGTAATAGCTAGGACATGGAAACAGCCTAAGTGTCCCTCAGTAGAAGAATGGATAAAGAAACTGTGGTACATTTACACTATGGAATACTACTTAGCTATTAAAAACAAGGACTTCTTTAAATATGTGGACAAATGGATTGAACTAGAAATTGTCATAATGAGTGAGTTCACCCAGAAGCAAAAAAAGTCAAGTGGTATACACTCACTTTTATCAAGACACTTACCAGAAAGTGGGTCAGAGGGGAGGACATCCTATTGGGACTTTAGGTGAGAGGAGCATGGGAGAATGGGGAAATAGAAGGATCCAAAGGGTCCCTGAATGCTACAAAAAGAACATTATAATGCATGGATCTGGGTCCAGGTGTCCTGCTCAAACTATGCCACCAGCCAAGGACAATATAGGCAGGAAACTTTGGGCCCCTACCCAGATCTAGCTGCACAGGACATTCTCCACCATTGAGTGGAGAGTGGTGTCTGACTTTCATGTGAACTCTGGTGCCCCATTTTTGACCATATCCCCTTGATGGGGAGGCTTGATGGCACTCAGAGGAAGGATAGCTGCCTACCAAGAAGGGACTTGATACCTCATGAGCATATATAGGAGCAGGCGGTCCCCCTCAGTCACAGACATAGGGGAGGGGAGTAGGGGGAAAGCGAGAGGTAAGGAGGAATGGGAGGATACAACGGATTGGGTAACAATTGAGATCTAATATTAATAAATTAATAAATTATTTTTAAAAAGACCCTATCTCAACAAATAACTTAGAAGACACCTGTAGAGTTCCATCCAAGGTTGTCTGCTGAACTCCATGAAATGATGGCACATGCATGCATGCACATAGGTACACACACAAAATGCTCGGAATGCGCATGAGTGTATACACAGACACACACATGCACACACACATACACACACACACACACACACATACACACACACACACACACACACAGAAAGGTTTCAAAACTACGTCCCTTATTTAAGCATGGACCTTTGGAGAGTTAGAGAAAACTGCCAAGTAGACTACAGAGGGATATGCAGCAATTTCAGGTGTAACTTCTTCATAAAACATGGGCCATGCCTTAATAAACCATTCACAAATGTGTGAACTACAGAATGGTCAATTCCTCCTGTTGATCATTCAAAGTGCTATTCAAATCTTTCCTCCCACCCCCCTTGTGATGGCTGTGCATAGATGTCAACTTGACTATATCTGGAATTACCTTAAATCCCCAAATACAGGGAATTTTGCTTAACTTGAAGTATAGAAATCCACTATAATCTGGCTCTTAGGGTAAAGAAGACATATCTTTATTCCAGCTCTTTTGAACTGGGAAAAGATACACCTTTAATCGGGGTTTTTGAGATGGAAAGATGCACCTTTATCCAGGTCATTTGATCTGGGAAACCCCACCCATAATCTAGGTTGCATCTTTTATATAAGGACAAAAAAGAAGGAAGCTTTTTTTTTTTTTTTTTTTTTTTTTTTTTTGCCTGTTTACTGTCTTTTGCTTCACTAGCAAATCCACTCCTCTACTGGCATTGACCCTACTTCTTCAGTAATCCAGAATCTATTGAAGACCACTTGAGTCATCCAGCTTAAAGGCTGAAAAACTACCAGATTCTTGGCCTTTCCATTCATAGGCAGCATGCGTGTGTGTGTGTGTGTGTGTGTGTGTGTGTGTGTGTGTGTGTGTGTTCTGTGTGTTTATGCATGTTTATAAATATATGTGTATATAATTATAATAAGTTGTGTTATGCTAAAGAACCCTGCCTTGATAAACCCCTCCTATTGTAAAAATATATAGTAATAAAAATGCTGGAAAATACCCTATAGCCAAATTACAATGCAGATACCAAATTACAAAATTCTACAAAAATTGTTTAAATTATAATTCATTGAACTAAGAAACTGAAGTGTGATTTGTTAATACAATGACACTTTTCCATGCCATACTAACTAACACAATTCTCACGTTGGGCAGGTTTGAGAAAAACACAGAAGCTTTTATGTTGAGCACAGCACTGGGAGCCTAGTGATCTCATAGTCACTCTATATGTATGCTAACCACTATTTGCAGAGAAGGGTCTCAGATCTTTATCCAAACAAGCAGAAGGCCTTACTCTTGACATAGGGTTTCCTTGGTGCCCAGGAATCTTCACCTTATTTTGTGTTTCCAGATTGTAGACATATTCTCTTTTGAGTCAGAAATCCAACAAACTTTCCTTTTGAGACGTAGCACCAAAGTACTGAGCACTACCAGAGGTCTGCATAAACTTCCATTTTCTTACTTTCACCTACACCTGCAGCCTGATCTTTCAAAGCTTGGGGTATCATGCAAGATCAGGCTGGCATTGAATTTACAATGTATATAGGAATGACATTGAACCCTCTGCCTCCTATTCTAAGCACTGGTATTATGGATTTTTTTTTTCTAATAAGATACATCCTCATATCTTCGGTTCATTTTTAAGTGATATTTAAAGCACAAGGAAAATTTCCTATCTGCTTTATTAAGTACTTTACAACCCTATCCCTTGTCTATAAAAATGTCTCAGCTTTAAAGAACTCATCTTGCTCACACTGTAGAGAGAAAGAGCTTTTTCCCTGGGGTCCTATGTCTCCTGTGACATGTCTGTCACCTGTGGGAAAGGCATCTTCAAGGATTACACAGTCACTATTAGCATAAGTAACAAATTCTTCCTTAGTGACGGGGATGTCATCTCACATCTTCCTCATATTCTTATCACTCTACATTCTGGTATACTGTTCATTTCTGCACCTTTTACACCCTGGGCTTGAGAGCATCGCTCAGCTGCTCATTTCCTGTGTGCATCTCTTTCCCATTCACTCTTAGCTTCCAAAAGTAGCCATCTGAAGTGACCCAGACTTTCCCTCCAGTTCCTAAGCACCCTTACTCAGTCAGCATTGTGTGACTCTGCCTAGCCTTTACCAACGCACTACAGAGCTCCTAATGAGATTGTTTTATGTTGCCGTGCTAGAAAATAAAAAATTAAAGCACTTTGATTTCTCATAAGGGAATCTGTGCACCCAATTTTATCCTTCATCTTCTAATTAGAAGATTATGCTGTTTTTAAGCAGGAAGAAAGGAAACTTGAGACTCTTACAGAGACAATATTTCAACTTTTTCTTTTCTTTTCTTTTCTTTTTTTTTCTGCTTTGTTCTTATTCCCACCTCTTCATGATTTCCATTTACAATTAAGTAACCTAAAATGATCTTTGCCAATTAGAGAGAAGAAACCCAATGTGGTTCAGACAATTCTAAAAAAAAAATAAATAAATAAATAAGAAAGTTTAAGGGGACTAGGATATCTCACATTGTTAGTGACTGGTATCCTGGCTGCTCCTGCTTCCCCAGGAATATCATTCATCACAGGCCACCCAGGTATCCTAACCTCCCTGGGGCTTCCACTAACTCCCAACAAATCACACACACATATGCGCGCACACACACACACACACTCACTCACACACACACTCACACATTCACACATATATTCACATACACACTCACACACACATACTCACTTACACACACACACACATTCACACACATACACACACAAACACTCACATATACGCTCACACACACACACTTTACTCATACACAAACTGTACTCTACAACATGCCAGACAACAATGACTGCACACATGACAATAGTAAACTAAAAGCATAATGCAGGTTACAAGATCCAACCACCCTTCCACATTATTTTCTGAGGCAGAATCTCTAGCAAACCCAGAGCACACAGAAACAATTAGTTAGTCAGTTTTTTGCAAGGTTGGTCCTGCAGTCCTCAGTCTCTACCTCCTGAAGCCACAAGCTGGTTGTTATGTCCTCCCTACCATGGTCTTCATGCTTACACACAAATCACCTTTATTTGGGGATCACCATGAGAGACAACCCTGGTTAATTTTTACAGAGATGTTTAATATTTTGATTTGAAACATATTGTGTTAATTTCCTGCAGTATTCTGCAGAGTTTTGTAACCTAGGACACCACCAAAGTTACAGGCAGCATGCATCCCAGTTAAGTTATGAACTGGTCTAATACATTTGTAAATGAAAATATCATATTGCAGTGATATACCACTTAAATAGGCAATGTAACAGGCCACACCTTCTAAATTTATTTAAGGCCACTGTATGGAAGCCATGCTCCAAACAAATGAGCCAGAAAGTAAGTTTCAGGTGCCATCATCCTAATCAAATAGCTCATTGATCTACAATATAAATATAACTATAACTGTGCCCACATGTCCACAAATGTGCACATTTATAGGTTCAGATCTTACACACACACACACACACACACACACACACACACTCACTCACACGCACACACCAGGAAAGAGGGAAGAAAGAAGAGAGAGACAAAGAGAAAGAGAAAGTGAGAGAGACAGAGAGACAGAGGCAGACTTTCCTGTTTCGAGCATTAGGAGTAGTAGGAGCTGGAACAATAAGATGTGAGCAACACAGAGCTGTGAAATCACAAGTTGAAATGATTTCTGTTTTCTCAAGAAATAGTTCAAATTGGCCAAACTTCTTGTCTACTCTGTGAGGAAGACACTTTTAGCAGCAGTAAAATTGGCTTCACATCTATGGATGACAATTTAGCAATATGTACCATATTCACATATAACCTTCACATACCAAATATTTCTCTGGAAACTCTTAGCTTACAAATACAATTTCAAGTGTATGAAACAACATATGTCCTAATGTTCCCAATATAATATCTTTCTATACAGCCCACCAATTAGGATTTTATGGAATGAACTATGATACAAAACTATATTTGAATTTTTAGCAATTGATAAATGAATAAACTGTGTGCTAGCATAGAAAGAGAAGCTCTGGATTAGATAAGACAGATTGCTGAATAGTAAAATACAAAATGGTATCTTTGATGTATACTAGTGTTTCTGTTTGTGTCTGTATATGGATAAGAGCTGTCTGCTAGAAGCTGAAGGTAAATGTAGACAGATCACAGTGCTAGGAATTGGGACCTTCACATGACTTGTCACATGACTCTATTTATAAACCTCCAAATTGTAGTATTTACACTGAAAAAAGTCAGGGGCTGGGACAAATGTATAGTGCAGCTAGCTACTTGTGTGGGGATGGTGTGACTACTTCAGTCTAGGAGGTTAAGCCAAGACTTGGAAATACAACAAGATATTGTCCAAAATAGGTACATGCATTCCAGACATTCTTTTAACAGCTGTTTAGAAAAATAGACACACATAAACAAGCTGAGGGCTCAGTTCAGTGTTTTACCACATTTGTAGCATATATAAAACATCGAGATTGTCCTTTAAAAATAAGCAAATACCGTTTGTTATATGTGCAGAAATTAATTATTCTGTGGAATATGGAGGTAATGGATTTTTATGTAGGAGACTTATTTTCCAGAAAGCATGGCCTGGATACTTCTTCCCTAATGTCCATACTGTTTGAGACTGTCAGCTTGGAAAGTAGACATTACTTCTGTTTGGAAAAGTATTGGCTCAGGACCCCCAAGACCAAATTGTTAGCAGAAAGGTGATTTATTTAGCCCAGAGAGCCAGAGGGCAGCTAATAAGAGACAAAGAAAGGAGATATAGAATGAGGAAAAAAAGAGAAGGAACAAAAGAGAGGGGAGAAAGGGAGCAAGGGAGAGGGGTATGAGGTATCAGTCTTATGAGGGAGAAGGGAAGGTATCAGACAAGGAACTGCCTCTAGGTAGAGAGAAGATAGCTGTGGCAGTTTACAAAGGTATGAAGGAAACCCCAAGTTAGGATGAGTAGGATGAGTTGCTTAATTTATTTGGGCATGTTAATTAGGTGAGCCAAAGGAAGGTTTTGATTTGTGGATTTCAATGCATTGATAGCTGGACTTGGTTGTCATCTTCAGGGGAAGGGATTGGGCAAATAAGAAAATAGAGGTTGGAGACTAGCTTCAGGGATGTAATATAACATTTTTTGTAAGGCAGAGGGAATTGTGATGAAGAGCAAGGCCTGCCAGAGCCATGCTGGCCACTATCAAGCTGGCCTCAGTCCCTTCAACCATCATGGGAACACTGGGGTGGGTTAGTAACTGCATTTGGAGATCAGGGCCTGAAACAAGGAGACAACCCTGGGGAATATACTCCACATAAGTTCCAAGATAGAGACCAAACATCAGTTTTCCCTGACCCTACTATGGAAACGGAGTCATCCTTTCTCTTACTATCTTGGAATGAACGACTTTGTGAATAACCTGAGTGATCAAGGGAACTACCATGAACCAACTACCAGGAAGTGGGCAGAGTTCTTGATCTTCACAATAGGTTCACCAATGCTCTCCCTCTAGGCAAGGCTGGCATCCAGGGAAAGCCTGCAGAATGAGTGCTGTGGTGAGAGCACTCAGACACCAGAGACTAGGAGTTTTTTGTTAAGTCTTGATTAAAAACAGTACCATTATAATATGACCCAGGAAAAAAGAAGTGGCTATTGGGTGAATACTTAGTACGTTATGATGAATAAAAAGGCCAATCCCACAGTAAACATATCGTAGACCTACAGCGTCTTGTCTGCTACTAACCTTATTTAAGGGGGTACTTGGGAGAAATGTCAGTGTTGAAAGAAAGTTGAATGAAGTTCTCATGGTGAGCTAGTTTTCTGGTACCACATTATAAACAATCGACATAGTTAATGTGTGAAGAAGAAATGTCTATATGGTCTAACACTTTTCGTCCATGAAACTGAAAACCCATTGTTTTTAGGCCATCTTAGAGGAGCTGATGGTTGAAAAAGTTATTCATTAATACTCATGACAGGACAGATAGTCCTCCACAATCTCTTAACAGTACCCAAATTCTGAGAATCCACTTCTTAATGTTGCCACTATAGGATCCAACCATTAAGACATTGGCCACTGGGGGACAGTAAGGATGGAAACTACCTCTGATGCCATTAAATTTGGATGTTGAACATAGATTTTAAGACATAAAAGAATGATAGGCATGTGTATTGCTTAAGAAAGGTCTTGGCTTTAGAACAAGATTATTTTCAAACTCAGGAGCAAATATGCCCCATTGATTGTGTGTGTGTGTGTGTGTGTGTGTGTGTGTGTGTGTGTGCGCGCGCGCGCGCGCGTGTGTGTGTGTGTGTGTAAGTCAGCAGCACATCTTTGCCACTGTCCAAAGTGTGTTTTAATACAAGGCCTCTTAATTTACCTCAGACTTTCTGATTTATTTGGAGTGTCTGAGTAGTGAGCTCCAGATCTCTGCTTGTCCACTGTTAGGATTCCAAGCACATGCTGCCATGTCTACCTTTGTATAGGGGTTTGGAAGATCAAACTCAAGGCTCCTGCCTCTGCATCAATCATTTTTCAATTCAGCTATCTCCCCAGTCCCCATTAGATAAATTTTAAATTAAGAATACGAGGCAGAGAGCTGTGCTTTATTTATATAAGTCCTGGTAAAGCTTCATCTTAATCAAATGCAACATGACATTATAGCCAGTGTCACTTTCACAGGGCTAGGCAAGCTCAAGTAACATGGCTGTATCAGAAGAGGCAAGGCATATTAAACTGCAGCCTGCCACTTTTGCCAGAAGCATAGCTGAATGTAGGTGAAGTGGAGAAGGACAGGGCCAAGGTGATATATGACTTTGAGGCTGAGTCTCATGTATCAAACTGGCAAGAATACTGCACCCAGTTACAGAGTGAATCACAGATCTCAGTGTAGCTGTAAAGGTGTTTTGTAGATGGGATTCAAATCCATGAGCAGCTGAATTTATTTAAGTGAGGTTATGCAGAAAATCTAGGTGGGCTTTCTGCAAACATCAGCAAAGCCTGAAGCAGAGATGAGTCTTCTTTGGAAGAAATATTGTCTAGGAGCCCAGAGATGGCTCCATCAGTAAACTGGTTGCCTAGGAACATGAAGTTCTATTTCCATAACCCATTCAAAAATCTGAATGTGTGGTATGAGTAATCCTGGTGCAGGAGGGACAGAGAAAGCAAGGGCTCATTGGCCTGCAAGCCCAGCCTTATCATGACATTCTGCCCAAGGCTGAGAACATGTTTTAAAAATTCAAAAAATTACGGACAGTTCTCAAGAAACAACACACAGACACATACAAATTCACATATGTAAAATCAACAAAAAATTAATGAACAAAACTTCAAACATAAAAACCAAAAGTGTTTATCTGCTTCATAGACACTATGTCTTCCATCTTATATGTGTGACCTACTATCTTATTACAAAGGAATCATCGTGTTGTTGCTCTATTCATATTTAGAGAAGAGAAAACACTGCGGCCCAGTATAGAATAACATTCTGTGATTAATTATGTTATTACTAGAGATTAGAACTGAAACAAGACCTCTTGGTTTTCAAACAAACTTTACTTTTCATGCTATATTTTTAATAAAAACAGAAAAGAACCAGGCACGTTGTGTGTGTGTGTGTGTGTGTGTGTGTGTGTGTGTGTGTGTGTGTGTATACAGAGGCCAGAGGAGGACCAGCCAGTGTCTTTCTGTCACTCCATACTTTGGCCTCATTTCCTTCAATGTCTATCACTGAACCAGGAGTTCAGCATTTTACAGCTGGACTAGTTGGCAATTAAGTGTCAGCAATTATTCTCCGTTTCTTAAAAGTCTCTCCACCTCCCTTGGCTAGCTCTGGGGTTGCAGCGTCATGCGGTAGTATCTGGCTATTCATGTAGGAGTTTCAGATCTGAATTCAGATTCTCATAGATGTGCGAGAAGCACTCTTCCCCTTGGAGTCATCTTCCCAGCCATAATATTCTACATGGTTTAAATATACCCTAATGATGTCTGTAGGCAGAAAGTACTTATGAATTGGACCCCAAGAAGCATGCCCTTCTTCAGATTGCTCCTGAGCTCAGGCATCTTTTGTCTGCATATGCTGCACAGCTATTTCTCCAATGATATCCCATTTAACCAACAAGCAGTAATGAATTCAATTGTAAAAAGACAGAAGATACCCATTTCATCTTGCAGCCATAATGACAGCAGCATCGATGAGGCAGGAACCTGGGGATGATTGACAGAGTCCTCATCATTGCATTAGTCACCAGCAGGAAATCTTTGCTGCTGCAAACTGACTTTGACAATCACTCTGCTCACAAGCTAATCAACTCATTTTAATGTGCTGCTATGACTGTGGGTACTTTTATTTCTCTTTTATATTCCTTACATATATTTACTTATCCAAATGTTCTGTTTAAATGTGGGTACTCCTACAGATGTATCAATGAGAGGATGATATACAAGCCCCTTTGAGAATTCATAGCACTTAATGTGGAAATGTTTCAGAGGTATATGTTTGATGAAGAGCTGGAACTTTAGTTCTTTTTTTTATTATCATTAATTTATTCTTGTTACATCTCAATGTTTATCCCATTCCTTGTATCCTCCCATTCCTTCCCCCACCCCATTTTCCCATTATCCCCCTCCCCTATGACTGTTCCTGAGGGGGATTACCTCCCCCTATATATTCTCATAGGGTATCAAGTCTCTTCTTGGTTACCTGATGTTCTTCCTCTGAGTGCCACCAGGTCTCACCCTCCAGGGGACATGGTCAAATGTGAGGCACCATAGTACGTGAGAAAGTCATATCACACTCTCCACTCAACTGTGGAGAATATTCTGATTGGCTAAGTGTCCCTCAGTAGAAGAGTGGATAAAGAAACTGTGGTACATATACACTATGGAATACTACTCAGCTACTAAAAACAAGGAATTCCCGAAATTTGTGGATAAATGGATTGAGCTAGAAATGATCATAATGAGTGAGTTAACCCAGAAGCAGACAGAATCAAATGGTATATACTCACTTATATCTGCATACTAGCCCATGGGGCATGTCCCACGAACGCCTTCACTTACCAGGGAACTGGGACAGAGGGGAAGGCATCCTATTGGGACTCTAAATGAGAGACGCATGGGAGAATAGCAAAATAAAAGGATACAGAGGGTCCTAGAAATCTACAAGTAGAACAATATGATAGGCAGATTTGGGCCCAGGGGTCCCGCTCAAACTAAGGCACCAGCCAAGGACAATACAGGAGGTAAACTTTAAACCCCTCCCCAGATCTAGCCAATGGTCAGAATTTTAGTTCTTATCAACCAATTAAAAGTGGGAAATTTCTATATATAGTAGTCAAGAGAAACAAAACATGGGACACATGATATTGTTTTTACTTCCATCAGAGTAGAGCTTGTAAGAGGAAATCCCAACAATATAAAGTCTGCAACTCCATTCTCTCAGTGTTTTGTTTGTTTGTTTGTTTGTTTGTTTTGCTTTGTTTTGTAGTTATTTATTGTTTTTGTTTTCACAAACAACTTTCTAAACCTGCTCCTGATTTCAGGAAACATACTCAGCTAATCACAATGCTTCTGACCTTGAAGAGCAAGAGAAAGACAAATAATTTAATTATGGCTACCACAGGTACATGTAGTGTGAGGGGTGAGGTGTTGAGTTCACTTGAGGTGTTGAATTACCTGAGAGACCAAGTAAGACATAGCAAGAAGAAACCATAAATCAAGGCAAACAGACAGGAAGGTGGAAAAGGCCTCAATAGGATCAAATAAAGACTAGTGGACCAGAGCTGTTTGCAAGAGGATACACAGAGGCCTAAGCCTTAAGGTTGTCACTTCCAAAGGTCAACAGTAAAGCTAATATGAATTAAGATAATGAAGGAGTTGGATGCTGGCTCATTTGGTGAAGTCCTTGCCTTATAGGCATTGTGGCTGGATTTTGATCCCCAGACAACTTCCTCCTCCACAAATTGTGCCAGCTAGTGGCCCTTGTAATCCTAGCACTAGGAAATAGTGATATGAAGACTACTTACAGTCCCTGGCCAGTCAGACCAATCTGTTGGCCATTTCCTGTCCAAAGAAAGTAGATGCATCTAAGTAATGAGACACAAGGTCTCCAGCCTCAAAATAGATGCTCTTACCTATGTATACATGTATGTATACATACATACATACATACATACATACATATATACATACATACATTCATACAAATATCAATTAAAGAAGACTCGGTGAATAATTTTAAACAATACAGAGATATACTCAAAATAACTTTAAGGAAACAACAAAAATTTAATTTAGAAATCATCTCTGGGGCTAGAGTAAAGTAAAGAAGCTTCTTTCTCTTCAAGCACAGGGACCTTGGTTCCAATTTCTAGAACCAACGATAAGCTCGACATAACCATGCTTGGTTCTGTGTGACTATAATCCAAGTAATGAGGGTGTAGATACAAACAGATCATATGGCATTGCTGGACACACAGTAGTATATGAAAGCGTTATCTCTAGGTGCAGGGAGAGACCCTATCTCAAAAAGTAGGAGAAGAGGGCCTGAAGAATTCACCCAAACTCAACCTCTTGCCTCTACATCATTGCATTCTCTCTCTTGATTGCTCTCTCTCTCTCTCTCTCTCTCTCTCTCTCTCTCTCTCTCTCTCTCTCTCTCTCTCTCTCTCTCTCTCTCATGCACACATGCTCTCTCTCTCTCTCACTCTCTCTCTCTCACACACACACCTAGGTGTGCATTCATAGACAGACATGCACACACTATTAATTAAAAAAAAATGTGTTTTACCTAGAATGTGATAGAGCCACCCTCTTCCTTCAAAGAGCTACAATAGTCAGTCTATTGTCCTACTTCTTTTTGTGATTGACTGTCCTTGGGTCTATTCTAAACTGTTCTCCATCTCCTCCTTTGCCTTTGTATGAAAAAGAACACTTTCCTTGGCCCTCCTCAAGGTTGCTGTGTGGACAATATGATGAAAATGCCACAGGGACCACAAGGAAGGCTATGATCAGACTTGTCAGGGAGATTTCATGCCCACTGACTCATGAATTTATCTCAATAGCTGTAGGGGCGGATTCTATTATTTTTCCCTTGAGTGTAGCACCAGCAAGGCTCCAATTAGAAGAATAGCTTGACACAGGTCACAACACTGCTATATTAGAAAACTATATTAGAAAAATATGTTAGAAAACATGTGGAGAAACACTTTCTGAGCATATTCTCTACCTACACACTCAAGATAACTTGACACCATTCAAATTGAACAGACTGGAAATTATTTACTTGATTGAAAATTTAATCAATGGAGTCAGGCATAGTTTAAAATTATATTGATAAAATATTGATCAGCAACAGCATAAGTTTTACTCTTTACGTCTTATTCCACTTTGATTTTCCCTTCTCTAGTTTGAAAAAACTTGTGATTCACATCTGTAAACCACCTCAAGGGCAAGAGGTAGGAGCTTCAAGTACCTGTGATTCTTAGAGAAACAAGCCTTTTGGGTTGTTGGTTTGTTTATTTGCTTGTTGGCCCAGTTTTATTTTAAGGGGTAACAGAGAAAATAATCTGAGAAGATCCTTAATGTTTTCTAAGGCACAGACAGATGAGCTATGTGAGATATATATACTGTTCTGTGCAAGGACAGCAGAAAATAGTTGAAGAATTAGGTAGTGAGGGCAGGGGAGATGGCTTACTGAGTAGGAGTGCTTCCTGTGCAAACTTAAGAACTTTTGTTTAAATCCCCAGCACGCAAATAAGAAGCCAGGCATGGCAAACATGCACCTATAAAATTAGCATTGGGGCAGCGATAAGAGAATCTCTGAAGCCTACTGGTTGCCAGCCTTTATCCAGGCTCAGTTAGAGACCTTGTCTAAAGGGAATAAGGTGGAGAGTGCTGGAGCAAAACATCAGACATCTTTCTCTGGAGTGCACGCACACACACACACACACACACACACACACACACACACACACAGATACATGTGCATATACTTACATACATACATACATACATACATACATACATACATACATACAAACACACAAACACACAGAGTATTTCTGTGAGACACTAATACAAAGAAAAAGAGAGAAATGGACAGTGTGACTGTGACATAACACAGTGCATTACTGTCCTCATTCTGAATCATGTTTATAAAGATGTAAAATAGTCTTTCTTAGCAAAACAAATTTATAGCCTCTAGTGTATTCATGAGAAATCATGGGGCACAAGAAATCAGAAAGTTACATGAAGTCATGGTTGCTAGAGATGATTTGAGTTGTGTCTGGGGTTCTCCCATTGAAAACTGCACTATGGCCAAGAAGAGACTTGATACCCTATGAGAATATATAGGGGGACGTAATCCCCCTCAGGAACAGTCATAGGGGAGGGGAATAATGGGAAAATGGGGGGGGGGAGGAATGGGAGGATACAAGGGATGGGATAAACATTGAGATGTAACAAGAATAAATTAATAAAAAAAAAAAAAGCTAAAAAAAAAAAAAAAGAAAACTGCACTATGCAAAATTCTCATCTACAATGAATCAGTTATGCAGTGAAATATCCATAGGATGTGGTCATATGGGAATGCCAATTAGTTGTCTATTCATAAAAGATATTCATGACATT
Source organism: Acomys russatus (assembly GCF_903995435.1). Classification (NCBI taxonomy): domain Eukaryota; kingdom Metazoa; phylum Chordata; class Mammalia; order Rodentia; family Muridae; genus Acomys; species Acomys russatus. The sequence continues at coordinate 15,023,767 of NC_067142.1, forward strand.
TGATGAATATGGGTCTTCATGAGTAATCCGTAGGATTTAACGTGGAAATACCTAATATAATATATTGTGTTAGTTGTTTTTGTCTGTTTGTTTTCCTATGTAAAGGACTGTTAGATGAATGGAATTAAAACTAGATGAAGTGAAGTGATTGTTTAAAAGAAAATGCTACCTCTAAATTTCATCTGTCTGAATCCAAATGGACAATTAACCTCACACACTGTTTTCAATATGTGCGTGCGTGTGTGTGTGGGTGTGTGTATTCCAGATTCCTTTTTGTGTTTTTAATTGACTATATATGTGTGAACAAAATACCAATAGGGTATCTGTGTGTGTGTTTAATTGTGTGTGTAATTTTGTGTGTAATTGTGTGGGTGATGGACATCATGGCAGACATGAGGAAGTTACAGAACAACCTCAGATTTTGATCTTAACCTTCCTCCTTGCTTAAGACAGCACAGTTTTATTGTTTTCCTGTTCCATACACTAGGGTAGGAGACCTGAGAACATCCACAAGTTTCTTGTCTCTGTCCCTTATTTTTTATCTGATTTTATGTGAGTTCTGTGGATCCAAAATCAGTTTGTCCCTCACCCATATTAGCTCCTATTTATGGGGCACACAGGAAATGTGTATTGCTCTGACAAGTACTCTTCTGTTGAATTAAATATAAGAGAAAAAACGTGTTCTTTGTTCTTGCTCATTGTTCACAGTAAACCTCATGGTTCTCCAAATAATGCAGCATCAGCAACAGACTTCCCTTCCATTAATTCTTATCTCTAACTTTGGAATTCTTTCTTGCTTCTATGAGGTTGAAAATACAGCCAACATGTGTGATTACATTTCTATGCTGCTGATATAATGCAGGCATTTAAAGCTAACTTTCTTGTATCTTCAACTAAAACACAAGATGGGGGAGGAAGAGAAAGATGTACAGAGAAAGAGGAAAGAAAGAACAAAAGGAACAAATTAACATGCAGGTGATTATATGGGAAACTCTTAAATGACTATGATATTTTCAAAAGAGAAAAACCTATCCCAGGTGAAGACCTTGCTCTGCTGCTTCCTGTCTTTGATAAGAATCATGGCATAGATGTTGTGAAATCTTGTTGGGATGTGTATTATAATTGGCATCACTTGTCCTTCTTTGTAAAAATGTCATAATGATAAGAATGCTTTTAATTCATTTGGATCTGAGTGCACATTCTGCTTTCTTTAGTTCTGTGTCTTTAAATATTTTCTACATAAAGAATACATGCATTTATTAATTGTCTACTGTGGTGGAAAACATGCATAGGAGGAGCCAAGAGAGCTGGTGTTTAATTAGGTCTGAGCAGGCTATGTGCAATTTTCATTTGCAAATGTGTGGTGTTTTGGGGCATCAGATTGGCATATGTGAAGTCTTAAGATGGGAAGAACTTCCACAGTTTAGCTTGCTCAGACTTTAAGTTGCAAGATTTTAGGTGTCTTAGAATATGAGTTGTTCCCTTATCTGGGATTTTGCACTCTGAGACTCCAGCTACTCATGCTTAGTCTGAAAAGTTAGAATAAAAATTCAAGAAATAATCAGTTCATAAGCTTGAAAGATTTATTTTACAATATGTTATCATAATTACTTTACCTTTCCAAGTAATTGTCTTAATCCCTTCCTGTGTCTATTTTAGAAACTAAGTTCTATAATAGGCATGCTAGCAGGAATGAAGGTATTCTAAAGTGACCTTCATGCCCCTCTATTTTATATCAGACTAACAGAAAAAATGGTCCCAATGAAATTTATTTCTGCAAGAATTCCATTGCTGTAAGGTGGAAAGAGCTGAAGGCTTGCATAAGCCACTTGTCTCCAGAACAGAGATTTCATACTGTTCTGATTTCATGAAGCCACCTTCCAGCAGAGATTGAGATATAGATGAGAGTCAGGAGCACACCTTGGCTAGGAATGCTTACCTATGCATTCCCCTTGTACTCTACTTGAATCTGTACCTCATGTGAGGACTCAGAAGATGGGCTTCAGGGATCACTAGGTCTCTTTGTTCCTATTTCCACTGTGGCCACATTGAGTAAATCTCCTTTCACTGTTTCTCTTGTCTCTTGAACAGTCCTGTTGAAAATATGTGACCAATCCTGGCTTGTCAGGGCTCTCAGGTTCTGACTCCAACAGCTCTGGTTGCAGGTACACATGTATAGTAAAAACATCTTATGTATTGAGTTTGCTTCTGCCTATAGTTACAGGGATCTAAGGATATACTCCAATGAATATGAGGAATTTTAGTAATGCTAAACCAAACAAACAAAAACCACACATACACACACACACACACACACACACACACACACACACACACACACACACACAAAAGAGAAGAAACCAAACCTCTAGGAGGTGATACAGAAAATGTGCTCAGTAAATGCCGTCGCCTTTCCTTTAGTCAGCGCAAAGGTGAATCAACTATACATTCTACATTCCAGGCTGACCTTAGTTCTTCCCACTGATGCTGTCACCTCATCAATGGCTTCACAAGACTTTGTCTGCCTAAGCCTGGCCCTCCATCCCAGTTCTCTAATAAGACTTTCATATCCAGATGTGCACATTCTGACCTCTCTCCATGAATAACAAGCTCCTTGCAGGCAGTATTGTATACTTGGCCAGCCACTGCCTTGCCTAACTACTCAGTAATATTTTGAGCTGCTTAACTTTTCTCATGAATGAGACTGAAAGGAACTATTTATTGTTGTTCCTAAGAACAGAGACAGAAACCAATGTTCGCCTTTCTTCCCATGTCAGAACAAGAGTCTCAATGAGTTGTGTCCTGACTACATCTCTGGCTCCAGTCTGTCTCTTTTCTTAGAACAGGCAATGCCGGACAATGCCTATGTCCCCTCAGCTGCAAGAAAGAACTCAATTTTCCACTATATTCGTATAATCATGCTTTTCTACAATCTCTTTAAAAATCCACCCAGTCAATTGACTTCTGTTATGGTAAGATATAGTCTTCAGAGTATGACTTGTGAACGTGACCCCCAAATGTCCTTCTTTTGTGGACAATATCGTTTAAGTTTTCCTTCACTTATTTTCAACCTTTATCACCACTGATTTGCTGCGTGTCACATGTATCTCTTATTTTAAAATTTATTTATTTGAGAGAGGAAAAGGAAAGGGGGTGGGTAAAGCAGATATGCAGATGGACACATGCCACTGTTCAGAGATAGAGGTCAGAGTAACACTTTGGAGAGTCAGTGTTTACGTTTGACCTTGCTGAGACAGAGGTACTTCTGCCTTTATGCTGTTTACTCAATGCTACATATTTCTGGGCCAGAATCTTCTGATGAATTCTTCATCTCTGCTTCTATTTTTGCTGCAGGTATGCTGAGATGTTAGATGTCCCTCTCCACATACAAATTTTTACAGCTAACTTGTATCTTTAGTCCATTTGTATCTATCTCTGAGAATGCTTCATTTACAGGGCTGAGTTAATGGTTCAGGTAATAATGTACTTGACTTGCCCAGAACCCATATTTTTAATAGTTGAATGTAATGCTGTATACAAATCCCAGCTCTGGGGAGACAGACAAAAGTAGATACGTGAGGAAATTGGCCAGCCAGTTTAGACTACTTTAGTTTCAGTACAGTAAGAGACCTGCTTCACAAAAGTGCATGGAGCACATTTGATGATGATACTGGAAGAAGATTTCTGGTCTCCATATGAATATATACATATGCATTTCCCCCACTAAAACATACATAAAAATTGTATAACTTTCAGAATCTGTCTTTTGACCTTCCACACTATTGATTTAACCTATTTGTGGGACTTAAGCAATCATACATTCATCGATTCCAAAGTTTCCTTGGACTTCTTTGCAGCTTTTCAGTTAACTTGTGCACAGTGGTTAGGTTTCTGAGTGCAGACTGTTCCAGGATGAAGGATCCTGTGAACTTTATGCCTATCCTCACTCAAATACTTGACATAACTTTTCAAATTGTCAGGCAGTGCAGACATTCCACCAGTAGTTCCTATTACTAGTCACATGCCACATATAAGAAGGTAAAACATGTAACAGTCACACATCTTGGTCGCCATCACATGTCTTTTGAGCTGGGAAACCCATATTTGATATGAGCCTCTCATATCTACTCAAACCTGATAATGAATCATAGCTCCCTCATTTAAAAGCCCTGGAATGTTGAGGAACTGGAGAGCCATTGCCCCATGTGTTGTCTGCAATTTGTGTCCAACTGGACAAGACTCAAGTGTAGAGGCTGTTTTACCATAGGATATTTCTTCCTAGCATGCTCTTACTTCCACTGTTTGTTGCTTGTATAGTTGCAAATAGCATCTAGCATTTTATGTTCACACAGTCTTCAAATTCAAGGCAAGCTTCACAATACCATTAGAGTAGTACTTTGCAAAAGAGACTGGTAATAAAGCAAGTAACAACAAAACAAGTACCAGAAAGTCTGTTCCCAGAATTAAAGTAAAAACAACCTATGGTTGTACTCTCATTGTCCTGCACAGCAGTGCATTCCTAATCAGTTGAGGCTCTGCTCATTCTGCCCTAACTTATAGCATTTCTGTATTGACTACCTCCTCTTTTCTGCTAGACTAGAGGCCTTGGAGCCTATATGTGCTGCCAATCTCCAACCTATCCAGTCTTTGTATGGTTGTTCTCCTGCCAGATGCAGAAAAGGGGGGAAATATCTGTGTAATTGAGACTAGACCTGGCTACAGAGCAACTTCTATGACAGCCGGTGGTACACAGAGAAACCCTGTCTTCAAAACACCTAACTAACTAATTAGTTAACTAATTAGTTAATTAAGCCTTACATTTATTTATTTATTTACTCTGTGTGTGTGTGTGTGTGTGTGTGTGTGTATGTGTGTGTGTGTGTCTAAGTCAGAGGTCAGAGAACACTTATAGGAATCAGTGCTCCCTTTCCCCATGTGGGTCCTAGAGATCAAATTCAGGTCATCATGCTTCACCTAGAAAGTGTCTTTACTTGCTAGTAAAGGTACTGCTGACTGCTTCTTATTATTATTCTTTTCCTTCTCAACATTGACATCTCTTCTGAAGCCTTCCTTGTACTGAAATCCTATCCCTTTCTCAGGAACAGTGTTCCAATCCTACTAACTGAGCATCATTGTATGTAAAGTATTTCAAACTCACCTTGGTTATTCAGCATCTATCAAAGATCAGATATCTACTATGTGTTTTGATTAGATCAGTGCTTTATGGGGTAGGGAGTTGACATACTTAATAAAAAGCCTGCTGTACAAGAATGAATATCTGAATTCAATGTCCACCACTCTGTTGGGAAAAAAAGAAAGAAAGAAAAAGTAAAAAGAAAAAGCAGCAGAGTATTGTGAGCCTATGATAGTAACACTGGAGAAGAAGATATAGGAGGATCCCTGGAGATTACTGGCTTGATGGTCTAGGTGATTCAATGAGCCTGAGGTTCAGTGAGAAACTCTATCTCAAAATATGGCTGGAAAAAATTGCAGTAGACAGCAATGTTGAGTTACCTACACACACACAAAAATACACACACACACACACACACACACAGAGAGAGAGAGAGAGAGAGAGAGAGAGAGAGAGGAGAGAGGAGGAGAGAGAGAGAGAGACAGAGAGATGAATATATACTTTGTTTCCTTCTGCTTATTTTTTCTCTTCATCCTGCCTTCTTCTTCCTTTCTCCTTCTCCATTTTCCTCTTTCTTTCATTCCCCCTCATCCTTCAACTATTCCTCAAATTTCTGTCATTTTGTTCCTTTTTCTTTCTCCTCCTCCTTCTTCTTTTCTGCTTGAAGTTGAGGATCATCTTCTGCTGACAGTGAGGGTAAAGAATGCCAATCTTCATTCAACCAACCCATATAATAATAGCAGTGTGTTAAACCTCAGATAAAGATAAAAAAGATATTTTGAAATAGATCTTTTTTTGTCAGAATTTCCTCACTATGTGCAGTCATCCAAATGTGATGAAGATGCCTGTTTCCCTAGATAGGAAGCAGCAAAGCATCTCTTCTCTGTGATGACTGTTAAGTTTGAGCCTGACAGCTTGATATGCTCCCAGTCAATACTTATGTATTGACTGCCCAATGCTAGCAGCACTCCATCAGACTTGAGAGAAGAAAACTGACATCCTTTTGTAAAGCTGAAAAATTGCCTGAAAGGCTTATTTAGGATGTCAACCAGCTACACTGTGAAGAGATTAGAGGAGCTTGAGACATGGAGGAGAGATCTGAAACATGTATCTATGACTGTAACTGGACAGATGTTAAGAAGATCAAAGACAGTTGACAAAGCAGATAGAGCCTGTTATGAAACTGTCCTGTCACTTTGGAAGTCAGCTCAATATGCAACAATCATTAAACATGTGACTACTTGAACCATATATGCTTCACATGTAGAATGATAAAGAACAACTTTATAAGAACAATCACTCTACTTTTATAGCAGTCAACTGAAAAATGTACCACTAATCTGAGACTCCCCCAGAGCACAAATGGTAACATGCATTTCAATATTCAAATGTTTAGGAGAAAATCATGGTAAGTAGTTTTGTCCATTAAGTGATTCAGGGAGAAAAATGGAAAATAAAGTCACAGAAAAGAACTGTGATGTACATACATCTTAAGACTTTCGAAGAGATTGAAATATGAAGTAAGAGCCTTAAAATCACCTGTGCTCTTTGACCCAGTGCCATATCTGAAGTGTAATCACACAAATAATACAACTCATGGTGTTGGGAAGATGGCTCATTTGGAAGTGCTTGATGTGCACAAGCAGGAGACCCTTGAATCTGGTCGTGAGTACTCTTGGGAAAGCTAACCAAGAGTTAATAATTGCCTACAATAGCAGAGATAGGTGGTAGACAGGCAGATCCTGGGATCCTTGCTAAATATCCAGTGAAGCAAAAGCAGTGAGCTGAGGTGAGCTTCATCTCAGAAAAACAAAACAAAACAAAACAAAACAAAAGCAAAAACAAACAAACAAAAAACAATGAGAGAGGAAGTTGACAATTAAAGTCAACTTCTGGCCTCAAGAAACACATGTACTAATGATCACATATGTGTAAACACACACACACACACACACACACACACACACACACACACACACACACCACAAAGAAACCACATTGTGTGAACCATGCCATGATCTTTGATTATTCTACTCCAAATCTCATTACTTTCATCATGCCTGCTGTCAGTCGACCACCTCCTTCTCAGACAGTTTTACTTCTGCTTTCATGTAACCTATATTTATTATTTGATACATACAATAATACCTAGTATCCAGAAATGAGAGAGAATGGCTTGAGAATTTGATACACGTCCAACCACATAACCCAGGCACACCACCACTGCCTATTTACACAAAGAACCTCAACTCATAAACACTTGCACATCAGTATTGTTTGTATCACTTTTCATAGAAGCTACATGCAACCTTCCTAAAGATCTCACGAGAAAGGCATGGATAAAGAAAATGTAGCTTGGCCCACGGGAAGTGCAGACAGCTTGGCATTCTGAAACGGTCCAGTCTCTGAGTCAGGTTCCACTAGGCCAGCAGGATCTCCCACACTCTTGGAAGAGGATGGACACCCTTGTGGTATCTAGATGACTAGCTAAAAGGCAGCTACAGCTCAGAGGTTCTGACCCAGGTGTGGTTCTGACTACTGCGGGGCAGAAAGTGCAGGCAGCTTGGAGCTTGCTGCAGTCTAAAATGGTCCTGTCTCTGGGCCACCTCATATTTATCCTACACTCTCCAATAGATAGAACCTAACTGGACCTGTTCCCAAAGGCCTGGCAGGATCTACCATGCTCTTGGGAGAGGCTGGACACCTCTGCACCGTTTAGAGGCTGAGCTAAAAAGCAACTACAACTCAGAGAATCTGACCTGGCTGGGGACTTGGCTACAAGGCAGCAGGAAGGTCAGGCAGCTGGGACCAACTTACCCAACCAGAGCATTTGCATGCTGACCTTGTTCCAGGTCCCAAAACAGGTGATCTGAAATACAGTAGTAAAGTGAAAGGGTCCAGATAGAAAATTACTTCTATAGTCCAGAGCCTAAGGTGTAGGGCAAAATCTCTAGGAGTGCAATCCAGATCACCTGCCTGTTCCAGGGAAGAACTCCCTGATCCCAACAGGCAAGGGCACATGACCTATAATCATATCCACTCTCAACGACCAGTGAAGGACACCAGAAGCTACCTCCCAATATCAGAGACACCAAAATGACAAAAAGACAGTGTAAGAATGCAAACAAAAACCAAAACAGTTCGCCATCACCATTTCCCAGCTATTCCAATGAAAGAAACCCTGAGAACCCAAACACAATAGAAATACAAGAAAATGACCTCAAGTCCTTAGGAAGGAAGATGATAATAGAAGAAACAAAGAAAATCTGTAAACAACTGCAGGAAGTTGCAACCAAGCGGGTTGAAGACATAGAAGAGTCATATAGAGAAGCAGTGGAAGAATTTCAGAAAAATACCAACAACCAAAAGAAGGAAATCAATAAAAAAAGTTCCAGATCTGAAGATAAAATGGAATCTATGATAAAGGAACACACAGAAGTAAAATGTGATCAAGAGGCCTCAGAGAAGAAAGCAAGTATCACAGAGGTGACCTTATCTAACAGAATCCAAGAAATGGAGGTAGGAATTTCAGGACTTGAAAATACAATTGTAGAACTTGAAACAACCATTAAGAAAAGGGCTAAATCTAAAAAGTTCCTGACACTGAACATCCAAGAAATCAAGGACGCCATGAAAACACAAAACCTGAGAATAATAGGTATTGAGGAAAGAGAGGACGCCCAACTCCATGGCCCAGAAAATATCTTAAAACCATAAAAGAAAATTTCCCCAATCTGAAGAAGCAGATGCATAGGAGCATGCAAAAGGCCTACAAAACACCAAATAGGGGAGCCAAGATGGCGGCAAGCAGTGTGGACCGTGTTTGGAGGCTCCAGTGAACAATTCAGAAAATTGCACAGATTTCTGAGCCAGGAACACCGAGGTCCCAAAACCACGGCAGCGGGAATGCTCAAAGGAGATTGGTGTGGTGGCCGGTGGGAGTTGCTGCGGGAGAGGGGACTCTGGGCAGGATTTGGGTCGCATGGTGCCTTGGGACCCAGACTGGACTCGGTGGACAGTTTGGCTCCAGAGTCCCGGGTTCTGGTGCAGCTCAGCAAGCAATTCTGCCCAAGGCACAATCTCAGTGCAGCCACAGCTCCCCTGCTATGGTGCAGGCTGGACGGAGTGCTCAGTTTCACCACCCTTGGCGCTGGCTCAGCACAGCCGCAGTTCTTTTGCTGTGATGCAGGCTGGACGGAGCGCTCAGTTCCACTGGCTCTAAGACGCTGGTTGGACACAGTGTGCAGTTTGAATCCAGAATTCCTGGCTGAGCTTGGCGGACAGTTCGGGCCCTGAGTCAATAACTGACCACAGCACACACTTTGGGCCAAAAGCCCCTAGTTGAGCTTGGTGCACAGTCCCATCCCAAAAATTCTGGTGGGACCCTGTGTGCATTTGGGCCCAGAATCCCTAGCTGAGCTCGACAGATGGTTCAGGCCCTAAGAATCTAGCTGAGTTCGGCCCATGGTTTGGGCCCAGTGTTCCTAACTGGACTTGGCAGGGGACACAGAAGGCTGTGGATACCTTAGACTGACCCAACACTCATTCAGAGACCGAGAACCATTGCAGGACCCACAGCACAGGGGAGCTGAGGATCACTGGCTGTGAGAGTCCAAAACAACAGGGCTAACCTTATAACATCCTTGACAAAACAATTTCAAACAGTACCTATCCACAAATCCAGCTTTACAGAAGGTACTAGAAAGAAAACTCCATCCCAAAGGGTCAAGCTACATCCAACATTACTCACAAAATAGATAACTATACCATGGCAAAAACATAACTACACAAACACTCGACTGGAAACAATATCAAAATTAAGACTCTGAACAGTCGCTGGTCATTAATATCTCTCAACATCAATGGTCTCAATTCTCCAATAAAAAGACACAGAATAACTGAATGGGTGCATAAACAAGATCCAACATTCTTCTGCATTCAAGAAACACATCTCACCCATAATGATAGGCATTACCTTAGGGTAAAGGTTGGAAAAAATATTCCAAGCAAATGATCACAAGAAGCAAGCAGGCATAGCCATTTTAGTATTGAACAAAATAGGCTTCCAACCAAAATTAATCAAAAGGGATGAGGAAGGACACTTCATACTCATCAAAGGTAAAGTCAACCAAGATGACATCACAATTCTGAACATCTATGCTCCCAATACAAGGGCACCCACATTTGTAAAAGGTCTGCTAAAAAAGCTTAAACCACACATCAATCCCCACACAATAATAGTGGGAGACTTCAACACCCCACTCTCACTGAAGGATAAGTCATTGAAACAGAAACTAAGCCGAGAAATAACATCATTAACCAATGCCATGGGTCAAATGTATCTACCAGATATCTATAGAATCTTTCACCCAAACAAGAAAGAATATACCTTCTTCTCTGCAGCCCACAGACCCTTCTCTAAAACTGATCACATCGTAGGTCACAAAACAAGCCTCAATAGATACAAGAGGATTGAAATAATACCTTGTATCCTATCAGATCACCATGCTCTTAGGCTGCAATTCAACAACAACAGAAATAACAAAAAACAACTCTCTGTTAAATGACACCTGGGTCAGGGAAGAAATAAAGGACTTCTTTAAATTCACTGAAAATGAAGGAACAACATACCCAAATTTGTGGGACACAATGAAAGCAGTGCTAAGAGGAAAATTCATAGCACTAAGCACCTTTAGAAAGAAAGTGGCAACACTCACATAAACAATGTAACAACACTTCTGGATGCCCTAGAAAAAAAAAAAGAAGCAGAAACACTCAAGAGGAGTAGATGTCTAGAAATAATCAATCTCAGGGCTGAAATCAAAAAGTTAGAAAGCAAGAACAATTCAAAGAATCAACAAAACCAGGAGCTGGTTCTTTGAGAAAATCAACAAAATAGACAAACTGTTAGCCAAATTAACTAAAAGACTGAGAAACACTATCCAAATTAAAATCAGAAATTAAAAGGAAGACACAACAACAGACACTGAAGAAATACAAAGAATCATAAGAACCTACTTTAAAAGCATTTATGTCACGACATTTGAAAATCTAAGAGAAATGGACAATTTTTTTGATCGATTCCATTTGCCAAAATTAAATCAAGATCACATAAACAAATTAAATAGCCCTATTTTGTCTATAAAAATCGAAGCAATCATTGACAGTCTCTCAAAAAACAAAAAACAAAACAAAACAAAACAAAAAACAAAAAACAAAAACAAAAAAAAAACCCAAAAACCTAAGGCCAGATGGTTTCAGCGAAGAATTCTACCAGACCTTCAAAGAGGAGCTAATACTGATACTCTTCAAGCTACTCCAAAAGATAAGAAATAGATGGAACATTACCAAATTCTTTTTATGAGGCCATAGTCACGTTGGTACCTAAGCCCCACAAAGACCCTACAAAAAGAGGGAATTTCAGACCAATTTCTCTTATGAACTTTGATGCAAAAACACTCAATAAAATGCTCACAAAATGAATACAAGAACATATCAAAGAGATCATTCACCATGACTAGGTAGGCTTCATTCCAAGCATGCAGGGATGGTTTAACATAGAGAAATACATCAATGTAATCCATGATATCAAAAACTGAAAGAGAAAACCACATGATCATCTGCTTAGATGCAAAATAAAGCATTTGACAATATCAAACACCCATTCATGTTTAAAGTTCTAGAAAGATCAGGAATACAATGCACATACCTCAGCATAATAAAGGTTATATACAACAAGTCAATAGTCAATGTCAAATTAAATGGAGAGATACTCAAGGAAATTCCTCTAAAATCGGGGACAAGGCAAGGCTGCCCACTCCCTTCATATCTCTTCAATATAGCTTTTGAAGTTCTAGCCAGAGCAATAAGACATCAAGAGGAGATCAAAAGGATCCAAATGGGAAAGAAGAGAGTCAAATTATCCCTACTTGCAGATGATATGATAGTGTATATAAGTGACCCCAAAATACTACAAGAGAACTCCTATAGCTGATAAACACCTTCAGTAAATTGGCTGGATACAAAATAAACTGAAAAAAGTCATTATATTTCCTGTATACAAATGACAAACATGCAGAAGAAGAAATTAGGAAACTACACCCTTCACGATAGCCACAAGCAATATAAAATATCTAGGAGTAACTCTAACCAAGCAAGTGAAGGACTTGTTTGAAAAAAACTTTAACTCTCTGAAGAAAGAGACAGAAGGTGACATCAGAAGGTGGAGGGATCTCCCTTGTTCATGAATCAGGAGAATTAACGTAGTAAAAATGGCTATCTTACCAAAAGCAATTTACAGATTCAATGAAATTCCTATCAAAATACCTACAAAATATATTGAAGACATTGAAAGATCAAGTCTCAACTTCATACGGAGAAACAAAAATCCCAGAATAGCAAAAACAATCCTTTACAATAAAAGATCCTCCAGAGGAATCTCCATACCCATTCTCAAGTTGTACTATTGAGCAACAGTGGAGGTCTGGTGGCAGTCAGAGGAATGATAGCAGGATACCAAGAAGAGACTTGATACCCTATGAGCATATACAGGGGGAGGAGGTCCCTCTCAGTCACAGTCATAGGGAAGAGGAGTAGGAGGAAAGCGGGAGGGAGTGAGGAATGAGAAGATACAATAGATGGGATAACAATTGAGATGTAATATGAGTAAATTAATAAAATATTTTTAAAAAGAAAATGTAGATTATGCACTTGATAAAATTATTATCAGTCCAGAAGAAGGATGAAGTTATGCCAACTGCAGGGAAATGGAAATATCTTCTTTTCACATGTCCCAGGCCAGTCCACTTCTCCCGTCTCATTACTCTTTTTTATCATCAGTGTTCTACTCTAGTTCCTTGGATTCTTTGGTGTATCTCCACAGGACACAATTATACCTCATGGATCCATTTGCTCCATCACTCTAAGAACCCTTTTTCTTTCTGTTTTCCTTCTATAATTTGAACAGAATTAGCCCAGGCCTTCAATCTGAAGCGTCCCAAATTCCCAGCATTGACAGGTAGTCATCAATACTTATGGCCAATTTTCTTGTTTTACAATCTTGCGTCTCAAGGTATGAACACATTTTGACTCCCATTGGAGGTAATGCTATGGCAATATCTGGCCAAAGGAATATGAGCAGAAGTAATACTCATCTACTTTTTGGTAGAAGCCTTTGAATAAAACACAGGCTTGCTTCCTCTTCATATGTTTACTTCCCTTGGTCATAGCAACATTCAGATTAAGACACAACTGCCATTATAAGGACAATAGGGGAAGAGGGCCAGCCAATGTGTGAGGGATTTTTGTGGTATAGCCATGCTGTAGTTTGAATGTGAAGTGTCTTTCATGAGTTCATGTTGTAACACTTGGTCCCTTGATTGTGGTGCTGGTTGGGAAGTTTGCAGAACTTTTAGGGGGTGGAACCTCAATGGAGGAAATGGGTTATTGGAGGCAGGACTGGAATCTGTATAGTTTTATGACACTTTCTTTTAGTTCTCTGTTTCCTGAGTGTGGATACAAGTGATATGTCAGAATTTCTGTTTTTTCTACCTTGCCTTTCCCACCTGTTGCCACGTCTTCCTCTTTTATGAATGACTCTACTTTTTTTGGAACTGTAAACCCAAATCAACCCGTTCTCTCTTAAGTTAGGTTGGTCTGAATATTTTTTCATAACAACAAGAAAATTACTAAGATAGACATCACACCAATTGTCCCTTGATAAATATTACTTGTTGCAACAGTACAACTCATACAATCAAGACCATGCCACTTGTTCCAAAGCTCCCATATGTAATTAAAACACCATTTTCTCTTTCACTTTAGCACATATCCAACTTTACTGTGTTTCCTCTATTCTTATAAGCTCCATAAAAATATGTCTTATGTCCATGTTTTCCCCTGCCTGCTTCTGCATTTTATATAGTACATCCTAGTGGACAATTCATGCTAAAGGAACAAACAGTGCTCACACAATGTGGAATATGCTCAGTCCCCACATTGATTTTCTGGAGCTATGCCCATATACTGTGGGCATATTGTATATGTACTCACAGTCATGACAGGTGGCTCCTGTGTAACCAGTGTCACTGCAGTTGCAGTAGAAGGTACTCCATGATTGGGCACAGTGTCCTCCATGTTCACAGTAGTTTGGCAAGCACCTAATGGGGCATAATGAAAAATATAATAAGCCAAGACAGCTGAAACAGAGAGAAGCAAAAAACTTGCAAGCTGCAATGGGAAACTGATCTCCTAAAGTCCTATAAGTGAGAGAGTCAAATGATAGGCAAACCATACAGATGTGCTGGCACAGCTGGGTAGTGTGGATCACAGAGCTGAATTCTACCTTGGAATTAAACCTTAAATGCTATTGCACAGTGAATTGAACAGAAGTAGGTGTATTCTATAGAGTGGTATGTTTATTGTGCACAAAGTGAGGAAGGATTATAACTTTACATTAGAATTCACTGTAGCTTTTAAAAGGAAATGGAAAAAGTAGTGGTCCTGGGGATACTGTCTGTGCTTCTTTTGAGGGCTGGTCCAGAAACTATCATAACCTACACAAACAGACCATTGCTTAATAATCAATGTTCCCTTAATTAAAATGCAAGGAGATTCTACCTTTTCCGAAATCACCAAAGCCTTCCTGAAAACCCAGCATGGTGTCCTTTCAACAGAATCCAAGTAAGGCACTTCACCTTGCCCACCTCTCATGCACCCCTACATATCCATCACACACTCTATGGAGTAGCTGTGCTTTAAATATCCTGTGCCAGCACCTGACTCCTCTTTTGTTTCCTGCCATTGCCTTCCTTTTGAACATCTCCTTTTGATATATTTTCTTATCTTATAGCCATAAGTGCTTGACTCCATGTTTGTACTTGTACCACATGCATAAGTGCCTGGTGCTGGGGGAGGGCTGAAAATGGTATCGGATTACCTGGAAGTGAAGTTACACATGGATGTGAGCAGCCATTTGTCTGAGTTACCTCTGTAGCTCAACTTCTGACCATTTTTTACCCCCAGCTCACTTTTCTCAAGACTCCTCTGAGGCTTCTTAATTCATTCTTTTTCACCCTATATGCCCCATTGCATATTCAATGAGCCTACAGTTATCATACTCCTGTTCTTGTCCACCAACAAAATGTTTATTTAAAATTTTCCTTTTACATTTATTAATTTATTTAGTGTAAATGAATATGGGGTTAGGGAGCAATTGCCATATGAGCTATGTGGAGATGAGAGGACAATTTGAGGGAGTCAGTTCTCTCCTTCCACCCTGTAAGTCCCTGGAAGTGAGCTTAGGCAGTCAGTCTTGAAAGCAGGCATCTATAGCATCTGAGCCACCTACTGCCTGAATAAAGCACTTATTACTTTAACAACAGAATGATAAGCAAATAAATGTAAGCAATGTTTTTTCTATGTTTCTTTTAGTTATGATCCTGAGAAAATTTCAAGTAAGCTGATTTTGGTGGCTTACACCATAGAATACAGGAGCCAAAGATCTATTATGTTCATGACTTCATGCATATGATGAGTGTAAAAAGGACAGTGAAAAAGATCTAGCAACTTGCAGCATACAGCACAAGAGATGGGAGGAGCCCATTCAGTTTCTGCTGCTCCCCAAAATGTGTTTCCTCTCCATACTTTGTGAGGACTTCTGTAATGTCTGTTGCAGTCTGTGAGATAAACTAAAAATTCTCCAGAAAAAAACACATTTAGCTCATGTCTGCTGGATGTGAATCTATGTTGAACTAGCAGGATCTTAACTTTTTATGATAAAGTGTCCAATGTCCTGGATAAAACAGCTTAATCAGTAGTGCTTGCCTTACAACCATGAAGACGTGAGCTCAGTCACCCAGAATCCATGTAAATTATAGTGCGTGAGGTAAAGCAAGAGCTAAAGAGACAGAAACAGTCAAATCCCTCATACTCACTGACTATCTAGTCTAGCCTATTTGACGAATTCCAGACCAGTGAGAGATGCTTCAAATTCAAGGCAAAAGTGTCTGAATAACAATCACCAAGGGTGTCTTAGGACCTCCACATGAACAGATATACACAAGTACTTCTGAACATGCATCAGTACAAAAACATACATGTGGGTACACATACACAAATACACTATAGCATTCTATCATTATAAGATGATGTACAAATCACATGTTTATAGTATACACATGTTAATGCTTTTAGTAAAATATATTCAAATTTAGTTGGATATGGAGGCAGAAGCCTTGGGGTAAGCTGTCAGAAATGCTGGATGTTTGAAAACAACTTTTTAAAAAATTTTTTTATTAATTTATTCTTGTTACATCTCAAGGTTTATCCCATCCCTTGTATCCTCCAAACAACTCTGAGATTCCATCTTACACCCATCAGAATAGCTAAGATCAAAAATTCAAGTGACACCACATGCTGGCGAGGATGTGGGGAGAGAGGAACACTCCCTCATTGCTGGTGGGAATGCAAACTAGTACAACCACTTTTGAAATCTCTCTGGTGCTACCTCAGAAAAATGGGAATAGGGCTTCCTCAAGACCCAGCTATTCCACTCCTTGGAATATACCCAGAAGATCATCCAGCATACAAGACGAAAACATCTTTAATAAGCCTTCCACAGACCTTGAACTAGTGTTCATAAACTCAATTTAACACTGAAAATGTAAGCTACAAAGTCATTTGTCTATGGTCACTGAAATAATCAGTGATGTTTTCCCATGAGCGAAAACCATATTTTGGAAATGGAAAAATCTAATATTACTAGAATAAGGAGAGCAAAATGAATGAGAACATGCAAGGATGCCTTACAGCAAGATGCATTTGGTACAGGTGCACAGATATTAGAAAAAATCATTTCAAGTAACACATTTTATATCAGATTTATAAGCCTAATTTACTTATTTAAAAAGGCTGTTACAAGAATATGATTTCAAGATTCTTTAATCACTTCATTTTAGTATTTTTGTTTCTTTTCTTTTTTGTGCTTGCCACTAGTGTATTATTTAGAACCTAACTCATAAATAGAATATAGAGTTCCTTTTTATACAGCTATAAGAGGGAATAGACACTGTGTGTTATCTCAGGCATAAAGCTATTAATGCAAATTGTCATGATAGGTATTTGTGGATACAACTCAGTGGGTAAAGTACTGGACTCACAAGTGTGAGAAATAGATTATAATCCCTGGCATCCATGTTATATTTGAGGCAAGCAAGACAGTCTACTTGTGGTCTTTGCACCCAGGAGGCAGAGAGAAGAAATCCCAGAGCAAGCTGACTAGTTAGAAAACAAACTCCACTCACTCTAGTGTCAAGTGAGAAACTCTGACTCTGGATACAAAGTATAAATCAATGAAGGAAGATACCCTATGTCACCCTCTGACCTCCAGATGCTCACTCACTTGAATAATGTGAACCCACACTTATCATGCACAATAGATCCCCACCAATTGTAAAAGTTCAGAACAGATGTAGCTGCTCAGTACATAATTTTTCAATATAAATATATCCACTTTCTTGACTATCCAAGAGTCCAGACAAGCTAACACAGTGGATTTTTGACTTCTAGAGCATGCCATCCACACTGTGAAATGCTTTGCCTTTATGCAAAACTAGTTTAAGGAGATGACAGGAAGATTTCAAAGAAAGCATTAGATATGAAAGTGGAAGGAAATCAATAATGATTAAAAATATATGGCAACTCAAAAAAACTTTCTCACAATTGAAATTTTTTTCTAGGGCCAGAGAGATGGTTCTGTCTCTAGCTATGCAAGTTTGAGAACCTGAGATTGAGTCCCAGAACCCAGGTTAAAGGGCAAGAAGAAGCTATATGTGTCTATACAATTAGCTCTGGGGAGCTAGAGACAAGTAGGTTTTGGGTACTTACTGGTGTACCAGAAACATAGGCCTCTTTATTCCCAGTGTCCTGTTAGAAAGTTTGCCAAAAGAAGCCACATCATAACTTATAGGATTGTGATTAATGGTTTAATAAATTTTTTTGCCAACTGGAAATGTCATTAATGTGAACAACACCTGTGGTTATACAGCAACAACAAACTTTTCTTATATATACAGCTCCCAAAGGCCCAAAACATCTAGCCCTCTCATTTCTCTCCTCCTCAAGATTCTTAGTTCTAGGACCTGGAAGACGGTTAAATCAGTGAAGGGTTTGCCACACAAGAAAAAAGCCAAGAGATTAAATTTCCAAGACTCAATATAAAATGCTGAGAATGACATCACTTTCCTGTCATCCTGGGGCTAGGGACATGGACAAAAAAAATTCTAGTGCTTGCTTGCCAATATTCTACCCAAATGGACAAACTCCTGTTTCAGTGAGCCACCCTTCCTCCAAAAATAAGGCAGATTTGTAAGCAGTGGCATATCTTTAATCCCTGTGTTTCGGAAACACACACAGGCAAATTTTTTGAAGTCTGAAAATAGTCTACATTGCTTTTGGTTATGGTGTTTTACCACAGCTTGCCTTTTGAGAGCTTTGAAATCCTTACTTCAAAGCTCTTGTGGGTGATGTGAACAAATCCTGTTACCTGTAGTTTTGGAATCTGCCGGGCTCTGACCCCTTTCCTCTACTCCTCTGATTCTATACTGGTGTGAATAACCAGCATCTCTCACATGAACAGCTGTGGCTATCAATAGCTTACACCCTTGACGTCTCTGTACATCTACCACTCAGAAGCAGAAACGATGCTTCAACGCCTTGAAAAATACATACCACCCATCTTCAGTGGATCTATTTCCTTCAGTGAACAAAAGCAGAAAACAGGCAACCAGTCCTACTGACCTTTACAGCAACCATTTAATTCATTAAATTCACCTCCATTCTCTCTTTTGTATTTCTTCTCAAACCTTGTAGTCCCTGAAGCATATTAGAGATGCCCCTTTGTCAGACTTTGCACTATTGTCTATAACCAGTTAACACTTCTAGCTACTTATGACCACTCCTACCCTTCTTGTGCCTGCCCAAATGTCACCTTTTCGATGATGACTGTACTCTCATGCTATTGAAAATTGCCACTTGTTGCTTCTGACTACCACCAATTCTCACTCAATGCCTCATTTTTTCTTTAAAAACACTTTTGTCTTTGGTGTTTGCTATTTTCTGAATGTGTATGTTTTGTTTGTTCATTTGGCTGCTTGGTGATGTGATGGTATAAGATTCTGTTCTTCTGCTATTTTTTCTTGTTTTGTTCGGATTTTGACACAGAGTCTTTCACTGGCTTCAAACTCATCATGAGAGCCAGGCTATGTACTCTGTGAACTCTAGATATCTACCTTTCTCCACCTCCTATTGCCTAGATTTCAAGAGTACCAAAACAACTGGCTTATTTTATGAGAGTTCTGGGGATGAATATCAGGCCCTCATGCCTGTAAAACAAATACTTTACCCCTTGAGCCATTTGCCTACCTTTCGATTACTTGTCCCTAACACTCTAGAGACTGTCTGCATCTGCTTATGAAGTTTATTACTTGTTATCTGTCTCCTTGTTAAACATCCTATGTACCGCGAGGTACAGCTTTTTGTCTGTGTCACTGCTATGATATAGATATTGTCCTATTGTCCTCAGTGGTCTGCTGTGATATTTTCCTGAATCAGGTACTATTGGAGGCAGTAAAACTTTTGGTCTCAGTCTGGCTGGATATCTCAGGTCTTTGGGAATGTACTATCAGAAGGCAGTGCTCATTTAGCCTCTTAGTCCTCAGAGGAACACTGTTATAATAGAAGCAAGTCAAGCCAGTTTCTGCTTCAAGTTGTAATCACTTGCTTGCTCTCTCATGTGCTCTGGCATTGCTATCCACGGACTGAGGAGATGCAGACCAGGAGAAGCTCACATTGAACCACCTGGGACCATAACCTCTAAAATTACTTATTAAGTAGCCCTCCTTTTCTACATAAATAGAGTATGTTGGCCATTTCATTGTGATAATGGAAAGATAGATGAATACATTAAAAATTTGTCCCCCAAGTAGTATGGAAAGGAAGAATTTAACACATGCTCTCTCATTGATTTTTCTTCTAGTTCATTGAGATTTGTTTTTACAGGATCTCACCAGTCCAGGCTGGACTGGTCTTGAAATAGTTACACAGCTGAGAATGATTTCAAATTTTCATTCTTTCTGTGACCAGGTCCAGTGAATGTGAAACTGGAAATTAACCAACAGGGCTTCATACATGCTTCATACATGCTAGGCCAATACTCTACCAACTTAACTACACCCAAGCCTAAAACAGATGATGTTGATTGGGTGAATAAGCACATAATTCAGGAATGCCTTCTTTTATTTAAGCCTTGTTAGTTATACACAGTGTAGCCAGATTCTACCTGGGAACACAAACTGGCTCTTTCTTTATTATGTTTAGGGATGCATAAAAAGAATGCCTGCTTTTGACTGCTCTGGCAACTGAATTATACTTTTGGGCTCCAACAACCTTATCACATAAGAATTAGCAAATAATTTTCCCAAAGTAGTTTAGAAGCAAAACATTTTTTGTATGAGGAAAATTACAACCTCTTTGGGGAAAATATCTAGTCATACTGATGTAATCTTTGTATGCATTTGGCTATAAAAATCTATATTTTCCATGACTCTCCCCAAGGGTCTATCCACACTTGGTGTCTCAGTTTCTACCATTCTTCTGTGAGAGGGCCAGACCACATTTCTGGGTGTGTCTCATTTTCTTCTGAGTCCCTTTCTTTTTATTAATCTTTGTGTTTAAGCCTATTTAAAAACATCCATTAAATGGAAGAGGAAGCAGGCTATCCAGGTGAGACATGATAAGCTGTGATCACATGGTGAGGGAGGAGGTCCCCTTCTGTCACAGGTCTAGGGGAGGGGAATAGGATGAAAGACGGAGGGAGTGGGAACAGGAAGGTACATGTATAACAATCAGGATGTAATCTGAATAAATTGTTTAAATAAAAAAATAATAAAGAGAATATTCATTAAGTTCCAATTCTATTTTATAAAGATAGATTTATGTTTTAAGGGCTTAAAGTGCATTATGAAATTCAATTTATCCAGTTGTCTTACCTTAAATCTCATCATCTTTAATGAAATAGTCAATGGTAGATAACCTGAATATTCTAATTGTTTTTATCCAAACATTTTTGGGGGACCTGGCCTTCTCCAAATATTTCCACAGAGCCTCTGGATATTGGCTTTCTCAGAAGTTTACTTTGCTAATGAACTCTAAATGAGACCTTGATATGTCTTCACAATCATGTATCAAATGTCACTTTAATAGTACTGTTTTCCATTCTATAGGTAAAAAGTATTTAAACTCCATAAAGGCAAATCAACAGCCCAGTAAACACATTGATAAGCTACCATGACTGAGACTGGCATTCACATGACTGACATTTAGAGTACCTTCCTCCCGTTACCTGTGCCAGACCTTTATATTCAAACTGAGCTCCAGGTGCACATACAAGTGCAACACTCTGCCCAAGATAAAGGAGTAAATCTTCATAGAGATTCCCAAGATTCTCCTGATAGTAAATGAAGCTGTCAGAGTTGATTTCTTAAATATATTTTGGTAGCCAAAACAATATTTCAGTTGGTAAATTGTTATTCAGTTTGAGCATTTGAGTTCAAACCCACCAAAGCAGCAAAATATTGGGGGTATGTTGGCACACTCTAGTACCCTCACTGTTCGGAAGGAGCAGACATGTATATATTGTAGCTTGCATGCCAGCTACCATAGCATATTCTTCCAGACACAAGGCCCAATTACAGGGACTATCTCATTGTCCTCTGGTCTCTCCTCTACACGTAAAAGAATGCCCATATGCACAGGCAGGCTTGTGTACACACACACACAAACACAATTGTTCATACATGTGCACATGTACATCCATGTACACATACATTAAAAAGGTATCTTAGTACAAATGAGAACTTAACAATACAAAAATTCCTAAAATAGTAACGAAGAAAATTGTATACATACTAAATATATATTCACTTTTTATTATATAAAATAATAAGGCACAAACAATTCTTTAAATTCACCTAAACTGGAAAGGTAGATATCAGTTGTATTTTTACTTGTGCTTCAATAATAATGTGAAATCCTTAACCTACAATGACCAAAGAGCAGCTTCTGCCATAATACTAAATTTTCCTCTTTTTAGGTGGCAGTGTTTTATCTAAGTTGATGTAGTTTCTTCCTTGTCTTTAACACTAATATTAAAAACAATACCTGTTAGATTGTTTACTTTCTGAACACCTATACAAGTGATTGCAGAGCATATAAAGAAGCTGTAAAACCTGAAGCTGAAAGTGTTAAAAATATACACATTATCATTTGTCATGTAAGGGGCACATAAGAGTTCTTTAAATTCAGCAACATACAAAATTTCTGGAGTTCTACTAGATTCTGGGCCACTAGCTCTCTATGCTCACTAAGTAGATAATGATCCATTCAGCATGCCACTCTGCTCTCTGAATGTCTTTTAGGATGGCCCACCTTGGACAGTGAGAGAATAGGGCTTTGCCAGAGCCCTGACAGCATCATGTCTAAGCTTTCATCACTCAACATATTAAATGTGTTCCTCATGCATGTGGTTGTTTTATTAAACATTTTTCTGAGCTTATCTCTGAGCGTTTTCCATTCTGTGTTCTGATGAGACACAACTTTATGGAAATTTGAGGTTGACTGATTCCCTGAATGCTTTTCTCCAGGTAAGGTCCAAGCAGAAGAGCATTTGAATAGGCAACATGCAGCATTGGATTCAGGCATGTAACAGAGAGGCAAATAGAACCCATAAGAGTGATAATAGTTGATAACTGAGATCCAGCCAAACGGTGGAAAAGGACTCTTCCTAAAAGATTTTTTTTCTTCCTTTATTTGTAGAAGAAAGACAACCATTTCAGGGTTAACGTAACCAATGCATTTGGATCCTCTGTACTGAAATAAGAGAAAAATGGTTTATAACAGGGTTACAAAAGAATTTGCCTGGGAATAAAATCATCTTGTGTGAAATGACTGTGTAAGAGATGGGGCATGTTTTGTGTGTGAATTGTATGAGACCTAATGTGAATGCTAGTGCATGTCAAATCTTCTGACATATAGGGAGTATGTCCATTATTTGAGCTATGATGCTTTTCAAGCTGCATGCACTATAATTCTGTAACTAAAATACGGCCCTTCCTCTGAATCAGGAAGTCAAAACTTCAAAACTAAACTCTCAGAGGATCTGGAAAAAAAACATTTTTCTGAATTTCATATCAAAATTCAAATAATCGAAGCATAATATTAATGCTTAGGTGTGAAGGAAAGTATGATACTGACAAAAAGCAAGTCTGAAGTGAGTCTCGCCGACCCCGAAGTGATTTGTGATATAATTGGCATCACTCTGGAAATAAATTAGAGTTATTGAATTTTAAAAATAAGCTTAAATTTTAATTAAACATATTTACAATTGATTACAATAATTGAGACTTGAGACCACTTGTTAATGTCAGGAGGCATATTATTTAGGGTCTTAAACTGCTACCAAATTAATAAGCTTAATAATCAATAATAGTATTTTCAAATTTCCTATTTTATTCTTCATATGTAAAAGGGTAATAAAAAAAAGGTAATATTTTTTCTCTGAAATCCTACATGTCTAAATTAAGGATAAAATTTTTTTCTTATATCAAGATATTAATCACACTTTGAAAACATTTAAATAATTATTTTCCATTTATCATTTATGTCAATATGGCTTTTATTTGATTCTTGTAAATTTCAATTTTATATGGGTGAGACAACTGACTTAGACTTTAGAGTAAAACCTTGCTAAGATAGATTGATATTCACTGAAATAATCATTTTTTTGGAAGTTTAAGTTCTTATTAACATACACAATATTTACACTAATATAATAAATTGATGTATTTAAAAAGTAAATAGAATAGTTAAAATGTGATTTGAAGTTTGTGAAGGCATGTACCTAAATGAGACAATAAAAATTTTTAAACATTTCTTTAGATGTGAGTAAGAGAACTTACTAGACTTAAGAATATATCTATCTCTTTATGTACTCAATTTACATTTTTTATTTTCTTGTAAATATTTTCCTCATTTTCTTTGTGCTCTGGTGAATATATGTGATATTTTAAAAGTGATTTTTTAATTATTTTATTTTTGTACATATACATTTATATTATTACACATATATACAATAGATTACCTATGGCAATTTGAATATTTTAAGTGTGGTTTTGAATTCCTTGCTTCTAAGAAATTCAACTTGGCTTTGTGTGTTGGTAGTGTTTAGGAAAGTACGTGACTGTGGGGGAGTTGGATGTGCACATATGTATGCATGGTTATATGGGCATGAATGTAAGTATGAGGGTGCTGTATGCACTGTGGTGTATGTGAGTTGATGGGATTGTAGTAGAATTTTATGTGCACTTATGTGCTCATGGTTTTATGTGCATGAGTATGAGCATGGTGGAGGTCTATGTATGCCTATGTGATATGCACATATATGTGTATATTTGTATGTGGTGGAGACATATGTGCACATATGTGTGCATATTTGTATGTCTACATAAGTGAATTGGTGGAGGTGTATGTGTATATTCTTCGGACACCATCCATCATGTTTGTTTTGGTTTTATTTATTGTTAGTTTATAGTTATTTATATTTATCTATTTTATTCTATACCTGGCATGAAGTTTTCCAAATAGCTGGGCCAGCCAGCCAGTGATCCCTGGTTATCAATCAAGTTCTGTCTCCACAGATTTGGGTTTACTTACAAGGCACCAAACTCGACATCTCTACACATGGATTCTGTGTATTAAATTCAGGACTCGTTACTTGCCAGGCAAGCCCATTAACAGTTGAGCCAGCCTTCAGCATTACTATTTCTTTCTCTACTTCATTTTCACGGTACAAGTAAAATTGTAAACATTTCTGTTAATTCTGGTCACTAGAAATACAAACCAGTTTCTCAGACAAATGTGACAACTGTGATGTTCCCATTCTCTTGATCTGTAATTTGTAATGACTACTTTTTAACTTTATTGCTTAGATACTAATAACAAAGATTTATTCATTTATTTTTTCGGGGAGGAACTGGTAAAGAATCTTCTTTTTGATTTCATAATAATACACCATTTTCTTTTCTCTCTAGCTTTGCTATTACTAGCTACTGCATAAATCCATGTAATTCTGGGACACAGAAAAATACAGGCTACATCAAATTGCACAGGCTCTCACTGTGGTTCCCTAACTCACCTGGACTTGCTATATAGAAAAGACTAGACTTGATCTCAGAGGAATTTGTCTGTCTGCCTCCACTTAGGCTAGGACTAAAAGCATATGCCACACCACTGGGTTCAACATTGCTTCAAATTTGAGAGAGAGAGAGAGAGAGAGAGAGAGAGAGAGAGAGAGAGAGAGAGAGAGAGAGAGAGAGAGAGAGAGAGAGAAGAGAGAGAAGAGAGAGAAGGAGAGAGGAATCTATGCATTCTGCACACAAAGGTCAACTTTTACGCCTCCAGACCATCAGGGGCAGCACCCACACACTCCTGTTTTTTATACTAAATCCTGTTCTAACCCAAATCACAGGGAGTACCTCTGCTCTTCCCACTGTCCTGCATAGTATTATACAATGCCCTTGTTTTAGCATTCTGTCACTGTGACAAAATACTCCAGATAATACACCGTTTGAGTCTTTCAGCTTCTGGGTTAACTCACTCATTATGATCATTTCTAATTCAATCCATTTGTCCACAAATTTCTGGAATTCCTTGTTTTTAATAGCTGAGTAGTATTCCATATTGTATAAATACCACAGTTTCTTTATCCATTCTTCTACTGAGGGACACTTAGGCTGTTTCCATGTTCTGGCTATTATAAATAAGGCTGCTATGAACATGTGAGCAAATTTTCTTGTTGTGTGCTGGAGCATCATCTGAGTATATTCTAAGGAGTGAAATAGCTGGGTCTTGAGGAAGCCCTATCCCCAGTTTTCTAAGATATCACCAGATAGATTTCCAAAGTGGCTGTAGTAGTTTGCATTCCCACCAGCAATGAAGGAGTGTTCCTCTCTCCACATCCTCATCAGCATGTGGTGTCACTTGAATTTTTGATCTTAGCCATTCTGATGGGTGTAAGATGGAATCTCAGAGTTGTTTTGATTTGCATTTCCCTGATGACTAAGGAGGTTGAACATTTCTTTAAGTGTTTCTCAGCCATTGTATACTCACTTATATCTGCAAGGGATGTGCTGCAATTGTTAGCCCATCCCTTGTATCCTCCCATTCATCCCTCCCTCCCGCTTTCCCCCTACTCCCCTCCCCTATGTCTGTGACTGAGGGGGACCTCCTACCCCTGTATATGCTCATAGTGTATCGAGTCTCTTCTTGGTGACCAGTTATACTTCCTCTGAGTGCCACCAGGCCTACCCATCAAGGGGACTTTCAGATAAACCTTTAAAGAAGGAAAATACCTTTCAGGTTCTGTTTCTGTCCTTCAAGGATTCTGTTCAGCATGGTAAAAGAGTGTGGCAGAGAAGTTCCTATTGCAGCAGCTAGGAAGCAAACTGAGGGACACGTAGAAATAAGATACAATCCCAAAGGCTCCACTTCTAGTGACCCATTACCTTAGGCCACTAGCACACTAATGCTTCAATACAACAGCCACTGGGGACATACCTCTCATCTAATTTGTGAAATCTCAGAACAAATTTTCTTGGTACATCCAGAAGCCCTGACATCTCTTTCTGCTTCCTCTGCCTCTGTTCCTTTAATACCTTTGTGAAGTGCTATCAGCATGCCTGTATTTTCAAAGCCTGTATGGTGTGCCTGTCTTGAAGAACAAATTCACTTCTTAAAATTTTTTTCCAGAAGTATTTATACATATGTACAAAAGCATCTACAAAATTATTACCAAGGGTACAATTTAAAAATCTAATAAGTAACTAGAAGCACATGGAAATAGAGTCTACCATTTGGGGATGAAGAAATGTTGCTACACCATTTAGTTGAGGCAACTAAAATGAAAAGGTGCTTCTGACTATAAAGATAAAATTGACAACATACTACTAAGTGAAGCACACTGTGTGGATTTGGCTCAGTAGGAAATGCCATGTCTGTTGGAGGTTGGTCTGATGTACTTTGATGCTAATTACTGCTTGCTCTTTCTGTGCCCTACCTTGTATCTTGTCTAAGAGCCTAATGTGTTTGACCAATAAAAAGCCTTCATACCTGGGCAAGGCAAATGGTATAGGTGTGGCTAAGTTTCCCAGACTTTGAGAGACAGAGAGTACTTTGGAAAGAGAGAGACTAGAGAAGACAAGAGGAGAGGAGAGGAGAGGAGAGCAAGAAGGCTGCATTGTGGATTAGGTGGAGGAGAAGCACATGGCTGGTATGGATGGAGTCTTGGCCCAGATGTTGATAGTTAGCAACTATTTGGGAGTTTGGATGGGAGTCAGCTTGATAAAAATTGTTAGAAACCGATAGCATGGGCCTATGGCAGGTAACCCATACCTGCCCCTCTATGGGAAATTGTTTAGGGAATTAAGATCTGCCCTGCCCCAGGTTAAATATGGCTATTTTAAAATACAACAGGTGTCTGTGTCTTGATTGATTGCTAGCAGTTTAGAAAATACTGCTGAAATAGTAATTATAGGCATAATAATGAAAATGATTAGGGCATACTGATAAATTAACCACAACACACTTCCAAAGACCTGAGTTCAAGTTTCAAGCACAGTGTAAAAAGCCAAGCATGCCTGAACTTGCCTATAATCCCAGAAATGCTGGGCTGAGATGAGTGGAACTATATCAGTTTAGCCTTAGCCAGCCAGCTTGGCCTAACATCAAGCTTCTGATTCAGTGAGAGATGCTGTCTCAAAGCAATAAGACACTCATATTATGCTGTAACCTCTACATGCAATCACATAGGCACAGTCACCCTCACTCTCACATGTGTCACTCATACAGTAAGTAAAGATAACGTGTAGAATTGCTTTTATTATCATTTTTATTATTTAGAGGGAATAAGACCTGGAAGAAACAGAATTCTGACATATCAATAGTGGATAAGTGTGAGAACAGAAACAGGTTTTTTAAATGTGTCTGAGAATAGAAATCTAGTATCTCATGCATGCAAGACAAGCACTCTGCTATTTTCGCATTCCTAAAGAGACTACCTTATTCTTTATAAAACACTGTACCACTCGCTGTGTTTTATAGTTGGTCTGAAATTCATGTGTTGCCTCACAATAGGAACTCTAATGAGATTAAATCCTTAGAGCAAAATAAGTACTACAGAATGCACTTACACAATTTAAGACAACAGCAGAGTCACAAGTGACAGAATGTTGAAAAGCCAGCCTTGTATATGTAGAAAATTATTGGCTACAGAATCTTTAAACAGCAACTGTAGTGTGTGTGTATGGCTTGTGTGTTGTGTGTGGGATGTGTGCTTGAGAGCATAAGTATATATATGTGCATGTATTTGAAGGCTAGAGATTAACCTCTGATGTTTTCTCTCGTACTTTACAAAAACTTTATTTCCTGAGTTTAGGTCTCTCAACTGAACACAAAGATGGCTGATTTTGATATTCCAGCTAGGCATCTTTCCTCCAAAGATTGCCCTGCCTCTGCTCCCAACATGCTGGTATCACATGTGATCTGTCATGCTCATGGAGCAGTTACTTGGATGAAGGGGATTCTCATCCTTGTGTGGCAAGAGCATTACACACTGAATAGTATTTGTAGCATGTACATGCAGTTTTTATTTTGTCATCACGCAATAGTAAGGAAAAACACACCCATGTAAAAAATGGTCTCACCTTGGAGATGGAGACAACTTGACAAACTAAGATAAGGTGAGATGGCATAGCGCCTGAACAAGAGGTCAAAGCAACTGCATGATAGTCAGCATTTCAGTGGGTCTTTCAGGTAAAATCTGAGGTTATTGCCAGGGATCAGTTCCCATAGCAACCACAGAATGAAAAGTGGATTCTCACTTTATATAAAAACTTAGTGAGTCTCCCCATTTTCATGTAGAATACAGTGACCATTCAAGTCCACTCTGTTTCCTTATCTGACTTCTAGAAATAAAATTAAATGGGTGAGGCCTGTGAATCTCTGGAGTGAAGCCCATCTGGTTATGTACTCCTAATGACCACATTCATTATTGTCCTTTATCTATC
The DNA here is from genome assembly GCF_903995435.1 of Acomys russatus. Classification (NCBI taxonomy): domain Eukaryota; kingdom Metazoa; phylum Chordata; class Mammalia; order Rodentia; family Muridae; genus Acomys; species Acomys russatus. Next base: position 15,053,077 of record NC_067142.1, read on the forward strand.
TATGAAAATTGTAAAATTTACTTTTAAACATTAACATAACAGGCTCCTCTATCTAAAGTAATAAGCACAGTGATTAAGGGTTTGCCCAGATATTTCTCCTACAGAGCAGTCATTCATACAGATTTCCTGTTAACATGGAGCCTACTTCTCTGAAATCCTCAGTTTGAACCCACCCAACAAAAGCCATTTGTTAAAAGATAAATTGCCCCAAAATCACTATATTTTTATAGAAGCATAATGAAGTAGATACTTATTGTCCCATTAGAGAATAGAAAGTCAGGACCACTGATGATAAGATACTCAGCTCCCAAAAGTTTCGACAATTGATGTTCTACAAACTTTATTTCATTTTTTAAAAATATGTGTATGCAGGCATATCTGTGAGCATACATATGGAAGTGTGGATGCCTGACGTGGCTAGAAGAGCACCCTTGGTTCAGTAGTTACAGTGATGACTTGTCCAACATGGATGCTGGTAGCCAAACTCAGGTCCCCTACAAGATCAAGAAATGTTAAAATCTACTACTGAGCATCTGTCCAACCTCAGAGAAATGCTCTGTAGATTAAAATGTATATATGATTACTTAATGTTCCCCCCTTTAAGAATCCATATTCCTTCTCCATTCAGTTGAAGATCAGTTCCAATTTCTATATGCTGTCCTTAGATATCAAAGAACAAAACATTTCAGTAGACTTCAAAAGACAAGCTGATTAATATAAGCTGTTTAATGATGCTCATATATTAGAAATCAGCTAGGTTGCCTTTCTATGTCTGTTCCCTATAATTAGCAGAAAACTGCATTGATCTTGTTTTGGTCAGATAGCTTTTCCACAAAAGCTTTTGAAACCCATGTCTGTGTCTCTTCAGTCTACTAATTATCATAATCCCATTTTACCCCACAGTTGGGTTTTCATGATAATTGTAATGTGTTGTAATTACAGCAGATGCAGACATTAAAATATTAAGTGAATAAAAAGAGAAAGTGTCAGAAGTCAGTCTCTTAAATTTTCCAGGGTCCAGTTCACAGCAGAGAGTCCCACTGTGGATTGTTGCTGGGAAATCCTCAGATAATGAACATGTGGTAGTGGGCAACTGAGCCTGAAAGCTCATCAGTGATGCTAAAACTGAGCATAAGAGTGCTGGCCCGGAAGGAGGCACCTAGGATGCAGATAAACTGCTTCACTGGAAGCTGATAATCACTGAGCAGCACTTCCCTCCACTCAATACTTAAAGTTATAATCTGTGCACAAGCCAGGACTTTTTCAAGGCCACCTTTTCAAAGTGGGAAGCACTCAGGATCAGAGCTTATCAGCATGACTCACTCCAGTATTTCAAAACTGTTAACAAGAAAAGCAAAAATAGTAGCTAAGAAATTTCCTTTTTAAGGTAGGATATAAAAGCAGGGAAGTTTATGAGGACATGGCAGGGAAAGGAGTCCAGATGAAGTCCTTTTTAGTTGAGGATCACACATTTCAATACAATTAACAACATTTGGTTGAAGCATTTCTTCTTCCTTAGCTATGAGCTGCAAATTTCGAGGAAATTCAGCATAAACTAAAATCTAAAATGTAAGGTTCTAATTTCTTTTTACACCTCTAGTGGTGCAACATTCTCAGCTTGAATTTACATGCAGCTCATGTACAGAGCCACCCTATATCCTCCTCAGTGATTAAAATTGGGAACAGCGAGCCTGGCATGGTGGTATACGCCTGTGACCCCAGCACTAAGGCTGCAGAGGCAGGAGGATTTCTGTGAGTTCCAGGCTAACTAGGGCTGCAAAGCATACCTAGGATAGCAAAGGATACACAGAGAATTTTTTTATTGGGAAAAAGAGAGGCAGGGAGAAAGAGAAGAAGAGACAGACAGACAGACAGACAGACAGAGACAGAGAGTGCAAAGAAAAGAAGGATTTGTCTCTCATAAATATATTGAAAAACAAAATTATAAAAGCTTCTAAGGTTTTATTTCTAATTTACACGTGTGTGTGTGTGTGTGTGTGTGCGCGCGCGCGCATGTGTGCACGTGCGCATGTGGACACACTCTTTGGACCCATTGAAGCTGAAGTTATGAGCACTTGTGAGTCCCCTGTAGTGAATGCTGAGAATGGAACTCAGGTTATCTGAGGAGAAAATTAACTGGGAATGCCTCTGGTTTTGTGCAAAGGCTTCAAAATCCCACAAAGAGGCATTTAATGAGGAGGGCACCCTCTTTGGACTTGGATCTTGGATTGAGTAAAAGGGCAAAAGTAAAAAGAGTACCAGCATTCATCTCTCTCTTTTTTTCTGACTAGACACAAGGTTGTCAGATGTTTCACTGTCCTGCTACCATGCCTTCCAAGTCAGCCCATGATCTGCAAACCCTGTCTACCTTATTTTACTTAGGTGATTGGCACAGCAATGAAACCACTAACTAAAAAGTTTCATGGGGAATGCATGGACAACAGAGCTTTTCAAGTTACCACAATGATTTGTTTTATAAACATCAGAACATCAGTAAAAAGTGAAAGCCAAGAATCTTAATGTTGGAGTCCATGTTTAAAATTACACACTGTACTTATAATAAAGAGTCTGATCATTGATGGTCAGTTTTCATCATCAATACAACTTAAAATTGCCAGAAAAGAGTTTCAATGAAATATTGTCTTTTTCAGGTGGCTTATGTGCATGTTGATGGAGAATTACCTTGATGTTAATTGATCTTGGAAAGTATATTCTAAAACTAGCTGCCACTATTACTTGGGATTTGTTCTTATATACCCTCATAGTTGAGAAGTGTATCTACACAGAGTAGGTGGGAATGTGCTAGTTTCTCTGTGCTCTTGACAATGTGTGTGATGTTGCTAGCTGTTTTATTCTCCTGCTGCCTAGACTGCCTTTCTCTGACAGACAGCAACCTGGATATATGAGTTACAATAAGGCCATTCTCCTTTAAGTTCCATTTGTCAGGGTTTTGTATCACCATATCAAGGTTAAAACCCTAAAATTGTGGCTCCAGGGTGGAACTCAGGCTAAGGTGCTTCCAATGCTTAGATTTCCATCTGACACCAAAGTTACTAGATCCTACATTAAGGGAAACTGTAAGTTTTCTTTACTTACTTTTTTAAAAAAATTTTTTATTAATTTTTCTTGTTACAGCTCAATGGTTATCCCATACCTTGTATCCTCCCATTCTTCCCTCCCTCTCATTTTCCCCTTATTCCCCTCCCCTATGACTGTTCCTGAGGGGGATTTGCTTCCCCTGTATATGCTCATAGGATATCAAGTCTCTTCTTGGTAACCTGCTGTCCTTCCTCTGAGTGCCACCAGGTCTCCCCCTCCAGGGCACATGGTCAAATATGAGGCACCAGAGTACGTGAGAAAGTCATACCCCACTCTCCACTCAACTGTGGAGAATGTTCTGTCCATTGGCTAGATCTGGGTAGGGGTTTAAAGTTTACCTCCTGTATTGTCCTTGGCTGGTGCCTTAGTTTGAGCGGGACCCCTGAGCTCAAATCTGCCAATCATAATGTTCTACTTGTAGGTTACTAGGACCCTCTGGATCCTTCTACTTTGTTATTCTCCCATGCTTCTCTCATCTAGAGTCCCAATAGAATGTCCTCCCCTCTGTCCCTGTTTCCTGGTAAGTGAAGGCTTTCGTGGGACATGCCCCTTGGGCTAATATGCAGATATAAGTGAGTATATACCATTTGAGTCTTTCTGCTTCTGTGTTAACTCACTCATTATGATCATTTCTAGCTCAATCCATTTATCCACAAATTTCGGGAATTCCTTGTTTTTAATAGCTGAGTAGTATTCCAGAGAGTCTTTACTTACTTTTATTCCTCCATTTTCTTATTTTTGTTCTTGTGGAAATATTTCTAGTAACTTCAATAAGACTTAAACTAAGATAGTGCTATTTAAATGTGTGATGTATCAGCTTTACACAACATGCTTATTTTGTGTTTGGGTAAATTCTATAGGCCTTGCTAATAATCTTCCCTTACATTCACTGTGTATTGCTGGGATCTTCTGTAACATATATTTTAGGTGTGGAATGATTCCATATTCAAAAGTTGTAAACATAACTTTTATTCACCAGATCTAATTGTTGTTTTGGAGGCTTATTACTGAATATGCTCACAGTTTCTAGTTCTTTCTTAACTCTGCCTGGTTAGTTCAATTTAGCTGTTCCAGCTCAAAACTCCTCTCTGATCTGACTGATTGAAATTGTCTTGTCTCAGTTTTCTGCTGAACTACTTTGCATGGCAAATCTACCTTTGAACTCCATGAATTGAACTGCACAAACTCAAGTATTAGCAAGTGAACTGCACAAAACTGTACTGTATTCCTAAATTCTAATCAACTAACTGTTACTCCCTTCTCTACTGTACTGTCTTCCCCCTGAATTCTCTGCTGCCATCTAATCTACTTTATTGTCTTCTCTACTCCCTCTCTACTGTGTGGTACTCTACTATCTCAACTCTGCCATACTGCTCCTAAGTAGCATCTCTCTTCTCTCTGTTCTCATGAGAGTTGGGCTCATCCAACTCCATAAAATCTTTCTTTGTTTTTTCTCTTTGTTTCTCAATTATACACCAGTTTCAAACATGGATACTTCCCTCTACAAACTAACCATTCATTCATTGTTTTGTATTAAAGATTTGTACTAAGTCTCTGTCTGTATTTCAGCCAGAGGGATTAGAGGTGTTTCATTCAAGCCATATCTCACAGACCAAGGAGGTCTTTGGATTTGATGCCCAGCCAGATTGGCCACATTGTTTTATTAAAATTTCTCTATAACAAGCCATGAATCATAGGTTCTTCTTGGGCTGCCCCCAGTAGATTAGACAAGGTAAAGGTAAACTATTCCCCTGCCTCTTACCTGTAAACCTAGTCATGATGCATTTCCTGCAACATGATCTCATTGCATGTCATAAGACTGAAACCTTATGGTGGTACACACTTGCAATACCAGCATTTGAGGAGACAGAGGCAGCTGGATCTCTTTGAGTTTGAGACCAGCCTGATCTCCAAATTGAGTTCAGGACAACCAACACAGCACAGAAACACCCTGTCTGGAAAAATTATAAAAGAAAAGAAAGAAAAGAAAAAGAAAAAGAGAAAAGTAAAAGAAAGAAAAAAGAATGAAGAAAGAACAAGAGGAGATGTGAACATGAAAGAAGAGCAATGGCATATTACTGAGACACTGAAATACTTTACATCATATATCTTCAAGGAATACACACCATTTTCAGTCTAAATAAAGATATAATTAGATTTAGTTCTAAAGCTTCCAACTCAGTCCTATTGAAAATTGTCTGCTGAAATTTCAGGTGGATGAAACTCTTAACAAGAGAAATCTGCTTACCTGCAAATCACAGTGTTGTTAGTATTCAGCAATGGAAACAGAAGAGATAAAAGCAATGCAAGAGAAGAATCTCCTCACCCAGAGAAATCTTGGTTTTATAAACTAAGCTTTGAAATGTTTAATTTAATCTTCAAATACTGCTCTTATATGTTATAGTCTTAGAATATTATTTTACAGAATAACATTGTTCTAATGAATGAATAAAAACTAAATCAGAGTGGCTCCTTGGTATAGACCTGTATTTCAACTACTCAGGAAGCTGAGGTAAGAGATAATGTAGTGAAATATGGTCTCAATGGTAGAGCTCTTGGCTTTCTTATGTTAGGCCTTGGGTTCAACCCATGATACTTCAAAGTTGTCATAATAAAAAATATTAAAGGCCATGCAAACAAAACAAAGAAGCTTAGATGATTTCTGTTACCCTCTAACTAAGCAGCTGGCCTAAGATTTCATTAGGCAATTTTTTTTAAGATATATTTTTTAGTATGTATATAGTACTCAGCCTGCATGTACACCTGCAGCCAAAATAGGGCACCAGATTTCATTATAGGTGGTTGTGAGCCACCACGTGGTTGCTGGGGATTGAACTGAGGACCTTTGGTAGAGCAGGTAGTGCTCTTACCATTGAGCCATCTCTCTAGCCATGCCCCCCAATTAGATAATTAAAAAAATTTTTTTCTATTAATTTGTTTTTTTAGTTTACAGGTTTTTTGTTTTGCTTTGTTTTTGTTTTTTGTTCATTTGTTTGTTTCTTTGTTTGTATCTAGTACTATTCTGGCTGACTTTGGTGGCTATCTGGACTGAGAGAAGAAAGGAGGAAAAAAGTCATCAATATCAGCATATTAGGATCTGGAGAGATAGCTCAGCAGTTTGGAATATGTATTGATCTTTCAGGGCATATATTTCAGGTTCAATCACCCACACCAGGCTACTTACAACCTTGAACTCAAGCTCCACACACAGACATATATGCAACACACAAAAACAAAAACAAATTTTAAAAATATGCCAAAGATTGGAAACCAGTCACCATCATGAATACCTAGAAGTGAAGGATCACGAACAACAAAATCCCTCAGCATATGAAGAGAGGAAGAGGTGGGCAGGAGCTATGGAATGAGACAGAAATAATCACCATGCCCCAGCCAAGGCCACTGAGCCTCTGTTTCTTACCACTCTGGCCCAGTTAAGAAACCTTCTCTATTTAAACAACTATTCACAAGTATCCTGCTCCAGTTCTTTTTCTAGGACTTAAATCTATTGGGAGCCTTCACCATGGTCACTATGGTTATTTCTGTAGCCTCTAGAATGGTGGAAAGAGTGAATACCAGAGGCCAATCCTATTTTATTATTTAAACAACTCTAGTGTTTTTTTCTTTTTTTAATATAACTGCAAAGGAAATGTTATATAATAAAAATTAATTTGGTTTTAGAAAGCCTCAGGATAAGGGGCATCCACTATCAAAAGAGTCCTTCTCAATCATTAAACATTTGAGAACCTTGAAAGATGGCATCTTTGGCCTGGATGAGTGCATGGGTTACTCCATACTGGCAAAAGCAAGACACTGAAGGAGAATATAAACTCCCAGAAGAACTTGTGGAAATGTGGAGCAGGAATTATCTCTAGGAAGAACTGACTAATTGCAGCCTATGCCTCAATAGGGTATAAAGAACAATTATCTTTGATAGTGACCCCAACTGAGCCAACTTAGTTACCCGAAAGAGGACACAATGACGGATGTCACTACAACATGATATAAAGAACAGAAGATGCTGATGAACTCTACATAGGGCTCTTAAACCTGGCTTCTTCCCCAAGGGAACACAAGTGTCAGGCTGTTTCCTTTTCTCTAGTGAACTCCTCAACTTTAATGAGCCTTGATCGGCTATACACAGTATATAGACATCTTCTTCTAAGAGTTTGATCTCTAAAAAAAAACTGGGCTACCATAAAACTACATCCTATCCTAGATAGTACCCAGCATGGAGGAAGCACAGAAGAGGGAGTAAAAGAGAGAATAGAAATGCAAGCTCCAATGCCAATCAGAATTAGGGTCTTTCCTGTTCAGTCGTTCCCTCTTACCATGAAGATGTTACCTTCCAAGCTTTTAGCTGTTCACTTTATTACTGTGTATTATCTGAATTATTCTCTTCTTTGAGCACAAGATACATATTGTTCCTGTTTTGTATACCATCGAAACCCAAGGTCTCCTGGTAACACTGTCTTAGGATTTCTATTACTTTGATGAAATTGCACAACCAAAAGCAACTTGGGAAGGAAAGAGTTTGATTCAACTTACAAATCTTACTCTCTCACAGAGGGAAGCCAGGGTAGGAACTCATATAGGAGTGAAGTGTGGAGGCAAGAGATCTCACAGAGACCCTGGAGGAGGTCTGCTTACTGGCTTCTCCTTCATGCTTTGTTCAGTCTATTTTCTTTTTTTAAAATATATTTTATTAATTTATTCATATTACTTCTCAATTGTTATTTCTTACCTTGTATCTTCCCATTCCTTCCTCCCTCCCATTTTCCCCTTACTCCCCTCCCCTCTGACTATGACTGAGGGAGACCTCCTCCCCCTCTATATGCTCATAGGGGATCAGATCTCTTCTTGGTAGCCTGCTATCCTTCCTCTGAGTGCCATCACACCTCCCCACACAGGGGACATGATCAAATATGGGGCACCAGAGTTTGTGTGAAAGTCAGACCCCACTCTCCACTCTACCCAGTCTATTTTCTTATATCACTAAGGACCAACAACCCATAGTAAACCCAAAGTGCATTGCCCATAGTAAATTGCTGAGACCAACATCAATTATGAATTAAGACGATGCACTATAGTCCAGGCTGGGGGGGGGGCATTTTCTTAACTGAAATTTTCGCTTTCCAAATGACTTCATCCTACTTCAATTTGACATAAAGACTAGACACCAAAACTAGTAATGATGAACTAGGCCCTAGTCTGAAACAAAATTTTAAAGATATTTGGACTGGTAAGGTGCCTCAGCAGGCAAAAGCACATGAAGATTCCTGAGTCCGAATCCTTAGCACCTATGTTAAAAGTAAAACTTAATATAACCACATGAACCTGTAATGCGGGAGTCATGGGGAACAAATGATAGCAAGATTACTGGGACTTGCTGCTGGCTGCTTATTTTCAGGGTCAATGAGAGACCTTGTCTTTAGGGAATGAAATGGAGATGGATAGACAGGGACATATGACATCCTCCACTAATGTATGAATATGAGTTCAGAGGCATAGGCATCTAATATGCCAATGTATATATCACATACACATACCACAAATTATAGATGCTTCAAAAGTACTTCCCACTGTCACCCATTTCAACACAAGAAGGTAGTTTCTTACTATCATTATCTCTCACTTACAATTAAAAGTTTCCTGCCCTTTTAGCTTCGACCCTGATAAACCATACCAGAAATTTCAGTACCTAACTCTTTATCATTTGCATTTTTACTGCTCCCTTAGAGTAAAAAAGATAGATTCAGCTTTTTTTTTTTTTTCTGCCATGTTCCAACTCCACACTCAGTATCAGACTTTGCATAGGCTGTAACAGGAATCATTCTTACAGATCAATAAAACAATTTTGTAAGACAGTATCACTATGTTCAGAAAAATAAAGCTCAGAACTAAAGAGTAACTTGAGGATTTAAGTTTGTAAACAACTGAAATCCTCCAAAAGAACAAGTCAAAAGCACAAGATCTACAAGAAAGAAAGAAATGTGTGTGACAGAAGAGCAGAAAGCACAAGCAAACAAAGGAACAAGGCTGTCTACCTACAGCCTCCACAATTTCCTTCTGTGCAGCCTTTGTAACCACAGTGAAAGCTATAGGTGCCTGCTGTTTATGATGAGTTATGAATCTAGAGCAGGATTATGAGAAATATGCTGAGGAGCAGTTTCACCTAGAGGAGGGATTCACGTCTGTATTAGCCACTTCCTCCCACAAGTGTCCATTACAAATACTTGACAAATGCTGCTAAGAGAAGAAGGGTTGTTCTGGCTCAGTTTGAGGAAACAATCGATCATGGCAGACGACGTACAGCAACAGGTTAAGACAGCAGGTCATTAGAGCATCTGCAGTCAGGAAGCAGACAGATGCATGCAACTGATCAGCTCCTTACTCCTTTTCATTCTCACCGGGACACACTTTGTGTCTGCTGCTGCTCAATATCTAAGACAGGTATTGCTCTATTATAAAATCCAGAAAGTCTTTCACAGATATTCTCATGTGCTTTGTTTTCTACATGAGTTTTGATGCTATCTTATTAAAAAATCAACATTGACTATTAAAGTGATCAGATGTATTTGCAAAATTGTAGGCTGTTTCCAATGACTTCCCCTCTTACAGTTTATAAACATATGACATATAAACTTGTACAATACACACACAGAGAGAAAGAGAGAGAGAGATCCTACAGCAAAAATTCATTTAACATCTCTAGCTTATTTTAACAAACATATACCAGAGACCCTGCTTAACATGAGACAGAACTGGAAGTCAGGATCCTTGCTATGTTTTCAAAATTTTTTGGTTGAGACAATATCATGATGGGTCCAACAGACTAATATGTTTTATCTGCTGGCTCAATATATCTAAATAACCCACAGACCCACAAGAGTGTTTCACACACACACATACACACACTCAAACACACACACACACACACAAACACACACACACACACACACACACACACACACACACACACATACACACAAACCCAGCCTCCGTTTCAGATGAACTCAATCTAAATGTCTAGGATTACTCATTTTAAAAAGACTTCCTAATTATTTTTAAACATTGTGGAATATGATGTAACTAGACAAAAGAATTCGGACCAAATTTTAGGATTACTTTATGTGTAGCATCAAAGTATGTGGTAGGTTACTACCTATTATCAGATATGGAAAGTTTTCATTGCCCCAGGGGAGGGGCAAGGGAGATGGTTCAGTGAGAAAAATATAACATGAAGCTCTCCAGTAATCATTTAAAGAATAAGATGAATGTGGCATCACCAACCTGTAATCCCAGGACTAGATTTTAGAGACAGGAGGATTAATGGGGCTTTGTAACCATCTATTCTGCCCAATATAGAGTACCTCAGATTTAGTGAGAGATCCTGTGATGAAAAATAGGGCAAGTGAGATACAGAAAAGCATATCAACATCTGGACAACACACACATACACACACACACACACACACACACACACACACACACACACACACACACACCAGCTGAAGTTATTAAGCATTTTAAAGGAGACCCTATAAATGATCTTTACCTTGGAACTTATCATCTAAGAAGACTCACAACTCAGAAGTTCTAAAATTCACTCTTAATGTATTTGTAAGAGGACAGCACCAGGATTATGATCTGTGCAAACAAATCTCAGAAAAAAACTGGTGTGGCATCCTATTGGGACCCTAGATGAGAGAAGCCTGGCAGAATAGCATAATAGAAGGATCCAGCAGGTCCTAGAAACCTACAAGAAGAACATTATGATAGGCAGATTTGGGCCCAGGGGTCCTGCTCAAACTATGGCACCAGCCAAGGATAATATGTGCAGTAAACTTCAGACCCCTACCCAGAACTAGCCAATGGACAGGACATTCTCCACAGTTGAGTGGAGAGTGAGGTCTAACTTTCACATGAACTCTGGTGTCCAATACTTGACTACATCCCATGCACGGGGAGATCTGGTGACACTCAGAAAAATGATAGCAGGTGACCAAGAAAATACTTGATACTCTATGAGCATATTCAGGGAGAGGAAGTCCCCCTCAGTCACAGTCATAAGGGAGGGGAGTAAGGGGAAAATGGGAGGGAGGGAGGAATGGGATAATACAAGGGATAGGATAACCATTGAGATGTAATATAAATACATTAATAAAATAAAAAAAAAAGACTGGTGTGGCATGGAAGAATCACGGCTCACAAGATGATTCTGAAAAGTATAATTTTACTGGGATCCAATATTTTCACTAAGATATGCAATATGTTTTCCTCATCTTTATGAAATTGAAAACTATTAAAAAGATTCTGAATTAAACCTGGGCTCAGATTAAGGCTAATTCCAGGGTTTTGAAGTTGAATGTCAATTCAAATTTAAATTAATTAAAATTGAATAATCAAAAAACACTTTGTTGTTTCAATAACCCCATTTCAAGTTCATATTCATCACTAATGACTGCATTCACTTCAACATAAAAGAGAATAGGTCAAGCCGGGCGTGGTGGCGCATGCCTTTAATCCCAGCACTCGGGAGGCAGAGGCAGGCAGATCGCTGTGAGTTCGAGGCCAGCCTGGTCTACAAAGTGAGTCCAGGATGGCCAAGGCTACACAGAGAAACCCTGTCTCAAAAAACAAAAACAAAAACAAAAACAAAAGAGAATAGGTCTATGTCACAAAAGATTCCAATAAATAGTATAATCTATATCCCAGTATTTGGTTCTTTAAAGCAAACTGAATTGCAACACTGCCAATTGCATCTACTTTGTATTAGTTACTTTCCCAGTTGCTATGATAAAACACCTGATAAAAGCTGCATAGGGAATGAAAGGCTTATCTGTTTTACATTTAAAGGTGATGGAATCCAACATGTCAAATAAGATATTGCAGCAGGCAGGGAGTACCTGACAGCAGCAACAGGAGACCAGCTGGAGACATTGCAAACACATGAAAGATAAATTAATAGAAAGTGGACTTGGCTGTCAAACGTCAAAGGGCCCCGCCCTGTGATCTTGTTCTTCCAGCTAGTTTTTGGCTTAAAAAAAAAATCACACAAACTTTCTAAACAGTTGAGGCTCCAGTGTTCAAGCACATGAGACTTTGACGAGGGGAGAGATTCTGAGTTTGCCACCAGGAGTATGGGAACACAGAGGTGTGCAACCGATCCTGTCCTTCTGTCCTACTTTTTCCTGCTTAACATGCAGAGATAGAGATGGAGCTGCCATTATTTCAAACACCCATCATGAGCAAGGTTTTGGTTTAGATCCTCATGTGCAATTATCTCCAGACGCTTGCTTTTCTTCATTCATGTCTCAGCACATCAGCCTTGTAATGTGACACATTCTTCCTCTGGCATCAGCATTGTTCCAGGCACAGTGCAGCTTTGCATAGATGCTATACTGTGTTTTCCAGAGGATTCACGAAGTTCCCTTCAGTGTCTAGCTTAACTTTCAAGGGGGAAACATTATTCTAAGAGTTTCAAAACTTCTCAAGAACATGTTAAATTACTAATGAATATACTTGTTGTCTATATAGCTTTAAAAGCCATTTAACACCTTTCAATGTCAGCTCCCTCCCCCATGAAATGAGAAGACTTCATGTTTCTTTTCCAAAATAGCACTCCAAAAGTTTCAAGCAGATCATTAATAAATAAGTGGCTCTAGAATGGAACACATCTTATCATTTTAATTTTACTACAATTAAGTGTTCCAAATAAGAATCAAACAGAGAAAAAAAATTTAAACAACCTTCAAAGTAAAAAAAATATCCCACATGTCTTATATTCTTGTGTTATTATTTTTCATGCATTTAATGGAATTTGATGGCAACATGCACCTGCAATAGTCTCACTGAATATGATGGAATAAGATCACAAGAAAAGAGCTGAGAAAAACACAAACCTGTTAGCACCTTTCAGTGACATTGCTTGTGCCATTTCTACCAGGCAAACAGAGCCAACTTCACAGCTGTCAACCTGGCCTCCAGGAGCTACATGGATTCCTATGGTCTCCTCCCACATCTCATTATGAGAGAACACTCACATCCTTAACATTCCCTATGGTTCCTTGTCTGTTTCTTCTTTCTCTTGAGCTGTCTTCTCCGCACCTTCCCATCCCATGGAAGACATGCCTAATTTTTTTAAAGCAAGAGACTATAATAAAGATGTCATTCCAGTGTGCTTCCTTCTACTGTATTATTAATAGATTACATTGCTCAGATACATTGCTGTGGCTTGCTTGTCTAATTTTATGATCACTTTGCTAAACAAAAATATTCTCTCTAGCTAGTGGTTACAGAAAGAACACTTAACACCACATAAATACTGAGAGCTGAAACTGGTAGTGATTTATTAGGCAGTCATGGTTTTCAAGTGGAGCAAAATCTGGCACTAACCATGTAGGAAATCTTTAATATGTGAAAAGCTAACTCTTAGATAGCATGTTGTTATTTAATTTTATTGAATGTGTGTTAGAGGAAAATGCACCACAGACTCTGGCTCAAGCAGAGAGAATATGTCCCTTACCTGAAGCTCCACGACCTGTGGTTCTGACATACTTCAGATGTGCAGGGTATGTTTACTAGCACTGAAAACATCAGCAGTGTGTGTTACTTTCCTTACTACATGCTCAAATCTCTGCCAGCTGCTTCTTATCCCTTCTCCAGTGTGAAGGGTTTTAGGTGGATACCAAAATTTTCCCAGCTTATTCTTCATCTTGAGTAAATACTATATCCTACACCAAAAAATAAAACTTGTTTACTTGTGTAAGTTTGATGTGTTGTTTATCCCCAACCACTGAGAGCAAATGCAGCTAAAGTCAGAACTGTTAAAGTTATGACTTAGGAAAAAGCACATGCTATCAACATAATGTATTATTTGATACCAGGAACTCCCTCCTCGAAAGAAAATTACAAATAATGACTAAAATTGGACATTAGAGACATCCAGCTAAACAAACAAATAGCTGTGTGGATTATAAGGAAGTCTTCAGGGCATGTGGGTTCTTGGTATTGATTTAGATCTTTCATAAAGTACTGAAGATGCCTCTGAGAGCCTCACATATGTTAGGAAAGCAAGCACTCTAGCACATCCAAACAAATACATTTGGGTTCAGAGAAAGACTCTATCAAAATCGAGGAGGGAAATGACAGAGGAAGATAGCAAGTGTGTGTGTGAACCTCCAGCCACTGGGACACACATGAACCTGTGCTTCTAATCATATCTGGGCACATGCACACATAGACACAAACACATATAATTAAAACCAGACAGATATGTCTGTATACAGTAAAAAAAAAAGTGTACATTTTAGAAAATAGAAGCATGATTTGGGAAAGACCCATGTCTAAGAAAATCATCTACTTTACTCCCCTTCTAAAGCATGTGTCCATAATTTAAGATAACAATATAGAAATTTAAGACTATAAATACACTGTGCTTGGAGAAATTAAGTAGGGATTTAGAGGTTTTGCTTTGTGTGTGTGTATGCATGTGTGTGTGTGTATGTGTGTGTGTGTGTCCATACAAATATGTCTGTGGAGGCGGAAGACAACCTTGGTTGCCATTTTACCTTACTTATTTATTCATAGTTGTTTTGTTTTTCAAGGCAGAGTTTCTCTGTGTGAGCTTGGCTGTTCTGGACTTGCTTTGTAAACCAAGGTGTCTTCAAATTCACAGAGATCCACATTCCTGTGCCTCCCCAAGTGCTATGATTACAGGCATGTGCCACTGCACCCAGGCCCCCCCTTATTTTTTGAGACAGAGACTCTCAGCCTTACCTAGAACTTAGAAATTCTGCTAAGTGGCTTGGTGAATAGTCCTCAAGGCTTCGCCAATATTCACCTCCCTTGAACTGGGTTCTCAAGCATGCCACCACACTTGTCTCTTTTAAGTGGGATCTTGGACTCAAACTTACTTCTCATGCTGACCTGGTAAGCTTTTTTTTTTTTTTTTTTTTTTTTTTTTTTTTTTTTTTTTTGACTGACCACTTCCTTATCTCCATTTAAAAATTTTAATACCTACACAAAAATGTAAAGACATTGAAAGTTCAATTCTCAACTTCATATGAAAAAACAAAAAACCCAGAATAGCTAAAACAATCTTGTACAATAAAAGATCCTCCAGAGGAATCTCCATACCTGATCTCAAGCTGTTCTATAAAGCAACAATAATTAAGACAGCATGGTACTGGTACAACAATAGGCTGATTGATCAATGGAATCGAAATGATTTTTGAAAAAGAAGCCAAATGTAGTCAATGGAAGAAGGATAGCGTCTTCAACAAATGGTGCTGGTCTAACTGGATGTCTACGTGTAAAAAAATGCAATTAGACCCATATTTGTTACCTTGCACAAAATTCAAGTCCAAGTGGATCAATGACCTCAACATAAAACCAGAGACACTAAATCTGTTAGAAGAAAAAGTGGGGAGGAGCCTGGAACACATTGGCACAGGAGACAACTTCCTGAACAGAACACCAAGGGCCCAGGCCTTAAGGTCAACAATTAATAAAAGGGACCTCATGAGGCTGAGAAGCTTCTGTAAGGCAGGAGAAACTGTCAACAGAATAAAGCAACAGCCTACAGACTGGGAGAAGATCTTCACCAACCCTACATCTGACAAAGGTCTAATATCCAAAATATATAAAGAACTCAAGAAATTAAACACCACCAAACCAAATAACCCAACTGAGAAATGGGGCTCAGAACTAAACAGAGAATTCTCAACAGAGGAATACCGAAAGGCTGTGAAACACTTAAAGAAATGTTCAATGTCCTTAGTCATCGGGGAAATGCAAATCAAAACAACTCCGAGATTCCATCTTACACTCATCAGAATGGCTAAGATCAAAAATTCAAGCGACACCACATGCTGTCAAGGATTTGGAGAAAGAGGAACACTCCTTCATTGCTGGTGGGAATACAAACTACTACAACCACTTTGGAAATCTATCTGGTGATATCTCAGAAAAGTGGCAATAAGGCTTCCTCAAGACCCAGCTATTCCACTTATTGGAATATAGGACGAAGATGCTCCAGTACACAAGGACATGTGCTCAACCATGTTCATAGCAGCCGTATTCATAATAGCCAGAACATGGAAACAACCTAAGTGTCCCTCAGTAGAAAAATAGATAAAGAAACTGTGGCTCATTTACACTATGGACTACTAATCTGCTATTAAAAACAAGGAATTCCCGAAATGTGTGGACAAATGGCTTGAAGTAGAAATGATCATAATGAGTGAGTTCACCCAGAAGCAGAAGGAATCAAATGGTATATGTTCACTTACATCTGGTCACTAGCCCAAGGAGCATATCTCATGAAATTCTTTACTTAGCAGGAAAGTGGGACAGAAGGGAGGACATCCTATTGGGAATCTAGGAAGAGAAACATGGGAGAATGGTGAAATAGAAGGATCCAGAGCATCCTACAAACCTACAAGAAGAACATTATGATAGGCAGATTTGAGGGAAAGATCTGCATGTCTTAATGAATAAATTAAAACTGTTGCAGACATAGAAATAAATGCTCATGATTCAGTTATAGTTGACAATCACCTACAAGAGACACCAGAACACAAAATACCCATTGCTGTGACTGGAAATTCAAACCATTCCTAAACGGATGTTGAACAAACCATTTCTAAAGATAAATTCTTCTCTAATGGTAATAATTAAAGGAAAAGATTTCCTATAAAGTGTAAGAGATGTTGAAAGAATGGTTATGTGGCTCATGAATGTAGGTCATCCAAAGATATCCAAGGCAATTCCTTAATTTTGAAAATTGACAAAGGTGCTATGCTTAAAGCCCAATAGAAAACAACAGGAGACATTCGTTACCTTTTCCTCAAAAACGGATTATTCTAAAGGAAAACAAGAAAAATCAAAGTCTGATAAGTCAAAAAGACTACTGCACACTAAGAAAACTCATTTAATGGAGATAAAGATCTCCTAGGGATAAAATTAAAGGTGCTAAAGATACTAACAAACAAATATTTTGACAAATAGCTACAAGTGATAAGAGACCAAAGTTAAAATTACCGTTAGGTGGCATTGAGATTGAGGAGCTACTGGATATTGAAGCACATGTAAAAATAATTTCCCAAGATCCATGGCATCCACTTCAAAATGTATCTACACAGGCCCTAGAGACTGGAACATTGTCTCAAATCAAACAAAGTGTCAGAGCACTTAAATGTACTGGGTCAGAAGATCAAATATGAAAATAACATGGCTGCTATGGCCATAAACTTATGGGGAAGAAATCTGTTATTACAGTTAACATCCCTCCCCAGATTAACATCCCTCCAATTTCAAAAATAAGTCAGAAAACAGGTGATACTTTTGATAAAAAGTTAAAATTATTAAAAAGGATTATCAAAGAAGTTATATACAGTTCAGGGTATCCATAAACAAGAAAAAGCATAGAATCATGTTTGTACTTTATGTTGGGGAACCAATGCTGATAAAACACCTACATCCCTGCTGATAAAACGGTTGGCTGAGAAATCTCTTCGGATTGAACATTGACTAATGACTATAGAAAAATTACAGAAACTAGAACAGCTAGTCTAAGAGTAGCTGGAGACTCAACATATAGAGAAGTGCAACAGGTCTTGGAATTCTCCTGTATTTGTCATCAAAGAGAAATCTGGTAAATGGAAGATGTTAGCTGATCTCAGAGCAACTAGTAAAATTATTCAGCCAATGGAAACTTTACAGTTGGAATCCCATTGATTTCCCTGTTATTTCAAGAGTGGTCTGTTAAAGTAATTGATCTAAAGGGTTGTTTTTTCATGATTCCTTTACATGAATATGATAGGGAGACATGAGCTTTCTCTGTACCTACTTTTAGAATCTGTGCAATAAAGAGATATCATTGGAAAGTTTTATCACAAGAAATGTTAAACAGTCCTACCATGTGTCAATATTTTGTGCAACAGCCATTGGAGATAATTTGTAAGAGGTTTTTCAATCCATAATTTACAATTATATGGAGAATAACATATTGTCTGATTTATATATAAGCATATTAGAAAATATTTTTGATGAAATAAAAAAATAGAAATTTGTCATGTTGGGGATTATAGATTGCTCCCCAACAAAATACAAAATAGAGATTTTACTAATTATCTGAGATACAATATAGACCCACAGAAAATTAGACCACAACAAGTATAAAACAGAAGAAAACAATTAAGGTGTCATAATAATTTTCAAAAGTTGCTAGGCAATAATAACTGGCTACAGCTTACAATTGGTTTGACTACCCAAGAGATAAGTAATTTATTTCAAACCTTACAAGGTGATACAGACTTAAATTTCCAAAGAAAGTTATCTACTGAAGCTGAAATAGAACTGCCTCTAGTAGAAAGAAAATTATATGATTCATATATAGACCACCTTGATGCAAAGATAGCCTTTTATTTGGTTATCTTGACTTCTACTCATTCTTTTACAAGGATTCTTATGCAGAATGATCATTGTGTCTTATAATGGATATTTTTGCCATACAAGCACAGTAAAAAATGTAAAACCTACATAGAAGAGGTTTCAGAATTGATTGTAAAGGGAAAACTGAGACTCTGCTAGTAGCTAATTCCAGCCAGGAATAGACCCAGCTGAGATTGTGGTACACTTTACTAGAGATTGTGGAGATTGATTCATTATGGCCTGACAATGAATATTGGAAGAGAGCTTGCAGTGATATTCTGGAAGAAATTACCAAGAGATATCCCCAAAGCAAGCAACTCATAAAAAGAACTAATGGGATTCTTCCTCATATAGTAAAGAGGATTTCAATTTCTGATGCGCCTACATTTTACAATGATGCCAGTAAGTCAGAAAGGGCAGGTTATAAGTCAAAAATAAAAGTATGGTGGTTGAGAGTCTGTATGATTCAGCTCAAATAACAGAATTATATTCAATTCTGATGGTGTTATCAGATCTTCAAGAATCTCTTAATATAGTAACTGATTCTCATTATGCTGAAAGAGTTGTTTTGCGTATAGAAACTGCTGATCTAATTCAGGATGATTCTAACTTAACTTCACTATACAAATGATCAGAAACAGAAATCATCCATTATGTATAATAGATATAAGATCTCATACAGATCTACCATTCCCTCTAGCACAAGGTAATAATGAAATTGATCAACTCTTGATAGTAAGTGTGTTTGGAGTTTCATAAAAAGCATGATGTTAACTTAAAGCCTGATTGTTACTCACAAATTATTTTTAATTCATTGGTATAGAATTTTGTATATAGATGCAAAATAAGTTTAATTTAAGATAAAGTATTATTGAATTCAAATGTAAGATTATACTTCACATACATTATATAATATATAATAAATATAATATATACATATATATTTCTACTCTAATATGTGGTATTGTACCCATACAATTCTATTCTAATACAAGGTTTACTTCCAATTCTTTGAAAATGCTATTGTAGGTTGCTTAGGATAAGTACACTATACAAGTTAATTATTAGTTGATCATGATCATATCAATTACTAGTCTATTTTTATCACAAGAATATACATCCTAGGTATAATATATATATATATATATATATGATTCTATAGAAAGATAAGGTAAAATAATTAGATAAGGTCTTTAAAAACCTCAGAGACTTACAAAATATGGCAATTAAATATATTTTTATTATTTCAAAGATAGATTTACAATGACACATGTTAACTACTGGCAACCTCAAAGAAAAGGATGAACATCAAAGAAAGAACTTCCTTATGGAAATGGTTTCAAATGTGGAAAACAAGCCACTGGACAAAATGTCCTCATTTCTACCACAGACAGAATTCTGTATAAAAATGGGCAAGCTTGGATGCAGGCAGAATAGAAGGCAAAATCTGCCAAGACAGGGTAAGCAAGTCCTCAATAGTTCCTTCCTCACAAATATGGAGCACTATGAAGATAGTGCTCCAATGTTATAAAGAATTTTGGGTGACTGCTCAGGCAGCAAATTGTCTCTGTCATCGTCTCATTTTGTAAGCTGCCAACCTGTACGCTCTGTTTACTCAGCTAATTAATTTTATTCCTTTAGTTTTACAATTAAGCTTAGTTATTTACGGGTTAAGATATTTTCATGTCTTGATAGTTGTTTTAAATTGAAAATGATGATATATGATAGATAATTGATTTACATTCAAAATTGCAGGTTCACCAAGATAGGAAAGTTGTATTTTTCAAGACTGCCAAATATAAATAGCCAAAATACTATGAATGTAACATTTATATAATTCCTAATTGTTCCCTGGTTCTTCTTGCTATAGGTAGCTTATTGCATATATGTGTAATAAAAAATTACAAAAACCCACCATGTTAATACCAAAGGGAGCCAGATGTGTGTCCGGACTCAATGGAGGCCGACACACTGTGGGTAATACATCATGTGCACGTAAACATAAATGCTAATGCAAGCTTCTGGAATTCTATGAGCACCAGGGGCAAGTGTGGGGTATGTGTGTGCATATTCACATGTGCTTAGGTGCATGTGAAGGCCAGAGAACATCTCAAATGTCATTCTTTAGGTACCACTCACTTTACTTTTGGGTTTTTGGGGTTGTTTTGTTTTCTTTTGTTTTTGTTTCAGATTGAAACAGGCCTACTAGGTTAGGCTGCCTGGCCACTGAGCCCCACTGCTACATCTGTCTCCAGACTCCCTGGATGATATTCAAGTGTCTGCTACCCTATCCAGCAAGGACTGAACACAAAACTTCATGTCTGCACAGCAGCAAACATGTTATTAAATGAGCTCTTTCCTTATTCTCGGTTATTCTTAGTAAGATTACTTGGTCAAATCTATAATCCTAGAGTTGGTTGAGAGCCATTTCTGGAATTATTTTGTTAGTCAAGTAATGGATAGCTCTCATCCATTACTATTTTAATCAGAATCTGTCTTTCAGAATATTTAAAATCGGGTAAAATGGTGCATTGGTAATTTTGTTACTATTAAGTCAGTGGTGTTCTGGACAGGGTAGATACTTCCTGAGTTTAGGGACTGGAGTTTTCAGAGACCCCAAGCATTCCAAATTAATCTCCTTTATCTGCAGTCACTATCTGCTTTTGAGTGGCTATTCCTCTGCATTTGTCATTGTTGCAGTGTGTTCCACTTAGTCTGTAGAATTTTCTAGTCCCCTTTGAAGGAGTCTATACAGAGTTTCTCTGTGTTTTGCTGGCTGCCTGGGACTTACCTTGTATACCAGGCTACCCTCAAACTCCTAGAGATCCACCTGCCTCTGCCTTTTGGAGTATTGAGATTACAGGTATGCACCACTGTGCCTAAATGAATAGCTGTTTTTAATGTAACTGAAAACCTCTAGGAACATTTGAAACCTGTTCCCCTACTCAAACAAAAGCATTAATCACTTGTCCAGAACATACACTGGGTTACATAGGTAAATTTTTCAAGGCAATGCCACTTTGACTGGCATGCTGCTGTCAATGGGGCTCAAACTATTGTTGTCTTCCTTCCTGTGAACCTGAAGATCTTTCTTTCCTTTGTTCTCAATCATCTGGAGTTTGATTCTCGCGTAAGGTAACGGGGAATATATTAGTACCAGACTTCTTTTCTCACATGTAGAGAGTTAAGTACTTCCTTTAGGCATTTGAAAAGGTAAAGTGATGGTGACTACACATAAGCAATAATGAGACCTGAGCAAATGGATCTAATTTTCTCACTAACTCAAAGTACTAAGCACCTTTTCCATCTAATTATATCTCTTAATGATACTGACAATGGTAATCTTTTCGGACCGGAACTTCTTCTCTCAGACCCAAAGAGTATACATCAACAGAGAGAAGGAACAACCAAGTGTCACTGTCTTTGTGCCTCAAGGAGTCTCATTAATATGATAAACAGATGCAAAGCCCCTATCAGAGTGACAGTTGAAGGCTTACTGAGACATTGACCCTGGGAAGAGATCAATACAGAGGAATCTTTTGTCTTCTAAGTATTAATTTACAAATGCGTCTGCTTCATGAAAGTGATTTGGGAATTTCAATTCATATTTTTCTCTTGTTTCTATATATGACAAAATCTTCCTTGGCTTCTGTGTTTCAAAACTACATTTTTTCCTTATTTTTCAAGAAAGACAGTGTAGGCAACTCCTGAGGGCAGCTTTCTTAATGCATCTGAACATCCACTCTGTACCTCATTTGCCAAACAAAAGATCTTAGAACAAGCTCTTGGGAAAATTCATTGGGTCACTGTTACACTTTCTTTCTTTCTTCTCTTTTTTAAGTTGAAGACTTCTGTTTACAGGTTTTCAAGTCACATTTTTCTGTTGACATACATTTTAAGAATGCTTATGGAGAACATTCACTACAACAGCTCAATATGCTTTTAGATTACATTTTACAAAAAAAAAAAAAAAAAAAAAAAGACAGCGCTAGATCAGGGAAGGGGTTTAAAGTTTACCTCCTGTATTGTCCTTGGCTGGTGCCTTAGTTTGAGCGGGACCCCTGGGCCCAAATCTGCCTATCATATTGTTCTACTTGTAGATTTCTAGGACCCTCTGGATCCTTTTATTTTGCTGTTCTCCCATGCGTCTCTCATTTAGAGTCCCAATAGGATGCCTTCCCCTCTGTCCCAGTTTCCTGGTAAGTGAAGGCTTTTGTGGGACATGCCCCTTGGGCTAGTATGCAGATATAAGTGAGTATATACCATTTGATTCTTTCTGCTTCTGGGTTAACTCACTCATTATAATCATTTCTAGCTCAATCCATTTGTCCACGAATTTCGGGAATTCCTTGTTTTTAATAGCTGAGTAGTATTCCATAGTGTATATGTACCACAGGAGGTGATCCCCCTCAGGAACAGTCATAGGGGAGGGGAATAATGGGAAAATGGGGGGGGGGGAGGAATGGGAGGATACAAGGGATGGGATAAACATTGAGATGTAACAAGAATAAATTAATAAAAAAAAAAAAGAAAAAAAAAACACAGGAAAAAAAAAAAAGACAGCGCAAAATAACTTAAAACAACACCTGCTATTCGGCAGGATTTGACCTGACCACTTTCTCCTTTTCTTGTTATTATGAACATCAATCTCTTTAAGTGATGCACTGGGCGGTGTATGTTTTTTGATCCTTATTCATGAGTGTCAGTATTCGGTTTTCAAATGCTGAATTGCTGAAGCCTTTGTTTGACTTCTTCTAGAATCCTAGACTGAGAACTATGGTGATGTCCTTCAAAAAACATGTATTTGCATAGCACCCAAAGCTGCGATAATCCTTCTTTCTCTCTAAAATTAAAAGTATGTTAGTCCCTGCATGTGGTGGCAGACATGTACATGAAGCAGAAGGCACCCTAGGCTTCCCCGTGGAGGGGCTGAGCTGGTCATATTAGTTGACATTGGGGTTAGTTTTCAGTTAATTAAATTTCAGTTACCAGGTGTCAGAGAAAATGCTTTTAAGCATTGCTGTTTCAGATTGTGAGTGGAACTTTTCACCACAGCCTTATGGGAAATGTAAAGTTCCACCTTCAGTGTGGTTGGCTGTTTGTATTTTCTGTGAATCAAAACATTTCAGTGTCTGACTTAGTTATTTGTCTCAATACTATGACAAAATATCTGACAGAAAATAAATTAAAGGTTTCTGCTTTGTAGTTTTAAGGGATACTATCCACAGTGGCAGTGGAAACATGGAGGCAGGAACAGACAGTGGCTGGCTGGAAAACAGAATGGAACGGGAAGTAGTCCCTGCTACCAAACATCAAGGCCCACCCCAGTGCTCCACTTCCTCCACTGAAGCTCCATCTCCTCATAGTTCACACAGCCTTCCCAAACCAAACCTTCTGATGGGATCCATGTATTCAAACAAATGTGACTTTGGAGGACATTCTGCATTCAAACCAAAACTGTGACCTTCCTTGTGCCCAAGAGAACAGGGGCCCTTTCTCAACAGATTGATTTCCTTTTCCTATAAACCCAAGGGACAAGAGAGATCAGGCTTATAAGAGAGCACAAATGCCTTCCTTCAAGACTATTTAAAACATTCCTCCCCCCCCCCCCATTTTCCCATTATTCCCCTCCCCTATGACTGTTCCTGAGGGGGATTACGTCCCCCTATATATTCTCATAGGGTATCAAGTCTCTTCTTGGCTACTTGGAGGATACAAAGGATGGGATAAACATTGAGATGTAACAAGAATAAATTAATAAAAAAAAAAAACCAAAAAAAAAAAAAATAGGCCTTAAAATAATAACCAAAATGTGAACTAGAATCAATATATCTGCATTAGGAAAATATATTTTAAAATAAATATCATAATAAAATTAATAGATATTTTATGATAAATGTATTTGTACTTATAAATAGAAAAATAAGATATAAAGAAATAACTTATATGTGAAAAGATAAGTAGACAAATTGACAATATTGAATAAAAAAATTTTTTGGCTATTTGAAAAAAAAAAAAAAAGACTATTTAAAACAATTAGATACAGTTTCACGTTCCTTACAAACACTTCTCCAACCACATGTAAAGATGTATGAGATGACGGTGTAAGAGCCCACTTTTAAGGAACAGATGGATGATTCAGTCCTTGCCCCACCCCAGAGGGCAATTACAGATAGATTGCACATACTGATGTAGCTCAGACTCTACCTGCACAGAACAGTCATTTCAGGCTACTTATGACCTTCTTCTCTCCCATAATCATCCCCATAAAGTAGTTAAAGCCAATATTTTTACTGGAAAGCTTAGATCTCAGTATGATCTGAGTCTCAGTATGTCCTTTACAAGGCTGTGACAATGAGCAGCATGGATAGTAACACATACATTTGTTGTGTGTGTACATGTGGTGGAAGATGTATGCGCAAATGTGTGCTGTGTGTAGGAAGGACAGAGATCAATGGTACATCTTCCTCAATCACTCTATATACCATTCTCATTTTGAGGCAGGTTTCTTCACTAAATCTGCAACCCTGTGATTTAGCAACACTAATAGGTCTGAGAAAGCTAGAGAGCCTCCTGTCTCTGCCGCCCCATCTCGGGCTTATAAGTACACCCCTCTGCCCAACTTTTATGTGGGTGGTAAATTCCAAACTAAGGTGTTCATGTTTTGGGATCAAGCACTTTACCAACTGAATGGTCTTTCCAGATCCTACAGTGTGTGATCTCGGATGCAACATGAAAACATATCATTTTTTGCTGTAAAATCCTCACCAAGATTGTGGGGTTCCTGGTCTCTGTGGAGGCAGGTTAGAGGGAGCACCCTTATACAGAGCAATGCTCTCCATCATATATTTTGATGCATAACCAGGTTCTGTTACATGTTGGCTGTATAGCCTTAGGAACGTTTCTTGGCAGCTCTGTCTCTCAAGCTCATTATTAGGAAATGTAGGTAATGATGATCCCTACTGTAGTTTTGATCTCTGTTTCTCTCTCTCTTTCCCTCTCTCCCTCTCTCTCTTCTCTCTCTCAATCTGTGTGTGTGTGTCTGTCTCTGTGTGTGTCATCTCTCTGTGTGTCTCTCTTTGTCTCTGTCTCTCTCTGTGTGTCTCTGTCTGTCTCTGTCTCTCTGTCTCTGTCTCTCTCTCTGTCTCTCTCTCTGTCTCTCTCTCTCTCTCTCTCTCTCTCTCCTCTCTCCTCTCGCTCTCCTCTCTCTCTCTCTCTCTCTCTCTCTCTCTCTCTCTCTCTCTCTCTCTCTCTCTCTCTCTCCATGGTTCATATTAAGTATTATAAAAAGGTAAGCTACTAATTTGACTCCTGCTTAAAATGTAGAATATTTGCTGTGCTGGCTGGTTCCTCTGGTCTTGACTTCAGTTTATTACTAGGCAGCCTACTGATCATGCAAACAGATGCTCAATACTTCCCATACTCTCAGTCCTACCCTATGCTATGCACAAGTGCCTAGTCTATGCTTCTTAATCTCCATAGGTGTAGCCCAACCTTCAGGTTCCTACTCCTTCCTTGACGTTACCTTCCTTTACTAACTCTGGCCACCCAAGCCCTTTCTTTTATGTTTAATTTTAGCAACAGACCCTGCACACTTCCATAGAATCATGATTTGGCAAACACTGGAGTTGAATCTATATTCATTGTAATCACTAGACATGTGACTATGAACGAACAGTTCATAAACTTCTCTGGGTAATGGTGACAACTTCAGAAACCCCAAATGTGAATGTTCTCTAGAGTCAGAAGAAAACATCTTAAAATTGCAAGCATGTCTCTTCCCCAGTTCCAAGTTGGTGCCTAGATATTTTGTTTATAATTTATTCCTCAAATATTTACTTTATTTTTCTATTATATATATGTATCTGTGTATAATTATGTGCATGGGAGGGAAGGAACCCATGGAGGCTGGAAGAGGCAGTGAGGTCTATTGTAGCTATAGTTACAAGTGCTTATGAGCCACCAATGTGGGTACTGGGAATGGAACCCAGAACCTCTCCCAGAGCAGCAATGGCTCTTAACTACTGAATTATTTCAAAGCCCTACAAATTTGATTTCTACCAAGTTGCATTGTGCACCAGCCACACTTGAACTATGAATATAGTTAAAGGAAGTAATATTTAAAGAATAAAGGAAGTAATATTAAAGAAAATTTCCTCAGTAACTACTACATAAAATACAGACATTCATTTTCTTCCATGAAACAGGACCATAAAAATGATGAAATTAAAAAGAAAATAAAGCCAAGGACAATACAGGCTATAAACTTCAAACCCCTACCCAGATCTAGCCAATGGTCAGAACATTCTCCACAGTTGAGTGGAAAGTGGGGTCTGACTTTCTCACATACTCTGGTGCCTCATATTTTACCACCTTCTCTGAATGGGGAGACCTGGTGGCTCTCAGAGGAAAGATAGCAGGTTACCAAGAAGAGACTTGATACCCTATGAGCATATACAGGGGGAGGAGGTCCCCCTAGTCACAATCATAGGGGAGGGGAGTAAGGGGAAAATGGGAGAGAGGAGAAATGGGAGGATACAAGAAAGGGGATAACCACTGAGATGTAATATGAATAAATTAATAAAATAAAATTAAAAAAAAAAGAAAACCAAAAACCAAACCAAAACAAACAAACAAAAAACAAGAAGAGCTAATCCTATTTTGTTTTCTTAAATTTTTTATTATTAATTTATTCTTATTACATCTCAATGGTTATCCCATCCCTTGTGTTCTCTCATTCTTCCCTCCCTCACCTTTTCCCCTTATTTCCCTCCCCTATGACTGTTCCTGAGTGGGATTACCTCCCCCTGTATATGCTCATAGGGTATCCTATTTTGATTTTGGCTTACTTCATGCATGAAGGGAGAATACCATATTTTAGCATTTTTCATTAAGAGCAAAATGCTCAGATTGTGTGGGCATTGCCTTTACCATGGCTTTCTTGGCACCTGATCTAAAGCCTGACAGTTTTACAGAAGAGTTCAGACATATGTTTTGCCCCACAGTTCATCTTTATATATCACCCACTTTTTTTGTCACACTCCCACACATGGAGTGGGATGTAGCAGGACTCTGTTTGTGGAGGTTATCGAACATAATGTTTTCCCATCCTCTGTGTTTGCACCTCCCCATGCTCAAGCTGAGAAGCTAAGAAACTTGACCAGAGAATGGAAGACAAGTTTTTCTTAAAAGAAAATGTGCTAGGAAAAAAATCAGACACGGAGTGAGAAATTATGCTTTCTGACATATTTAGCTATATGGAACGGAATATAATGTTTTGTATGTCATCTATACTGTTGGAAAATAAATGGTTTGCATTTTCAAAAGTGTTAGAAGGATATCTCGATAGGCTACAAAGCAGGGACCAAGAACAATAAGCCCTGACTACATCATCGATTTTGTACCCTCCTGTATGTTCTATAGTGGGGACTAAATTATATCTAAGAACCTCCCTCAATTGTATTGCTGTATGAGGGTGGCCTAAAGGTATTTGGACTTGTGCCATCCATATTTTCCCTGGCAATCCAAAGAACTGCAGAAAAATCATTGTCTGTCAGTCCTAATAAAGTTTTATCAACATTATTTGTTGTGTGTTGGGACATGTCATGTTAATGTATGCATAAACATTCATGCCTGTGAACAAGTGTGGAGGCAAGAGGGTGTAGCAAATATCCTCCTCTATCATTTTTCCAACATATTCTTTTGAGGAGTGTTCTTTTTCTTAAACCTAGAGCACACAGTAATTATTTTTTTTGTGTGTGTGGTTGGGTTGTTGTTGTTCTAACTAGGCTGACAGCCAAGAAGCTCTAGAAGCCTTTCAACTCTAGCTTGCATAACACTAGGGTTATTGGTGGTCATGTGTTACTATCTTTACCTTGTTACATATGTGTTGGGATCTGAACTCAGGTCTTCATGCTCATGAAGCAAGTACTTTTAGCCAATGAGATGTTTCTCCAACCATAAAATGATGTCTCAAGGGCTGACTTTAAACAGTTCAAAGGAAACAGAACCCACCAGTCTGCAGACCTCATTTCAAAGGCTTGCAAGAGCCCACTGACTATCCAATTAGGATTTTAGAAACTTTTTCTCTTTTTATGGAAGACTGCCATGGACTTCCCATATCTGATAACCTTCTGCAATGAGAAGTACTACAATATTGAAGAATGGAAGAGGCACAGTTGGGAACAAGGAAAGAGAAGAATCCAGGATGTGTATGTGGTCCTCATTTCACTTTGAATAAGAAAAAGTACATAGAAGGCCAGGATATAATTCTTAGTATCTGTTGTCATAGAAGAGACACTCAAGCCTCCATGGAGTTGTTATCCAGGAACTCAGGTTGGAGAACCACAGTTGCTGCACTCTCTAGCAGGCCAATTTATATCAGCTGGCTAGCACTTTAAGATCACACTGGTTAACACATGAAAAGCAGAACATTTCAGAAATTTCTCAGGAAATGGAGCTCACTGTTTCCTATGGGTAGGGAACCTCAGAGACCTCACTATATGCCCTTAAGCAAAGCAGTGAGGCTTTCCCTACTAGCCTGGCCTCTAACAAATTGCCTCTTTGTTTTATGCATCTATACCACATATTTTTCCTTCCTCAAACCAATTGCTACTACTAGTTTACATGTATACACACTTTCATTATGACTTTATCTTGATTACAAAAATTAAAAGCAAACAGAAAAAGCAAGAACCGCTTGCATTTGTAACCCTTTGCCTACCTTCCTGACTTCAAGCAAATGTAAATTAGATCTATAAGGGACCAAACAAAGCTCTGGACAATGGCTTCCATTTTGTTATAGAAAGTGACTGCAATTCAAAAGAAACATACCATTTACTCACTAAAGGAAACACTAAACAAAACACTTTTGAAAGTAATATAACTACTCAAGTCTACTATTACATAAAATTGTTGGTAGAAGATAGATATCTGGCAATGACTTCTATGTAATCAAAAATAATGAGCGCTTCCTTGACTGTATACTAAGGTATTAAAGAGACCCCAGTTGACAAATGTTCCTTTATTTGTCTGTAATACATAAAATACTGCACCAGCTGATGAATTTGGAAGCTTTTTCCTTGCCAGGAATTTAGACTTAGGGTGGTATACATTTCCTGTAATAACTTCGATTTGCAGATTTTGAAATTAGCACATTTTAATGAAGCACAAATTTTATTACACACTTTTCCAGCTGGTCAAGTGTAAAAAAAGGCACAAGAATCAAAAATTCAATGTGGTATATGTTGGCGATCCCATGAGCAATTATCAGAAATGTGTGTTAATGTTCCATCTAAATATAGTGGTCATTTCCAACATTAGCAGAGGCCATGTTCTGCATAGCTGATTTCCCATGATCCCAGTATACATTCCTGAAACTTTTCATCTTTCTCCCCCACAGTGGTGTAATTACCTCCTGAACTTTCTTAACTCTACCCTACATTTTTCTCAACTCTTGTTTCTAGCCAAATCTGATGGGGTTCCTTATCAGCATTCACATAGAACATGAAACCACCATCTTATAGCACAAAGGCCCTATTTGTGTTGATTCCAGGTCTACATCCCCAGCTAGGTGGAAGCCACATGCCTTCTCTGCACATGAATTATATCAAATCAGCTGAACTATAGCCTGTCAATTTATTAGTTAATTGCTTCTCAGAAAATATGTATTGCAAGAAACTATCATATGCTATTTGTTATAAAATTAATTAGACTACTAGAAATTTTAAATACAAAAGAAATATTTACAAATTATGTTCTGTTTCCATGCCATATTGTGGCACTTTCTCCTACCAGCTTCTCTCTACTCTCACCTTGGACAAGCCTGATTTTGCCTCATCCTTTAAGATGTATATAATCACCTACCCAAAATTCCTCCATCTCATTCATCATTTTTTCACAGTTGTACCAAGCTACTTGTACTGTGTTTCTTTACTGGTACATCATGTTTCAGAAATCAGAGTATATTTCAGTTTGTAGCAATGGCTAATTAATGCAGACAAGATCCTCTAACAACAATACTTAGCTAGACACTTAACAAATCTCCATTACTGACTGGTTTGTTGATATCTTAAGAGGAGTAAGCAGATTTAGAAGAATGAAGTAGGTAGGTACTACAGAAGCAACATGGCAAAATATTGCTGAAATTTGGCATCCATTCTTTTTGGTTTTCTGATTTTAAATCTAGAAACTTCCACCACAAGTGAAGCCATGCTGGATCTCTGGGTTGTTGAATAAAAGTACTGGTTCTCACTAATCTACTGTTTGGTCATTTGGAACTATGTGTGGGTAGAATTGGTGGCACCTAAGATCAGCCATACTCAACTGAGGACATCCATGTTAAGCTCAGACAAACCCTTAGCTGTAAGTTTCCTAAAGCCTTGTGACATTATTGGAAGGATAACCTATAACAGGAAAAGAATCACAGTTTAGGAGAGAGTAATTTCTCCCTTCTTTATGCTTTACTCTTAACTTCAAAGTAATCAAATGTTGTTTATGCATAAAATTTTAATCTTTTCACAAATTTGTATTTTGATTTAATTTGCATATCCCATTTACTGCAAGTCAACATGAAGAGAGATTCAACTAATTTAAACCATTTTCTCTGGGCCTGAAATCATTTCAGAAATATTTTCCATTAGGCAACTCAATTATGTCTAATGTGGCAAATGTCAGCAGATTAGAATTTTGCTTAAAGAAACTCATATTTAGAACACTGAGAATGAGAAAGGGTGGGGGAAACAGTGGAGACAAGACAATAATTACCTGTCTTTGATGCTACACAGATCAATGTGTAAATCACTAAAATTCCCCAGGGGACCTTGCTGAACTGAAATGAGGTCCTTGGGCTGGTTATCAATAAAGATGAGCCTCATGCAGCCTTGGAAAGCCTTGATGGGATTTAAGCATTGGGAATTGGTGTGATTGTCAGGGCACCCTGTGAGACAGAGAAAAAAGATAAAGAGCACTGAAATGATTAGTCATTGCATTGGCAACCTATTGATGGAAAACCTTGAGGTCCAATTCTTTGGGTATTTTTTAATCATAGCAAGGAACACTTTTGTTGTAAATCCGAGATCAGGAGGAGAGGCAGAAATTATGCAAAATGGAGATAGTCACTGTTTAACTGAAAAACGTGCGAAAGGGAATATCATTAGTATAACATTTACCTTAACCTCCACTGTGCGTGTGTGTGTGCGTGTGCGTGCGTGCTCTGGTAAGAGTGATAGCAGAGTAATCGTCTGGTTAATTGAGGAGCATTAACAGTATTAGCACCTGAGAAAGGTACACTAGGAAGCCAAGCAGTTTGTTGTTGTTTTTTGTTGTTGTTGTTTGTTTATTCCACGCTGTGCAAAGCAAATGGAGACTTTAAGAGATCTGCAGGCTTAAATGCACATAGTTATAGGCTGTATCAACACACAAGAAAAATCAACAACACACCATTTAAGGAGTGTTCTTTTAAAACTAAAAATGCATTGTAGCCATTGCTTAGTATCACCTGCAGCCAGGCAAACCTACTCCTCATTAAGACAGGAGAAGACCAAGCAGGTAGATGAGTATGTGTGCTCTTACAAACTCCATCTCCATGGTCTTAATAGCATCAGAGCATATGGTAATATGATCTTGAAAACATGGCAATAACCTATAAATAAAGTGGAATTATTTCAACCATCTCTAATAGACAGTCACTGCAGGGCTGAAGCCCGGCAGCTGGTTAACAGCTCGCAGGCACACTATAAAATGAAGAGATGCTACAACTTCTAATTGAAGCTGTAGAGAGAATTTATGGAAGTTGACTATTATTGCTGAAACTCATTTTTCACCTGCCTTAAGTTTGTCATCTGTGTGTAGAAGGTTTGTTTAAACACTGATCAAATCATAGATAAATCTTCATGTGCTAAGTCTAGGACCCCTGGAAATGCACCCAGAATGTGTCAACATCATAGCTGTGGGGGAGAGAGCCATTTTTGCTTCTGTGATATTTCAGATGACTATTATAACATAGTTATTCAAAGCTGTTTTGCCTGAAAATAAATTCCTGACCATGATTCTTTCTCCATTACTGAAATATTATATGAGATGTGGAATGCACGGCTGGGAGTTGCAACCATTGTTCAGCATTGGTTCCCATTCATTTGCTTTCACTATGGGGCTGCAGTGAACACAGATGTGAATCTGTTTCTTATACCCTAACTCTCTACAGCTTTCCACAGATTATCATGATTTTATTAATCTTTGATTGACAAAATTTATGACTGTGGATGCCAAAGTACCACAGACAATGCATGGTAATTAGAAAACAACTATAGGAGTTGGTGCTTTCTACCTCATTTGATGATGTGTCTTCTGTTTGCCACTGAATGCACCAGGTAGGCTGACATGAGTGGTAGAATATTACAGTCACGTCTTACAGACTCTGGCTTTCATAGGGTTCTAGGGGTCCAAAACTAGATATTAAGCTGGGTGTGGTGGCACATGCCTTTAATCCTAGTACTCAAGAGGCAAAAGCAGGTGGATCACTGTGAGTTCGAGGCCAGCTTGGTCTACAAAGCAAGTCCAGGACAGCCAGGGCTTCACAGAGAGACCCTGTCTCGAAAAACCAAACCAAAGAAACAAACCCAGGTGTTTATGCTTACACAGCAAGCACTTTAAAACTTAAACATTTCTCCAACCTATAGATTATTTTATTTCAACAAACGGAGCCTTATCATCTATCATATTGACATATTATCACCTAAAAACATATGATACCACTGGGTATATAATGATGATTGTGGGTGAAGGACTATGAACCTTCCTCATGCAAAAATGCATCTGCATTGATCTTGTGCCACACAGTTCCCTTCTTAGGAGACCCTAAATATGTATTCGGTACCTGTGTAATGATTTTTTTTCCATTTCATGCCTTTCACACATTTCCTTGGGAAGAAAGGAATGATTTGTAGATTTTGAAACTAAGAGTCTACAGGGTTTGAGGCTCAGTGCAGAGTATATGATTAGTATGTGGCAGGCTCCAGGTAACTGTAGTATATAATCATTTTTGTTGTTATGTATGATCAAGACATATTGCAGGCATGCATGTGCCTCCATGCATGTATGGAACTCAGAAGAAAGAATTGCAGTCTCTTCTCTTCTCCTGTTATATATTCCAAGGCTAGAACTCAAGTTCTCAGGTTTGAGCCACAAGTGTCTTTTCCCATGGAGTCATCTTGCTATCTCTTTAGTGGATGCTATTATGCAATGCTTGTCCAAGTTACCACATGGGAAGGCACTGACTGCTTTAGGACAAGGCTGGCTCATTATCATATCTACAAGATATTTCCAAGGATCCGTCACTCGGCACCGTGTAGATGAAAGGCAGTGGGAGAGTTGAATGTGCATGGGGTTGGGTGCACATGCAGTGCTGTGTGGCTACCAGCATCTTTTACATGCTGAGTAAGCCCTTCACACTAAGGTTCATGAAGCCTGAACTCTTCTTTTTCTTCTAACTCCCAGCAATTCTGAAGGTGGGCTTGTTCTCTACATTGTAGAAAGGGAGTCCAGAGACTGTATCCTAAGAGCTTGAGGCCACAGAGATATAGGGACTAAGTCCCCTTTAGATGTGGCTTCTGTAAAACAGACCACGGGCTAGAGAAGTAGCAACCACATCTTTTAATAAAACATGTCTTTAAAATACTCAATATAGGTGCATTTATAAAAATGGTAAAATGCCAAATAAGCTTTGCCCACTTCAGTTTGTCTTTGTTTGTGTTACTAGAAGTGTTGCATGGGTTCATCAAACATCAGAATGAGCCGCTACTCAGAAACAGCAATGGCTCCACACTTTGGCTCCCCATTTCTTTGTGGAGCCCCTAGCTCCTCTCCACATTGCTCTGTTACCTTCAGTGGGTGAGGATAGTCTCTATGTCATGAGAAAGGGAAGACGAGGCTCACAAATAAACTGACAATGAAGTGACCTAGAGGGCCAAGCAGGCTGATGGGGCCTCCCATTTAAGTCTTTCCTCTTGCAGGTACTTGCTGATTCTCAGCTCCTTTTCTCTAACTTTTCATCTGAGTTTTTCCCTTGCAGTGTGACCAAAGAGCTTGGCAATGCTATAAGAATCTCTTTTTATGAGCTATGCAACCAAGCTCTAGTTAGCACTAGTTCTTTCTGCCCTCAGCACTGCCTAGATAGCTGATATTTGCACAGAAGTCTAATGTTTTGTGTTTCTTAATCTTTTCTGCTTGCATGTGGCTGCATGTGTGCATGCATAGCCATGGACAGGGTTGTCTAACTGACAAAGCAAAGTGCATGCTGGAATAATTTCCCTGCCATTTTATTTGAAGTTGCAAAGGCTAGTGAACTTACCTCCAAAGTAGTAACTATTTCCAGAATAAATCTGCAGCTGGGTAGTGTCTGGAGCTGGGGAAGCAGCATCATTATCCAGTGTGAGAGTAACGCGGTTTCTCCTGGCATTGATGCTGACAGAATGCCACAGGCCATCATTCAATGCACTGCCTACAAGAGAAACAGGAAGGGCAGTTCCATGAGGACCAACTCTCTCCTCTGCCTCAGAGCTTAGTCTCATTTCCTAAACCATTTCTGATAGGTTAGCCTCAGAAACAAAGGGGATGCACTCTTATAATGGACATCTGTACCAAATAAAGGCATGCTGTATATTATTTAGTATGGTGATGCATGACTGCAGAGGAAAAAGCTGAAAAAACAAACTGTTAAAAAAAAAACCCTCAAGAGAGAAGCATGGGAGAATAGCAAAGTAGAAGGATCCAGAGGGTCCTAGAAACCTACAAGAAGAACATTATGATAGGCAGATTTGGGCCCAGGGGTCCCATTCAAACTATGACACCAGGCAAGGACAATATAGGCCGTAAACTTCAAACCCCTACCCAGATCTAGCCAATGGTCAGAACATTCTCCAGAGTTGAGTGGAGAGTGGGATATGACTTTCACACTTACTCTGGTGCCTCATATTTGACCATGTCCCCTGGAGTGGGAGACCTGGTGGCACTCAGAGGAAGAATGGCAGGCTACCAAGAAGAGACTTGATACCCTATAAGCATATACAGGGGGAGGAAGTCCCCCTCAGTCACAGTCATAGGGAAAGGGGAATAATGTAAAATTGGGAGGGAGGGAAGAATGGGAGGATACAAGGGATGGGATAACCATTGAGATGTAACAAGAATAAATTAATTTAAAAATTATTTTGAAAAAAAAAACCTTCAAAATGATACCAGTAATCCTGAGATGCATGTGGCATAGGTCATTTTAGTTCTCCAACTTTTTTAGAGTTT
Source organism: Acomys russatus (assembly GCF_903995435.1). NCBI lineage: Eukaryota > Metazoa > Chordata > Mammalia > Rodentia > Muridae > Acomys > Acomys russatus. Next base: position 15,088,906 of record NC_067142.1, read on the forward strand.
GGGTGCTGTTGTTAGTAAAAACTTTCAACACTTGTTTTGTTTAAACCAAAGGTCCCAAGAATCAAAACTCTTTATCACTGAACTTCACTAGCTCTGCGAAATTCTTGACTTAATTATACCTGGTTATTTTGTTCATTTCTTCTAATATTTCTGGGATAAAATACTCTGACAAAATTAACTCAGAGGGTAGAAGTTTTACTTCATCTCACAGTTCAAGCATACAGGCCATGTCAGACAAATCAAGGCATCAGGAACTTGAGGCAGCTGGTAAGGTTACATCACATCCACAATATGGAAATAGAGAGGGATGAATGCATCCCACTGCTTAGCATGCTTCCTCTACTGTAGGCAGTCCATAATCAGTTCTCCATCCCAGAGAATGGTTCCCATGCAGTTACAATGTGTCTTCCCACATCAACTACTATAATCAGGGGGAGTCCCTCACTGATGTTCTCAGTCTCCCCTTCATTTCTATAATCCCTCTTGGGTTTTCCTTGACGTTTATTCCTGGATGAATTTAGGTCCCGTCAAGGTGACAAATGGCATTAATCATCTCAGCTACACAAGGACAGTTTCATTTAGAAATATAATATGCTTTGGGCAAATCCTCTTCAACACCCTAGTAGCCTTCCCCATGGTCCACATTATTTCATTCTCTAGACACTTTTGCTTCTACTTTCGTGTCAGATTACTGAAATGGACAAAACCCACCCTATTGTAAGGCAAAGAGAGTTTCTTACTGCAGTCAGGATGCAGATTAACTGAATAAAAGCTGCAAAACAATATTTAAATATATTTTATTACTGTATTCATATTACATCTCAATTGTTATCCCATCCTTTGTATCCTCCTATTACTCACTCCCTACCATTTTCCCCTTACTCCCCTCTCCTATGGCAGGAATTTTAATATCCTTAGTTGACTGTGTGGGTTGGGGGTGTGTGTGTGTGTACACGTGGAAGTAAAATGACAAACTATGTAAATTGAATTTCTCCTTCCACTACCTGAATCCGAGGAACTGAACTCATCTGGTCAGGTTTGGTGGCATGCACCTTGATTCACCAAACTGTCTTTCTGGACTCCAACAGTTTTTCCTAACTGTATCAGAGAACATTGCCGAGTCACCTGCCCTCCCTCAGGTCTGACTCATCACCTGCAAATATGGCCATATCTGGTATCATTGTTAAAGGAATCAAACATAAGCAGAAGACAATTGCTAGAGCATTTGGAGGGCACAGAGGCTATTTATGAAATACAACCTATCCTGGTCTTTTCCCTAGATCCCTTTCAGTTGTGCTGCAACACAGACCTATCTTACAGAAGAAACTGCATAAGGAGGTCGTCATGAAGGGTCATTTACCTCCTTTCCCCAAATTGTTACCTATGGAGACTCCTGCTTGTGTAGGGCCCACTGAACACTGAGAAAAACTGACATATTGCCTGGTCAGACCACAATGGTCAGATGATTGTCAGTGTGCCTGCTGTGTGCAGAGCTGCCTTCATTCTTATAGCACCTGCAAAGCGGTGCAATCTCTATCCTTAAAGATGGCTCTAGAGATTATAATTCCTACTTTCCTGTATGTGCAGACACTTCAAGTCAAGTATCCAGACACTCATATGAACTAAGAGTCATGGACAGAACTACGAGCCCAAAACAGCCTTGGGGTTAAAAAATAAGATATTAATATCATGTACCTTTGCAGTTTAGAATAGTACACAGGCAAAAGTCAGGGACAATTGCAAAAAGGACTAAAATTTCTCCTTTGAGTTTAAACCAATACGAAAAACAAAGAGACTAATAGCTCAGCCAATGGACATCTAGGCTGATTCTGGGCAAAGCATGACTATTTGCATTCTTAAATTCACAAGAGCTGTGACAAGAGTATGAGACATACACAAGATTCGTCCCACTACCAGCCTGAATACAGTGTGAGGAGCTTGAGTTACATCAACCCACCATGGTTTCTAACCAGTTACTATTTACTGGATAGTAGAGCATTTTCTTCAGTTGTATAGCCACTAGTAAGGTACTTTAGAATGTGTATGTGCCTAGCCATGCTCCTGTAATCAACAGAACTGAAAGTCATGGCTTATTAAAAGCAAAGACAATGAAAGTAGAAAGGGGACTAGTTTGGAAGAGAAGAGATCAATAAGAATGGAAAGAGGTAGGTGAAAGAGAGCAATTGGGGGTGGTGAATATGATCAAAATGCATAATACACGTGTGGGAAAATGTTATAATGAATCAAATACATATATTTAGAGTTGCAACTTACAAATAGGTAAGGCAGAGAAGGAAGAGTAGTTACTGCAGTAAGCATAGTAAGGTTTCAGAGAGTAGGCAGAAGACAGTTCATATCCCATTGAGCAAAAATTCTAGAAGGCAGACATCTTCCCAGATAGTAAAGAAATAGATAATAGAAAATAGACAAAGATAATGGAAAGAGAAACAAACACAGTATGACAATCAAAGTAGGTATGAAGAGAAACCAGTCACCCAAGGCCTCATTTGCCAGGCTAAGAAGAAGGTCCAGTAAGAGCCTTTGAAACAAGGTTTTGGAGACTATTTTATTCAAATCAATTTCCTCAAAACGTCTATGCAGGGAATTTGGGCATTTGTACCAAACCAAGGGAATTTGGGCATTTGCACTAAACCAAACAAACAACTAACCAAAAAAAGTCATAACTTCAATAAGGTTGATATGGTTGGGGGGACAGATTCCTTTGCAGTTCATTCCTTACTAACCCCAGGACCCACTTAAAAGCCAAAGACAATGGAACAGCATTTATAATCCCAGTTTGCTTGTAAGACATAGGAGGTAGAGATAGGAGAATATGCAAATCTTACAGGCTAGCTAGCCCTGCTTATACAGCAAGTTTCAAACCCTTTCTCTTTACAAGGTAGGAAGGTGAAGACCAATACTCAAAGGTTGTCCTCTGACTTTACATGCATACTCTGGTGCTTGAACACACCTAAGCAAGTATCTTCAAAACCTCACACAGAACACATGGACTTACATCTCTCTGCTTCACTTTTTTCTTGCCCCTACAACAAACATGAGAAAAAAAATGTATTTAATTATTCTAATGAATAACCGGAGATCCAAATCCCTACTGGTGACCACAGGGGCCAATGAGATGGCTTCTATTTGGGAATAACAGGCCATGGTGCATATTCTCAGAAGGTGATATGAGCCTAGGGCTTCTCCAGGAATCCTATAGGCCTTTGTCACCAGCCCGAAACTGCTGATACATCTGCCTCCGGACTGAGCAGATAATGAATTTTCAGCCTTTCTTACTGTATGAAAACCATTGTTGTACTACTCATCCGATAATTTTTTGTAAATTGTAACTTATTATAATTTATTCCAATTATATGACAATTGGTATCCTCTCACTTGTATCTTCCCGTTCCCACCCTCCTTCCATCCTATTCCCCTCCCCTAGACCTCTGATAGAAGGGAACTCCCTCCCCCACCATATGACTACAGCCTATCAGGTCTCATCTGGATAGCCTGCTTCCTCTTCCTCTGTATGTGAGCCAGATTTCCCTACCAAAGGAAGTGATCAAAGTGGGGGCACCAGAGTTCATGTCAGAGGCAGTTGCCACTCCCCCCCCACACAACTGTGAAGAATGAGCTGCTCATTGGCTAGGTCTGAACAGGGGGTCTCAGTTCACTGAATGTGTTGTGATTGGCTGGTGCAACACTTTGTGCAGGTCTCCTTGGTACTTTGTACGCCAATTGAATAGACATCGTTTGCAGTATATAGTCTGTTGGTTGTACTCCTTCAGAGAACCTTGATTAACACATACATATCACATATCTTTAGATAGCTGCCTATCTCTTATGAAACCTAAGCTTAAAGACTTCAGTTTTCAGTGGCCCTGTGCATCTTCTTTTCAGAAAGCTCTTCATTTGTTTAAAACTTGATCCGGTGCATTAAGCAAACTTTCTGTGTACATCCATTTTCCTTACTTAAGCATTAGTAATGACCCTCTTGATTAATAGCTGTTGGGAATTGGCCACTCCCTTCCACCTCTAGTGAGTGTTAAAGGATCTAGAGCAGTGGTTCTCAACCTGTGGGTTGTGACCCTTTTGGGGTTAAATGACTCCTTCACAGAGGCCGCATGTCAGATATTTGCATTGCAAGTCATAACAGTAACAAAATTACAGTTATCAAGTAGCAATAAAAATAATTTTATAGATGGGTCAACACAACATGAGGAGCTTCATTAAAGGGTCACAACATTAAAAACCACTAATGTGGAGGGAAACAGACACACTACGTCTTGATTTGAAGCACAAATACCCACAGTATCAAACATCTTACATATACAGTATCTCCTTCTCCATGGATGCTGCTTAAAGGACTACTTCTAAAATAATGAGGCCTACAGCCAAGGTCTGAGGGTTAATACTTCACAAGGCCATTGTGTATAATAGTGAAAGTTTAAAATGACCAGCATGGATGCTGCTTAAAGGACTACTTCTAAAATAATGAGGCCTACAGCCAAGGTCTGAGGGTCAATACTTCACAAGGCCATTGTGTATAATAGTGAAAGTTTAAAATGACCAGCATGGATGCTGCTTAAAGGACTACTTCTAAAATAATGAGGCCTACAGCCAAAGTCTGAGGGTCAATACTTCACAAGGCCATTGTGTATAATAGTAAAAGTTTAAAATGACCAGTATTTCCAAGTAACACTGCGTTAGTTCATTTCAATATGGTAGATTCATGTTAGGAGTTAAAATATGGTCTAGAAAAAAACACAGAACAAGTTATCATACCAAGAAAATGCTGTTAGTACCCTAGAACGTGAAATCCTAAGGCTTCTCAAGATACATACTGAAGTGTGGGCTAGAGGGCTGGATTTGCAGCTAAAAGCACTTGCATTTATTACAGCGCACCGGAGTTCAGTTTCCACCACCCTCATCAGCATGCTCATAACTGCAAACAGTTCCTGTTCCATAGGATCTGATCCCTGCTTCTGGACCATGTGTGCACCCACACATGGGTATGAAACAGAGCCTCCCACTAGTCATTAAAAATAAAATAAATATTTACAAATATCAAAGGTAACACATATAGAATGACACAATTACAGATCATTTTTGTTTTTTCCTACAAAGAATTGGAACTTTCTGTTCCTAAGTATAAAATAGAATATTTTTTAAATAATCACTGGCAATGAAGGAAGTAAGAAACAAATTCAGTTGACATAGAGATAATTTCTTAACTTTAGCCCTCACTGCTTCTTTTATATCCTAAAATTCCTAAAATGGAGATTGCAGAGAATGGGACATACAGTGAGCATAAGCCTGCCTGTTTTCTATGAAAACAAGTCAAGACTGAATTTTTTTTTACATAAAGAAAAAAGAGGGAAGTGGGGCAGAGAGAAAGAGGAGAGACCGATAAATAGATAGATAGATAGATAGATAGATAGATAGAAAAATAGATAGACAGAAAATAGATTTCTAATCTTTCAAGTGATCTTTTAAAACACAGACTGAAAAATAGCTATTGGCACACACTGATAGTGCTGAGAGTTGTTACTCCATCTGGAGACTTCCTAATGCCCACAATAGTCACTTACTGTTCTCCTGTCACAGACACTGACAATGGAAGCAAGAGGCTCTATCCAGGGCACTATTTTTATCTTTTTTCTCTGTTTTTTGGGTGGGTGTTGTCTCAGTCATACTTTCTCAGCCTCCCCAGTGCCAGTTCCTGAACCACAGACAAACATAGCGTGCTTATCGAGCTATAATTTTAATTTTGTAACTGTTTCAGTGAAATATAATCCATACATTAGGTATTTCATTTGCTTAGAGTTTACAACTCAACAGCTTTCAGTATGTTCAGATTTCTGAAACCATTGAAATCATCAATTTTAAAATATCTTCCATTTCTGAAAAACTGTAACACTAGCCCTAGATACTTATTTGTTACCTTCTCCTAGGAATTTGCTTTTTTGATTTTCACAAATATAACATAAAATATATTCCTCTTTGTTAATGATTTATTTAGTTTAAAGAGAATAAGGGTAGCAGAGTTGTAAAGTAAAAATATGTTTGTGTTTTAATTATATTCCATTGAGTAGCTACTTCTTAATGTGTTTATTGAACCTTAATAATTGTGTTGCTTCCAGTTTGAATTAGTGTGAATAATTAAGGTATACATATTTGAGAATACACATTGGTATGAATGTTTTTCTCTATTCTCTTATGTGTATATTGTGTGTGACATTTGTGGGTTATGTGGTTATTCCTTATGACTGCCTTTGGAAAACCACAGAACAATTCCTCAAGTATATTTACTAGTTTACATTTCTACTGGACCACTTTAACTTAAGAGTATTGACTTCATGTTTTTGGTGTGTGTGTGTGTGTGTGTGTGTGTGAGAGAGAGAGAGAGAGAGAGAGAGAGAGAGAGAGAGAGAGAGAGAGAGAGAGAGAGAGAGAGAGAGATGTAAGCATGTGTGATATGTGCATGTAAGCAGAGGACTTAATTTTTAATGTATTTTATATGTATGGATATTATGCCTGCTTGTTGTCTGTGCACTGCATGCATGACCTGGAACCACAAAGGGGTCATCAAATCCTGTTGTACTGGAGTTACAGATGGCTATGAGCTACCATGTGGGTGCTGGGATTTGAATACAGTCATCTTCAAGAGTAGTTAGTAGCTAGCTAGTAGTTAGTAGCTCTTAAATGCTGAGTCTCCTTCCACCTTGATTTCTGGGATAATGTATCTCAATGGCCTTAGGCTTACTAAGTCAGCTAGCTTGCTGGCCAGAGAGCCAGTCTTTGCTTCTCTAACCCTAGATTAATGGTACACACTACTATATCCACTTTTTAAAGGTGGGATTTATGCTTTATTGCCTAGAAAATATCTCTAGTCTCCATGACTCTCTGATGAAGGAAAAGTAGTCATTTGTGCTTAGGGTATTAATGTCTTGGCATATCAGGATCAACTGTGGCTAGACAAGGTTATCAGTCACACCTAGAGACAGAAGGAACACATTCCATGCTGGAACATATATCCTGAGCCTTCCATTGTCCATTGTCAATTTATCTACCCATTCACTTTTACTTAAAAACTTTGCCCTTAGGATTTCCAGGAACTTAGACATATCTCTTAATCTTTCTAAACATCTTTCCTGCTCAGTAAAACATATACAATAGACTGTGGCATTACTTATAAATTCCAACTTCCTAGTCTCCAGAAAAACCAATTCAGCCATTTTTTCCACAGTGGCATATCATCTACTATTACTTATAAGTAGAGGTACTTTCAATTTTTGTAAGAACCAAGAAAAGAATACAGGAATAAATAAATAAGATAATCTTCAAATGTCAATTGCATGGTAAAAGAACATACTGTGATTACTGGGACCATTATACTCTATTTCCTGAGCCATCCTTCGATTGGGCAGCATTTGTTTATCCATTATCAAATGATATTAACTCTTGCTTGTGTAGTAGACAGGATTATTATATTCCTAAGTATTTTCTTCTGTAAAGACCAGCCTCAATCTCATGATTTTCCTACTTCTGCCTCTGAGCACTAGGATTAAAGACATATGCCATCAGACCCAGCCAATGCGGAATCATGTGAACATACTGCTAAGGTGTACTGGGGAGCCAGAGGATGAAATCTTTTGTTTTTCTTACATTGCTTTTGGAGGCAAATTGCAATATGTCTTTTATTTTCCAATATGCATCTCTGAAGGAGATTCCTGTGATGTTACTTTACTACATTCTCCTTGCCATGTACACCACTGAACAGACTGACAAAGACACAGCTTATTTCTGCTAACGTTCTGCTTCCTCCATTGTTCATATCCATCCCCTACTTTGCAAACCCATTTTCTCTGCATCAATCCTACTATAAACTGTAAGAACAGGGGGAAGGTGTCTCTTGACTCTAGGAAGAAGTCAAATAATACAGACTAGATGATATCTGATGCATGAATTGTTTGTTAACTTTATTAAATAAAAAATGTTCAGGCAATCACAGTGGCTGGGAGTTGAATAGTAAAATAACTATATCAACCTGCACAAGACCTGGGTAACAGTGAGCCCGTAGACATCCTATCATGATGCTGGAAGCACTTTTAGGAGCTAACAGTGACAAAGGATGGGAGGATACCATATTTTTAGTAGGTGTAGTCACTTCTACATTTCTCAAGTTTCTGTGAACAACTCCTCACAAGTTACTTTAATCAATCCTCATTAAGCTCACTGCTCCACTTAAAAAAGACATGCTAGTAGGAACATTCAGAGAGCAAAAGTGTGAGGGACAAAAGAAAAAAATGAGGTAGCCATGATAAAAATATGTACATAGATATGTCAAAATTTTATAATGGAGCCTGCCATTAGAGTCCAATAAATAATTAAATAAGAAATTATAGAAAGAAACAAGCCAGACAAAGTATTTCCCCTTGACTTTACCAGTCTTCAGTTGTTTATGATAAATGTCTGTAACATTCACTGTCTGATCCATTCATTTAGGTCAAGTTATTTACAGCCTTCTGCTCTTAATTAACAATTTGTCTGTGTAAGCCTTCTGTCACCAGTGGAATGAAAATTGGCTGGGGGTCAGAGTGTGAGTCATGTTTCCATGTCTCCCTTGGCATCAACAGGGCCACGTAATGCCCTCTCCAAGTGCTCGTTGATTCATGGACTGTCTGAACAACTGAATCTCCACTGCCAAATGTCAGCAACAAGCTCTCACACTGCATTGCCATAACTGACATGCTCAAGCTTTCCTAGTTGTACAAACCTGGCTCATCATTCAAGACACCATGGATCTGGAAGCCTTTGGTCAGTGTATAAGAGAGTGACCATCTGTTGTTGTCATCATGAGCTTCTGACAGGAAAAATTGAGGCTGTTCTACTATTACAGACCTAAATGTCCAGTTCTAACTGATGCATGCTAAAATTATGTTCAAAACTGAGTCCATTTTATCCCCCAAGATGCCCATAAACTTTATAAGGCCTGCTTCCTCGGTGCCCATCCTATTCTGACATTTGCTCTCCAGGTATCCCAAGTGTCTTAGCTTGGGCTTTTTTTTTTTTTTTTTTTTTTTTTTTTATGTGAGGAGACACCATAACCATGGCAACTTTTATAAAGGCAAACATTTAATTTGGGCTGGCTTACGGTTTCAGAGGCTTAGTTCATTATCGTCATGGTGGAAAGCATGACAGCACGTAAGCCAGCATGATTCTGTAAAAGCTGGAGTGTTGATCCACAGATAGCAAGGAGAAGACTGACTGTGGTTTCACACTGGTTATAGCTTGAACATTTAAGATCTCTATGCCTTACCCCCACAATGAGACACTTCCTCTAACGAAGCCATACTTCCTCCTATAAGGTCACACCTCCTAATGTGCCACTCCTATGACCAAGAATTCAAACATATGAATATATAGGACCCTATTCAAACCACTACCCAAAGCTCTCAAGGAATCTTACATGGCTGATTTTTAGTGTTCTTTTTTGTTTCGTTTTCTTCTATCATACAATTCTTTTGTGATTGTAATATCCTTCTCCTCATTCATGCTTGGTGTAATTATATTTATTCTAAAGAGGAAAGTGGAAGCCTTCCTTTCCTCTCATATCACGTGTCTGTCCTGTGCCTTCCCTGTAACCTGTATCTCTATACTTCACCTTCAAATGACACTCAGGATCTGCTGGAGAACAATTTTTATTCAGTCTCCATCTGGACACCTGTGCAGAATACAGGCTCCTAAATGTCTCATTAAAGAGAAGCAAACTGAACTGTACAAAGTGAAAACTCAGAAACTGCCGGAAAGTGATAACACGTGTGACCACTAAATTATTCTGCTTTAATAATAATGGTAATAAAAATAATAATCTAATGTTCTCAGATCCATTCTGGAGCAAACATAGAGAATCAGAAGTGAAGTAAGAAATTCAATTTCATCAATTTCTATTAAGCAAACATGAGAAGCTACAAATATACCAGTGACCACTAGGATGGTAAATATTTCTAACCTGAGCATGATGCCTGTATCCTAGGTGGCTTTACCTATCTACTTGACACAGTGCTGAGTCATCTGAGAAGGCAGTCTCAGTTGAGGGTTGCTGTGATCAGGCTGGCTTGTAGGTCTGTGGGGAATATCTTGTTTATGGATTGACACAGGTGGATCCAGAGTAGAGTGTGTGGAGATTTCCATTCCCTGGACAGATGGTGCTAAGCATTGATCCTGAGAGTTTGCCAGTATTCTTCCATGGTTTCTCCTTCAGGCTCCTGCTTGAATTCTTGCCTCGATTTCCCTCAAAGATGGACTATGACTTATAAGTGTAAATAAGCTCCTCTCTCCCCATATCTCAACAACAAATTTGAAACTAGACACATTGAAATCCAGTAACTGCATATCTCAGCTGCTCATAGCCTGGAATGTCTCTATACAGCTCTGTCAGCTTGCTGTGATAGTCAAAGCACTTGGCTCTGTGTTTATGCGCCATCAGTAATAAGATATTCTCATCTACATGATTTTAGCTAAAACACTGAATCATTAATTATAATTTATTTGAAGCTGAGGATAGGGTTCCTAGACTCATTCTGTTTACTTGATTTGCAAATGGAGGCTAGCTACAATTGATTAAACAAATATTAGGGGAGCCATGGTTAATTGGAAGGATGTAGATTATAGCCATCTAGCCATCACTTTTAATCAGGGTGAACACTTCTATCCTTATAGTACAGGCATCTCCCTACCCTTTAGCATCAGTGACCAGGACTTAATTAATAATATCACTATGTACATCTCCTTCTTAGGTTTGACATATTATACAACATATACTTTCTGTAATACAATTTTATAAAATCACTACTACCTTCTTTTCACTGTTAAAAGTCATATCTTTCAGATTTGTCAGGTTAATCCATGAATTTGTTGTGTAGAAATTATGAGCTAATATCTTGTGTGACATAAGCCAAAGAGAAATTTCCAGCTTTTACGTTGTTTATCTCAGCCATTTTCTCATTACAGCAGAAAGCTAACTAACAGAAGATTATCAGAAAATCAGTATTATTTAAATAATTGTCCTCTACTTCTCTACAGATGAACAAAGGTATATATATATGTCCTCTCCAGTACATACAAGCAACTCTGTTACAAAACCATGTTATCAAATTTGCATGGTTCCATTTTATCATTATCCCTATTACAGTGAAGTGTTAGATTTGAGAAGAATGGAATCTTAGCAGTTAGAGGTTCTATTAACTCTTGATAATACTCTCAATGGGGACCAGGCCTTCAATTGCAATTCTCCAAAATATAGTCAAGTTTCAAAATATTATAACCACTTTAAATCATACTAGAATATTGTGTGCACTTGAATGTAGTAGCATGTTTTTATTGGTAGAGGATTTTTAGACATGGAGAATCGTCTAACTAGAATAATACAAAGGCTTGACGCAGCTGACTACATCTCATGTAGACAGAAAAAAAGACAAAGCTATCGTCAGGATCTCTGAAGATGGTACAACCTTGCTTACAGTTGAAGGATTCTGTACTTATTTTAAGCAATTTGGCACTGGGTACTCCTCATCAAGTCAGATTGGCTCAACATCGAAAGACAATGTTTGCTTTGCTGAAATTCTTAAAATATTAATGAATGGAATTGACCTACTTTTCTTTTTGAGGGCTTGTAGACAGAATTAGCCAAAGTTTCTGTAAATCGAGGACACTCTTTCCCTTTTGTGACAGAGAACAGAGGTCTCTCCAAAACTGGACTTCCTTGGCCATGCAGCTAATCAGAACTCTGTACAACAGAACCATGGTCAAAAAGACTTGAGCTCTAGCTCTTGACTGTGTATTAAGTGGAGAGGGAAAAGTGCTACAATAAAAGTTATTTTGAAGACTAGGCTTACATATTTTGTTTTTGTTCTATTCTTATTGCCCTGAATTGTCCCATAATAAACATAAAAATTATATGAACTCCCCAAGATTTCAAAAGGAAGCACAGAAGAGTTATTTTTCTTTTCTATTATTTAGTGTTCAAAAATATGTTAATAAAATTAACCAAAGATTTTCTCTTACTTTTATGTAATATCCTGTTTTCTTAGTACTCAGATATACTTAAGCAATGCTATCTTCCAGCCTAACCATCTTTTTGACAGCTTTTAAAATATCCTTCACAATAGAAGTTGGGCCTGTAGAGATGACCTAATGGGGAAAATGTTAGGCATGTATGAAGTCCTGATTTACCAGAGCCCTCATATATCCAGATATGGCAGCACTGTCTCTACCCCTAGCACTGTATTAATATGATTGGTGGATGGAAATAAAAAGTTTCTGGAAGCTTGTGGGACAGCTAGACTTGTATACACAATAGACCACAAGAAGATCCTATGTCAAACATGGCAGAAAGAAGGACTGAAATGCAATAGACCTTTGATCCCCACACATGTACAATAGTACACAAATGCCTACCATTGAACACATGAACATACAAAGATCATAGTCACCGAATCCTAAGCACAGAAGGATTAAAATGATAGAATGTGAAGCTAAAAGAATGTTCATCTGTGTAACTCTATCAGTCAGAGAAATGAGGCAAGAAAATAAAAAATTCAAGGTTAGCTGAGCTATATAGCAAGACCACGTCTTGCAAAACAGAACGAACAGAAGAAAGAAAGAAAGTAAAAAGGTAAAAGAAAGAAAGAAGAGAGGGAAGGAGGTAAGGGAGGGAAAAGGAGAGGCGGGAATACAAAAGGGATAAAGAAGAAGGAAGAAAGAAAGAATAAGTAGGGCAGGGACGAGGAAAGGGAAGAAGAAGAAGAAGAAAAGATAGGAGAAAGAGAGCTGGGCATGAAGGTGCATGCCTTTAATCACAGCAATCAGGAGGCAGAGGCAGGCAGATCACTGTGAGTTTGAGGCCAAGTGAGTCTAAGACAGTGAGTGCTACACAGAGAAACCCTGTCTCGAAAATACCAAAAGAGAATAAAAAAGAAAGGAGGATGAAAATGTAGAGGAGTGGAGGGTGGGGTAGAGAAGGAAAGAGGAGGGAAGAGGAGAAACTAGAAAAAAACCTACAAATTAGTGTTATTTTATCCTGGAATAACATGTGCTGAGATTATAGGACCACATGGCACTTTGTCTTCACAGTGCATGGCAGTCCATGCTGTCAGGGTGTGGGTGGTAGAAGACAGTGGGTCAGAAATACAGACCTAAGAAGATCAGGTGGGTTTTAGTTATAAAAGCTTTGCCTAAACAGATTTTCCAGTTCCATAATGGATTCAGTGAGGCTCACTCTGAACTATAATGCTTTGTGTGTTCTCTCAAACTCATGGTGTAGAGAACCTATGTTGCTTCTGAGTTTCAAAATGTGGTCAGTGCTTCAGAGGTATGCAACAGAAATAACACTGTGATAGGTGGCAAAGTCTATGGTAAAGGGTTTCTCCTTGCTGAGGTAAATCTCAGGTCACCTTAGTGTTTGTCATGGATGATAATCTCACTTTAGAATCATTAGTAATAATGAAATTCTAAGATGGCCTATTGATGGATCAGTGGACAAGTGTCTGCTATGGACACATAGGACATGTGGTCAGAGTCCAAAAAACATGTAAATCCAGAGTTTGACAGCCCAGGCCTATAATACTAGCACAGTGGTATGGAGACAGGTGAGCCATAGAGTTCACAGGTTAACCACTCTAGCCAAATGAGTGAGCTCCAGGTTAGATTAGATACACTGCCTCAAAATTCCAAGGTGATGGGCAATGTAAGAGACACTTAATATCTGCCCACCCATGATATCCACATCCATACACTACATACATGATGTTTGCATAACACATGTCATGTGCAAAGTTCTCAAAGAACCTCTTTATGGAGTGAGCTTCAAATGTGGCAAACCAGCTACTGGGCAAAATATCCTCATTTCTGCCACAGACAGAATTCTACCTTAAAATGGGCAAGCTTAAATCCAGGCAGAGGAGACAACTGAACTCTACCAAGACAGGATAAGCAATTCCTCAATAGTTCCTGCCTAGCAAATAAGTCTGGCAGAGATATTGGGCTAGAAGGCCAAAGATGAGGCTCCAACGTTATAGAGAGTATTGGGTGACTATTCAGGCAGTAAACTGTCTCAGTCATTTTTCATTTTGGAAGCTGCTAACCTGCACTACCAATTCACTCAGACATTTAAGTTTTATTCCTTCTCAAGTCTCTGAGAGTGGTTGAAGACCAGATTGTTTAGTTTTACAATCAAGTTTGGTTGGTTAGGGGATAAAATCTTTTTAGATCAAGATAAAGGATTTAAGTTAATAGAGATGAGATATGAAAGACACTGAATTTCATTCAGGAATTTAGACCCAACAAGATAGGAAAGATGTTTATTTCAATTTTGACAAATACAAATAGCCAAATCACTATGAATGTAACATTTTTATAACTCATGATTGTCTCATGGTTATTCCTGCTGTATGTAGTTTTTTTCACTTATGTGTAATAAAAAAGATATATATGTTTAAAAAAATATATTGTACATATTATGACAACAAATAAAAAACTCAATTAATGTAGACTACAAGTCTACCTAAACCTAGAATGAGCCTAAGGAAAAATATTTGGGAATGAAGTTTACAACTTTACATCCAAAATAGCATATTTCTTATTATCCCATAGAAATATGTCCATCAAGCTTTGAAATAATTCAGAGTATTCTTTACATGTGTTATTTAAGGAACAACAGTAAAAAACAAGTTCAATTCTAAAGGTGTCCTTGTCCTAGTAGAAGTCACTGTCCTTTTTGTCAAGGGCAAGTGCATGGTATTAATTGTCAACATGTCAGGATCTAAAGTCAAGTCAGAGGCAAACTTCCAAGCACACCTGGGAAGGACATGTTGGGTAGGTTAGCCTCTGTATATGCCTGAGGGATGTTACCTTGATTCCTTAGGAAGATCCTTCCATGTTTATGACATCATTGCTTTGCTTGGGTTCCTGAACTGTATAAAAGAGAAAGAGAGCTAACCACAAACAAACATTCAGCTCTCTGCTTTCTAACAGTGGATGCAATGAGACCATCTCCATCAATCCCCTGCTGCCATGCTTTTTCCACCTTGAGGGACTGTAGCCTGAAACTGTGCAGCAAAATAAGCATTGCTCCCTATATTCCTTTTATTTTTTTAAGTATTTTATCACACCAACAAGAATGAAACTGTGACCCACAGAGAACATGGTCTGGTATCACTAAAGCTCTTTGTAGCTCTTTCTACAAGGACATATGAAAAATAGACCAAACCTATTGCATGTTTTCAAGGAAATCATCAAAAATTACATATTACAATCTAAATGAAAGGCCTTAGGATGAATGCCATCTTGGGTCCTTTAGTTCATCATCTAATTCGTACTTTTTTCTTCTAGGTGTGCACATCTTAAAATGATCCTATTGTGAAGTTTGATGATATGTGTTCACTATTGATCCTTGTGATGAGTTCTCGCCTGAGCAACAGGTCCTGTGAAATGCTCACTGGATCCAGCCTCAACTCCTTGACTGAGAAATTGGATACTTTATAGCTCTTGATACTCACACGTATGAGTACTTCAAGACAAAAGACAAAGAAAAATACAAAGCAGGCATGCTACTGCTGTCCTTCATCTTTATCAAAATCCATCACCCAAAACAGTGGAATTCTTTCTCTGTGGGGATTTTATGTACTTTGTAAATTTTTCTCTCACTTTGGTGCAAAAGATTCCAAATACCTTTTATCTGCAGTGACATTGTAGGAAAAGTTGGATGTACAATGATAGGCAATCCTTTCCACAAGAATCAGCTTCACCTTCTGATAGAGAAATAAGAAACCCTGACCTATTCGTAGGCAGCTCTTTGAATTCTGAACACTCTGAGAAATCAAGAAACAGTGTCATACTCTATAGGACACAACACTTCCCAAGAGCAGACTAGCTGGTCCTTAAAGCTTTCTGAAAAGATGGTTCATTAGATAAGAGGGCTGAGCAAGCATGACAGCTTGAATCATAGCATCCAGTACATCAAAAACCAGGTGCAGCTTCATGGGGCTCTATTCCTAACAATGTGAAAGGCTGAGACAGGAGGATCCTAGGTCTTGGTGGCTTCCACCATATTTCCAGGTTTAGTGAGAGGTCCTCTATTGAAGGTGTAAAGCAAAAAGTGACAAAGCAGTTACCTTACTTCCCTCTCTATCCTCTGTGAATAAGGAAAAGCACATGCAACCCTAGAACATAGAGGCATACAGTATACCACTCCCCATGTACACACACACACACACACACACACACACACATACACACACACACACACACACACACACACACACACACTCATATACACAAAGGCTACTGAAACACTTGCCATTTGTTTATATATTATTTTCCACTCAGGCAGCCAGTGAGTTTTCAATTATTTTAAATAATTGTTTGTTTTGAATTTTAAGTAATAAAACAGTATTTGTTTTGGCTTTTTAAGTGTCCTCTCATGCTTTCTGGGTAGAAAAATATGAGTACCAAAAATATTTAGTCCAGTTGAAAGACACATTAAGCAATTCAAATTTTATAAAATGTCAAGAAATTCTCTTGGGGAAATAATTTATAGGCTAGGCTTCTGACACAAGCTTCACTCTTTCAGCAATGTAGCTATTCATTTAACTTCCACTTGTTCCAGCAATTTACAGACATTCTGCAATGGTATAATATTTTTTCTTCCTTAGAGCTAGGTAACACAGCAGCACTTACCGGCCACTCTCATAGTCGAAAGTATGTGTTAATGGACTGGCATGTGCTTAATAATAGAAGCAGTTCCTGGGTTCTTTAGAAAAGAGACTCACCAGGGCCTGTATCATAGAAAACTGCATTTGTGACCCAAGGTCTACAAATCTCTTTGCTCAAATATCTTACCAATTAGTGATAGACAGCTCAGTGCCTACTCACATTTATATTCTCCAAATAAGGAGGATCATGGTCTAAATTTATAACTGTGAACATGAAAAATATTATCATTCAAAATGATTAACTCACCTCTATTAGTGGGAATATAATAAATATTAGAAAACTCCCCTGACTACACAGATCTCCTCACAGCTTTTACAACCCTATTGAATGGGACTGTCATAGTCAGTGTTTTTATTGCTGTCACAAAATACCATGACCAAGAAGCAAATTGGGAACCTTGACTAATATAGGGACCCTTGTAGCTATAGATCCTGATGCAGTACAGAGGGAATGGGCATATATCAATCAGCCTCTCAACCATACCCTAAATGTTTCAGGTATATTTTATCAATACTGGCAATCATAGTTTGTGTGAAGGAAGGGTGCCCATGTATATGTGCTCACACACATAGAAGACAGAAGACAGCCCTAAGTTTCACCCTAAGGCACATAGTCTACCTCCTCTGAGACAATATTTCTTCATTGGCTGGTGCTTATTTATTAAGCTAGGCTCACTGGATCACCAGATCCAGGGATACATATGTCTCCAACCACCCCAGGCTGAGCTCATAAGTCTACGTCACCGTGGCCAGCTTTTTATGATATCTTGGGATCACACACAGGCCCTTGTGCTTCAGATGCAAACACTTTTCTTTCTGATATGTCTCTGCAGCTTGAAAAGTGGTATTTTTGCCTGTCATTCCTGTAATAGATGCCCAGCTGATCTCCAGTGGTTTACACATCTTTATTGCGATACACTTGTTGATTAATACACTTCCACATGAGCCAGCCTCATTTCTTGGAATCTAATGAACATAAAAGGGCAGAAGTGGCCATGCCTAGGATTAGGTTACTAAAAGGCCATGGCTTCTATTTGAGGTGTTGTCACTGTTATTATTTTATAAAATTTGACAGGATGTAGAACCAACTCTGGGAATGTCTATGATAGAGCTTATACACTGAGTTAGATGAGGCAGGGAGGCCCATGGTCTGTGTGGGTACATCATTCCACTGGCTGGAGTCAAAAGGAGAAACTAAGTATTCACCTCTCTGTGTCTCTGGACTGTAGATGTCATGTGACCCAACAGTTACCTCAACATTCTGCCACCAGGACTATGGCTTCAAAATAAGAGCTGAAATAAATTGTTTCATGAATTTGCAGTAAGAGGCCCTATTTTAAGAGAAGAAGGTAGGGATTGATAGTGTAGGGTACTAAATGACCTCCAGCAGTCTCCTTATGGAAACTGCCCAACAATTTACAAACTTGAGGCTTTCCCTTGGTCTAACCAAGTTGTGACTAATATATTATATTCTTTAATATTTAACTTAATTTTATTTAGTCAATTTGAATAATAAAATTCACTTACCAATGGGAGAAGAATGTCATGTAATCAGAGAATGATGTAATAAATCATGTGCTGAAATATGATTAATAGCATGGAAATGGAGGCCTTCACTTGGATTATTTATCTTCAGATATTTTACATGGTTTGTTGACTGATCTATATACTGCAGCCCCATACTATGCACACTGGCCAAACTCACTTAGTACTTGCCATCTAAAAATACATAGCACTACTTGATAGTCATGAGCTATTAATAAGATACCCAATGAAGAATTAGGGAAAAGTTACTTCTCTTCCACACTTAAGAAATCCAGCTTGTAACTGAGCAGGGATAGTGCATACATTTACTCCCAGCACTTGGAAGGCAGAGGCAGGTGGATCTCTGAGGTTGAGGCCAGATTGGTTTATGCAGTGAGTTCCAGATCAGCCAGGGATAGACAGAGAAACCCTATGTTGAAAAACCAGAAGAAGAAGGTGGAGGAGAAGGAGAAAAAAGAAAGAAAGAAAGAAAGAAAGAAAGAAAGAAAGAAAGAGAGAGAAAGAAAAAGAGGATGAAGAGAGAGATAGAAGAAAGAAAAAAGAGAGAGGAGGAAGGGAGAGAGGGGAGGAAAGTAGGATGGAGTGAGTCTGTAGGCTGGAGACAGCTTAATGATTTTGAGAACATGTTGTTTTTCCATAATGTCCTTTTCTGCCTTCGTTGTGCACATATCCACACAAATGAAGTATACACAACATACAACACATACACAAATACACACAACTCTTTTCCACAATTCAGCCAAGTTTAGACTGTTTAGAAAAGTTTTCTTATGTCCTGCAACCATACATATCAGTGTATACATAAAGCCTTTCAAATGTATTCAAGAAATACAATTCTTAAAGCTCACCAATTAATATGAAATAAAACTTGGGTCCTGTAACAAAAATCTTCCCATGATCTTGTAGAAATATGACATGGAAGGCAGACAAATTCTAAATGAACTCATAGCTCTGTCCTTTTAAAACTTGTGATTCTGGAGATATTTCTCTAATGTAATTTCTGTAACATTTCCTGAGATTCTAGCTGCATTTGGTGTGTAGTTTGGGCCCAAAGAACCTAGCTGAACTTGGTGGGCAGTTTGGGCCCAGAGACTCTGGCTGAGCTCGGCACATGCTCCAAGCGCTGAGATTCTAGCTGAATTTGACGAATTAAGTGTGCAGTTTGGGCCCGAGACCCTGGTTGGATTCAGTGCTAACTGGACTATGTGCAAAGGAGACCTGTTTGGGTCCAGAGACAAGAACTGGACTCAACTCTCTGGTTGGGTCTATAGATGCTAACTTGACTCAGTGTGTGTGTGGTTTGGGTCCTGTGGCACTAACCTGGACTCTGCAAGCAGTCTGGGTCTCAAAACACTACTGGGAACCACAGACCATTAGAGCATTGGAGCTGTGGGACCAAGAAAATCTCAGGGCGACAGGGAGTTGAGTGGCCATCAGACTGCCTCCTCCTGGCCTGCTTCACTCCCTGGAGAGCTCTGGTGCTACAAGGGGACCCAGAAGTCTAAGGACACTTTAGCATGACCCAGCATGCATTCTGATACCCAGGGCAATTACAGGAACCACAGGACAGGGGAGCTGGGGATCATTGTCTGTGAGGCACCCAAACTATGGGGCTGGCCTCATGACATCCAGAACTGTGAAGCATCAGAGCTTCTGGCCCAGGAAAATCATGACAAAACAGGTAAATCTATCCTCAGACTCCTTCCACCCAACTCCAGAAGCTACCTCCCAAAAACAGAGATGGCAAGATGACTAAAGAACAGCATGAAATCAAATGCAAAACAAACAAACAAACAAAAACAATATGGCATCTCCAGATCCCAGCTACCCCAAAGAAAATAACTCAGAGAACTCAAACACAACAGAAATACATGAAAATGACTTCACATCATTAGTAATGAGGAAGATAATGGAGGAAAAAAATAAAATTCATAATCAAATGCAGGAAGACACAGCCAAAGAAGTGTAAGACATAAAAGAGGCCTAGTGAGAGGCACTGGAAAAAATTCAGGAAAATACAAACAACGAGATTACAGAAATCAAAAAAACTGTTCAAGCTCTGACGACCTATAAAGAGCCAATGGAAGAAACTCAGGAATATACAATTAGATGAAAGAAATCAATAAAACAGTTCAAGATTTGAAGATGAAAATGGATTCAATGATAAACACACAGACAGAAGAAAAACAGGAATGTGAGAACTCAGAGAGGAAGGCGAGCAACACAGAGGTGAGCCTGTCTAACAGAATCCAAGAGATGGAGGAGCGAATCTCAGGTCTAGAAGATACAATCATGGATCTTGAAGCAATCATTAAAGAAAACGCTAAATATGCAAAAATCCTGACACAAACCATCCAAGAAATCAAGGACAGCATGAAAAGAAGATATCTGAGGATAATTGGCATTGAAGAAAGAGAAGATGCCAGACTCCAAGGCCCAGAAACTATTCTCAACAAAATCATAGAAGAAAACTCCCCCAATCTAAAGAAAGGGATGCATATAAACAAAGAAGATGCCTGCAAAAAACCAAATAGAATAAACCAGAAAAGAAAAACTTCCCATCATATAATAATCAAGACACAAAACAAAGAACAAAGAAATATACAGAACAAAGAAAAATATTAAAAGCTGCAAGGGAAAAGGGCCAAATAACATTTAATGTCAAGCCTATCAGAATTACACACGACTTCTCAGGAGAGACCTTAAAAGCCAGAAGGGCCTGGACAGAGGTCCTGCAAACCCTAAGAGACCACAAATGCCAGGCCAGACTACTTTACTCAGCAAAACTATCAATAACCATTGATGGAGAAAACAAAATATTCCATGACAAAAACAAATTCAAACAGTACCTATCCACAAATCCTGCTTTATGGAAGATACTGGAAGGAAAACTCCACCCCAAAGGGACAAGCTACAACCAAAACTACACAGGAAACAGATAACTACACCAAGAAAAAACACAACCACACAAATGCTCGCCTGGTCCAACATCAAAATTAAGACCCTTAACAGTCAGTGGTCATTAACATCTCTCAAACACAATGGCCTCTATTCTCCAATAAAAAGAAGACTAACTGAATGGATAAATAAAAATGATCCAACATTTTTATGCATTCAAGAAATACGTCTCACCCAAAAAGATACACATTATCTCAGAGTCAAAGGCTGGAAATTTTTTTCCAAGCAAATGGTCACAAGAAGCAAGCAGGCATAGCCATTTTAATATCTAACAAAATAGACTTTCAACAAAATTAATCAAAATGATGAGGAAAGACACTTCATACTCATTAAAGGTAAAGTCAAACTAGATGACATCACAATTCTGAACATCTATGCTTGCAACTCAAGGGCACCCACATTTATAAAAGATCTATTAGTGAAGCTTAAAACACATATCAATCCCCACACAATAATAGCGAGAGATTTCAACACTCCACTCTCAGTGAAGGATAGGTCATTAAAACAGAAACCAAGCCAAGAAATAACATCATTGACCAATGCCATGAATTAAGCGGATCTAACAGATATCTATAGAACCTTTTGACCAAACAAAAAGGAATATACCTTCTTCTCTGCAACCCATGGAACGTTTTCTATAATTGATCACACAGTAGGTCACAAAGCAAGCCTCAACAGATACAAGAGGATTGAAATAATACCTTGTAAAATATCATATCACCATGGTCTTAGGCTTCCCTTCAACAACAACAGAAATACTAAAAAGCCTACACATACATGGAAACTAAACAACTCTCTGCTTAGTGACACCTGGGTCAGGGAAGAAATAAAGAAATAAATTGAAGACTTCCTGAAATTCAATGAAAATGAAGGAACAACATACCCAAATTTGTGGGCAACATTGAAAGCAGTGCTAAGAGGAAAACTCATAGCACTAAGTGCCTTTAAAAAGAAATTGGAAAAATCACACATAAGCAACTTAATGATACATCTGGAAGACCTAGAAAAAAGAAGCAAAAACATCCAAGAGGAGTAGACATCTGGTAATAATCAAACTCAGGGCTGAAATTAATAAATTAGAAAGAAAGAGAACAGTCCAAAGAATCAACAAAACCAAGAACTGGTTCTTTGAGAAAATAAAAAAGATAGACAAAACATTAGCCAAACAAATAAAAGGCAGAGAGACAGTATCCAAATCAACCAAATCTGAAAGGAAAAGGGAGATATAACAACAGACACTGAAAAATACAAAGAATTACAAGATCTTAATTCAAAGGCATATATGCTACAAAATTTCAAAATCTAAGGCAAATAGATGATTTTCTTGGTCAATTCCACCTGCCAAAATTGAGGGAAGAACAGATAAACAAGCTAAATAGTCCAATTTTCCCTGTAGAAATAGAAGCAACCAGTGAGAGTCTACCAACCAAAAAAAAAAAAAAAAAAAAAAAAAAAGCCCAGGGCCAGAGAGTTTCAGTGCATAATTCTACCAGACATCCAAGCATGTGCCAATACCAATATTCTTCAAGCTACTCCAAAAGATAGAAATAGATGGAACACTACCAAATTCATTCTATGAGGCCATAGTCACATTTATACCTAAACCTCACAAAGACCCACCAAAGAAAGAGAATTTCAGACCAATTTCTCTTATGAACATTTATGCAAAAATACTCATTAAAATCCTTGCAAAATGGATACAAGAACATATCAAAGATATCATTCACCATGACTGGGTAGGGTTCATTCCAGGCATGCGGGGATGCTTTAATATACAAAAATCCATCAATGTAATCCACCATATAAACAAACTGAAAATAAAAATCCACATGATCATCTCCTTAGAGCCAGAGAAAGCATTCAGTAAGACCAACACCAATTCATGTTTAAAATTTTGGAGAGATCAGGGACACAAAGCACATACCTCAACATAATAAAGGCTATATACAGCAAGCCAATAGCCAAAATCAAATTAAATGGTGAGAGACTCAAGGAAATTACTCTAATATTTGGGAAAAGGCAAGGCTGCCCACTCTTTCCATATCTTTTCAATATAGTACTGGAAGTTCTGGTCAGAGCAATAATGCAACAAAAGAAGATCAAGGGGATCAAAATGGGAAAGGAGGAAATCAAATTATTCCTATTTGCAGATGGTATGATAGTGTACATAAGTAATCCCCAAATTTCTACCAAAGAACTACTAGAGCTGATAAACACCTTCAGCAAATTGGTTGCGTACAAAGTTAACTAAAAAAATTCAGTAGCCTTCCTATATACAAATTACACTCATGCAGAGGAAGAAATTAGGAAAACTAACCCATCACATTAGCCACAAGCAATATAAAATATTTAGGATTTACTCTAACCAAGCAAGTGAAAGACTTGTTTGAAAAAATTTCATACCTCTGAAGAAAGAGATTGAAGATGAGATGAGAAGATAGAATGATGTTCCTTGCTCATGGATAGGGAGAATTAACATCGGAAAAATGGCCATCTTACCAAAAGCAATTTATAGATTCAATTCAATCCATATCAAAATACTTACACAATTGTAAAAGACATCAAAAGTTCAATTCTCAACTTCATATGGAAGAACAAAAAACCCAGAATAGCTAAAACAATCTTGTACAATAAAAGATCCTCCAGAGGAATTTCCATACCTGATCTCAAGCTATACTATAAAGCAACAGTAATTAAAACAGCATGGTACTGACATAGCAATAGGCTGTATAATCAGTGGAATCCAATAGAAGAACCAGAAATGAATCCATATACATATGTTCATTTGATTTTTGACAAAGAAGGTAAATATATTCAATAGAAAAAGCATAGCATCTTCAACAAATGGTGCTGATCTAATTAGATGTCTACATGTAAAAAAAAAATGCAATTGTACCCATATTTGTCACTATGCACAAATCTCAAGTCCAAGTGGACTAAAGACCTCAACATAAAACCATAGACACTAAACTGTTTAGAAGAAAAAGTGGGGAAGAGCCTAGAACACATTGGCATAGGAGACAACTTCCTGAACATAACACCAACAGCCCAGGCCTTAAGGTCAACAGTTAATGAATGTTACTTCATGAGGCTGAGAAGCTTCTGTAAGGCAGGGGACACTGTCAACAGAACAAAGTGACCGTATACAGACTGGGAGAAGATCTTTACCAAGCCTACATCTGACAAAAGGCTAATATCCAAAATATATAAAGAACTCAAGAAATTAAACAGCACAAAACCAAATAACTCAATTGAGAAATGGGGCTCAGAACTAAACAGAGAATTCTCAACAGAAGAATAGCAAATGGCTGAGAAAAACTTAAAGGAATGTTCAATGTCCTTAATCCTCAGGGAAATACAAATGAAAACAACTCTGAGATTCCATTTTACATACATCATAATAGCTAAGATCAAAAACTCAAGTGATACCACATGCTGGCTAGGATGTGGAGAGAGAAGAACACTCCTTCGTTGCTGCTGGGAATGCATACTTGTAAAACCACTTTGGAAATCTATCTGGAGCTTTCTCAGGAAACTGGGGATAGAGCTTCCTCAAGACCCAGATATTCCACTCCTTGGAATATACTCAGAGGATGCTCCAGCACACAACAAGGACATGTGTTCAACCGTGTGCATAGCAGTCTTATTCACAAAGGCCGGAACATGGAAACAGCCTAATTGACCCTCAGTAGAAGAAGGCATAAAGAAACTGATACATTTATACTATGGAATACTACTCAGCTTTTAAAAGCAAGGAATTCAAGAAATTTGTGGACAAATGGATAGAAGTAGAAATGATCATCATGAGTGAGTTAACCCAGAAACAGATAAAATCAAATGGTATATAATCACTTATATCTGGATACTAGCCCAAGGAGTATGTTCCATAAAAGTCTTCACTTACCAATAAAGTGGGACAGAGAGGAAGAGTTTCTATTAGGGCTCTAGGTAAGAGAAGCAATGGAGAATGGGGAAATAGAAGGATCCAGAGCGTCCTAGAAACCTACAAGTACAACATTATAATGGGTGTATCTGGGCCCAGGGGTTCTGCTCAAACTATGGCAGAAGCCAAGCACAATACATGCAGTAAACTTCAAACCCTTACCCAGTTCTAGCCAATGGGCAGGACATTCTCCACAGGTGAGTGGAGAATGGGGACTGACTTTTACATGAACTCTGGTGCCCCATATTTGACCATGTCCCCTGGATGAAGAGGCGTGGTGGCACTCAGAGGAAGGATAGCAGGCTACCAAGAAGAGACTTGATACCCTATGAGCATATACAGGGAAAGGAGGACCCCTCAGTCACAGTCATAGGAAAGGGGAGTAAGGGGAAAATGGGAGTGAAGGAGAAATGGGAGAATTCAAGGGATAGGCTAACAATTGAGATGTAATATGAATAAATTAATACAATATGTTTTTTAAAAAGTTTGAAAAACAGTGTTTTCTTGGAGTTAGCATGGTAAAGATGATTCACATTGTGAGAGATCTCTACACAAGACAAACCTGACCTCCCCAGATTGTGTAGAGTGTGCTAAATTTTCCAGGATATGAAATCTAACACCTACTTTTCTGATGATCCTACCATGAAGGAATTGAAAGGCTTATTGAAGTACACATGGCAAACTCAGACTTCCCTTTTTTCTGTGTCTAATTAGTGCATGTGAAAGCAGGCAAACCCCTTCACGCTTATAGTATATTTTCCACCACTGTGCTACCCTTCATCCTTGTGTACAATTTTGTATCTTTTAGAAAGAAACTTAACTTTGGTTGACTTAAGTATAGAAGAAAGCATTATAAACAAACAAAAGAAGAAGAGAAGAGGAGTGGGGAAGCAAAGGAGGAAGATGATGGGTGGGCAGAAGAGGATGGGGAGAAGAAAACAAGGCAGACAGGGAAGGGAAGAGGAAGGAAGGGGTCAGCAAAGGAAGTCAGCAATGAATGTACCTGTAAGGATTTCAGTTCCATGTCCTGCGAGTTTCTTAATCAGGAGCCTCAGTGTCCCTCCCTCCAAGATGAGCAGCAGGGTCCCTGAGCCTTCAGACAGCTCTGTGGACAGAAGCAGTCCATCTTCATTCCATGTTCGAAACTGGAAACTCACTGACAGCCCATCAATTTGAGGGGTGCCGGATAGTAGCAAATAACTACTCTTGGACTTGACAAATGTGATGGGGACAATTTGTGGTTCTGAGCAGGAAAAACTGATATTGCCCTGAAAAACAATAAAGAAGCAAACATATAAAAAGCCATTTTTTTTATTCTGTAATCTGACAGTCAGTCATTCAGCACTGACCTAAATTTTAGTATCATTCTACATTCAGCTTCATGATCTTATAGGGAAAAATATGTCAGCATTGTTCAGACTGACTCACAAGACTGGTGCTGTTCATGTTTTCAGATCCCAATGCTATCTGTAAAAGCTGTCTGAGATACTTAGCAGAGGGATGAGGAAAAGTCAATATTTTATAGGGAACCAAAGTTGTTAAAGTAATTACATTAACTTCATAGGAAAACCCATATGGTGAGTCAACTATGTGCCAAGCTCTGGAATAACATCGAAAGCAATACAATAGGGAAGCACTGTTACAATAGGAAATCTGCTAAAAGACAGATCCTGGTTCCTGAGAAAAAAAGTTATGTGGAAAACAAAAAGGAAAGAAAAAGAAAAAACAAAAACAGAGAATGTCACTAAAGTAATGTGGGTTACATTTTAAATTTAGTCAGAAAATTTGCAGTTATGTGGGTAGAAAAAAAGGAGAAAGGTGAACGTAGGGGAATAGGAATAATCAGAGTATATTATAATAGTTGGGGATGTAGCTCAGGTGGTTGAGTGCTTGTCCAGCATGCACAAAACCACTGATAAATCTCCATCAGAGTATTAACTAGACTTGGTGGTACACACTACTAATGTCAGCCCTCGGAGGGCAGAGGCAGGAGGATCAGAAGTATAGTGTCACCCTTAACAACTTAATGAATTTGAGGCTAGCTTAGGCTATATGAGAAAACAAAACAGAAACAGTTTTGATTAAAGTAGAGAAAGGGTAAGCATATTACTATTTGCATAAGTGGGTATGAAGTGGATCCTTGTAAATGCAAGACCCATAAAATAAGTTCCATATCAGAAAGATTTAATAAATTAAAGAATGAATTTATATGTTCAACACCACATATTAGGTGTTTTTATAGAGAAGAAGAAAGGCTGGACTACTTTTTCAACAGTGTAGAAGGTTCCTTTGTGAAAGTCATTTGCTGTGCAGATAACAGACTGCACGTTCAACCAGGTCTTATCTTCATTTGCACTAGCTAGATTTTTTTAGGCTCTGAAATTAATCTCTGCAGCAATGAGTACCCCTCTGTAAATCTCATCCAATAATGCAGCAGATCACATCCCCTTCAGATGCATTCTTCCAAAGCCAGCTTTTGTATAATAGGGCTTAAGTCCCCTGAGTCTTCTTTCCAAGCAACCACCACTCCTGGAAACCAGAAAGGGCTCCTCAGTTGGGTATGATATCCAGAGCAGCTGCCTCCATTCAATTTCCAAATGTCAGAAAGAGATGCTTAGTACTGGTCAGAAAGGCAGTAGTTTAACCCTTAGCAGCACACTTTCCAGGAAATACACACACAGGTCATGTACTACTACAGAAAGCTGATACTGTAGAAGGAACATGCTTTTCTTTACAGACTGACAATACCTCTACACTCACTCCTACACATGCTTATTGGTATTTGCTATGGTCAATCATCTGACAACAAGCAACTGAAAGGAGAAAGAGTTTATTCAAGTTCACAGTTCAAAGGAATGCAGTACACCATGGCAAGAAAGACATAGGATCTGGTGAGATAGACATAATCACAGGAGCTTGAGGCAGCTGGTCACATTGAGTTCATAGTCAGGAAACAGAGAAAGATGAATGCTGGTGCTCAGCTTGCTGTCTCCTTTTTATTAAGTCCAAGAAAAGATCATACCAGTACCCACATTTGTAGTGGGCCTTCTCACCTTAGGTACCCTGCTCAACCTAATACTGTGAAGGAATGCCTGAAAGTTCATCTCCTAGGTGGACCAGGATCCTAGTAAGTCAAGAGTGTTAATTACCGAGGTATTTTATTATGCTTTGTGTTGTTCAAACAAAAACCTGAGGTTGAAGGAAAGCTCCAATAATGCTGAAGATACCATAGAATTATGAAACAGAGCCCAGAGGTCCCTGAGCTGGAACTGACCTAAAGCTCCTTCCAGAAGATTAGCATTCTTGGATCTAGAAGGGGCCATGTAAGCTTCCAGATCATGGAAGCAACCAACAATCCTACCTAACTATGATGCCCATGAACCAGGTCAACAAACAGAGTGGCATGATAACCTTAGGGTGCAGTAGTGACTGTCACATTGTGGTGTTAACTAAGAGCTCTCTAATTGGACTTAAGATCAGATCAACAAGATGGAAACCATGTCTGGTCCTGGAAACCCAGCCACCTACTCAGCGTTAGTACAGTAATATATCTTGGAGAATAACTTAAACCACTACTTTACTAAACTAGCAAAATACATATCTTTATTCTAAATATTTGCTCTTATATCCACAGACAAGTGTAATCTGCAAGGTTTGTCAGTAAAACTTCTCTTTGTAAAAGACAGATACCAAATAAAAAGCTACAGCCAATCAAAATGCTGAGTTTCAGAGAACAGTTCCAACTGACATCATCTTCAGTACAACTTTCACATCTAAGCCTTAAGGAACATTGTGGAAGAAGGGACAAAAAGACTTTAAGAACCAGAGAACCCAGGAGTTTTCTGTGAGATTATGTCTCATAGAAATGTCAAAAGCTACACCCATAAAGTCTCACTAACATGACTGCCTGAAAAGGATCTGAACAAAAGCATAAATAACAGTAGTCATGCTAATGTGGACAGGGGAAGGCCTGGGATGTACCAATTCTGTACAAAGAAAAATAATCGACTGAAATGTAATATGAAGAAAGTGCAAGAAAATAGTCTTCCCCAGAGAGAAACTTATCAATTGGTTGTCAAATACCAAGTGATCAACCTTAAAAACATGCATACAAGTAGCATTATATACAGACTGAGCAAAGGAAAGGGGAAATAATATAATTATATTATAATCTCAAAAGAAAAGTATTTTTAAAGAATAAATATGTAATGTTAGGTATTTTACAACAACAACAACAAAAGAGCTTTGTATAGCCTGTCAATTTCAAGGTTGAAAATACAAAATTAGCTTTGTTGAAGTGTTTATTCTCTTTTTAGAGCCTATTGACTGGATCACAACACAACAGAAAAGCAAAAATGGCTCTACAGGGAGGAGACAAACACATGAGGTAACATTTCTAAATATAGTTTCTGTTTATTTTCAATTATGTGTACATGCAAGCATGTGTGTGTGTGTGCATGTGTGTGTGTGTGTGTGTGTGTGTGTGTGTGTGTGTCACATGTGATCTCAGTGCTCACAGTCAAAAGTGCTGTAGTTGCAGCTGTTTTTGAGCTGTCTAATATCGGTGCAGGCAACTGAACTTGGATTCTCTGCAGGAGAAACACATGTTCTTTTCTGAGTCACAACCTTAGTAATCTGCATACTTTACTGACAAGAATACCATCTGTTATCCTGTGACATGACCCATTGTTACAAAGAACAGAACCCTCCATATTTCAATTGCTATCTTGAATTCAGAGGTAACTCACTTTAGCACATATAGTAAGTACTAGGGTCTACTTACTATGTATAAGAAAGGGCCTTCTCTCTAGGACACCTATACCAAGAAGAATACTGCTTTGTGTGAAGAGAACAAAGTCTTTTTGGAACCTACCAGTGTCCCATCCCTATGGTTAATAAGTCTCTTACTCTGATGGAGAATCCATCTTAATACCTTTCTCTCAAACCTCCCTCTTTTTCATCCCCTCAGATAAACATCAATCATATCAGACTTCCAGCCTTGGTGAGTTGCATGTATACAGTCCAAGACAGCTATCACTGATGCCCAACATAAAAATGTAAACTTACTTGAAACATGGAGAGTTTTTCTTGTAATTTAATAGAGTAATCCTCAGACAGTACTGCTGTAAATGAAAATTGTCATATTATAGGGCCAAAAACTCAGCAAGACTACATGAATCAAATATGTAGAGATTAAATATTGGTTTTGGTCCCACATGGCCTGATCAGAGGTGACTGGTATTTTAACCAGATAGCAGAGTCAAGGAGGTATCTTTTTCCAGTGTGGCCGAACACAACCTAATCCATTTAGTGTTCCAAGAAGACAAAAAGCATTAAAAAAGAGGTATTCACAACACCCTTTTTCCAATTTTCCTGCTGGATCTGCTGTCTCTTTTTATCTTTTCTAGCCAGCAGGCGGGACTTGCCCTCCTAGCCCAGCTTGCCAGCTTCTCCAGATTTCAAAATTCAGATTTAGTTACACCATCAATTCTCTGTATTTGCTTTTATCTTCTTGGATTTGGGGCATTGTCTACCTAAGAAATATCAGATTTGATACTTCCCAGACACCACAATCGAGGGGACCAACTCCTTATAAGAAACCTCAGTTTAATTGGTCTCTTGAAGAAAGGTAGCTGAGCCAAACTTGTCATGGTTGTGTGTGTGTGTGTGTGTGTGTGTGTGTGTGTGTGTGTGTGTGTGTGTGTTATTTCTTTTTGTGGAGAAAGCTGACTAGTATAAATAACAATAGGAGAAAATAAATAATAAGCATACCTTCAAGATATTTGCAGTTATACTCAGGTGAGAAGGAGAAGCCTGACTCTCATCACCTTTTACTTACATAATGAATAAGCTCCAAGCAGGAAAGAACACATGGTACCTAACAGCTAACAGACTAGCATCTGCCTTGTTTGTGTGTTACACAATCCCTACTAGAGTGTGAAGACACCCTAACAGAAAGTGAAACTTTTAGCAGGGTCATCTATCACTTGAAATCGTTTCTATGGTAACCTGACTCATGTGCACACTTGGAGTTTGATTTCTCTACCACAAGTGACCTTTCCAGATTCCACAGCCATCATGCATATTCTCTTCTGATTGTCCACTGAGCCTTCTTCCTCTCTCATATCTGAACCCTTTTCAGTCTTCTACATCCTGACAAGCACTGCCTTCCACAGTGAATTTAAGATGGTCACCTGAAAACATCTGTGTATTTTGAACAACAGCCTATAAAAATAGTTAGCTGCTTTGTGAAAAATATATAATCATATAATGGGGTGACAGAAGAGTAAGGATGTGGGGGGAAGTAGATGATGATTAACATACAAAGAAATGAGTAGATAGAAAAAAGACTAAAAGCCTTTCCCTACCTGGGATACTCATAAATAAATTGCACTAGAAATGTCAGAAAAGATGGTGCTATATTAATGACAGATAAAAAGTAATCAGTCTCATGGCCCAGGAGTATTTTCAACACATACTTTCCCCACAGAAAGTTCACTTGTACATCTGGATCATAGGTTGTCTTGATTGAAGTAGGGCAGCAACTCAAGGCAGGAGCCGGGAGCCAGAAACAAAGGAAGAAAAATGCCCCCATAGACTTGTCTAATGGCTAATTTGATGGAGGTAGCTCCACAGCAGAGGAGTCTTCTTCCTAGGGAATATGGGTTTGTGGCGAGTTGACAATATTTTTTATTCCATAGAGACTTTAATTTCAATGCTGTTTTTGTTTGTTTGTTTGTTGTTGTTGTTTTTAAATGGAACGGGAATTCTTTATTTTATTCTGTATTTACATTCCTATTTAAACAATTATAATGAGAGGGTTTTTTAATCTTTAACCAAAAAATTTTAATGCTAATGGAAACATGTGAGCCAGCTGATATTAACTTGAAAAGCCTTTTTATTACTAAATAAAAATAAAGCCACACAAACCCACGGACAGCTTTGGTGCTGTGTGTAGTTAAAATCAGCTGTCATGATTTTTCAGGACTAGTGCAAAAAAAATCAAAACTAGATTTTCCATATATTCAAAAGAAAACAAAATAGCAACATCTCCCCTTCTGCTTTGAGCATCCCGTTAGGCAATGAACTAGTTCCCTTACCTGAAAGACATTTATGATCTAAAAAGGTTTTCATAATTTTAGACTATGTTTTAAAAATAGTTTAATAGTTGCATTAAAACATGCTTCTTTGTTTTTTTGTTTTAGATTGTTTGTAGCAAACTTTTATTTATATTTTTATTTTTAGTTAATTTATTCTGTTACATCTCAATGTTTATTCCATCCCTTGTATCCTCCCATTCTTCCCTCCCTCCCATTTTCCCATTATTCCCCTCCCCTATGACTGTTCCTGAGGGGGATTACCTCCCCCTGTATATGCTCATAGGGTATCAAGTCTCTTCTTGGCAACCTGCAATGAGGTTTTTGTACTTAGGCAAGTTTAAGACAAAGTGATTGTAAATTTTGGAGATACTACTGTGTTAGTTCATTTTACAGGGCTGTGAAAAGACAGCATGACCACAGCAAGCTATAAGAGAAAACATTTAGTTGTGGACTTATTTGCAGTTTTAGTAGGTGAGTACATGATTACATAAGAGTGTCACTAGAAGAGTGGAGGAGTAAGTAAAAGCTTACATTGGGAGAGAGAGAGAGAGAGAGAGAGAGAGAGAGAGAGAGAGAGAGAGAGAGAGAGAGATGTTTTCTTATTCTCTTTACATTGTCATTCTAATGCAGACTTCAAAGCTTTAATATCAAGGTTATAGATTATTCCTGTCACATAAATTAGCTGACAATTTTTTATAATTATTTTTCTTTCCAATTAAAGTTTGTAGCTCTTTTGAAACTTTTACCACACATATGTGAAACAGCTCAATACTGTCTTATATATCATTGAAATTTATTTCTACTTTTGCCTTTTGGTCATCTCTTTTTGTCCTTAATATTCAATGATGTCATCCACTCTAAATTTCATTTTAAGGTATTATTAAAACCCAACAAATAATATTTTACTTCATATACTATATTTTCTAGAAATGGAATTTCAGTCTTTTTCATACATAATGTGGTCACTAAAATCACACGTATGTTAATTTAAGATATCAGTGCTATAATTAATAGTAGTGATCATTTTCAGATGGTTGTCTTAAAGTATACTATAATTTATACATATTTATCATGTTTAGGACTGCTTCTATTAATATTCCTGTTCTTTTTTTTATTAATTTTTTCTTGTTACATCTCAATGGTTATCCCAGAGTTGACAAAATTTGACCAACACACTAGCCCTTTCTCCCATTCTCCGCAGTGCTCTTTTTTTTTTTTTTTTTTTTTTTTTTTTTTTTTTTTAGTGAACTACTTTTCTTCTATTTCTCTGTGTCCCTGCTCAAACGATTTGTTCCTTCACATGAGGAAAAAGAAATCTTGATAGATATCTGCCAAATTCCTCTCTGCTCCTATAACAATGAACCACTAAAAAAATAAATACAGAGCAATCTTGATTTCAATTTTGAGAAGAAATTTAGAATTTGCATTTTGGCAGAACTAGATTCTGTTCATGAACATACGATCATGAAGGTTGTTTAACTTCAGGGAAAATCCATTTTTATATATGCTTCATTATTTTGTATTGTATTAGAAGAATAGTAACACATCCCTAATTTAGATGGAAATAAACTGCAAGTCTTGCATGTGTCTTCTTTTTTGTAACCAAAGTTGTTGGAAAAGATGGTTGGTTGAAGGACTCTCACAGGTTCCCACATTCTTGGTGACTAAATACACATACCTTTACCACATCTAGGAAGGGTAAGCCACATCTGAATCTTTCTATTTTTGAAATGAGAAATCTAATTAACTATTTACATATCACAAGATATTTTATTCCGAGGCTTCCTTTCCGAATTTTTGCCTCACTGCAGGAAAGAATTCAATAATCAATCAATATGATTGATAGTAATGTGAGTGTGTGAAAAGGAGTATGCATGTGTGTGTTTATGTGTGTGTGTGTGTGTGTGTGTGTGTGTGTGTGTGTGTGTGTGAGAGAGAGAGAGAGAGAGAGAGAGAGAGAGAGAGAGAGAGAGAGAGAGAGAGAGAGAGAGAGAGAGAGAGAGAATGATCCTGTAAATATTATCTTGGGATTGACAGCCCCTGTTTTGACACAGAACTCCTCAATGGGACTTGTGACTTCAATATTCAGCTAGACTGGCAGGACAATTAGACCTTGACATCTTCCTATTGTCACATCTCATCACCTTCAGTGCAAGCAGATGGCAGCCTACCCAGTTTTTTATCTGAGTGCCCATTGTAGAATGCAGATCTCCATGCATGCATAGGAGGCACACTTTATGAAGGGAACTATCTCATAGTCCAGTGATACATGCAGTTTAGCAGAGAACAGCAAATAAAATATATATTTTTAAGTGCCATCAACAGGGAGTGACAACCACCTGCTTGGCTATTTCTTCTCTCTGTTCTCTCCATGATAATGTGTTTTAATAGGAGAATACTTGGTACATACTGAACTTGATAGAGAATTAGGATGGCTTACTTCACTGGAGATGATGAAGAGAGAGAATTATATACAACAGTCTAGCAAGGTACTGGTCAGGGGATAAACAATGAAAGAAGAGGAAATCAACAAGGATAAGTGTAGGTGCTGAGCAGCCTTCTCCTTCCAAATTTATTCAGGCCACTCTGCTATCACATTTGAAGTATGTCAAATGCTGACAGAAATCCAATAAAATCCATCGAACTAAAAGCTTGCAACTGTGGCAGAGGGGGATCATCCAAAAGGAGATCTTGTAGTAATAACACAATTATAGTGATTTTCTCATGATTGATGGGTGTGATATGACAGCAACTCTTGTTCAAGGACTTCTGACAGGGAGGACTGGGTACCACTATACTCTCTGTAATGGGACACTTTAATATAAATCAAATGTATTGACCATGATCATCCACACACAAACATCTGTTCAGAAGATGTTGCTGTTCTGTGACACAGTGGACATTGGCAGGGTCTTATGTGTTTATAACTAAGGTTAATAAAATAGGTCTGGTTTTTCTTCCCTGAAGACAGAGTCATAAATTCCTGATACCATTGATAAAGGACAAATTGCCCTCTGAGACAAGTATGTGTTCCTATAGAACTCACAATTGGAGATGCCAAACAAATAAACATACTACTTTTTAAAAAAGGAAATGACTTAAAACCTTGAGTGAACTTTTTAGGACTCTATCTCATTCATAAATCTAAACAAGGATCTTCATAAATCTATCTTACAATTTTGTTTACAAAAGCAAGTGCTTTTTTTTTTTTTACCTATAAGCTTTACTGCAAATTATACTCTCTGACAAATTTAACTTGAGAGCTACCTAAAATCCTTTGTGGGCATATAAAGATATGTAAGCATGCCTTTGAGAATCCATGCCTATCCTATTAGGGTGATTTCTAGAATGCCATTCTTTCTAGTTTTAATAAGTCTCCAGCTATGCCTCATATTGGCTCATCCTGAAATTCTTTTCTCACTGAAGCCCCATAA
Organism: Acomys russatus; assembly: GCF_903995435.1. Classification (NCBI taxonomy): domain Eukaryota; kingdom Metazoa; phylum Chordata; class Mammalia; order Rodentia; family Muridae; genus Acomys; species Acomys russatus. The sequence continues at coordinate 15,124,664 of NC_067142.1, forward strand.
ATCTTGGGATTTGCCTAAATGGAGGTCTCTGGAAAGAACTTGGGCTTCTGCCAGGGATGCTATAGAGGTATGGTTCCACCTCTGCTGCTGATATTTACAAAACGCTCTTTCTGTACCCATCACTCAGCATAGGTCACTTGTTAGCACACCCTTTAGCCAGATTGCAGCGTAGACAAGAACTATCTTAATTTATTAAGCTGAGAAAAAGAGCTGGTAGAACTGATAATTCTGAGAAACATTTCTAAATCATTGATTGCTGTGAACCAATTTCATTTCTTTACAATTAAACAGTACCCATTTGAAACAGAACAGACTGAGGGGTACACAGAGAAAATAAAAGCGAATTCATAACGTAAGACCTGTGCTTAACCAGGAAAGATTGACCTTTGTGCTTGCCTAGGATGTAACACTCAGTGACACTTCCTCTTCCTTTTGCTTATCAGATATTTTGCATGCAATGTTAGTGTATTAACACCTCAAGGTAGAAGTGAGCTGGAAGCTTGTCCCTGCAGGTTAATTTTCCCAAAGGACAATATACATGCTTTGGGGGGAAGAGAAGTCATCAGTAGTCTTACATGGCTGGAAACCCTATGATATATGCCCACTTTTACACCAATGGAATTATTGTTACAGTAGTAACCACTTTCTGATTAGATTTGACATCTACTTTATAGCAAGGAATTCATTCTTTGTGCTGTGAACACATTCAGGAAACCATGGTCAGTGAGTTCATAGGCCATAAGGGGAAAACTGACTGTTGATGTTTATCTAAATTGACTTAGCTTCAAACTGCCTTCTAAATTATTTGCATTACATCCATAATTAAGTGCTACACATGAGAATAACAATTGCTCAGCCATGAACAAGACATTTATCCTGTCTCCTCTCAGGCTCACGAAATCATGCAGAAGAGGGAAACAGAAAAGAATATAAAGGCCAAAAACAGGGAGAAGGGCTGTGAGAGGTTTTTTCTTTGTGTGTGTGCATGTGTGTGTCTGTTGGTATGTGTTTATGTGTAAGAGTGTGTGTGTGTGTTTGTGTGTGTGTGTGTATGTGTGCACATGGAAGACAAACACTGCAGTTATGAACTCACAGCCCCTGTAAATGCCTGCTCTTAATTTCACAACAAGGGGCCCATCAGCAGTCAGGCATGGATGGAGGATGAGTTCTAAACCCTACCTCTCATTGTAAAGCTATATGCTATGAATAGATTCACAGAGGGTAAAGGCACTGACTTAAATTATAGACCAACCGATCATGACTCTGCCTTGCAAGCCAATGGTCACAAAGATTGCTATGACTAAACTAAATGGGTTTCAAAACAAAGGTCTTGTATCTGGACAAAGGGAAGGTAGGGAAGAGATGAGGCTTCACAGGAAAGGAAGAGAGATAAAACAGGGAGTGGGAGAGAGTAATCAGAATGCATTATCTACATGTTTAAAATCATTGACATACAAAATTAAATTTATAAGATGAATTATGGGTGTCTTAAGGAAAATAACTTATATATAAAAATGTAAATATTTTATGCTTATTGTAAATAGTGTGTTAGCAGAGTTATAGGAGGTCATGCCTGAAGAAAAATTTCGAAGACACATATAGAACAAGCATCTCCTCGGTGACTCCCTCAAAGAATCTATGCTAAAAGGAAGAACTTTTCCAGACTCAGAAACCTTCCACTATTCTATCTCAAAAATTCTGCAATAATTATCCCTTTTGAGAATAGAGACTGCTCTTCCATGAGTATAATGTTAGAGTGTGGGCATGAATACAAATTATCTCCACTAATCTCTGTTCACAGTTTTGTTTCCTGGAGGCTGCACAGAACAGACTCTGCTGAGTCTGAAGAGCACTTTGAGTTCAGTTGACTTTATTGACTTTTAGGACTACCAGTGAAAGATAGTGAACATTCCACTATACACATTTTATGTCTTATTTGTAAGTCTATTATGCCTTTAGAAGCATGAGTCATGGCTACAATGAGTCAGTCACCTCTGGTAAAGTTGACCTATAACTGCCAAGCATGGACAGCTAATTTTCAAAGCCATATTTGGCTTCCTTATTTGGATTTGTAAGTACATTTTTCTTGAACATCTCACTACTCAAGTCATGTAAGCACCCCCATGGAATTCTCTGGAAAACTATGCTGTTGAGGTTAAATAGATGGCTCAGAGGTTATGAGCACTTACTGGGCAATCATGAGAAATGCTGGTTGTATCTCAGCATCCCTGTAATAAGCCAGGTACTGGGCACAAGCTTGTAACCTCAAGTTGGAGGTGGGAAAAAACAGGACTGCTGGGGCTCTCTGACTTCCAGCCATGATGAGAAAGCACAAGCTCCTGGTTCCAAGAGACGCAGTCAAAGGAATCAGGAAAGAGTGAAGGAGGAAGACACAAGATGAGCTTTCTGGCCTGTGACTAGGTATGTAAATCTGAACATATATGTATGCATACACTCACACATACACACATATGTATATAAATATATATATAATTATTCATGATAAATATATATATAACTATTTTATAGTAAGTAAGAAAACTGTCATAGTCTATGTTTTAAATGATATCCTGAACATAAACTATAAACAATAGCTAAAAAGAGGCAAATAAATAATCTTTAGACATTCTACATTTTTCAGTTTTTTCAATCCCTTCCACCAACAGCTTCTGCCTTGGGAGCTTCACTTCATGGCAAGACTGTAGAGACTGTAGAAAGAAAATTTAAAAAAAAAAAATATATATATATATAATTTATATATATATATATAAAATAAGCCACTTGGCAGTGAGAAATTATAAATCACTTTCTACAAAGAGAGTATGCTCATAAAAAATATAGGACATAAATAGGGGAAAAGTGAATTATACATATATATGTGTGTGTGTGTGTGTGTGTGTGTGTGTGTGTGTGTGTGTGTGTGTGTGTGTACTGTGCCATATGCTTGTGACTTTGTGGCCCAGTGCTTCAGAGATTTACTCTCAGTTCACCAGACACACTCCTTTTTCTTAGTGAACTGTTTTCGAATATATTTATAATCACATGTTGCTGATCTAATACTCTTACCCAGGACATAAGAGTCTTTAAACTTTGCCAGGTGCATTAGAACTCAGAACAATGTCCACAACAATTCACCATTTAAACATTGATCATTTCTTTTGCAAAAAAAGCCTGGGCTGGACTTGAGTCACCTAGCAACAACACAAAAGGGATTATGAACCTGCTACAAGGTCACAAATAAGAATGAGCTAGGGTTAAGTTTAGGTAGACTGGTTATTAAGGTAAAAGAAAAGCTTCATGGGCTGGGCACACCAACAGAAGGCCCTTTGGAGTTCCTTCTCCCTGAACTCCCAAAAACCATTCAAACATAAATGTCCTGGCCTCTCCTACCCTCCATTTTGGCTCTGACTAGAAGCCATAAGTCAAGTGTGGCCGAAACATGTCTCTTTACATTTTTAAAATTTTGTGTATGTGTGTGTCTGTGCACAGGTATGCAGGAACCCAGGGATACTTAGGAGGGCACTGGATCACCTAGAGCTAGAGGTACACACTGTTGTGAGCTACCTAATGAGGGTGCTAGGAAACAAGCCCAGGTCCTGAGCAAGAGTGGTACAAACTCTTTACCACAGAGCCCTTGCATCTAATTTTAAGACACCCCACCCTCAAGAAAATGTAGCAGATCTGGATTGAAGTTTCTTACTTTGACTGATTTCAGATTTAATTGGAGGGGCTCTTTTCAGACTTCTATCACTGTGCTGGACTGTTAATTCACACAGAATGCTCCTGTGGGTGTTTGCTGTGTTTCTAATCATCATTCAACCACTACAACATGATGCTGAATGAAAAATAAACCCAGCGGTGCAAGGCTGAGGTTCAATCAAGAGACATCAAGCAGAGCCAATCAAGCATTTATAAGCTAAGAAAAAAAACTGATCTTGATTCAATCTAATTTGTGGCAAAAGATTTCAAAGCCAGTTCTTGATTTTTTCCCAAACAACTATAACAATTTCTAATTTGATTTATCTGAAAACTATCAAGCCTGACTGGCCTGCCACCCAGAAATGCAAGGAACGGCTGCCCCTGTGCTTCTTGATTTACAAACTCAAGGAGAGCTCAGTTCAAATTAAGGCTCCTTTTTTATGTCTGGAGAATAATAGGCTCCTTCACAGATTCATTTATTTATTCAACAGATGATCTATAAGCAGCCCATGCCAGGTCAGATTTGTTTCTCTGACTAAGAACAGAAGTCTGGAGGAAGGCATGCTTAGACATGGCCCAGCTGAAATCTGCATAGCAACAGATTGAGGCTCAGAATTATACAATCACCGCTGAGACCAAGAGCCATAGGGGTGGTGTGCATCTACCTGTGATAGAACACAACAGAGCTGAATGATGTTACTTTGATTTAAGCTTTGTATACTACTGGAAAGGAGTTGAAATGGGAGCAGAATTTGATTAAGAATCAAAAATGAAACAAACTAGAAAGGGCCAATTGTTATTTGAGAAAACAAGACAAAACAAAACAACAACAAAAACAAACCAGGATGTTTGGCATCAAGATACAATGGATGTCAATGCTTTGTTTCTTGCAAAAGAAGTATTTAAGCATACAGATCAGGCTTTTTGGAGGTTCAGTCAAGGGGCATCAAGGGGATAATCTGTGGTATTGTAAGGAGAGCTCCACCAATGGGCAAAATACTTAAGGAGACAGGGACCTTTTTCTTGTAACCCATTCCTCTAGCTTGTCAATACTGCCACCCCAGAAATAGCCACAGCAACAAAAAAACACAAGTGGTCTTTGGTCACTGTGTGTGTGTGTGTGTGTGTGTGTGTGTGTGTGTGTGTGTGTACATGAGCATGCCATACCATAAATCACACATTGAAATCAGATGACAACTTGAATGGGGAAGTCAGTTACTTCTTCCTAATTGAGATGTGAAAACTCATGTGACATGGCCTTTATACACCAAACCATCTTGCTAAAACTCCCTTTATTTTTGGAGAGAATGTCTGTCAACAAAACGGGAGCTTATCAATCAATTTAAATTCACTGGCCAAGAAGCCCCAGTATCCTCTTGCCTCAGCCTCTCCAGCTCTGGGATTACAGACATGTGCCACCATGTCCAGAGTTTTACATGGGTACTGAGTCTGACCTCCAGGCTTCATGCTTGTGTGGTGACCATTTTCTAGCCTGAGCCAGCCACAAAGTCCCCAACTTCACTTTTGTCTTTGCTATTTTCTCTGCTGTCTCAAATTTTCTGCTGAAACTGTAACTTTGGATTCTGTTTTGGTTCCCTAACTCTTTATAGCCTAACTTCTTTGTTTTTCTCTAGAGCACAAAAAAGAAAGTTCCCACCAAAACATTTAATATTTTCAATAATTTTGAACCTCACTGTAAGACAAAATCTGAAGGAGGATTTAGGGATTTGATGGTGGAGGGAGAAATTGAAAAATATACCTATTGTTAAGCTTAAAGAAAGCTTACTTGTGTTAAATTAAATGATTAACAAATGCAACTTTAGTCTGGATGTCTCTTTTAGAATTTAAGTTAAATGTATTTAGCTGATAATATAAAAACTGTACACTAACAGGACTCCTAACTTATGATGCGTCAGTTTACAAACAGAGCATATCTCCGGGGTCCCAATCAGTTACTTTTACAGTATAAAGTAATTATTATAAAGCAGACAGAGTTGAAAACATTTTAACAGGCTTAATGTCTTAGCTGAAGAGAGCAAATTTTTATCACCTGTTACAGCACCAGGGGGAAAATAAAAGAGAACTGAGCATCAGCAGGAATGGGAGAGGAAATTGCAAATCTCAGAGCCAAATCACAGGAAGTGGTGAGCTGCTGTAGTCTTACAGAAAATGTGGGCAGAACTCTCCAGGAATAATAGCCTTTGGGAGGAGGAAGGTAAGCCACACTGAAAAATCTTTTGTTAAAATATGACAACGTTTTGTGTGAATCGAAACCTCAGAGAAAACATGGAGAAGTCAGCCATTGGAGATTTTCTCAAACGTACACATCTATAGAGGGAGTGCACATTTTACTAAAGAAGTTTTCTTAAATTGTTAAACTATAGGGGCTCATAAATGAGAGTAATTGTGGTTTCTTTATTACTTAACTACATATTGCTGTGACAAAGTTAGATAACCTCCTGTTTCCCTACTCACGACCATAGGCCTGTACTTGAGAGTTGGTTTCTTATGTGTTAGAATGGCATGCTTCTAAAACTGTGTCCAGGCAACATGTAAAATCATGACTACATACATGACCCTTTATGTCCTCATACTTCTGCCTACTAGATAGCTAGGGCTTCTAGTACTTTTAATGCAATTTTTGTTAATATTTTTTGTGTATACATATATATATAACACATTCAGGTCATGCCCCCTTCTCTTACTTCCCTCACCCACACACACCCACACCCTTCCAGCCCTGATGCTTTTCTACAAATGTATTTCCTTTATTCATAACTTTTTGTCTCTGTTATTGTCTCCCAGAGCTTAGCAGAGGAATTCTACGTGACCACATGTTTAGAATTATCCACTAGCCTACTGAGCTTACCAGCAGCTACAGAGATGGATAAAACTGTGCCCCCTCTTCTCCCAGAATCTTTGAGTTGGCAGCAGTTCATCAGTAGTAGACAGATTTCAAATAAAGAATTTTCAAATAACAGAGTAATTAGGAGATAGAATATTTATTGATTGATGAGTTTCAGTACCAAAGTCACCCTTCTTTGCTGAATTTTCACAATGTAGTTCGATACCCTAAATTTTCGACTTTGGTCAGCTACCAGGAAATTAATCAAATTTTCATAATTTGAGTTCCAGGGACCACTGTAGGGAATTAGAAACTTTCCTTTCTTCTATTATTTTTCCTCAGTGGGCATCTCAGTTGCTCTGTATATGCACTTTACTTTCTTTTTGTCTCTCTCTCTCTCTCTCTCTCTCTCTCTCTCTCTCTCTCTCTCTCTCTCTCTCTCTCTGTGTGTGTGTGTGTGTGTGTGTGTGTGTGTGTATGCATGAGAGAGAGAGAGAGAACATGTGTGGAAGTGGGTTCATATTCACATATGTATACATGATGCAGGAAGAGGCAAGAGGTCAACGTATAACATGTCACAGCTGTCATCTAGTTTTGTCAGACAGGTTCTTTCACCAGTTAGCCTAAACTGACTGGCCAGTAACCCTCGAAAATTAGATGATCTTTACCCCTCAGTGCTGGGCTAGCCAGAGCATGCCTCTATGCCTTGCCTTTACTACTACTATTATTATGAATATACTGTGTATGTGTACATGCTTGATATGCATGAATGTATGTGAGTACTGCCACACACATGATACAGAACATACAAGACAAAATTTGAAAGTTCTTTCCTTCCTTGTTTGTGGGAGGGCCTCTCTTACTTCTCTTGTGCTATATACTTCACGTTAGCTGGCCAACAAGCTTCTAGATGATTCTCTTGTCTCAGCCTTTCATCTTATTGTAGGTGGGCTAAAGTTATAGATACATGTCACAATGTCTAACTTTTGTATGTCTTTGGAGATCAAACTCAGGTCCTCAGGCTTGAAAGTCAAGTACTGTATGAACTGAACTCTTTCCTGGCCCCAGCTGCTTTCCATCTACTGGAGTCAGATTCCTCAGAAAGCTAGGGACCATGTTGTATAGCAAAGTACTTGGCCACTTGTGCACTGCATGTTTTCCTGCTAACAACCTGCTCTTGTGTAGGTCTGAATCTGAGTCTAGGCAGCAAAGGCTACACTAGTCTTGATTCTTCATTCACTGTACAATATGCTATGTCCTAAAGGACACATTGGGATTTTCACAATAACTTCCTATATTTTAGCTTCATCAGACATGATTTATTTGTCATGTGGAGTACACATGTGAAGGTCAAAGGAAAACACATAGGTATCAGTTCCCTCTCTCATTTCACTGTGTGGATCTCCTGGATGAAAGTCAGGATGTCAGCCTTTGCAGCAAGCCCTTTCCATCAACCCATTTCACCAGCCCTAAATATCTTCCTTGTGTTCCCAATTTGGAATGCTCTACATGCTCCACCACTGATTAGAAGACTGTTCTCTCTACCTGAAACTCTCTGGGAGACACTTCAAAGCCAGAGACAGATACTTCAATTAACATAAGAGAGGCTCTAGAGCTGTGCAGAGGTGTGAGACGTATTCTTTTGGCAGCATTTAGTCCTCAGATAGGATTCTCAGCCTTCACCTTCAGCCAGGAGGAAGAACCTAGCAACTGTGTGTCAGAAGATGGAGGTGTGGGGGATGAGGTGGACTATACACTTAACTTTCTGCCACCACTTTACTTAGTCTAGCCAGAGGCAAAGATTCTTCTCCATGCTCTCCTCTCTCAAAAACTGCTCAGGAGAGATTCCTTAAGTAATTAGCTAATGGCAGGGGCCGTTTCCGAAATGCATCATTGATCTTTAATACTAGCTAAGCGCTGTTATTTGTAGTCTTCCCTGCTATGTGAGCATACTTTGGTGAATGTTTCTTTATCCATGCACTTGGATGTGAAAGTCTTTCAGGTCCTCAGGACAAAAAAAATGATGTATAATAAAAATGAATAAAAGCTGATGGTACCTGCTTTCCAGAGGAGAATGAAGAAGACTGTAAATGGCTGAGTCTCCTACTGCACATCCTTGGCATTTCTTAGCCCTGACTATAATTTATCTTTTCTTATAAAGCACGCATGGTAATGGCTGCTCTCAGCCTGCAACATGCAGATGTGTCAGAGACAGGGCACCATCTGGCCACAGGTCCATCAGTTTCCCCTTCTCTGTTTACTGTCTCTCTAGTAGTGGCATCCCAACCCGTCACTCTTCTACAAGCTAGCACTCTGAAGCACATGTCTCCAAGCGAAAAGGCCCTGTATACTATTCCTAAAGTAGCTAAAATGAAGGAGTAGCATGCTTATCTCTTTAGGAGAAAACTTCTAAAAAAAAAAACTGAGCTGATTTCAATCTGCATTTGTTTATGTTTCTAACTTTTCTTTCCCTTTCATCTCTTTCTCTATCTCATTTCCTGCCCCTGTCTCTCATTTTTTTTTCCTTTCTTTCCAACAGCCAATCATGAAGCACAGGTTGGTCTCTTAAACATCATGTAGCCAGGGCTCTTTGAATGCTTGATCCCGTTGCCTGCACAGCTCCAGTATATGCACTGTAGTTTCTCCTTTATCTCTACTCCATTAAATTCTCAAATTCTAATTTTTCAAATCACTAGACTGTACCATGTAATTGTGGCAGTCTGAGCAGGCTTTCCTTACTCTATGGGATGGACATGGAAATTAATGCAGACTTTAAACTATGCAGCTTTAGTAAAAACTTTGAAACACGCTTGTCTCATACCAGTCTTAGAAAGCTGAGGCAGGAGAATTCAAGCCAGTTTGGGCTATATAGCAAGATTTTGTTTCTAAGCACCTAAACAAAACAACTACAAAATCAGTAACCCGATATTTTTCATTTTCATAAAACTTTAAATTTCAGAAAATTGTTTTAAATCATAGTAGTTCTTTCAGCTTTTCTTTTGGCAGAAGAAACCATAACAATTCAAACTTCAGGCAGTCAACCTTTAATGAAATAGAGATGAACTAATATAAATTTTCAGTAATATTTAATCAGATTTTTAAAACTTTTAATCTAACTGTTGAAATTACTTCAAGTAAAAGGTTAGTTTTAAAAACAAGACTTTAGACATTGTATTCCTCCCTTTGGTCATTAGACTTAAAATGGATCTGAAGAAATAGAAATTCCCTAGCATTCTCATGCTCAAAGAAGGAAATGACTGACATGTGGCCACAGTCAGAGGAGAAGCCTGTCTCCTAGGAAGGAATCTCATAGGGTGCTGACAAATTATCATATCCCTGTGCAATAGAGGCTAGAACTCAGATTATGTCAAGGATGGGCAGAACTACACCTTGATTAAGACCTCTTAGTCATATAATAAGACAGTTGACCTCAAAGGTGACAAAATCATACCCATGAAAACCACAGGGCATGAGAATACGCAATACACTGCTGTGTTGTCCTGCTATGCTGATGGCACCAAACTGCCACTAATGCTAATTTTCAAAAGGAAAACATCATTTCCAAAAGATGGATTTATTGTGCATGTTCATGAAGAAGGATAGATGGATGAAAATGGAATGAAAGTGTGGATTGAAAAAGTGTGGTCCAAACATCCTGGAGGGCTTCTGAAAACATCTGCTTTATTATTGCTTAACCAGTTTGGAGCACATATTAGGAAAACAACAAAAATCAGATTTAAAGAGGTGATGACTCATCCTGCTGGAATTCCTGGGGTCTTAACAGCCAGTTGCAACCTCTTGATGTTTCTATCAACAAACCATTTAAATACTTTATGATAGAAAAGTAGAACAAATAGATGGCTTCTGGGAATCATGACCTGACTCCAAAAGGAAGAATGAAAAAGCCTACTATCACTCAAGTTTGTGAATGGGTTAAAACATCATAGCCATAAGTGAAGAAGGAAATTGTTGTACAATCATTCAAAAAATGTGTCATTAGCAATGCCATAGATGTAACTGAAGATAATATTATATATGAAGATAGCAAAGAAAGTGATACAAGTTACTGTCAGCAACTGAGGTTCCTAAATTCAAACACTAGTGATAATGAGTTTTACGGGTATCGAGTAATCTAGAAAAGGGCTTTAGTCTCTAAGTCTTCTTCCTGTTGAGTTAACACTGTTTAATATTAATGTATTTTGCTATATTTTAATGAATATTTTATTACACTAGTACTAATTTGGTTCAGAATATTTTTCATGTTTTATTGCTCTAAAAATTGGGTGCATCTTATGTTCTGAAAAATATGGTAAATCTTCAGCCTGGAGCCATGGCACATGCTGGTAATCCCAGCACTCAGGGAGGTAGAAGCAAGAGGATCTCTGTAAAATAATGGCCAGCCTGGTCTACAAACAGAGTCCAAGACAGCTGGCGCAGCACAGAGAAAGCCTGTCTTGAAACAAAACAGAACAAAAAACTGAATGTAACTTCTTTCTTGGTGTTTTTTTCTCTATCACATTTTAGAGTTGGTTTATTGAACTTAGTTTGATTATTGAAAATCGATCCTAGGTCTAACAGATAGATATGATTCTATACATATATAAGGTAAAATAGATAGATAAGGTCTTCAAAAGCCTCAGAGACCAACAGAATATGGCATTTAAATATGTTTTTATAGTAGAAGAATGGATAAAGACACCATGGTACATTTACACTATGGAATACTAAACTATTAAAACCAAGGAATTCCTGAAATTTGTGGACAAACGAATTGAACTAGAAATGATCATAATGAATGAATTAACCCAGAAGCAGAAAGAGTTAAATGGTATATACTCACTTATATCTGGACACTAGCCCAAGGGGCATGTCCCATTAAAGTCTTCACTTTCCAGGAAAGTAGGACAAAGCAGAGGAAATCCTATTGGGACTTTAGGTGAAAGAAGCATGGGAGAATGGGGAAATAGAAGGATCCAGAGGGTCCTAGTAATCTACAAGTATAATATTATGATGGGAGGATCTGGGCCCAGGAGTCCTGCTCAAATTATGACACCAGCCAAGGACAATATGTGTAGTAAACATTAAACCTCTACCCAGATCTAGCCAGTGGACAGAACGTTCTTCACAGTTGAATGGAGAGTGAGGATTGACTTTCACATGGTGCCCCATATTTGACCATGTTCCCTGGATAGGGAGACCTGGTGGCACTCAGAGGAAGGATATCAGGCTACCAAGAAGAGAATTGGTACCCTATGAGAGTATACAGGGGGAGGAGGTTCCCCTCAGTCACAGTCATAGGGGAGGGGAGTAAGGGGAAAATGGGAGAGAGGGAGGAATGGGGGGATACATTGGACGGGATAACGATTGATAAAATATATTAAAAATAAAATAAATGTTTTTATTATTCTAAAGCTTCTTTGACAACAAGACAAGTTAGCTCCTGGCAACACCCAGCCCTCCTCAAAGAAGATCATGAGTATCAAAGAACCTCCTTGTGGAAATGGCTTCAAATATTGCAAACCAGCCACTAGGCAAAATGTCCTCATTTCTGCCATAGACAGAATTTTGCCTAAAAAATAGGCAAGCTTGGATACAGGCAGAGTTGATGGCTAAACTCTGTCGAGACAGAGTAAGAAAGTCCTCAGTAGGTCCTGCCTCACAAATATGTCTGTCAGATATATTGGGCTAGAAGGCTGAAGATGATGCTCCAATATTATAGAGAGTTTTGGGTGACTGTTCAGGCAGTAAACAGTCTCTGTCATTGTTTTCATTATGGAAGCTGCACTTCAGTTCAGTCAGGTAATTAAGTTTTATTCCTTCCCAAGTCTCTGAGTGGGTTGAAGACCAGATGGTTTAGTCGTACAATTAAACTTGCTTGGTTAGGGGTTAAGATGTTATTAGATGTAGGTGTACGTTTTAAGTTAACAGAGATGAGATAGGATAGATATTGATGTTCATTCAGAATTTTAGACTCAACAAGATAGGAAAGATGTTTAGTTCATGTGTGTCAAAAAGAAATTCCCAAATCACTACAAATGTAACATTTATAAAATTTCTGAATGTTTCATGATTCTTCTTGCTGTATATATCTTATTTATGTATATATTTTATTTATGTGAATAATATAAATACATATATTAAAAAAGAAACATAATAAAAATTAATAAAAAAGGAAAGAAAAGAAAATAGATGTCTGAACATGGCTTGTTAGACAAGGGTCCAGACTCTGACCCTAAGGACTTTGCAAACACTAAATGGTTAGTTTTAAGTAAGATTTCCAAAAGGTTTCTGGATCCTGATTAGAGCTTTTACCCTGAGAAGACCAAGTTAGAAGTAGACTAACATCAGACTAGAAGCTGACCATCTCAGGTCTCAACATGCTGCACTCTGAGATCCCAGCTCATAGCCTCCAGAACTGTCAGAAAGAAATTGCAGTTGTTTATGGGCCACCAGCTTTATGGAATTTCATTCCAGCTGCCCAAATGAATTAAGATAATGGCCATTCCACTGTTCACTTATTTTATTATTTAACTTTCAGACACATTATTCTTCATCTGACCTTGAACATTTTCATCTCAATTTCCCAAAGAATGGAAGGAAGTGAGGCTCAGGAACTGAACAACTTATTAATCCTTTTCCCAAGGTCTGAGAAGCACACAGCAGAGAGGCTGGTGATGTGAAGGTCAGGCTGGTCAAATGACAGAGAAACATAGCTCACATCAAGGCAAAGTATCATTTATCATGAGTACACTCATAGAGATGAAACATGATCCTGAGGAAAAGCTGAAGAGCTAATAGGCTTCACTAGTCAGAAGGGAGATATCTCTGAGCAACTCTGATGAATGTCTCGGTCATACGAAGCTACGACAAAGACTCTTGTCCCTAACATGTGCATGTGTGGGTATGCACAAATGCCTGAAAGCTACCATACATTTGCACACTTGCCTCTTAGTGACAATTTTTCTTGGCTGCCAAGGTGCCATAAATAAATAAAAACACATCAGTAAGTTTCATGACAACACAGGTGTAAAAAATGAGAAACTTCACAAATGCTCACTGCATGCTCCTTTATAAGTCTAGTTTACTCAAGTCAAACACAAATCGTCTTCCATGGTTCTATTTCCAAAAGTCTTGTTTTAAGGAGTCAGTCATTCAGTCAAGTCAAAAATCAGTGTGATCATTACATTTCTCCAAGTGAAAGAAATAGATAAACATTTAATGATATGATTTTTCAAAGCCATTTTATGATTCATAGAGTTCAGGGGCAAACTCCAATTCCAGTGCAGCCAAAGGCATGGAAAGGATATATGATTCTATTTCTGCACTGTGTAAAATGCCAGGTTAGGACTGTCTCACATGGAAACTTCATCTGAATAGGTTGCTGGATGTTTTACTCAATAGGCCAGTACGCCGGGTACTCAAGGTCGACTGTGAATGGTAATAGCCATGTTAAAGGTCTAACTTGCACATTGACCATTGAAAGAAGGTACTGAAATTCTCAAACTTTACACTAGAGGTCACCAGTGTGTGGTCCCTTGCCCAAGGCTGCCCAGCTGAGAGATTCATAGATCTTCTGTACTCACACTCCCCCTGGAGTACAGGGAGAGCTGAGTATGGGAACTCTGGTTTAGGAAACTAACAGGCCTCATCTAGAATAAATGAAATGGTGCATTGTGATTCTTTTGCAATGTTAGCCATGCAAATGGCCATTGTATATGTTTAGCGTTGGCCTCTGTTCATCCAATGCCTTGACTTCAGCCTCTTGGTGATTTGACTTGATCAGTGGGTATCACAGCTAATTCTATAACCTGAAGGCTTGCTTTTAGTTATTTGTCTTTTTCTCCTCTTTGATGGAAGACCAAGTAAGTAACATGAGCCCTTTGTGTTGTGTATGCATCTACATGATAATGTCTGTACACATATGTGTAGGCAAGAACACAAATTTGAATGTCACTCCTCAGGTATAGTCCACCTTTTGAGAGAAGGGGGAGGCTCTCAATCTCCTGAAGCTCACTAGTCAGTCTAGACTGGTGAGCCCTAGGGATCTGCATATCTCTATCTCTCCAGTGCTAGGATCACAGGATCATGCCACCATTTATAACTGGTTGTTGTTCCTGTTGTTGTTGTTGTTGTTGTTATTATATATTATTATTATTATTATTATTATTATTATTATTATTATTATTATTATTATTATCATTATTATGTTTCTAAACATCAGATTCAGGTCCTTGTGCTCTCAAATTAAACAATTGATGTAACTGTCATTTCAGATGTAACTGAACTATTATGTTCATTAAACAGAAATTACATGAAGCTCTACATGAAGAGACTAGGACTCCAGCCAATGACCAGATGATAATCATGTTACTCTCTTTTGTGGCAAAGGAAAGGACTCTTACACTCACAAAAGAAAGGTCACGAGAAAACATAATTTCTTATAAAGCACAGGATTTGAAATTAATCATGCTCATGAAGCTATCAGGGCAATATGTGTCCTATATTATGTGTATAATAATCTACATTACAGCTACTACACACACTTCAACGGCCCATTTACTTCTTGATTATTTATTATAGGGAGCTGTATAATCACAAGATGGCAGATTTGGAGAAGAATAGCTAGGTATTTTTATGTCTACTTTAAGTGTTAGTTTTACTGCATTCTGCAATGTGGAAGATTGCCCTGTAGTCAAATCAAGCCATAAAGATTAAATTGAATTATCACCATGGGACAGCGGTTAAATCCTCAGGGAGTGGGCAGGTCCCATAGGAAAGGGGTGATGGAGTGCAAGGTGGATGCTGCCTGAATGCAGCCCACAAGAAAGGCTTGTGCTCTGTGAGGCAGAGGGAAGCCTCGGTTTCCTTAAGCACAGAGCCACAATTTGTAATTTATGGCCACCTATTAACCCTCTCTGTTTTCTTCCTGAATTCTGCAAATCTCATAGTAAACTGTGAAACTCTGAAGGCTCAATAACTGCAGGAGAACTGGAAAGTAAACCATATACAGAAAACAGAAACAACTTTTTTACCAGAATTCTTAATAGCACTGCAGTGACTGTATGACTTGGAAAAAAAGTTGACATTAAGACTGATGTGGTATCTTTGGGGGAAATGTTAAGCTTGAATACAGGAATGAAAGTATCTCAGATTTTGTATTTAATACTGTGAACTATTATGTCTTAGAAGGAATGCTAAGGAAATAGGCCAAGTATACATATATGTGCGGGTGTGCATACCTATGAGAGTATGTATGTGTGTGAATGAATGTGAAAAGGGAAATGGAAGCAATTTGGAAGAAAAAAACACTTGTTCCTTTTATAGTGTTATAAAGGGGAAGGCTAAGATTTTTCTACCTGCACAGTGAAATTATATTCTTTGATTAAATCTTTCTTCCCAAGTGCAATAGTGCTAAATGGTTCTCTTTGACTCATAATGACTACTCTACCAATTAAGCCCTGAGGATTGAATGGACTAGTAAAGTTTCAGGCAATGTGGTAAATGGTGTAGTTAGTGTAAAGAGTATCAAACACGTGTTAACATTTTTATTCAGGTTTCAACCATAATGGGAATAGTACAGAGGTTGCTGACACCTAGAAACCCATATTGTCTTTCCTTACTCTGTATGTCGTGAAGAAGTCACATGGGAGCTATGAATAAAAATAAATCTGCTATAGGTGATGTATATTAAGCAAAAGAACCCACCAGGTTACTGAAAAGACTATAGTTTGTCCAGACAGTTGAATAATGAGATTGCAAAGAGAATTAAGTTTTGCTCTTTGCTGGGAAGATTGTTTACTCAGCCATAGGCTGGCAAAGAGGGCAGTGTAACACTGAACATTTTAAGC
This sequence comes from Acomys russatus, assembly GCF_903995435.1. Classification (NCBI taxonomy): domain Eukaryota; kingdom Metazoa; phylum Chordata; class Mammalia; order Rodentia; family Muridae; genus Acomys; species Acomys russatus. The sequence continues at coordinate 15,141,056 of NC_067142.1, forward strand.
CAAGTGCACATCAAAATTAAATAGTACAGAACAACTGTGCCACCAACTCCACTCAGCCTGGATGCACAAACATGTCCCAAAGTCTTCTTAGCATGCTTTCAGGGAAAGCATGTCTGAAATCAGAAAAATTAATCCCAGAAACCAAAGAGTTTAAACTTTTATGGGCACTGCCAAGTTTCTTCTTGCAGTATCAATAAAGACTTTATAAAGAGCTTTGTCATGTAGCTCACTCAGGAGAAATGAAGGGATGTCCACTCACTGTGGAGATTGGGTCAAAACGGCTTTGTGAAAAATGAGGACTGGACGGGTGTGGTGGTGCACACCTTTAACCCCAGTATTTGCCAGGCAATGCAGGCAGATCTTTGTGAGTTCTAGGCCAGCCTGGCCAACAAAATGAATTCAGGACAGTTAAGACTACCCAGAGAAACCCTGTCTCGAAAACCACCACACCCCCCACCCCAAAAAAAAAAAAAAAAAAAAATTGAAAGAAAGAAAGAAAGGAAAAGTGAGGACTATCTATACAGGTTGTTAACATGGGCAACTGACATACTTCCCTGAAGGCCAGTGGGGAGCAACACAGGGAGCAGTAATGAGATTTTTTCCTCATACCTTCACAGCTATAGGCAAACACCCAACAGGATGATGTGCCCCCATTTTTCCGGAAGTAACAAGTAATGCTTCATCTGAAGGTTTTGTCAAAGGCTAGGGAAATCTGAATTTCTATGCCTGTATCGATCTATTGAGGCTAAACCTCCTTCTCTCCTGTTTACAGAGATTCAAAGGAATAAATTTTAAATGGAAGGCTTAAATAGGATTGACATAATGTAATGACTGAAACAACATTTTTTTCCAAAAAAGTATATCTTTTTATATAACTTCTAATTGAGTGCCAAAAAGTCAATAATAGTCTACACAGAGATGAAGAAATTGGATAAATTGTAACTCAGACTTTATAATGAAGAGTATCTCAAAAACGAAATGAAAGAGGTGAGTAAAAAAACAGGTCTTTATAACTAATACAAAATCTTAATAAGGAAATGAAAGGTATAAAGAAAATAAAGTAAGAAGTTTAAAACTCAAAAATACAGTGAGCTGGGACTCCAGCATCCATACAAAAAGATGAGCATGACTGCGTGCTTGTAACCCCAGGATTACTTGGAGTGTAGCCAAGAGGATCACTGGATACTGCTGGCTGGCAGTCAGGTCCAAGTTCAGTGAGAGATTCTGTCTCAAAGCAAAACAGCTGAAGATGATAGAACACGCATTCTCCTCTGGCTTCAGTGCATACACAAAGGTGGATGATCCTGCATATACATAAACACAACTTACACACACACACACACAGAGAGAGAGGAGAGAGAGAGAGAGAGAGAGAGAGAGAGAGAGAGAGAGAGGAGAGAGAGAGAGAGAGAGAGAGAGAGAGAGAGAGAGAGAGAGAGAACAAGGTAGGGAGTACATTAAATGTTAAAAGCTAATAGATACATGTATTTATAAAGAGGATAATAGAAAACACTGGTGAATATATACCAACAACTGAAAATAATATGTCAAATATGTAAGATTAAAATTATTTAATTTGGATAGCATATAAACTAAAATAACTTGACAAGCTATAATAAAAAGATGGCGTTGTTTACAAAAAGATACGTAATACAATAGCTGTAAAAGTACTGAGAGAGGTTAGAGAAAAGGCTCAGTGTTTGAGTGTGTATTGCTTTTGTAGAAAGCCCAAATTCAGTTCCAAACACCCATATTAGTTGTGACAGATTTTACAACTGCCTGCAACTCTGACTCCTGGAGATCTTATGCTGACTTTTGACCTTTATGATTACCTACGGACATGTTCCCCTCCCACACAGCATACACATAAATAAGAGCTAACATACATATATACACATACACAAACACACACACACACACACACACACACACAGACACGCATGCTCAAATATATAATGTCAGTAAGCATTCCACAGATATTTACAAAAAGCTGTCCAAATAAGGCAAAATATCAAAACACTAAAAAAGAAAGAAAGAAGAAAAATCCAAGCAAGAAGTTCCAAAAAAACCTAAACCATGTAATATCACACTCAAACTTCTAACACAAACCACATCTTTAATATAAGAGAACGCACACAGAAAAAGTCAACACAGTGTTTTTACCACGGAGAACAGAGAGAAGGAAGTGAACACTACCATGGGATAAATTTAAAAAACTGACAACTCACACTTTATATCAAGAAAATCAATCATAGTTCCAGATGATAAAAGATAAAGAAATGTGGCATATTCACATGTACTTCAAAAAGCAGAGAAAAAAAGAAAGTATCCAAAGTAAAAGATAATAAAAGAAGATCTAGGAGAATAAAAAAGAAAAAAGACAATAAATTTTAAAAATAAAAATTAGTTTTACGTTTAGCAGTGCAGTGTGTGTGTGTGTGTGTGTGTGTGTGTGTGTGTGTGTGTGTGTGCATAACTATATTAGAATGATTTGATACAGTGTAAACAGAAGGAAAAGCAGTCATTTTTAAAGTTATAAAATCCCATTCATAGAATCAGATTAAAAACAGGAGAGGAGGGAGGAGGCTACAATTGGGATGTGAAGTGAATAAGTAATTAAATTAAAAATAGCTATATGGGTCAGTGTCACAAATCTGCTCAGTGACTAGTTCCATCTAATGTTCAATGGTATTCAAAAGCAAGTACAGCTTGCACAGTCAGTGCCTCAGTGACATAGCACACTGGTCCTTGTAAGGCTATTTCAACTGATACAAGGATGAGTTCTTACACCCACAATATGGAAAAAAAGAACAACAAAAACCCTGGGGAGGGTTGAAACTTGGGTAGGAAACATTAGATGAACTTTCATTAATCAAGCATAATTTTGCCTGTTTAATAGTCTTTCTTCTGACTGATATTACCCTCTCTTGCATTTCTTTCCAAATTTTGGACTATACCAAAGTGAATACATAATTAAATTAATTAATTAAAAATATCTTTCTCTTAAATTTTCAAATCATTTCTGAAAGTTAAGGCAAAGGGAAAACTAACAGATAAAATTCTAATTACAAAGAAAAAGAATAAAAATTAACAGAAACATAAGAGGATAGATGGATTTAAAAAGACATTAAAGTATGACAATGTATGCACATACACTGTGACACCAGAGAAAAGACAGATAAAAGTTATACAAAGATACACTTACATACCCAAATGAATTCTAAAAGTCACACAGCACATATATGATCTTAAGAAGTGAAGGGAGGAGTTTAAACAACAGAGCAGACAAAAGGCAAGCACTATAAGTAGATATTTAAACTCTCACAAAATAATAATTGCCACATGTAAGTGTCCCACGTACGCCTAATACAGTTCTGAGTAGAATAAAATTCATTACCAAATATTTGTTGTCAACAAAAACAATGACAGACAACTTAAAAGGAAAACAATGTAAAATAAACCAATAGAATGTAAATATTTAAAAGAGCTTGCCTGGCAGTACTTGGGAGGCAGAGAAAACAGATCTCTGAGTTCAAGACCAGTCTGGATTCCAGAACAAGTTTCAGGACAGCCAGAGCTATACACAAAGGGAAAGCTCATACGTCAAGATTATAGATAGGTAAAGTAGGTTTTAGAGAAACGTTGTCACCAGAGGAACAGCATGCTATTATATGACAAACTGGCCCGTCTATCCTGAACAAATGATACTAAAAAGAACTCAACATGTGGTCACACCAAACACTCAAAGAACTATTAGAAGTATACAAATCCTCAATTATATCTGGAAATATACATATCCCAGTGGAGTCTCCATTATATTCAAAGCATTACTCAGCATTGAGAATGAGACAGTAAATATATATATTATATATTATATATTGCAATTCTATATATACTCAGAATATCTGGTGCATGATTGTGTCTTTGGTACATAAAGGGAAGCTCTACCCAACAATCTCCATAATATAGCTGCATAAGTAAAGCCTGCGCAATGGCAACACCAGTTGACATGCCAAGGTGGAATAGGGGAATTCTCATTAGATGAAGAGCTGCAAGAAATGAATGGCTTCTGAAAGAGAGAAGGGGATGGAGAGAGGAGAGAGGAGGAAGAGAGAGAGAGAGAGAGAGAGAGAGAGAGAGAGTCTTCTTCAGGGACAAGCCCTCTGACAGGTTTTTCCACTTCAAGCAGTCAGCCCAAAAATGATATGTATATGAGCACCAATAAATGGATCTTTTAGGTTGTTTGTGTGTGTGTGTGAGTGAGAGAGAGAGAGAGTGTGTGTGTTTAATAACAACCAGAGAAAAAGAGGTCATAAATTTGAGATGTATGAGCAAATAGAGGGAGTAGGAGAAATTTAGGAATAATTTTAAAGACCCCTCCTAAAATAAATATTAATGAATTAGAGTAATTTAATCCACTATGATATTAAATGAAGACCAAGGAACTCCTAACATACTAACAGTGCAATATTATTTATAATACCCTGATTAATTTAACAAATCAGCAGACATACAATGGCCTAGCTACAGAATTAAACAGGCCCTGTACGTTCATTGGACATTTTAGAAATTTTTAAAGAAAATCCATAGTGGTCTGCATAGATTTCACATCTTCTCAACAGCCAAGAAAGCAGCATTCTCTGAATGCCAGCATGCAACTTTACCAATGAAATGATACGCAGTTCCAGTTCTCCTTTCTTAATTGGCTGATTTTCACTATACAGTTAGCTAGTAGGACAATTAGAATAGGTTTACTTTATTTTTAATTTTTGAAGCAGGGAACTATGTAGCAAAGGCTGGCCTTAGCTTTGCCCTGGAAAGGAGCATGACATTGATCTGCCTGCTTTCCCTTCCCACGTGTTAGGAGGATTACAGGTGTCCAGCACCATGACAGCTGTGGTTCGAGTTTGAAATAGCCTCCATAGTCTCACATGTTTGAACACTTAGTATCCAGGAGGTACTCGTGTTTAGGAAGGCGGTGGAACCTAAAAGAGGTGAGCCTGAGGCTTTTATAGCCAAGCCACAAGTCCTGTTCTCTCTGCCACTTAAAAGCTTATTGGATGTCACCAGCTGGCCTCCTATATCTACTGCCATGTCGTCACTACCATAGTGATATATATTCATTCATGCTATGAGCCACAATAAAGCCTTCTTACTTTAAATTGCTTCTTATCAGACCAGTTAGGAAATTAACTAAAACACCTGTTTTTGTATTGTGGTGGGAATGGAACCCAGGGTTTCGTGCATGCCAGGCAAGCACCTGCCAACTGAACTACATACCGAGTCTTGGCTTATGAACATTCTAAATGAATAAAATAAACACAGTGTGAAGGGGTACAAGGGTAGAATAGCAAATGCAAGACTTACCCAATGTCCACAAACCATCAGGTAACAGCGATAGTGGACTTACCACAGAGTAGATCTGATGCTTTCGTCTTTTAGCCAAGTCAATTATGTTCACTCCATTGTAGTAAAGGTTTTCAATACAGCCATGGAAGTTTTTCTTTAAAAAGGTCCCAGGTTTGCTTGGTACTGGAATTCCTCCAAAACTGAGCTTTACAGTAGAAATAAGAATCCACTCTTAGTTACAAGGTCTGAAGAAGTAGGAATATAAGAGAACTTAGTACATTCTCTGTGTTTAGTTGTATGTGTGATCCAAGTGGCTTTAGTAATTGCAGATGCCACTTGATTACTAAGTTAAAAGGTTACTGATTGTCTTATGTAACAATATCAGTAATTGCTTTCCCCTAAGGATTTACTTTACAAAACCACTTTCATTTCTTAAAACTTTTTAATACTAAAAATATGATAATTTACAGAGAAAATATGAGAAAAGAAAAAATTCTTTATGTGTAGCACAACAGTAGAGAGGACACAGCCATAAAAAAAGCTAAGAAATGAAGCAAATCCTTACTCACCCATAATAAAACCCAGCTTGAAAACCCACATTACCCAAAGAGGTTATATGAACTGGATTGTTCCCCAACTGTTATCTATAAAGCTTAAACAGTGAAGTCATACAAAAGGGTCTATAGATTTGAGAAGCAAGCAAAAATCAAAAAAATCAAACAATTAAAATTATCAGTAATTATTAATATTATTAATTATATAATAAATTAATATTTTTACAATAATATATTTTATATAATTAATAACATTATAACGATTATTAATGGATAATTAATTGATCACTAATAATTATTAAAATTGTTAATGATTTGTTGTAAAACAGAAAATAAATGGAATTTTGATTGTGAAGTACAAGATTTATAGTTGGTTGTGAAGTTTGATTTCAGCAATGAGAAAATTATTCACATAAGGGCCAGGAGATGCTCAAAAGCACTAGCCATACAGGATCAATTGACTCAAGTTACTCAAGTTAGATTTCTAGAACTTTTGCTAAAAACAATCAAAGAAACAAATAGCAACAGCAAAGAAAAAAATTAGCTAGATGAGGAAACCTCCTAACCTACATCTGTGATTCAAGCATGACGATGAATAGATGGTCAGAAAGGACAGGGGATTCATCCAGAACCTCATGAACCAGCTAGTCTGGAGTACACTCTGAAGCCGCTAGAATGAGACAGACAGGTGAAAACTAAACAAGTACTCAAAATTGGCCTCTCCGCTCCATAGGCACAACATGGGATGTTCATACATATGTGTGAGTGTACACACACACACACACACACACACACACACACACACACACACACACATACACACACACACACCTACAAAGTTTAGTTAGAGAATTGCGTTTTAATGGTAGATGCCTGGGATGATTACAGGATGTTAGTTTCCTTTACTATGTGTACTTTCAGGAAATTAATGCAATGATTGATGATGGGTATAGTAAAGAACAAAATCTCTGTTGGGGACACTGCTCTTGCTGTGCAAGCTGAGATGATAGTAAGTATCTTCACATTTGCCTCACTCTCATTGCCACACCAGTTAGGGACACTGCTCTTGCTGTGCAAGCTGAGATGATAGTAAGTATCTTCACATTTGCCTCATCCTCATTGCCATACCAGTTAGGGACACTGCTCTTGCTGTGCAAGCTGAGATGATAGTAAGTATCTTCACATTTGCCTCACCCTCATTGCCACACCAGTTACCAGGTTATCAACATCGCTTTGAAATGCCACATTACCTAGGAGTCTGCCCTCTGTATCTCTTTCCTCTTGCTTTTCCCTCTCTCTCCTTGTGGGGCTCTGCTGGAGAGTTTGAAATCTGGCACTACCAGATAGCGTCTGAGCTCACTATAGAGTGAACGCACTCCATTTCTCAGTGGAGTGGACTCTTCGAACACTAGAAACTCTTTTGTATGTACAATGGTAGAGGAGCACATGTTTTTCCAACCATAGCATCATCGTTAGTCAGTCATGAACAACTCAGCCTAAACTGTTTAAAAAATAAATCACCAAGAAGAAATCTACAAGTAGAACAATATGATAGGCAGATTTGGGCCCAGGGGTCCCGCTCAAACTAAGGCACCAGCCAAGGAGGTAAACTTTAAACCCCTTCCCAGATCTAGCCAATGGTCAGAATATTCTCCACAGTTGAGTGGAGAGTGTGATACGACTTTCTCACGTACTCTGGTGCCTCACATTTGACCATGTCCCCTGGAGGGGGAGACCTGGTGGAACTCAGAGGAAGGACAGCAAGTAGCCAAGAAGAGACTTGATACCCTATGAGAATATATAGGGGGATGTAATCCCCCTCAGTAACAGTCATAGGGGAGGGGAATAATGGGAAAATGGGGGGGGGAGGAATGGGAGGATACAAGGGATGGGATAAACATTGAGATGTAACAAGAATAAATTAATAAAAAAAAAAAAGAAATGTAAATTTTTTTGTTAGTATAATGGGACTGTATCCTGTCTATAACTTTTTTTCTGGTTTACTTTCTAAACATAATTATGATGCTTTCATGTATCTCAAAATGTGAAGCTGTTATTTTTCTTTAAATATATATTTCTCTGCTTTTTAAGAAAATTTATTTCTATCCTGTACCCTCAGAGGACATCTATGTTGGGCTATTATCCCCTTTAAGTGAGCATATACCACACAGATTTCACTGTGTCTGGATTACCTCACACAGGATGATTGTTTCTAGTTCCATTGTCATGAGCTCCATAAAGAGACTTTTAAGGCTGGCAGATCTGGACCCAGATGTACCAAGAAAGGATATTGCAAGCAGCGCACTTAGACCACCTGTTCAGATGTAGCCAATGGACAGCTCATCTCACATGTTGTGGTGGGGAGTTGGGAACTACCACTAACAAGAACTCTGGTACCTCGAATTCAGTCTCTGCTCCTTAGGGGAGAGGCCCTGTGGGAACACAGAGGAAAAGGATGCTGGCTAACAGATGGGACCTGATAGGCTGTAGCCAGATGGTGAGGGAAGAATATAGCAGGAATGGTAGGGAGACTGGGAATGGGAAGACTGGGAGGAGAAGGGGATGCAAATGGGATGTAATGTGAATAAGCTATACGAATAAAAAGAAGAAGATAATTTCCTTGAATTTGAGGTGTGCCATCACAGGATTTGCACAGATCACTTTATTCTTCAATTTTATCTTCTGTACTTTTTATTTTATTTTTCTTGTCTACAGTTTCTAACACCTGGCCAAAATATTTTAAAGATTTTTACACAATAATAATGTAGATCTTTCTAGAAATAAAGCATGTAGTCAATGAGAACAACAGTACAAACCTTCTATTTTCAAATTACACAAAGCAGTGATTCTGACTTCCTCATTGAAAAAATATTTCCCACTCATTTTTTATATGGGTTATTTGCTTTCTTCATTATTAATATATTTTAAATAAGAATGAATTTAATTTTATTCTTTGTTTTTTCAAAAATGCATATTTTAGCTTGTAAAAAATGATTACATTTACTCTCTCAGGAAGAGAGTAGCATAGTCTTAAGGTCACAGACTCACTGTAGACTCATTGTACATAACTTCCCTAAAAATGGACATAAAAACATTTAAAGAAGAAAATCCATTTAAGTTTTAATTTCTCTGTTCAAGTCTATATTCATCTGGTATGAAATAAAGAATTTCTGTTTGTAAATCTTGTAAAAGTTTTAAAAAGTACAGATGAAAAATGTTGCTAACTTATTTACAATGTGATTTTTAACTCACTGTATTGTTCAAGTACTCCTAATGAAAGAATTTTGAATTTTTAGGAGGTCTGGTTTTTGTTTGTGATTTTTACAAGAATTAAATTGGCAACATAGATACATAAATATTTATAATTTTGAACAACTAATGGTAAAACAATTCTCTTCAATTTTGTTAGCTACCTTTAATTTTTATGAGAAACAACTTAATCCTCTGCTTCACATATATAAAATATTGTCTATAGAATAGCTCTTGAAAGTTTGTAGGAGAATAAAAGAACATTCTCTTTCCTATAACAATATTTTTACCATAATATTCAGATTGGAATAGTGTAGAGGAAAATGTCCAGAACACCGAATATAACAAACTTTAATCTCATGTTGCATAGAGGGGAAATAATCTGTAATGTGTGAAAGATTTGGAGAGAGATTTGGTAGGGATGGGATAATGATGAGTATGGGCCTCATCTCTGACCCTCTCTGAGGAACCTAAGGAGGAAGAAAGTGCTTGTGATAGTTAATATTTTTGTTCCACGGAAGAGAATGCCAAGTCGCTAAAGAGTAAATATCTGGGCATTTCTGTGAGGTGGTTCGTAGACTGATTTAACTATGGTAGTACCATTCAATGGGTGGGATCAAGAACTGAATAAAAATGAAGAAATCGAGTCATACTTAATTTTTTCTACTTCTCAACTGTGGATGCTACATGACTGACTGCTTATCAATGCAATTCTTAGCCAACTCCTATGTCTAATGGGAAACAGAGTGAATCCAACAGGAAAAGAAAATTAAAATTCTACTAAGGTACATGAATATCTATGTCACAATTGACTTATACTTTTAGTGTTTTTTAATTATCAGAGAAAATTTTAATTTATTTAGAAAAGATATGAGATTAAGCCTCCTGAGAGTGGATGGGGTCCCAGTGCAAGACTGCTCTCCACTTTTATATTTTCAAGAAGTGAATTTGACATTATAATTGTACTATGAATTGGAGACTTATTTTATTATTAGGTAGTGAGGCTGGAAAGCTCTACTTCATGTATTGACAACTTTTCTTCATATACATTAATTTCTCTAAATATTTTCCAGGACCATATATGGTATCTTACAGAAAACAATAAATTCACAATATTAGGAGAGATCCAAGATGTTGGTGCCAAACACACTGCTTCTGATCAACAGGACAACCAGGACTGCACAGCGACCTAGAGACCAAACTGAGATCTACAAAACATCAGTGCTGCTGATGCCCAGGTGAAAGGGATCCAAATTGTGTGGAACACAGGTGGGTCTGACCCCTGGCCACCCAGCTAATTCAAAGAAAAGTCCCCTGAGAACATTAGCCAATGTCTTGAAAAAGATTGTGAGACATCCATGCAGCTTTGGACTCTCACTGCCCGTCTGCTACTTGCCGGATCTGAGACAAAGAGCAGGCAGGCAGAGCTGAGTCCTGGCACCAGACCCAACTCACACATTAGCTACCACTAAGAGTGCAAGGCACCCAAGCATCTTTGGGCTCTGGTCTCCCTCAGCTCTCCCCCCCCGCCCCCCACTAGCTGCTTACCGGCCTGACGCAATAGCATACAGGCAGAGCTGAATCCAGGCAGTGGCCGCAATCTGCATTAGTTGCCATCCTGTGAGCAGCTTAGAGCCTGGGTCTATCTTTATCCACCCACCTGAAGCATACTGCACTGACACAGCTAGGAAACAGACCTGAGAGGCTGAGCAGAGACCTGCGAGGACCACAATCTCCATTAGCTACCATCCTGCTGTTAGCTTCTGGCTGTGATCTTTCTCCATCCACCTGCAGCTTATTTGCCTGACCCATCTAGGTCACAGAGCAGATAGACAAAACAGAGACCTGTGTGGGCCAGAATCCACATTAGCTGCCATTCCGTGAAAAGCTTTTGGCTTTCATTTCTCTCCACCAGCCAGTGGCTTACCATCCTAACCTAACTGGGGCACAGAGCCAATAAGAAGAGCCCTTTCATATCAAGAAAACCTGTGGAACACCCCAGCATCTTTGGGCTCTGGTCCTCCTCACCCCGCCCCTAGCTGCTTACCAGGCTGACCCATCAGAGATACGGAGCAGATAGGCAGAGCTGAATCTGGCATGGTCCATAACTTACAGTTGCTGCCATCTCAAGAAGGTCTGTGAGGCATCCAAGAAGCTTCAAGCTTGAATCTCTCACAGGTCCCCAGCTGCCTACTGGCCTAGCCCAGCAGGAACACAGAGCAGAAAGGCAGAGCTCTGCCATCTCGAAAAGGACTGTAGGGCACTTGAGAAGCTTTGGGCTTGGAAATCTATCAGCCCACTCCTCTCCTGTCTGACCAAACTGGCGTAAAGACAGGGAACCAAGCTGATCAGAGCTGGTACAGGCTCTAACACCCACTGCCCACCATCCTGAGGAGGCCTCTGAGGAGTCCTAGCAAATGACCTTCAGCTTGGATCTCCCTTTACTTGCTCGTAACCTGCCTGGACCATGTGGGACACAGACAGTGAACTCATTGGAGGAATTTCTAGACCTGCTAATACAACAGACAACCAGATACCTAGAGAACAGCACAAGAAGACCAGGAGCAAAACTCAGAGCCATGTAACACAAGTGGTCACACCACACCAAGCCCTGGAGATATGAATACCCATGAAGCACAAGGAGAAGAGTTTAAAACCGAGGTGGTAAAAATTCTAGAAAACAATAAATTATACTCTTAGGGTCATTTGTATTTGCTCTTTATCTGATTTATGAAAGTTTTGATAGATAAATTTTTGCTTGGAATTACATCTCTTATGAAGTCACACTTGTGTATGTTCCATAATGGATACATTACAAAAACTATTATTTCCAAAGATTGAAATTGATTGTTCGCAAACTGTTCTCCTGACTCATTCATGTGACATATGCTCAAGTTTCGGGTTTGGGTTAACTTCCTTGACTCTGTGAACTGAAGTTCTCAAGAAAGTATCATAGCTGGGATAAACATTCTAAAAGACTGAATTTTAACTTCTACCATCATACTGAGTGGAAATCTTTCTATCCTGAGCTCCCTATTTAGTATCCTTCATAGCTGTGCATTGTCCACTTCTGTGTCTGACCTAATATCCTTATGAACAAGCAAAATCCTTATTGGGATATACAAATAGAATTCTAACTCTCACCAAACAAAACTTTAGGAGTGTCATCAGAAAAGATTCAAGATCTATAGTAGGGATATCTCAATTTCCTGTACCTGATTGTGTTTTAAAATTACTTTTGACTTCAAAACATCTTAACCCCTAAAAAACTTATCTTCATTGTAAAACTAAGCTCCCTGGTCTTCAAATAAAGCAGAAACTTGAGAAGGAATAAACTTTAACTGGATAATGACAAGATATGATAGATATTGATTAACATTCAGAATTTTAGGCGCACCAAGATAGGAAAGATGTTTTCTTCTAGACTCAGTACAAATAGTAAAAACACTAAGAATGTAACATTTATATGATTCCTGAATATGTCATGGTTGTTCTTGCAATAAGTAATTTATTGTATATATGTGTAATAATATAAATGTGTATATAGAAAATTTAAAAACTAATTAATAAAAAAGAAAAAAGAAAAAAGAAAAAAAAGAAAAAGAAAACAAATAATAAAATAAGAACTTTGGAAAAAGTAAAAAAAATTACTTTGATATATGACTATCTTTGGTCTGTATTACCTAGGTGACATATACTATTAGAAGCAGTGTGAATCTATGTCCTTTGGTCAAGGTCACTTATATTTGGCACTATAATAAACTACCTGTAGGTCCCTTGAGGGTACTCTGTGCCTTGTGTTATTTACCTAGCTGCACAAATGCATTTCTTAGACAAATTCTCTTAACCTTCTTCCAATGCCTCCTACCAGAAAGCTGTTAAGGGGCAGATTTCAGTTAGGAAGAGTAAGACAGTGGTTTTAAAGTGCCAGTGGATAGCCTATCTCCTAAGAGTTGTATTTAATTATATTTTATATGATACATTCATATAATAAATAAAGTATAAATTAGCATAATGACAGACTTACAATGACCTCTACATTTTTCTTTTATTTTTTTTCCTTTTTTTCTTTTTTTTTTATTAATTTATTCTTGATACATCTCAATGTTTATCCCATCCCTTGTATCCTCCCATTCCCCCCACCCCATTTTCCCATTATTCCCCTCCCCTATGACTGTTCCTGAGGGGGATTACATCCCCCTATATATTCTCATAGGGTATCAAGTCTCTTCTTGGCTACTTGCTGTCCTTCCTCTGAGTGCCACCAGGTCTCCCCCTCCAGGGGACATGGTCAAATGTGAGGCACCAGAGTACATTTTTCTTTTAATTTTTGCTTTCAGAGTTACTGAATATCCTGTGCTGTGTTCTATGTCAATTTAATGATTTTTATCTTTTAACTATTCTAAATTATATTTGTTTCAAATGTTTATCTTGTCTTATTAATTATTGTATGTTCATGTGTTAATGTGTATACACAAGTTCTGTACAGATGGGCATGTGCATCTTTGTGCATGCATGTAGAGTCCAACATTCAACAATGGTTATCTTCCCCAGTCAAGTTACATCTTCCTTTTTTGAGATGTGGTCACTCACTGTACCCAGTGCTTACTAACTTGGAGAGCCTGAGTAGCTGAAGAGCCCCCAAAATCTTTACATTTCTGTCTCCCCAGTGTTGGAAAACGTGTCCATGCCACTGAGCCAAGCAGATGTTTTCCATGGCTTTGAGAGATGAAATTGAAGTCTTTATGTTTGTGTAGCATGCATTTTATCAACTGAGGTATATCACTAGCCCCCTCAATCCTGAGTATGTGAGCCAATCATAGATCAAAAAAATACTTGTTGACTTTGATCAAGAAAAGATATGATAAGCAATTCCCTCCTCCCTCTGCTTTGACCTTGTGTTTTTCGACAATTGTGTCCACTTTTTACTTGCTTGTACTGACAAATTACACAGTGTGCCTTTCTTTGATCATAGAGTCAGATGAAACTCAGGAGAGTATACATTCTACCCACAGGTTGCCTCAACCAATAACCTCTCTCCAGGAATCTGATGGGCTTTCTAGTATCAGAGACAAGCTGATATTGAAAGAATAGCAGGAAAAAACCCTCTTTGATGTTAAATGCAAGAGGCTCCAAAATCTGTCTCTCTTTTCCTTTTATTTTATTACCTTTCTTTTTCTCTCATACACACCCTCTTTTTAAAATTTTGATGCTATTTCCATGACAATGAATTCCTCTACTAAATTTTTCTCTAATTCAGTTTAAATACGGATTCTGAAGTTTCCATTTCTAATGGTTCAAAAGTATATGACCCTTTTGTCTTGCTTTGATCTGGTAGTAGATTTGGTGATAGAAAGTCTCCAAAAATGATTGTGAGCTATTGTCTTCTTTTCCAGTCTCCTCTGAAGTATAACTAAGCTGTGTATTACTGAGCCATGTGGAAATGCCATAGCTATCAGAAGAGGCAGCCCTTTTTCAAAATGCAATCAAAGTTGAAGAATATGTGGCAGTGTTAAACAATGCCAGACTTTTAATTTTCTGGTAAAAATCTCTTCATTGTTAAGTATTGATTTGAGGGCTGGTGAAAGAAACAGCTATGTAGAAAAAAACACTTGCCAACAAGTCTGCTAGTCTAATTTGATCACTAGAATCCAAATGGTGGAAGGAAACATGCGCTCTTGCAAGCTGTACTATGATCTCCCCAGGTAAGTGATAACAAGCCCATACACATAAGCATACACAAAATTAAAAAATAACAATGTAATAAAATATTTTAAACAATGATTTTCATTGAAATTAGTGTGTACGCACGTGCATGCACACACATGCATATATGTAAGTCAAAGAGCAACCGGGAGTATTTTGTTCTTAAGACTCTGACCACTCACTATATTTTTTGAGACAATGTCTCTCCTCAGGACTTGATGTTTACTAGTTTGGCTCATCTGGCTGGCAAGTGAGCATCAGAAATTCATCTATATTTGTCTTCCCATCATGAAGTTTATAAACCCTTGCCAGCCCAACAGGCTTTCTCTGAATATCAGTGTGTTGGTTAATTTATTTACTTTTATCCACTTCACACAAACTGAGTCATGTGGAAGGATGAAATCTCAATCGGGAAAATACCTTCATCAGACTGGCTTATATGAAGTACTTGGAGGAATTCTTCTGATTAAAAATTGTTTTGGAAGAGCTCAGAACATTGAGGCTAATGCCACCTGTGGTTAAGTGGCACTGGGCTAGAGAAGAAGGCCAGCTAATCAAGCCATGGAAAAGAAGCCAGTAACCAGTACTCTTCTATACTTTCTGCTTGAGTTCCTCAGTTTATTTCTTTGGTGATGGATAGTTACCTGGAAGAATGAACAAGGTGAAGTAAACCCTTGCCTCCTCAATGGGCTTTGGGCATGTTATTTCTTATAGCAATAGAACGTAATGAGTGAGTTAACCCAGAAGCAGAAAGACTCAAATGGTATATACTCACTTATATCTGCATACTAGCCCAAGGGGCATGTCCCATGACAGCCTTCACTTACCAGGAAACTGGGACAGACGGGAGGACATCCTATTGGGACTCTAAATGAGAGAAGCATGGGAGAATAGCAAAGTAGAAAGATCCAGAGGGTCCTAGAAACCTACAAGTAGAAGATTATGATAGACAGATTTGGGCCAAGGGGTCCCACTCAAACTAAGGCACCAGCCAAGGACAATACAGGCAGTAAACTTTAAGCCCCTACCCAGATATAGTCAATGGTCAGAACATTCTCCACAGTTGAGTGGAGAGTGGGATAGAACTTTCTCACGTACTCTGGTGCCTCACATTTGGCCATGTCCCTTGGAGGGGGAGACCTGGTGGCACTCAAAGGAAGGACAGCAGGTTGCCAAGAAGAGACTTGATACCCTATGAGCATATACAGGGGAAGGTAATCCCCCTCAGGAACAGTCATAAGAGAGGGGAATAAGGGGGAAAAGGGAGGGAGGGAAGAATGGGAGGACACAAGGGATGGGAAAAACATTGAGATGTAACAAGAATAAATTAATAAAAAAATTAAAAATAAAAAAAAAATAGAACGTGAACTAGAATAGTGATCTGAGGATGGGACTCAGATCCTCATTCTTACAACACAAATGCTTTTTCATCTGAGCCATCTCTCCTCTGGGCCACTTGAAACTTCTGAAGGGAAAACCCAACCTAGACATCTGTGATTCAATTCATGAGTTTATATCATTAGAAATGAAGCCAGATGCTTTCTCAGAAAATTGGGTATAGCTCTACCTCAAGACCCAGCTGTACCACCACTAGGCCTATATCCAAGTGATTATCTACCATACAACAAGGATAGTTGCTTAACTGTGTTCATATCAATTTTATTTATAATAGCCTAAGTCAGGAAACAACCTAGATGTCCCTCAACAAAAGAATGGATAATAAAACTTGTACAGTTACACAATGGGATACTACTCAGCTATGAAAAGGAAGGAAATCATGAAATTTGCATGCAAATGGATAGAACTGGAAAAGGTCATCTTGAGTGAGGTAATCCTGACCTAGAAAGACACACATGGTATGTACACATTTATAATCTAGTTATAGCCATACAGTAAAGGATAAACATACTGTAATTCACAGACCAAAGAAGAAATAAATGATAAGGAGGACCCAAGGGAGGATGCTTACATTTCACTTAGAACAGGAAGTAGAATACACAGTGGGAAGTGCTTGAAGAGATAGAAGAAAGTAGGAAAGGGAGCACAGAAAGAAAGAGGGTAGATACCATGTAGGGGAGAGCAGGGACGGGAGGACAATGGGCATACAGAGAGAAATGAAACTATGGGTGAATGCATGTCTGAGACAAGCTTGAAATCTAAGACAGGGCTATATTATGGGAGGAATGGAGTTGACTCTAGCTGAGTCAGTAGCAGGGGTTATGGAGACTGTGAAGGACACCCTCTAGCTAGACAGGAGTGCTAATGGATGTAGGGGACCACATATGCACCCCCCCAAAAAAAAACGTTGATTCTAAGTTTTCTCTGCCTATAATATGTGCAGGGATAATAGAGAAAGATTGAGGGAATGTCCAACCAATGCCTGGCTCAAACTGAGACCTACCCCATGGTTAATGACACTTTGCTATGTTTTCAGTCTAGAGCTAGCATAGTTGTGTTGTTCTCTGAGAGGCTCAACCCAGCAGTGGATCAAAATAGATGCTGAGACTTGCAGTCAAACATTAAGTAGAGCAGGAGTCTTGTAGAAAAGTGAAAAGAAAGCTAGATGGACCTGGAGGGGACAGGAAATCTACACGAAGACCAACAGAATCAATTAAGTAGGCCCCAGAGAGATTTGTGGAGACTGAAGCACCAACTAAGGACTATGCATAAACTGCACCTAGTACCCCTAGAAAGGTATAGTCAACAGGCAGCTCAGGAATCATGTGGAATCCCTAGTAAGGGTAGTTGGGGCTGTCTCTGATATGAACTTTGTATCCAGTTTTTTGATCACTCTCTCTTGTTGGGGATGCCTCATCAAGCCATAGAGGAAGAGGGTTTACTCAGTCTTGATGTGACTTTTCTGACCAATAGGGGAAGGGGGAAGAGTGACGGACAATGAGATATAGAGGAGAAAGAGGAGGCTAAGATAAGGATGTAAAGTGAATAAATAAAATAATTTTTCAAAAGAAAAAATAAAAGAAGCCAGAAATTTCAATTTTCTGATGAAATCTCTATTTTAAAGCATTGATTTGAATTAAGATGCCTGTAACTTTCACCCTGTATTCTTGGACACTAACATTGAAACTGTAAGCACCTAATAAACTCTTTCTTCTGTACATTGCCTTGGTCATGGTATCTCTCCTTTTACCTGGAGCTGGCCAACTCAGCAACCAGCAACACTGGTAGACAAGTGAGACCAGGGAACCACCTATCACTGCAGCCACAGCACTGAGATTATTAATATGTACCATAGCATCCAATATTTTTAAAGTCAAATCCTCATAGTTGAATGACAAAAACCTTCCTGACTGAGCCAACTCCTCAGCTGAATCCTGTCTTTAAGAAGACTCAATGTTCCATAGTCCCAGTATGCTAATCTGGTGTAGCCTAACCTGCCAGTCAGCCACATTGGCCAAGGAACATATCCATGCTCTTTGAAAGCCTGCTATAGTTCCTGAGGAGGAAAAATGGAAGGATATGCAAACCACAGATACTGCCAGTGAGGGTTTACTGGTACATGTTGACCGTTCCAGCTTCCCCATAAGCCTTTGCACTGTTGGCCATGTGTGATTGGATCTTGTACTTAGGATGGATCCAGACCATAGCATGAGTAATACTTGTGGCTCCTCCTGACAAATGAGTAAATGAGTATCTTTCACAGACTCACAGACCCCAGGAGATGAATTAGTCAAATTGGCAACATAAACTTTATGGGTGTTATCTCTGTATATCAGTCACTAGGTTCTTTGGCCATATCGTCAAATGTACATCTTTTATGCCTCTATAAAATATCTGCATGAAAATATTTGCTTCAGTGTTTTTCATATTCTGAGTGGAAAGGGCCTCCCACTGGGGACACAACCTTTATCTATGACCCACAGACCACATTTTGCTTGTTAGGAACAGTGCTCACAGAGTAGGTGAGAAGATCACAAATGTGCCACTACTACTTTCCACCATGACCTTCCCAACAAAGGCAAATCTCTTCACTTAAAAGTGTGATGCCACCATCAATATCCACAGTATTCTCTCTTCCCATCTCTTATTCATATGATAAGAGTGAATTGTTCTTAGAATGGGCAGAGCTGGGAATGGTGCAGTGTGAGTTTGAAAGCAGTTTGATCATGTTAGGAGATTTGAATACAGTTTATTGAATAAATCCTTTACTTAGTTACCCTTTAAATATTTAGACTACAGCATGTGGCTCTTCATTTGTATTCTTGCCCCAGGCTCTGTGTCTGTTTGTGAGAGCTTGGTTAATTTTCTATTATTTTATTGATAACTATAGTATTCAGTCAGTCTCCAAATGTCTGTCTGATTTGCCATCTCCACAAGAAGTAGAAGGCTAATTAAGCCATGCAGTCAACATTCTAGCAGAAACTTGGATAAAACAAGAAAATACAGTATCAGTTGCTTCTGGAAAGTTGATAAAAAACAAGGAATCCACGTTTGGTTGCTCAGTGCTGTGACTTCCGCTGCTTTTTAGGAGAGCAGGAAGATTATAAGCAGCCCTCCCACAAAGAGCCTGCCAAGCAAGCCTGAGTAGGTTAGATAATAAAAATAAAATTAAGAGATATAAATGAAACATTTGTGGCAGAGGCTTAGTGGTTGAGCAATCACCTAACAAGCATGAGACCTTCAGTTTAAACTGTCACATTGAAAGAACAATTGAGGAAGGATGGGCTTTCATGGTATAATATCCAAACTAAAAGAATTTGTTTTTTAAATGTCATTTGCTTATTTTAATACATATAAGATGTGTTTTTTGTATTGCTATTCCTGTGTGCATATGAAGCCGTATGAATATATGTGCACATTTGTATGGCAGCCAGAGCTCCACACTGGTTGTTTTTCTCTTACGCTCCTACAGGGTTATTTATTGATTTTAGCACCTTTATTTATTATTTAGATAGTTAGTGTGAGGGAGATATACCTCTACCAAGAAGCACATGATAAAATTATTTTTAAAAACTGAGTTGATTCTTGCATTAACCCATGTAGGATTCATGTACTAACGGCAGGTCATCTGCTAATTTTTAGTGATAGAGTCACTGAACTACTAGTTTATCTATTAAGCTGGAATGGCTTCCAGCAAACCCCAGGATCCTCTTGGTTCTGCCTTTCTAGTCCTGAGGTTATATGCATCTATATAAGTCCTGTCAGGTAACATTTTATTACATTTCACAGTTATAAAATTTAAGAAGTTCTCTTATTCTCTTACCTACCTCCTTTCTCTCTTCCTCTGTCTCTCCGTCTCTCTCTGACTCTCTGTATCTCTGTCTTTCTGTCTCTCTCGGTCTCTCTCTGTCTCTCTGTCTCTGTCTGTCTCTGTCTCTCTCTGTTTCTCTCTGTCTCTGTCTCTGTCTCTCTGTCTCTCTCTCTCTCTCTCTCTCTCTCTCTCTCTCTCTCTCTCTCTCTCTCTCTCTCTCTCTCACACACACACACACACACACACACACATACTCCTCCCCCTTTCCCAATCTCCCCATGGTCACTTAAAAACTTCATATAATCAAAAAATTTGAGGAAATAAAAAATCAGCAGGACCAAAAATCACAATGTTAAATTGGAAATTAAAGGAAGAGTGAATGACTTAAGAGAATCTAAAATCTTTCCCAGAAAGTTTTCAGATTCAGCTTTACCATCTACACTCCTATCTCCAAGACTACTTCTCTGTACCCAGGAGAGTAGCCTGCTTCCCTGGACATCATGTCTCTGTGACTCTGTGGCTACTAGGGAAGAAGGATTGATGATGCCTCACTGTCCCTTTGTCTTGGAGCTTCCTATATGATACATCATGGATTATATCCCTTGCAGAGCTCATATAAAGGTTAAACAACTGTGATTTGAATGTCAAACATTCTCAGAGGCACACAGGTTTCTAGGTGGTTTTCTCTTGTTTGGGAAAGCTTTCGAGTCCTTATGAAATGGAGCCTTTCTTATTTTTTCAAATCTTAGCATATACCAAATTAAATATATTTATAACTATGAATAAATTTTAAGAAACTCAATTTGAGTGTTCAAAACCATGTCTCATTTTGAATGATATTGTCATTACTTAAATATTGTATAATATCTACAATGAAGTATGAAATAGCTGTGGCTTCTTTATGTACTTGCCAATATGGCATGCTACAAAGATGGTGATCTTGAAAGTCAGAGTCAAGTCACACTGGAACATGGTTTAGATTTTCATATTTTCATAAGCACAAGGATCATATTTTAACATATGTGAAAATAATTTATATTTTAAATATGTCTGTGTTCTCTTGTTATTTTTCGATGCTTAGGGTAGTTGATTTGTCAAAATTATTTATATTTCTTAATTTCCTGAAATATACTTCAAAACACTGTTTCAATATATTTGGTGGAGTATGCTGCCATTAAACATGCCTTTCTAATGGAAGGACTTTTAAACTAAGGACATTGAACATTTCTTTAAGTGATCACTGGCCTTAATTAAGAATTTTCTGTTTAGCACTATATCCCATATTTTAATTTGATCATCTTGTTTTTTGGTGTTTAATTTCTTGAGTTCTTTATATATTTTGGATATGAGCCATTTGTCAAATATAGGGTTGATAAAAATATTTTCCCATTATGTAGACTACTGTTTTGTTCTATTGAAGGTTCCTTTTGCCTGCCTGAAGCTTTTTAGTTAAATGAGATCCCATTTATTAATTCTTCATCTTAGTGCCTGAACTGTTGGTTTTCTGTTCAGGAAGTTGTCGGCTGTACCAATGAATTCAAGACTATTCTCAAACTTTTTCCATTAAGTTAAGTGTGTCATAGGGGAGAGGAATAATGGGAAAATGGGTGGGGGGAGGAATGGGAGGATACAAGGGATTGGATAAACATTGAGATGTAACAAGAATAAATTAATAAAAAAAATGTATATGTAAAAAAAAAAGTTAAGTGTTTCCAGTTTCATTTTGAGTCTTTTTTTTTTTATTAACTATTCTTGTTAAATCTCAATGGTTATCCCATCCCTTGTGTCCTCCCATTCTTCCCTCCCTCCCTTTTTCCCCTTATTCCCCTCCCCTATGACTGTTCCTGAGGGGAACTACCTCCCCCTGTATACGCTCATAGGGTATCAAGTCTCTTCTCAGTAACCTGCTGTCCTTCCTCTGAGTGCTACCAGGTCTCCCCCTCCAGGGGACATGGTCAAATACGAGGCACCAGAGTTAGTGTGAAAGTCATACCCCACTCTCCACTCAACTGTGGAGAGTGTTCTGTCCATTGGCTAGATCTAGGTAGGGGTTCAAAATTTACCGCCTGTGTTGTCCTTGGCTGGTGCCTTCGTTTGAGCGGGATCCCCTAGGCCCAAATCTGCCTCTCATAATGTTTTACTTGTAGGTTTCTAGGACCCTCTGGATCCTTCTACTTTGCTATTCTCCCATGCTTCTCTCATCTAGAGTCTCAATAGGATGTCCTCCCCTCTGCCCCAGTTTCCTAGTAAGTAAAGGCTTTCATGGGACATGCCCCTTGGGCTAGTATGCAGATATAAGTGAGTATATACCATTTGAGTCTTTCTGCTTCTGGGTTAACTCACTCATTATGATCATTTCTAGCTCAATCCATTTATCCACAAATTTCAGGAATTCCTTGTTTTTAATAGCTGAATAGTATCCCATAGTGTATATGTACCACAGTTTCTTTATCCATTCTTCTACTGATGGGCACTTAGGCTGTTTCCATGTTCTAGCTATAATGAATAAGGCTGCTATGAACATGGTTGAGCAAATTTTCTTGTTGTGTGCTGGATCATCTTCTGGGTATATTCTAAGGAGTGGAAAAGCTGGGTCTTGAGGAAGCCCTATTCCCATTTTTCTGAAATAGCACCAGATAAATTTCCAAAGTGGCTGTACTAGTTTGCATTCCCACCAGCAATGAAGGAGTGTTCCTCTCTCCCCACATCATCACCTGCATGTGGTGTCACTTGAATTTTTGATCTTAGCCATTTTGATTGGTGTAAGATGGAATCTCAGAGTTATTTTGATTTGCATTTCCCTGATGACTAAGGAGGTTGAGCATTTCGTTAAGTGTTTCTCAGCATATTCTGAGGTCTTTAATCAACTTGAACTAGAGTTTTGTGCAGGGAAATAACTATATATGTATTTTCATTCTTCTACATGCCGACATCCAGTTAGACCAGCATCATTTTTGAACATGGTTTCTTTTTCCATTGTATGTGTTTTGGCTTCTCTGTCAAAAATCAAGTATTTGATTGATCAACCTGCCTGCTTTTATGCCAATGCAGTTTGGTTTTTATTACTATTGTTCTGTATTTCATCTTGAAATCAGGGATGATCATATGTAAAGAAGTTGTTTTATTATACACAGTTGTTTTAAAAATCCTGGGATTTTTTTTTTTGTGTTTGTGTTGTTTTGTTTTGTTTTGTTCTTTTTTTAACATATGAAGTTGAAAATTATCTTTTCCAAGTCCAAAAAGAACTTAATTGGAAATTTGATGGTAATTGTATTGAATTCGTAGATTGCTTTTGGTAAGATGGCCATTTTTACTTTGTTAATCTTACTGAATCATGATCATGGGAGATATTTCCATCTTCTGATATCTTCTTCAATTTCTTTCTTCAGAGATTTGAAGTTCTTGTCATACATGTCTTTCACTTCCTTTTTCAGAGTTTTTCTAAGACATTATTTTAATAATATAATATTTATATTTTGTACAGATATTGTGAAGCATGCTGTTTTTGTAATTTCTTTCTCAGCTCATTTATTGCTTATATAAAAGAACACTACTGATGTTTTCTTAGTTCATTTTGTATTCAGCCATTTTGCTGAAGATTTTTGTCACCTGTAAGATTTCTCTGGTAGTATATTGATAGTCACTTATGTATACTATCATATCATCTGTTAATAGTGGCACTGTGACTTCCTCTTTTCCAACTTGTATCCCCTTGATTTTCTTTAGCTATGTTATTGCTCTAGCTAGAACTTTAAGTACAATATTGTATAGCTTTGGAGAGAGCACAAAGTCATTTCTTTTCCCTGATTTTAGTGGAACTGCTTTTTAGTTTCTCTATATTTAACTTGATTTTGGTTGTTGACTTGCTGTATATTCCTTTTGTTGTGTTTAGGTATGCATCTTGTATCCCTGATCTCTAAAGACCTTTAACATGAAAGTGTGTTGGATTTTGTCAAAGGCTTTTCAGCATCTAAAGAGATGATCATGTGTTTTTTTTTTCCTTCAGTTTGTTTATATGGTGGATTACATTGATGGATTTTCATATGGTGAAACATCCCCACATCTGTAGGATGAAAGTGACATGATTATTGTGGATGTGTCTGATCTGTTCTTGTGTCAAGTTTGGGGATATTTTTTGAATATTTTAACATCAATATTCATTAGGGAGATTGTCTTAAATTTTTTTTCTTGATTATTTGTGTATTTAGGTATCAAGGTTACTGTGGCTTCACAGAATGAATTTGATAATGTTCCTTCTGTTTTTCTTTTGTGGAAAAGTCTGAGGAGTATTGATACTAGCTCTTCTTTGATAGTCTAGTAGAATTCTGTGCTAAAACAATCTGACCCATGGATTTTTTTTTTTTTTTTTTTTTTTTTTTTTTTTTTTTTTTTTTTTGGTTGGCAAACATTTAATGGCTGCTTTTTATTTCTTTAGGACTAATAGGTATATATAAATTGTTTACCTGATCCTGATTTAACATTGGTAGGTGGTATCTACCAAGAAAATTAGCCATTTTATTTAAATTTTCCAATTTTGTTGAATAAAGGCTTTTAAATTATGACTTAGTCATTCTTTGGATTTCCATGGTGTCTGTTGCTGTACCTCCTTTTCTTTTCTGATTTTGTTAACATGGATGGTGTCTCTCCACCTTTAAGTTAGTTTGGCTAAGTGTTTGTCTGTCTTGTTGATTTTCTCAATGAAACCGCTCTTGGGTTTTTTTTTTTTTTTTTTTTTTTTTTTTTTTTTTTTGATCCTTTGCAATGTTCTCTTTCATTCTAATTCATTGATTTCAGTCCTGTCTTTGATTACTTCCTGCCATCTACTTCTCTTGGGGCTGGTTGCTTCTTTTTGTTCAAGAGCTTTTAGGTGTGCTTTTAAATTGTTAGTATGACATCTCTCCAATTTCTTTATGAAGGTGCTTAGTGCTATGAATTTTCTTCTCAGCAATGCTTTCATTGTTTCCCATAATTGTGGAGATATTGTTGTTTTCATTAGATTTTAGGAAGTCTTTATTATTATTTTTTTTTTATTTCTTCCCTGACACCATGGTCATTGAATATAGAATTGTTCTGCTTCTTTTTATATACTTTTGGTTGTTTCTTTTGTTTTGGAAGTCTTGCTTTAATCCACTGGGTTTAATAAGGTACAAAGAGTGATACCATATCAATTTTGTTGTATCTGTTGAAGCTTGTTTGTGACTGATTATATGGTCAATTTTAGAGAAGGTTCCATGAAATGCTAAGAATGATGTGTATTGTTTGTGTTAAACTGAAGGCTTCTGTAGATATCTGTTAGGTCCATTTGATTCACAACGTCAGTTAGTTTCATTATTTCTCTGTTAAGTTTATGTCTAAATGACCTGTCCATTGGCGAGAGTGGGGTGTTGAAGCATCCCACTTTAATGTATGGGGTTTGATATGTGATTTAAGATTTAGCAGTTTTTCTTTTACAAATGTGGGTACTCAATGAAACTTAATTGTTTTGGGATTAAGATTTTTTAGGTCTAGTAGGTGTTCTAAGTTGATAACGTCAGTGTGTGATGAAGATTGATTTACTTTCAGAAATTTAGATGCACCAAGATAGGCAAGATGTCTTCTTCAGGGCTGCCAAATACAAATAGCAAAAACACTAAGAATGCAACATTTATATAATTCCCGATTGTGTGATGGGTCTTCTTGCCATAGGTAATCTATTGTATATATGTATAATAACATAAATGTATATGAACAGAAATAAAATAATTTAAAAAAAGAAAGAACAGAAAAAAATCAAATGTGGGTGCTCTTTCCTTTAGAACATAGAATGGTAAATATTGAAATGTCATCTTGCTGTATTTTTTGTTTAATGGGTATGAAGTATCCTTCCCAATCTCTTTTGACTAATTTTGGCTTAAAGTATATTTTATTAAATATTATGGTGGCTATTCTAGCTTGCTTCTTGTGTCCATTTGCTACAAAATTCTTTTCCAGTCCTTTACTATGAGGTATTGTCTATCTTTGTTGATGAGGTCTATTTCTTGTATGCAGCAGAATGGTGCATTTTCTTTTCATACTTACTCTGTTCATCTCTGTATTTGATGGGGGGAGGATTGAGTAAATTGATTTTGAGAAATATTAATGACCAGTTATTGTGAATTCCTATTATTTCGATATTGTTGGTTGTAGATTTGTGTGTGTGTGTGTGTGTGTGCGTGTGTGTGTGTGTGTGTGTGTGTGTGTGTGTGTGTGTGTCTAGTTTTGTTAGTGTAAGGTTATTTATTTACTTTTTTGGGGGAATAATTAGCCTACTTGATTTGCAGTTGTCCTTCTAGTATCTTCAGAAGGGCAGATTTATGTATACATTTTGTTTAAATTTTGTTTTATCTCAGAATATCTTGTTTTCTCCATCTATTATGATTTAAAGTTTTACTGGGCATAATAATGTGGGCTAACATCTGTGGTACCTTAGGGTCTTCAACATATCTACCCAGGACTTTTTGGCTTTTAGAATCTCTTTGAGAAGTACAGTGTAATTCTGTAGGTTTGCTTTTATATGTTACTTGGTCTCTTCCCCTTGCTGAATTTAATATTTTTTCTGTACATTTAGTGTTTGATTATTGTGTTGTGGGAGGATTTTCTTTTAAGGCTCAATTTATTTGGTGTTCTGTAAGTGTCTTGGATTTGTTTGTTTGTTTGTTTTGGGTTTTGCTTGTTTGTTTGTTTTTAGTTTTTTGAGACAGTGTTTCTCTGTGTAGCTTTGGCTGTCCTAGACTCACTTTGTATACCAGACTGGCCTCAAACTCATTGTGATCTGCCTGCCTCTGTCTCCTGAGTGCTAGGATTAGAGGACTGTTTCACCACACTTGTCCCATCTTCTTGTATTTTTTATATGCATCACTTTCTTTAGGTTAGGGATTTTTTTCTATGATTTTGTTGAATATAGTTTCTGGGCCTGGGAGCTAAGATTTTTCTCCGTCTTCTATTCCTATTATTCTTAGGTTTGGTCTTTCATGGTTTCCCATATTTCTTGGATATTTTAAGTTAGGAAATTTTTAGGTTTTATATTTTCTTACACTGACATATAGATTTCTTTAATTGTATCTTCTATGCCTGAGATTCTCTCTTCCATCTCTTGTATTCTGTTGGTGATGCTTGCATCTGTAGTTCCTGTTCTATTTCCTAGGTATTACATCTCCAGGATTCCCTCAGTGGTGTATTTTTTATTGCTTCTATTTCCATTATTAGGTCTTAAACAGTTTTTGTGGGAGAAATGAGACCCGCCTTGAGCAGAAACAAGGCCTTCCTGGCAACATGCATGTGCAGAAGGGAGGCTTCATGTAGACAGTCTGAGACCTGCTAGAATGTGCCTGGCATACTCTGAGACTGACTGCCTAGAGACTGGTGAAGTCACAATGGAAACCAAGGAGAAGAAGCCACAGCCTCAGGTTGCAGTTAGGAAGCCAATGGGATACTGGGAGGAGGGTACAAAGACATGCTCTATTTCCACAATAAAGGAGTATGCTTCCTCCACATGCCTGGCTCTCAGAGTATGTTTTATTGACTCTGCACTAGCTTACCCCTGCCCCCAAAGGTCATGTGCTTGGGTCCCAGAACATTTGGCACCCAACATGGCCTCCTTACCCATTCAGGCATGGGCATTGAGTATGTTAGGGTAAGACTTTATTTTTTCATCACAGCCACTATTTTTGGGGCCTTCATTTTTGTCTTCTACTGTCAACACTGTATTGAGTGTCAGTAACCCATCTTCTGTCCCCTTCTCTCTCACAAGGCATGCTTGAGCAGCCCCTTTGGCAGTTTGTCTGTGAGTTGGCCCCTTTGTTTTCTGTTCTTTAACTTCACATGAGGTCAGCATGCTGAGTCCTTCTCTCTTTTTCTTTGTGTGTGTTTGTCTTGTCAGGGAGGTATACTCACTTTACTTCCAGTTCCCTGGTGTCTCCACATAAAGGCTGACACTTCTAGGAGACAGAACCACCAATTGGCCCTTCAATGGTGTTTCTCTACCAGAGCCACCATCCGGGCATATGGCCATGGACTAACGAACCATGGAAGCCCCGCACTATGTTCAAGACTCTCAGATCTGACACTCATCTTTCCATTCTCTTTGTTTTGTCAATTTCCTTAAACTTCTTCATATGTGTTGTGTAATTATATGCAAACTACCTTTTGCAGCCACAAAGGAGACAGGTGAGGAAGATAGCATGGAAGCCAACGATGTCCATTTCCCTACCCTGTTATGCTTCCACACATACAGGGACACTCCATACTTCTCACATTAATTATAGACTCCCCACCGCAATATCCACGGCAAGAATTCCACAGCACTGAGGCTGGAATGCCCTTCTCTGGCTCTCAACACAGTCCTCTTTCCTATATCCATGCCCCACTTACAACCACAATATTGGGTAAAAAGGGATTTTGGCTTTATGTCTGCTACTGTTGCTGTTATTCTAGCAGGTGTTGCCAGGGCAACCACAACAGCCATTGATTTGACAGACAGCCATGACTGTGGAGATTGTCAATTACTTAGTTTCTAAATTAGCTGAAGCATTCCAGGCACAGGAGTTATTAAATCAATACCTTTACCAGGCTGTACATATTCTTCAACAACAAGTTGACCTTTTGGCTCAGGAATTAGCCTTGGTTAGAGACTCCCTGCTCACCTGTGACTCCTGACTCCATGCTACCAAGTATGTAATTTTGCTGAGGTATGCCAACAGTTGTCCCGCTTGATACATGTGACCTACTCAAATAAATTCCTCAATTACTTTGTGCTACTCACAGAAAGCATATCATAATTCAATGAGACCAGGACCCTGGTACTTTCTCTTGATATAGGGTTCATGGAACAATTTTGCAACAATATCAAAAGATGTTCTGTTCCTTCCTGGATAGGTACCTATGATATTTTTGGATGAATAATGATCACATTAATCATTTTGTTTAAGTGTTTTCTGCAGCATACCACCAGGCAATGTTCTAGCCACAAAACTACCTTAGAGGTGCTCATGGGTTTGGAGCACCCAGACCACAGTCCATCCAAGGAGGTGATACAGGCCTGGTTCATGGATATCCCTTTGTCTAATACCCTACACACCCTATTCACTCTACAAGGATACCACACTTTGAGCACTGGTAGTCAATGATCGGTAAGAAACTGTTTGACAAGTCAATCTAAGATAGGCATGGCCCATCATTCTGGGGTCCCTGAGGTGAAGTCAACAAGAACAGAAAATAAAAACTCTAGCTCCCACTGAGTCATAAAACTAAAAACAAAAAGGTAGATATGGAGGAGGAATGAGACTTGCCTTGAGCAAGAACAAGGCCTGACTGGAAACATGCATGCACAGAAGGGGCCTTCATGTAGAGTCTGCCCAAGACTTGCCTGTGAATACTCACCATGCAGAAACTGACTGCCCAGAGACTGGTGACATAAGGATGGGAACCAAGGAGAAGGAACAAAAGCAGCAACTCAGTTTAGGAGCCAATGGGACACTGAGAGTGGGGCATAAAGGCATGTGCAATAAACAAGTCTGCTTCTGCTACTTGCCTGGCTCCCTGAGACTGTGTTGTTGTCTCTATACCAGCTCACACCTTCCCCCAAGGGTCTTTGGCATGGGTCCCAGCAACAAATTTTATTCTTTTACTTCACCTGTTTGGTTGTATTTTACTGTATTTCTTTAAAAGGTTTATTGGTTTCTTCTTTAAAGGCCTATGTCGTCTTTATAAGGTTGGATTTAAGGCATTTTCTTGTGCTTTGGCTGTGTTAGGATATCCAGGGATTGCTGGAGTAGGATAGCTGGGCTTTGATGCTGTCATATTGTCCTCGATCTTTTCTTGTGTTCTCACATGGGCTTTCAGCCTTTTAGCTATCCCTGTTATTGGGTGAATGTTCCTGATGCAGGAACCCTCATGGAGACAGGCAGAGCACTGGACCTGACAATGGAACTCAGCAGACTAAGTGAAGCTCACCTCTGGTGGCTGTGTTGTGGGTAGTTCAGGCATGCAGGGAATTGGTGGCAATGGGTCTAACTTGGATGTTCCTGAGTCTTATACCCCTTCCTCAGACAGGTGGGCATTGGGGATTGTGGTACAGTGTGCAGCTCACCTTTGCTGACTGTACCTCAGGTGCATATTTATATTTAAATTTTCAGAACTTTTAGTTTGATCTTGTTTTTGGATTTTGTGTGGTTCTTTTTTTCTGCTATCTTAATCTAAGTATTCTATTTTTATAAAAATAATTTTCTCTTGGTATGTGTGGTATGACTGCATGCAACCATGTGTTTTCCAAGTATTCAATGTTGTGGGAAACTTATTAGACAATGTTATAAAACAGGACCACAGAGCCTTCTTGAAAAGAAATGACTTCTTGACCCATAAGGACATCAGAGGACAAAGGTCTTAAAAATATATTTCTAAACTGCTTCTTGCTCCAGGTTGGAATGAGAAAGGTTGTTATCCTGCTCCAGAAATTTATGGCTCCAATAATATGAGTTTGAAGGACATTCCTAGGAGCTGTCTCTCCTCTTTCTAGTTCTCCGTGTATGACACAATTCCATAAGGATAGGTCTATGATGCATCTGGGAAGCAGATAGCTGCAAACATCTCATGACAAAGACTATTCCATGTGATTCACACAATGTCATAAAGTCTCTTGATGAATATCCATAATGTAGTCTCAGTGAGTTATTTATTATTTTGATAATCTCCCATGGTCAAGGCAAATTATATTATAAAGTGTGTCCTTGACCATCAATGGAGTGGTGTATAGCATTAGGCCAGCAGCCGTAGGAGTGATACAGTACCTGAGAGCTTATTCTTTGATTCTTAAGCAAAAGGCAGAGATAGTGTGCTCACTGGAAATGACTTGATCTTTTTAAAATCTCAAAGCCCTGTCCACAGTGACACATCTTCAACAAAGCCACACCTCCTAATCTTTTCTAAACAGTTCCATTAATGTTGGACCAAGTATGCAAACATGAGCCCATGGCAGCCCTTCTCATTCAAACACCATATGGTGTAAAAAAAAAAAAAAGGATAAGTAGCTACCATATCTAGGCAGTAGTCCTACGTTTTGGTAAAGTTTATATACATAGAATTGCATAATACCATTATCGTTGACAAAAATGAAAATAGAGAATATCTTTAAAATATCCTCGCATGTTCTGCCCCATGTAGTGACCTCAGAATTATTTTTAGTTTAGGTGTCCACATCTTCTGTGTACACTGTGATCAGGGCAGAAGCTAGAGTGTGGTTTCTACATAACAGAATGTACTGGGAAGGAACCCATTCTCAATACACATAGCAAGGTTCAGCTGTGCTCCTTCTAGCAGCTGCAGTGGTTTTGCTTCTGAGAAATTGAAATTTATATTTCTTATCTTTTAAGTTTATACCAGCTCGTGGGTGGGAAACAGCTGAATAGAACATTGCTCTCAACCCAGAAGGCGCTTTCTTCCCTCCACCTCCTTTGAGGTAAATCTTCAAGGCTAGAGACTTCTTACACATAACTCTTGTCACCCAGTACAGCTGGTATCTGCCACAATCCTCAATCTGTCTTCTTTTATGATGTCTAGAACAATCTGTCTGCACATTCTGGCAAAAGTTTGAGGCTCCTGAATGAGCAGTTGCTTGAGATAAATATTTCAAGGTGTTTCACACCTAAAAAAGTATTTTTCACAAGGCAAAGAATACGTGAAGTAAGCAGCAGCTCCAAGTTCATAAACTGAGTGATACCACTGAGTTCCATTTCCCTAAACACTAGCATCTATTTCAATGTCACACAGGATAGAATATCTATCCTATTGAGTTCATACACAGGCAAACAGGCTTGCAAATCAGTGGTAAATTAGGTAAAACTATGGATCTTTAGAATAGTTACCTTGGACATTAAAGTGTTTGGAAAAATGGTAAGACTGAATAATGATGTTATGGTTTTCTTTTTGTCAATGTTGTCTCCATGTGCATTAAATACATTTCTGTGCTTTGATGTAAGTCTAATTTGCTGTGATCTCTTTGTTTCTTCAATCAATTTAACAAGTTGGCATAGGAAAGGAATGCATATTCAAAAATACCTACCTGGCATCTTGCCTTTTGATTCAAAGAGTGCCAATGTGTCTTTTGAAGTTACTGAATGACATAAATTATCTACAATATACTGACCATAAGTTGGAGTCAAAGGAAAAGGCATTTCTTAAACCTCATAATGATGACTGAAGAATTAAAATGGTCTGTTCCTAAATTTTCCATTATTTTTTCTACTTAACTTTTATTCCTTAGCCCACCAAGGTCTTAAATTGTGTCCTAAGATTCTTAATCACTGTTTAGTAAACATCTGTAGGTTATTTTATTTTCCTGATGCATTACTCTGATAAAGCATCTTAAAGTGGGTAGGGTTTATTTCTGTTCACAATTCACAGTTAAAATCCATCAAGGCAGGGAATTCCTTGTAATAGGAACTTGAGAGAGTGCATTAGTCATATGGTACCCATAGTCAAGAAACAGAGCAATGAGTGCTTGTACTCAGCTCATTTTCTCCTTTTAATGCAGTCCAAGGTCTCATCCCAGGGAATGATGGGATGTGTTCCTGTCCCTGGGAGTGAGTTCCCAGGTCAGTTAACCTCGCAATCCCTCTGTTCCAGCTGGTTTTCTGTCAACTTGACATAAGATAGAGTCTTTTATGAAGTGGTACCTTTAATTGGAAAAAATCCTACAATATTGTTTTGTGGAAAAGCCTATGTGCATTTCCTTGATTGATGATTGACATATGAAATACCATATCACGGTGTTGGTGCCATTCATAGAGTGGTTACCCCAGTTCTGACATATATAAGAAAGCTGGATGAGTAAAGCATGAGAAGCAAGCCAGTAAGTATCACTCCTTCATCACCTCTGCATATTCCCTTCCACCTGGTTCCTGATGTGAAGTCCTGTCCTGACTTGCCTGGATGATGAACATCCAGGACATTTAATTAAAACTGTGAGCTAAAATAAACCACTTGCTCTACAAGCTGCTTTTGATCATGGTGTTTTCTCACAGTAATAGAAGCCCCGACTAAAAACACCTTTATAAACATGTTACATAACCTAAATAATCCCTTTTAGCTGTGCCTGGAGTAGATCTCCAAGATTATCAGAGATCTTTTCAACTTTACAATTAACAAAAATTGACAATTACTAACACATTTGTTTCAACAACCTTCAAGCTCAAGGTATGTGTAACATTTAAAGACAAAGAGAGGGGGGCAAGGGGGAAGATAGGGGCTTTCAGACAGTAGAGGGTATCAGAATTGCTTACATGATTGAGCAAAGATAACTGATACATCTCACAGAATTTCTGACTCAGTATGTCTGGATGAAGGTTGAATAGACTCCATTTAATATATTTTTAGTAGTTGCAATGGCTTGGCCCTTGAAATAAATATTTAGAATTGCTATCTACCTTACAGATAATGGTTCATTTTTTTATACTCAACATAATTTAAATTATTTACAAAGGCTTATATAGTCTTCATCAGCTAGTTTTGATTTTTCCTTTTTATTTAAAAACTAGTTATTTGCATTTGTTTTGGAGGTATATGTGTATGTCAGTGCAAGTGTCCTGAGAGGCCAGAAGAAAGTGTTAGACCAACCTGGAACTGGAGATATAGGCAGTTGTGAGTCACCCCATATGTATGTTGGGAACTAAACCCAATTCCTCTGCAAGAGCAATGTGTGCTCACTGAGCCTCTTCTGCATCCTCTGTCTTATTCTTATATGTTGACTCTCCTATGCCATATGTAAAGTACTGGTAAAGATTTAGAACCTTGCTTTCCTGAGTCACACACACACACACACACACACACACACACCACCACCACCACACCAAACACTTAAAAGTATAGCTTTTTCTGTGTGTCAAATTTAAAAGCTTTTTTTTTTTTGATTAAAGAATCCATTGCATACAATTTAATGATAAACAATGTGTTTGTCTTTATTATACTGTACATAGTGAGCTGATTCTTATAGAATGCTTTTGATTCTTTAAGATATGGTTTTTTATACATTTGTCGTTAATCAAAATCTCTGCCACATTTTCTTTCTTTTTTTTATGAGCCCTAAAAAATGCAAAAAAAAAAAAAAAAAAAAAACAGCCTTGTATGGTGGGGCACACCTATAATTTTACACACTCAGTAGGCTAAGGCAGATAACTAAGTGAAATATTCTCTTGAATTTTAAAAATACAGGAGCTGTGGTGTAGCTATGTTGGTAGAGTTCCATCATTAACACAATACGGAGGGTACTGTCTGCGTACACATCTGTAATCTCAGTACTCTTGAAGCAAAGACAGAGGGATTAGTAGTTTATGAGAGTTCAAGACCAGCCATGGCTACATAAAATCCTGTCTTAAAATAATAAAATGATTTTATTTGACATTAATTTAAAAATGAAAAAAGAATGTGGACATAGCTTACTGTTAGACTATCCTCCTAGGATGTGAAGCCTCCAGTTCAATCCCAAGGAACACACACACACACGCATATGCACATGTACACACACACACACACACACTCAGATTCACACATATACACACACTGGCCCAAACACACCCACACACATACACACATACACCAACACACACATAAATACAACAGTTAATCTTCAACAATTAATCCATAGAAAAACAGCTTTTAATCAGACATAGTTTTTCTGACTCCGGGTCTAGGACATCTATAAAACAATGAATCGAACTTCATCTTGGAGTGTGTGTAAGCGTCTTAATGTATATGATGTTCCCCATACATAGAAGTAACAAAAATTCTGATATAAGTAGATAAATGAGACATAATTACATAGCAAACCAGTTTAAATTAATGACTTCTTTTCCTCAAAATATTATTTTAATTTTATGCCCAATATATTTATTCACATTTATGCAGTCTGTGTTATAATAATGGGCATCTCCAAAAGGCAGCTTTCAATTTTTCTGAAAGATCTAACCTTTGATCCTCCTGTAGGTAACTGATCTCCACATAGCACTGCAATTATTTAATCCTTATCCACCGAGTTGCTTGACATCCCTGCTTTGGGATGTGGCGCACAAATCTGACAGCTTTCCTTTTGATCAGGCTAATTGGACACTTCTGTCAAGATCAGTGGAGACTCCTGCTGTAAAATTTATGCCTCTTTCTGTGAACAAAATGTCCCCTCTCCTCCTACCCCCACCCCAAGGGCCCCATCTCTCTCTGCATTGTTCACTGGCTACCCTGCTCTGTGATACTGTGACTATTAAACTAGAAGATCTTCAGCTGTTTTTGTAGTATAGTTTAATGCATCCCACTGATCTCTTCCACCAGGGATCTATCTGGGTTTGTTCTCTAGGAGCACATAAGATTTCTGAGATTTTTTTAAAAATTATACTTCTACTTTGTGGCTCTGGGGAACTGAACTCAAGTCATCAGGCTTGGCAGCAAATGCACTTAATGGCTGAACCATCTTGCGAGTTCACACCTCAGATTTTCTTGATAATTCTTCTGTCTTTTATTACTCTGACTAGTTAAAGTTGATTGCTAAGGAATTAATGGTTAAATATAACCAAGAAACAATAACATTAGTTGTGAGCCTAGCCTTTAACGACTGAGCCATCGCTCCAGCCCATACAGTAAACTTCGAACCCCTACGCAGATCTAGCCAATGGACAGGACATTCTCCACCACTGAGTGGAGAGTGAGGACCGACTTTCACACGAACTCTGGTGCCCCATTTTTGATCCTGTTCCCTTGATGGGGATGCCTGGTGACACTCAGAGGAAAGATAGGAGCCTACCAAGAAGAGACTTGATACCCTAGGAGCATATACATGGAGAGGAGGTCCCCCTCAGTCACAGACATCGGGGAGGGAAGTAGGGGGAAAGCGGGAGGGAGGGAGGAATGGGAGGATAGAAGGGACGGGCTAACAATTGCGATGTAATATGAATAAATTAATAAAATATTAAAATTAAAAAAATAAAGTGGCAGCAAAATAAAAAAAACAACACGGAGGCTGCAAGTACATACACACACAGACACACACACACACATGTACATATTTACTTAAATCTGCACATACATTTTGATGGTTAGCTTTAAAGGTTCACTTGGTACAACCTTGAATCACCTTGCAAGAGACTCAATTGAGTCTTCATTAGACTGGCCTGTGGCATGTCTTTAGGACACAGTCTTAATTGTTAATTCAGGTAGGGAGTGCCCTTCTGAATGTGCTTTACACTCTCACGTGGTTTGGGCTGTGAACTGCACAAATGTGAAAACTACTTGAGAAAAAGTAAGGAGGAAAAACATATATATTCTCTTTACTCTTGATGGTGGGTGGATGCAACTTGATTTCTTGCTTTGATGTCTCTGAAATGATGGGTTCTAATCAGGATTCATAAGCCAAATAAACCCTGTGTTGCCAGATTATTTTAGCACAACAACAGAAATTAAACGAGGATACATGTGCAAGCACACACCCCACACTTACTCTCCACCCACGCACAAACACACACAAAGAGAGAGAGAGAGAGACAGAGACAGAGAGAGACAGAGACAGAGAGACAGAGAGAGAGACAGAGAGAGAGAGACACACACACACACACACACACAGAGAGAGAGAGAGAGAGAGAGAGAGAGAGAGAGAGAGAGAGAGAGAGAGAGAGAGAGAGAGAGAGAAAAAAGAAGTTTTGATTTTTAACTTGTACGGTTGATAGTTCATCAGAGACCCAATGGATTTCCAGACCTCTGCACAAATCTTCCTTGGAGACTCCTCCCTTGTAGCCTAGCCCAGATTTGGAGACTAAAAAGCTCTATATACAGAGTTTCCTCCCATTCCTGGGAACCTTCTGGGAGGTTTGACTCACCTCATAGTCAATGTCCAGGGCATCTGTCTCACCCTTGGTCCGGAAGTGCTGTGTGTTCCTGTCCACAGTGAAGTTTGCCTGCTTGCCCACACGCTCCAGGAGAACTGAGTGCCAGTGCTGGTCATCCAGAAGGCTACCCAGAATGGCTGAGGGTGCAATGCTACTGAGCCGGGCTTTGCTGTCATCTGCGGAGGAAGGAATGAAGAATGGAGTCTTAGCCTGGCAGCTTTGAATCCTGCCCACCAGCATCACTGAGTACAGTGTACCTGAAGTTTCTTCAAAGAAACAAAGCTCATGCTGTCCCTCTACAAATGAACACTGCCAGGCTTTTTGCAGGAGTCATGCACAGGCTTTTACCTCAGATTACAGAACCTCATTCTAGTTAAAATGAGATACACCCCATTTCTTGACAGGATATGTAATGTTTCCAGGAAATGAGCAGTTCCGTAGTGAAAGGGGAGCTTATAGTATTGGTCACAGGAATATGATTGAAAAGAGATATTTCTACATTTAGGAAAAAACATACCTAAATATATACAAACCCATTTTTGAAGAATATGAATGAAGAAAGCAGGTGTTGAACCTGAAGGACAGGAAGCCCGTAGTCGTACAGAGTGTGTCTGTGCATGCAGGAGCCGAGAATGACATAACCATTCCAGCGGCAACTGTTGAGTTCCAACTATATGAACTTAGTCCTTCCATGAAAAAGTTATGGCCACCACTGCCACAGAGAATTTGTCTCAACTTTGAAGGGAAGCTGTCATTACTGATACATTTTTTTAAATCTTTATTAATTGTGTGTGTGTGTGGTTAGTTGGTTCTCTACTTCCATCATGTGTGTGCTGGAATCTAACTCTAGCTATTGGGCTTGTCAGCAAGCACCTTTACCCACTGAAACATGATTTGGGCCTCTGGTACAATAATTTTCATTTGAGAGAATTATGTCCCGACTCCACTCAGAATATGATAGCTAAGTGTATCTCTTTTCTTTCTTGCACTATGCCATCCTCAACCCTACCTGCACTCACCTGTGCACAGGTAGCATTGTGTGACATTCAGGGCTCAGGAGCAGCTAACCTCCCTGTGGGATGCTCACTCTTACCTTCAATATGGCCTGAAGGTGATGATTGTCTCACTGCGTAACAAGTCCTGGCTTCCTGCAGGAGCTGGAGTGGGTACAACACACTTAGCATACTTGGAAAGTATGGCTGGTGATTTAATGTCTGCTTCTGTTTTTTATTTATTTATTATTTATTTATTCACAAGCCTTGAATTCTCATAACTGACAGATTATGATAATGCCTCAATTAATATCCCCCTCTCTTTTTCCTGCCTTTCTTATGAACGCATTGTAACCTACCTGTTCTGGTCAAGGTCATACAGAAAGAAGACACAGAGGGGAGGTGGAGCTCTCTCTTCAGAGAGCTTAGTGTTGGTGTCTTCCAATAGTAATTAGGACAGATGCTCACATAAACACAGACAAGAGGCTGACTACACAAGAAGAGGTAGGGTCCACCAAGCATGGAGGAACTACTACCCACGCTGAGGAGTATAAAGGACAGTGGAAGTGTCCCTCACAAGAGGAGAACTGGCTGACAGAACTAGCAGCATCCTTCTGGACCCTGAGTATGAGACACCTGCTGCATTTGATTAACAGCAGAAGGTTAGGTTAGCAGCAATGTGTGATTTGATTTTTGCTGCCAACTCAGCTCCTTAAAAAGTTATGCCAACTTAAACTCCTGCTCTAATTTATGAGTGTCTCATTGGCAAGAATTATACATTGGAGTAATTTTAAAACACATTCTTTTTTAGAGTGAAAGAGAAGGAGGAAGGGAGGGCGGAGGGATGGAGATAGGAAGGGAGAGAGAAAAAGGAAAGAGAGAGAGTGAAAAAGTATGTGTGTATAGATGCCACAATGCACCTTTGAAGGTCAGGGACAGCATTAAATATCAGTCTTCACCATCCATCTTGTTTCAGACAGGGTCTATTATTTGCCCTTGCATAGCCCTGCCTAACCAGCTTATGAGTTTCTGGAGATTCTATTATCTCTTTCTCAACCTGTAGAAGAAAGCTGGATTATTTACACAGGTGTTGGGGACCCAATCTCAGATTCTCAGGCTTATGTGGCAAACATTTGACATATTGAGCCACCTTACTAAGCCACTTACTGTGGATTTCTCTTGATATGAGTAGAATTAAAAAAAAATTTTTGTGAGCCATATTCTCTCTGACTTTTACCCATTTGTTCTTCCAAAAATGTGGACTTAGTCTATTTTGTGTAATATAAATTTTCTGTTCTTTGATCCTTTTGTATATTGTGTTTTGTGTTTTCTTTATTTTGACACTGAAGACATTTTTCTGTTAAAGTTTTATTATTTGAGGGCTGGAGAGATGGCTCAGCAGCCCAAGTGCTTTTGGGGAAAGCTCCAGGACCAGAATTCAGAACTCTAGAAACCCTACTAAATGCCTGGTAAAGGTAGTGGCTCACTGTAATCCTAGGCCTGGACAGTGGAGACTGAGGTTTCCAGTGCAAACTGCCTCACTAGGCTACCTATCTGACTGATCTGGACTTGTCTGAAAGTTGCTCCCTTGATGAATAAGGAGGAAGAGCAATCAAGGATGATTTCTAACATCAAATGTGGACCTCCATTTTCAGGAGCACACAGGTGCACATATACCCACATACATGGAAACCTTGTACTCAAGAGAGTCTACCATGCTTACATATGAAAAATACAAAGAGAAAAATAAAAGAATCAGCATAATTTCTGTGCTCTTTAATAGTCCTTCCCTGTTTTCAGAACAGAGGAAAGCTCCCAACATATATCTCCATTTTGCATTTACAAACACAATTCTTGCTTTATGTTGGAAGCTTGCCAGTTTGTGCTGTCTTAACCTTATTAGTGCACTATCACAGATGAACTTCTTAAGAAAACATGGTCACTGAGGTGAAGATGCACAAAGCTACCTTGCTAAGTCTAAGGAAAATAGGGATCTTTAAGACCTGGCCCTTTAACACAGTCATCTGCTTTCTGGAAATGTTTTCTAAGACAATAAATTAATAAGTGGCTCAAAAAAATGAGTAATGATTTAAAAATTTGAGATAAAGTTTGAAGTGAGATTAAACATACATGGAAAATCAACAAAAAAATATAAGATAGCTGTTGAAGGGGCATTTATGTAGTTATCATAGCACTTTTAAATATTTATGAGTAAATATGGTACTTTTAGATGAAATTAAAAGTGACAGCTAATAAACAAAACATGCAATAACTTAAAATCCTTAATTTAGAAAGTACACAAGTTGAATAGAAATGCCCAAATGCACACTAAACACTGATAATAAACCAATAGACACTATTAACTCATAAAGCACAAAGATGTCACATTATTACAAAGATTTTTCTTTTATTCTAAATTTT
Organism: Acomys russatus; assembly: GCF_903995435.1. Lineage (NCBI taxonomy): Eukaryota > Metazoa > Chordata > Mammalia > Rodentia > Muridae > Acomys > Acomys russatus. The sequence goes on from NC_067142.1 coordinate 15,181,413, forward strand.
AGAGTTAGAATAACTATTTTAATAACCAGAAAGAAAATTATTAAATTATGTTTATCTTATGTAAATGACTGTCTCTTGAATTAAAAGGAATTTCACATGTTTCTTTGGTGGCTTCGAAAAAGAATTCAGTGTTTTCAACATGATGGATGGGTTCTTAGTATGATCTACTACTAAGTTACATCCATACAGTTTCGATTTTTATCACACGTATTTATGAGAGATGTAGGCTCAATTTTCTTAACAAATATATTTTATTACAAACTTAATAACTGAGCATTCATCCCTTATAACCCGACCAACTGAAAAAAATAGAAGAGGATTAAATAATACAATAACAAATTGTAAGGATATCAGTTCTGAGGAACAATTCTCCTGGCATAATCAGCAGGATTACTTCTGCTGGAAATGGGAGTAACCATGACCCAGAATCTCAATAGGAGCCTGGAGCACTGAAACCTTCCTTAGAATAGTTCTCTCTAGGAGCATCTCTAAGTGGAGCAATGAACAGCCAAAACTATCCCAAGTCTCCAAAAGCCCTGCCTCCAGTTTTGGCCTCATTTATATATCTCATCCCCGAGTCTGTTCATGGATTTTTTTTTCAGCTGGTAACAATCAAGCTCCCACATGAAGTGGTTTGTCTTCTAGTGGATTAACATCACCTGTTCTCTCACAGGACCTTTTTCCATCCCACACTTGGGATCATAACAAAAACAAGTTTACCCCTCCTTCAGAGGGACAGTGTAAGTGCAAACATGCAACGGTGAGCACTTGTAGCCCAGAGAAAAATTGTGGGAAGTGGTTCTTTTCTTCTACCTCTTGGGTCATAGGGTTTGAATTCAAGTTGTAAACCTTGACAACAAGCACCTTTACCCACTGAGCAATCTCACCTTCCAATAAATTTACTTTTGAATTGACTCCAAAAGAGGATGATATGAATGGATCCCATCCACTCCTTCCTTAGTTATTTTGCACTAAAATTCATATACCTTACATTAAATTTAGTGAAAAGTAGGTTGATAAAATAAATTCAGGAAACAACATTCTGCTACTGGAAGAGTAATAGCTTAGAACAAAGAACACATAATGAAACTTCCCCTAGAAATCTAGATGGTTGTTCTGGAAAGCATAGAAAATATAATTCTCAGCACACTACAAAAGTTTTTGTCTCAGGACACCTGTTTCCAGTTTTATCTCAATTGTATTTGATGTTCAATTACCTCCTTTTAAGAGATTTTCAATTTATTAGGACAAGATTGAAGTCTTTGTGAACAGCTGAGAAGGATACAAATGACATAATGACAAGGAAGAAGCTGGATTTGGGGACAGAAATACAAGAAATGTATTTATAATTAAATGGAACTTTTTCTATTTAATTTGAAGATAACATATGTACTTTTTAAGCCTTATTTCTTGCAATGCACATGGGAAAGTGTGTTTACAGTTTTAAAAGATTTATTACTTTTAGTTTTTAAGTATATTTTATATACTCACATGTATGTGTGTGCATCATGTGCATGATTGATGCCTATGGAAGTTAGAAGAGGATACTGAGTTCCTGGGAACTGGAATCATGGACCTAAGTTTATGAGCTGCCATGTGAGTCCTGGGAATGGAACACACTGTGTCTGCAAGGGCAAAGGTGTGTTTAAGTGTTGAGCCATCTCTCCCGCAGCCCTTTAAATATTTATGTTTCATTAGTGGTTGATTTTATGTGAGTGTGTGTGTCTATATCTCTGAGTATATATGAGCACTTGAGTCCAGGTGCCCATGGAAGTCACAACAGCACTTGCAATATTCTGGAGTCAGAGTTATAGGCAATATGAGCCCGACTATGTGCATACTGAGACTTGGATGCCCATCCTCTGCACTCTTAACCACTGAGTCATCCCTCCAGATGTAAATGTTTACACTTACAGCTTCATGCTTATTTTCACTCTGACAATTTCACTCTGACATTTTCACAATGACAATAAGCTTACCTTTACCCTGGGAAGGGTAGAATGGGCTGACTGACTAAAGAGTCCCAGGAATCTGCATATTTCTGCCTCTGCAGTCCTGAGGTTACAAGTTTGTGCAAGTGAATCAAGTCAGTCTTTGTGGATTTTGGATGTCATACTCAGACCCTCATTCTCAAACAGCAAGCGCTTTACCAAAGACTCATCTTTCCAGTCTTATCAAGATTCTTACATAGATAACATTCCTCATACTCTTTTGGTACTTTAAATTTTTATTTTATTTTATTTTTTGCCTTTGTGTATGTGTGTGTCCTCATGAAGGCAAGAAGAGGTCAAGGATTATAGACATCTGTGAGAGGCCTGACAGATCCTAGAAACCAAAGTCCAGTCCTCTGCAAGAGCAAGAAACACTGGGCTAGCTCTCTAAACTCCTCTATTGATTGTTGCAATCATTCCTGAACACAAACCAGGATTTAAAAATAGGTTGGTTTCATAGAAGGTGTGATTTACAAAATGATCAGAGAATCAGTTACCATTCAGCATCCACCTGACCCCAAAGCTAAAAGTCTCTCCATTCTTCATGCTGGCCAAAGGAGATTCCCATACACTCCCGTCTCTGTGTTCTTAATACCTACATTCAACCCTGCCAGTCTTTTGCTTGTGAGCAGTGTTTCATAGTAGGAGTGGAGGAACTCCAACTTTAAAAACATCTGAAATACAACAGGATCAATTTGAGAGCAATGGTGAAGGAAAAAAGGCAGAAAGCCTTACACAGAATGCCCATGCAAATTACAGTTGAATATATCAGGCAGGATCAGGAATCCATGACTCTGTAGCATTTCTTTTATAGGTAAGACTCACAGTGCTCTCCTAAGGACAAAAGTGGGAACATTAAACACAAAAAAAAAGTGATTCCAGCTGGCTTGATCCCACCCTCACACCAACTGTGCTCTTAAAAAGTCAGAAAAATTACTGGATATCATGAAAGTAATGAAATACTTTAGAAATCCAGTGTGCATTGCTCCATTCTTGCTTATTACTTGTGTCCAACTTCTGTGTCTTGTTACCAATATAAAGGTGTTTTCATAATGAGTTTGTGTAACACGGTTTAAGTGGTGCATAGTTGGTACATTTTAATTAATGTTACAAAACTTGAAGGTAGGTAGAAATGTGTTAATACTAAGGAATGACAATAGACCAATAGTGTTCAGCTCATCGCTAAATGACTGGCAAGTGATGAGTTATATTCACTGCCAATTGTGCAGGATCTCAAATCATCTAGGAGTCAAACTTCTGGACATGTTCATAAGAGAGTTTACAGAGAGGGTTGAGGTGGAAGACCACCTTAAATGTGGGCAGAAAATGGGGACCAGGAGTGAATATGGAGGAGAAAGTGAGCTGAGCATGGACTTTCATCTCTCTGTGCTTCTTGACTATAGATGCAATATAACCACTTATAAACTTCTTTATTGATACATCTAACCCACAAAGATGGACTGTAGCATTAAATTGTGAGGTGAAATAATTCCTTCCTTCTTTGCATGCTTTGGTTGGGCATTTTGGCATAGCAACGGGTAATGAGTACATAGGTCACCTTATGCTTATTCAACAAGTTACAGAATTGACAAAGAACATTTCATACCCATTCACATTGTTTAAACATCTGTCCTCCTACTTCACTATCAGTTACCAAGAATATAAGGTCACCTTGAACAATCACCCTCAGATCTTAACACATGAATGTCGGCCACCTGATATTTAGTACTATACTGTTTTATGTGGACACATAGCATCTTAGTGATTAATATCAGGACACTAGGTAAGATTCAAAGAGCCTTCAGATGCATGTTCTTCATATGTGCAATCTTGAGATCATACATAAGTGACAGGCATCATGGAATGAGGTTAGAAATAATATACAGGGAGACTACAGATGTAGTCCAATTGTTAGAGTGCTTACCTAACATCCATGTTGTCTTAGGTGCCATCCCTAGCACTACATGAACTGGGCATGTGATACCTGTAATCTCTGCACTCAGATGGTGACAGGAGGACCTGAAGTTCCAGGAAATTCTCACCTACATAGCAAGTTTAAAGCCAGCCTGGGATACATGACATTCTGTTCTTCAATAAAACAAAACAGAAAGCAAATACTCTATAGGACTGTAATGTGACATAAATGAGATTAGATATGCATATATATTTAAGTGCCTGAGTGTAGACTTGCAAAACAGATAATAGGAAAGAAATGCAGAAGATTTGATAACTATTTTATAAACACATGCTATTTACTTAATTGTGTGAAATCCAAAAGAGCTATAAAACATGTGGTCACTTTCTTCAGAATTGAAGAAACTCACTATTGCCATGATAAGTTGCCATTACATCCATAGCTTTTGCCTCTGAAGCCTGCACCTGGCCCCCAAAGGAGAGCTAGCTCTGCTAGTATTCTATGCCAAGATTCTCACCGTTCCAAGCATATATGAGCTGAGATCAGCCAACATTCTACTTCAGTGTTAAAGCATGTTACTGCTGTAAGGATGAGAAACTTCCATGCTCTGTGGATATCTTATTCAGTATTTTACAATAGCTCACCAGTCACATAGTGCCTCTGCCCTTTGATTCTCCATCTGCTGTTTGGTTCTTAACTTTGTTATTCTGCAGAGGCAAGACTGCCATAGGCAATTGATGCAAGGAACCCTGTAAATGTTGGGAGGGGAGATACTCTACCCCCATGGAATAACAAGTAAATCTCATGCTCAGTTAGTACTTAAAACAAAACAAAAACCAGGCTACCCTTGGAATCTACAACAAGGACAACTACCAAGTGAAATTTAACCACAAAACCAATTTGGACACTGCACAGACAATTAGATAACATAAACTGCCACTAGAACAACAGTTCATTACATATGTCTTCAGTTTACTGTTCTTCCTTATATTTATTTTTTATCTGTATGAGTGTGTGAGTGTGCATGTGTACCTGTGTTCCTGTGTGTGTGTTTGTTGGTGTGTGTCTTGTGTGTGTGTGTGTCCATGCACACACAGAAGGTCAATCTCCATTGAAGTTTAGTTCTTCAATTATACTCCATCTTGTTCCTGGTTTTTTCTTTCTTTCTTTCTTTGTTTAAAGAAGGGATCCCCAATGGCATAGAACTCACCAAATAGGCTAGGCAGGTTGGCCAGCAAGACTTAGGGATCCTTGTGTCCCTGCCTCCCCCGTACTAGGATCACAAGCATGTACAACATCTGGCTTTAGAGGGGCAGAGTTTCTGGGTATTGAATTCAATTTCCTATGCTTGTATGACAACAAAGTTAGCAACAGCATCCTCTGCAACGCACAATTTATATTCATCTCATATGTTAGGTGTCAATTTCATAAATTAAATTTGGAAATCTGTAGGTTGTTCCTGCTTCATTTTTCTTATATTTACCAAAGAGGCCAAAAGAATATTTGGAACTCTCAGTAAAAAAAGACCAGAATAAAGACCCATATTGTTTTTTTTTTCTGGCAGGGAGGCTACACAATAGAGAGTCCTATGTTCTCCTCCTGATGCGTAAAGTACAGCTTGCTCTAGAATCCTCTATATCTTGAGCTTGTACTCTGTGTTGGGGTTTCAGGCATTTTTAGGTCCCTACATGTTGTAGGACATGGCTGGAATAACCTACCCTCTATCCTAATTCCCTAGCCCAGGGGCAGTGTCTATGCTTTCCTAGAGGTCCTACACTACATACTGTAGACATTTGCTTCCCTTTCCTTGCTCTCTGCTCTGTGCTCTCTTCTCTCTGTCTGTATCTCTTCTTCTCTTCCCCACATTTTCTCTCTCCTCTCTCTGCACCTGTCTCTCTTCTCCTCCACAATCTCTCTGTGATAAACCTGCATTTATATAATGTAACTTCATCATGCAATCAGCTCATTCCTTTTAAATCACTTTGCATTGGACTACACTTCTCCTTCTTCCCTGCTTGATAGTAAATACTAATAATGATGTGTTTCCTCCTTTATACTAGTAAATATTAAAGGGGAAACAAGAAGGGAGGTCTCAGACAAAGCGGGCTCTTTGTGTCCCAGAAAGATGGCTCAGCAGGTTAAAAATATATGCTATTGATCCTGAAGACATTAGTTGGGTCCTAGGGTACCCAGTGGAAAAAATGTGAGGTCCAGCTGCTGAAAGTTGTTCTTAGATCTTTAAAACTGTGCCATGGCACACAACACGCACATACAAACGAATCAATGAATATCATTAATTTTAAAATAAAATGAGCTTTGTTTTAGCTCTAATGTACACCTTTGCTTTTCATTTTTTCCTAGAGAAAAGCTCATTTTATTTTGGATCAAGTTTCTTTTTTAAATTTTTTTATTAACTTATTCAGATTACATCTCAATTGTTATCCCATCACTTGAATCCTCCATTCCTCCCTCCCTTCCACTTTCACCTTATACCCCTCCCTTAGGTTTATTATGGAGGGTGACCCCTCCCCCACTATATGGTCATAGGCTATCAAATCTCATATTGATAGCCTGTTTTTTCTTTTTCTGAGTGCCATCATGCCTCCCCACCAAGGGGAAGTGGTCAAATATGGGGTACAAGTGTTCATGTCAGAGCCAGTCCCTGCTCTCTATATAACTGTGGAGAATTTCCTGTCCATTTGCTAGATCAGAGTAGGGGCATGATGTTTACTGCTTGTATTATCCTTTGTTAGTGCAGCAGTTTGAGCAGATCCCTCTGGGCCCAGATCCACCCATCACAATCTTCTTCTTATAGGTTTCTAGGACACTCTGAATCCTTCTATTTTCCCATTCTCCTATATTTATCTGACCTAGAGACCCAGTAGGATGTCCTCACATCTATCTCAATATCCTGGTAAGTGAAGACTTTCATGGGACATGCCTTTTGGGCTAGTGTCCAAATAGAAGTGAGTATATACCATATGAGTCTTTCTGCTTCTGGGTTAACTCACTCAATATGATCATTTCTACTCAGTGCCCCTAGGAACTCAGCACCTGCCTTCTGGAGCCTGCATTGCCCTTCCTTTCTTCCATGAGAAGGAATAAGGGACCACCACTCTTCTGTACTGGAGTAAGATGTTGGGTAGATTTGAATTCTATACCAATATATCTAAAGTTAAACTTATTTTGCATTGATATACACAATTCTATACCAGTGAAGTAAAAATAACACTGTAACAATTAAGGCATTAAGTTGATGTGTAGATTCATTAATCCACTTTTTGTATTTCTACTTTAATATGTGAGTATTTTACTCAAAATAACTCAATTATAATACAAGGTTTACTTCCAGTACTTCTAAAGTGCTATTGCAGGTTTCTTAGGACAAGCAAGTTATGAAAGTTAATTATTAGCTGATCAACTCATGGTCATATCAATTATTAGTCTAATTTGATTACAAGAATATACATCCTAATTCTAACAGATAGGTATTATTCTATAGAAAGATAAGGTAAAACAGTTTGACAAAGTCTTCAAAAACCTTAGAGACACACAGAATAGGCATTTAGAGATGGTTTCAGTATCTTAAAGATACACTTAAAATGAGACAGGTTAACTCCTGGCGACACTCAGCCTACTTCAAAGAAGATGATGAGCATCAAAGAACCACCCTATGGAGACAGCTTCAGCTGCGGCAAACAAGCTACTGGGTAAAATGTCCTCATTTATGCCACAGACAGAATTCTGCCTAAAGATGGGCAAGCTTGGATGCTGGCAGAGTCAACATCCAAACTCTATGATGACAGGTTAAGAAAGTCCTCATGTATTGTCCTTGGCTGGTGCCTTAGTTTGAGTGGGACCCCTGGGCCCAAATCTGCCTATCATATTGTTCTACCTGTAGGTTTCTAGGACCCTCTGTATCCTTTTATTTTGCTATTCTCCCATGCGTCTCTCATTTAGAGTCCCAATAGGATGCCCTCCCCTCTGTCCCAGTTTCCTGGTAAGTGAAGGCTTTCGTGGGACATGTCCCTTGGGCTAGTATGCAGATATAAGTGAGTATATACCATTTGATTCTTTCTGCTTCTGGGTTAACTCACTCATTATGATCATTTCTAGCTCAATCCATTTATCCACAAATTTCGGGAATTCCTTGTTTTTAATAGCTGAGTAGTATTCCATAGTGTATATGTACCACAGTTTCTTTATCCACTCTTCTACTGAGGGACACTTAGGCTGTTTCCATGTTCTGGCTATTATGAATAAGGCTGCTATGAACATGGTTAAGGCACCAGCCAAGGACAATACAGGAGGTAAACTTTAAACCCCTTCCCAGATCTAGCCAATGGTCAGAATATTCTCCACAGTTGAGTGGAGAGTGTGATATGACTTTCTCACATACTCTGGTGCCTCACATTTGACCATGTCCCCTGGAGGGGTAGACCTGGTGGCACTCAGAGGAAGGACAGCTGGTAGCCAAGAAGAGACTTGATACCCTATGAGCATATACAAGGGGAGGTAATCCCCCTCAGGAACAGTCATAGGGGAGGGGAATAATGGGAAAATGGGAGGGGGAGGAATGGAAGGATACAAGGGATGGGATAAACATTGAGATGTAACAAGAATAAATTAATAAAAAAAAAAAAAAAAGAATTAAGAAGATTGGCCAGGCGGCACTCAGAGGAAGGATAGCGAGTTACCAAGAAGACACTCAATACTCTCAGAGCATATATAGGGGGAGGAGGTCTCCCTCAATCACAGACACAGGGGAGGGGACAAGGGGGAAAGTGGGAGGGAGGGAGGGAGGAATAGGAGGAAACAAGGAAGGGCTAACAATTGAGATGTAATATGAATAAATTAATAAAAAAAGAATTAAGAAGATCTTTGTACTCCAAAAAAAAAAAAAAAAGAAAGAAAGAAAGTCCTCAATAGTTCCTGCCTCACAAATATGTTTGTCAGATATATTGGGTCAGAAGGCTGATGATAATGCTCCAATGTTATAGAGAGTTATGGATGACTGTTCAGGCAGAAAACTGTCTCTGTCATCTTCTCATTTGTGAAGTTGCTAACATGTACTCATGTATACTCAGGTAATTAAGTTTTATTACTTCTCAAGTCTCTAATGGGGTTGAAGGCCAGATAGTTTAGTTTCACAATTAAACTTAGTTGTTTAGGGGTTAAGATGTTTTTAGATTTAATAAATGTTTTAAATTGATAATGATGTGATATGATAGATATTGATTTACATTCAGTTTAGATTCATAACGATAGTAAAGATGTTTTCTACAAGGATGCCAAATACAAATATCCAAAACATTATGAATGTAAGATTTGTATAGTTCCTGAATGCTTTGTGGATCTTCTTGTTGTAGATAGTTTATTGTATATATGTGTAATAATGTAAGTGTTTATGTAAAATTATGCAATAAAAAAGAAAAAATATGTTGGGTATAGTGAATGCAGACCTACTGGCAATGAAGCAAGCCTCTAAAGTAGTTCACCCAGAGAAAGAAGTAACATCCTACCACAGAGGCAAGAAGGTACTCTTTATTAATCCAGTAAAGTGTTCAGGTCCCAGATTCACTCATACAAGGCCAGGCCATATTATCAAAAGAAAGGCCAGAAATTTGGTTTTTCCATTCACACATATTAATTCCCACTAAGAACACAACAATTAGGTGTTTTCTCCTGACACTTAGTTGAGTTTTTTTTTTTTTTATGTGCCTCGTCAGATCAGTTATGAGAATCTCACTATAATAAGTACATGTTTAAATTTTTTTTTAATTTTTTATTAATATATTCTTGTTATATCTCAATGGTTATCCCATCCCTTGTATCCTTCCATTCTTCTCTCCCTCCCATTTTCCCCTTATTTCCCTCCCCTATGACTGTTCCTGAGGGGGATTTCCTCCCCCTGTATATGCTCATAGGGTATCAAGTCTCTTCTTGGTAACCTGCTATCCTTCCTCTGAGTGCCACCAGTATTGGGACCGTAGATGAGAGAAGCATGGGAGAATAGCAAAGTAGAAGGATCCAGAGGGTCCTAGAAACCTACAAGTAGAACATTATGATAGGCAGATTTCATCCCAGGGGTCCCACTCAAACTAAGGCACCAGCCAAGGACAATACAGGCGGTAAACTTTAAACCCCAACCCAGATCTAGCCAATGGACAGAACATTCTCCACAGTTGAGTGGAGAGTGGGATATGACTTTCACATGTACTCTGGTGCCTCACATGTTTTAAATTTTTTAAGAGTTTGAGGTCTGAAAAAACTCATTGTCAATATGTATATTAAGAGATACTTCAAAGTTATGTTGTACCTTCTCATAAAAAGAAATATTGTCTTTATCACAGAATGATAGCTCTGTCAAAAGAATTGAAAATACATGCTGATCTACCCCCAAGAATGATGAAATATTTGAACAAAACTGCTATTGTACACCCATGAATACAAAGGAAACAGATCACTTAATACTCCAGTAACTTTTTTTGATGTGCAGGAAGATCCTCCAATGTATGTTATAATGACCTTGTAAAAAAAATTGATGGATATATACACTTGTAGACCTGTACTTGGATTCATAACACTCACATCCTAAATAATGATAATAGTAAAATAAAATAAAAATAATAAATGCATGCCTGTGAGTACTTGTAACCTTAGCACCCAATAACAAAAATAGATGAATCTTAAGAGCCCAGTGACCACTCAGCCTAGCCCCAAATTTAAGCTCTGGGTCAGTAATAGACTCTGTCTCAAGGCAGTAGTACACAGAGAGAACAACATACCTAGTATCTTGTTCAGTTCTCCATAGGTGTGTGCATATGTATGCATACCTTTATATTCATGTTTGTACAACACACACACACACACACACACACACACACACACACAAACACACACACATCACCACTACCACCACCACCACCAACAACAACAACCATGACCACCACACAGAACAGATATCCAATGCATGACAAAGCATCACAAGTATGAGGATTTGATTTCAATCCTTAGGACTCAGGCAAAAGCCAGCTGCAGTGACTCATAATTGCAATCCCAGCAGATAGGTGTAGGGTGGATAGGGAAAGAAGATCCTTGGGGTTTGTTTGTCAATCAGCCTGGACAAATCAGCAAACTACAAGTTTAGTAAGAGACTATCACAAAAAGGGGTGGAGATCCAGGAAAACACCCATGCTTCCCCTCTGGCCTCAACAGTCATAGACACACATACACATGGGTCTGACTTTACCCAGGTTCAGGTATAGGGCTAGCCTGCCATTCTGTAGCTCCAGGGTGATGTGGTCTCCACGTTGACCTTCTCCATGGAACAAAACCCCATCGCCTTGCATGCTCTTGAACCTCAGGGAGATCACATCTTTGAGAGTGCTCATTGTCTTCTGGTTGAACCTGTACAAAAGTGAGCTCCGGCCATCAAAGTCAGCAACGTCCGATTCTGAGACGACAGAGAAGAGAAAAAAAAAGAAATCATTATCTTTCCTCATGGCAACTATTCTTTTTTTCTCATCTTTGATGCTTCTCAGGTCACAGGAATGTTCAGGAAGTCTGGAAGATCTCTCTTATAAGGAGTCACATAGAATAGAACCAACCTATGTAGAATCCAAGCAACCATTCAATTGTAGGCACCCCTACACACCATACTGAGGTACAAATTCCCATAAGTGATCATCAAACAAAACAGGAGAAGAACAGCAGCAGGTCCTGCAAGGGAGTTGTCACAAAGCTCCCTCCAGTAAGGTGTATTAAGTAAGACAGTCTCAAGGCTGCAATTGTGCCCCCAGATGGGAGGAATAGCATTATATAAAAATAGCACAAGAGATGGAAACCAAGATATGGTAGAGCCTGGGAGAGAAGGAGAAGCCCGGTTTAAAGCTTGGGCAGGAGTTTCATTAACAATAAAAATAACAGGGATATAGGGAGAATGTTAAAAATATATAGCTGCAATGCAAGGGATATCAAGAGAAACCAGAGGAGCCTCTTCAGAAATCAGTATTTAGAGCTCCTGTGAAGAAATTTCTCTGATAAGTTTGGACCTATCCTCAGAACAAATAAAATTTCTGACATTTTATAACCTTTCAGTGGTGGCAGACAGACTGATTCATAAAGAGAACTCTTCTGCAGTGAGAGTGGTAGGGAGCCGTGGCAGGGTTCAGCCTATGAGATCTGGCATAAAGGTGCAGGCCCATGTTCTAACAGTGATATTGCAGCCTGTGCTTAAGGAGATGGGATGGCAGTGCCATGGGCACCTGCATCAGGCTTTTCTGGGACCAGTGCCTGGTTTATAGTAACCTCTCAAGACTTACTCTTCTTGTTAATTTCATTCTGACATTTGGAACCATTTGATCTCTTCATTGTAAGCCAAGCCTAGAGTTGAAAGAGAGATGCCCTTTACTATGGCAACTCTGGATTTTTGGTTCAGTCATTTCTATATCCCCATTGTGAGAAGTCTGATGATTCTTTTGGGTCTAGTTTGAAAGAAGAGAGAGTGTGTGGAGATGGTAATATGACCAGAGGGATAAAGTGGTATATGTGCCTTGTTCTGGCATGGTAATGTAGCATTTTAGAGTTTTCTGCAAAATATTCAGTCAGTGTTTTTATGCTTTGGCATTGATTCTTATCTGAGACAGTCCTTTCCTTGAGAAATAAAAGTTAGACAAATGTATGTGGTAACATGAAATCTCTCAATATATACATACATAATTTCATGTCAACTCAGAGTAAGTATATCTACTTTCCAAAACATATTCAATTTTGTTGAGAAATATGGTCTGTTTTCTCTGGACAAGATATTGATCCTTTATGCTGTTAGAGTAGAGATCAGTTCAGCCTCATATCCATGGCAAAGAACTGAACTATGCAATATATAGTTATCTAGGTCTGTGATAATGTGAATGGAGCTACTAACACTGCCTAGTAACAGAGGGTGGGGGCGGGGAGGATCACAAAACCCTCTTCTTGAAGTCAAGCCATTTTACTTTTCTTCTTTTCCAGCTAGGAGTTTCCTTGTAAGGTTCAAGTACATAAAGAGTGGAAAGTTAGGGAAGGGGGAATCTGTGCAGTGTTCATGAGGTTATCATCCACAATAGGATGGAACTTTGTGGTGAAGCAGCTGTTGTACTATTACCCTATGCCCCTTTAATTCCTTACCAATGCACTGTAAGGGGGCATAATAAATGTACATCTTTGCCAAACTAGGCTTTGGTAGTATCCTTACTTTGTTGAATTGAGCTTTGGTAGTAGCCTTATTTGTTCTGTCTTCTATCGACTATCTGGGGTGAATAGACATTTGTTATAATTTCTTCCTTCACACTATGGACATATATAGAATAGAGGAGCCTTATTTAATGCAACTGGACATACATAGAATAGAGGAGCCTTATTTAATGCAACTTCAATTAATTGTATCTTTTCCCCAGTACCTCTTTGTTCCTACTCCAGCCTCTAATTCCCAGATCTTTGCTCTCAATTTTCATAAAAATCAGTTTAGCCAAATTGTATTCATGTTATCACATAGTATTAGACATTGTATTTCTGCCTCATTCCATTTATCATACTGTCCCCCACGTCTGTTAGGATGAAAGACAGATAGTGAAAGTCAGGAAGTCATGATCTAAACAAATTTATGAATTATATGAGTAAGCACACACTGAAAAGTATCTGTCAAAGTATCCAGTGAATAATTTATATGAATGGTGAGTGTGTATGTGTGTGTGTGTGTGTGTGTGTGTGTGAGAGAGAGAGAGAGAGAGAGAGAGAGAGAGAGAGAGAGAGAGAGAGAGACAGAGACAGAGACAGAGACAGAGACAGAGACAGAGACAGAGAGACAGAGAGAGACAGAGAGAGAAACAGACAGAGAGAGAGAGACAGAGAGAGACAGAGGCAGAGAGACAGAGACAGACAGAGACAGACAGAGAGAGAAACAGAGAGAGACAGAGAGAGAGTATATATATATTCATGTGCATCTGCAGTTATACATGTGCACTTGCATATGCATATGGAGGTTAGAGGTTAACACTGAGTATCTTCCTCATATTCCATGTCATTTTTATTGGTCTTGTTATTATTTTTGAGACAGAAGCTCGTATAGCCCAAGTTGTTCTTAAATTCACAGCATTTCCAATGGTGACTTTGAACTTCTACCTCTCCGGTCTCTAGTTCCTGAGTAGTAAGAATGTAACATGTGCCTAGTTTTATGCCATAGTGCTGGGAACAAATGAAGGCCTTGTTATTGGTACACTAACATTCTCTCTCCCAACTGACCTTTCTCTCTGACTCTCATTGTTCACTGAATGTAGTTCTCTGCAATTAGGCACACTGGATAGCCAGAGAGCTCCAAGAGGGTTCCTGCTTCTTCCTCAAGGATGAGATTACAGAAGTATGCCACTGGGACAAGTTTTGTTCATGTCTGCTGAATGCATGTTAACGTTCTTACATGGCAAGCACTTTAGCACTGAGCAATATCCATAGCCCCTTGGAAGAATTATTGTATGTTACTGGCATATTCTTTCACTATGTTTTAATACAAAAAAAATTGTACTGTAAAATGTTATTACTTCTGTAACACTCAAAAAATGGAAGACTACTTAGTTACAACTTGGAAAAGATTAATAATGTACTAACTTTGCAGGGTGAAACAGAGGTGAAGGGCACTGTGGACAGGACAGGATTATACTTATTTGATATACAGAAACCACAAAAACACAAGTTTTTAGTTTATTTACTAAGCAAATAAAATTCTCAGATTGAGAATTCATAATGGCAACTTAATTGTTTTTTCTCTTCAAGGATATAGAATTATCTTTAATAAACAAAATTTTGAATGGATAAAAACCTGATTTTCTGTAATTACCTTGAAAGTAAAATTCCATAATTTATTCTTTGCATACACATTAACAAAAATGTCCATAATGAGTGTGGACTATAAAAGGAAACCAGCCACATCTAGAGAGATTTTCACAATTTCCTGTGATCTTCTGAACCTTTGCAGTCAATGTTAACACTATATCTATGTACACTGTGCTCACTTGACTTCAAGTTGAACCTGTGAAATTCTTGGCACTGCTGGTTATCATGGGTAATGAGCATCACATCTAGAAAGAATATCTCCCATGTTCTATAGCCTCACAGCTGGGTCATCTTTGCAACTTTATCTCCTAATATTTAAATTCATACATGAGATATGTACATTAGAAATCCATAAAGCACATCCTTTGTTAAACACCCCTTAAGGGCTGGGAATATAACTCAGTGAGTAAAATATTTTATGTGCATCAATGAGGACTGGATGGAGTTCAGATTCCCAGCATTCTTATAAAACAACCAGAAGTGCCTAAAATCCCAGAACTATGTAAAAAGAGACAGGAAGATCCTGGTGGTTTATTGGCCAACAAATTTAACTGAAAAGGCTACCAGGTTCAATGGAATACTTATTCTCAAAAGTAAGGTCTACATGGGCATGTGGGCTTAGTGGTTAAGAATGATTGGTGCTCTCTCAGTTCCCAGCACTCACATCAGTGGTTCACAACAGAGTATAACTCCTGAATCTGGTTAGACAATGCCTTCTGGGCTGTGACGTCACCTACACTCACATACTCCCACCTACAATAATAAAGTGGATGGAAGCCGAGAATGACACCTGATATCTCCCACAATATATATGTACACTCATGTGAGCATGTACACACACACATACACACACACATACACACACACATACACACACACACATACACACACAAATAGTGTTTAAAGAGTCCAGACATGCTGGAAGAGAAGACATGGAGGGTGGCACTTTTTATCATATTCTATTGTATCCATATTATACACATATGAAATCGCCAGAGAATGAATAAACAAAGACATACGTAAATAAATGGTAATTCATTAACTAATTTTGCTAACACAGGTTAATTGATGAAACAGTATAATAAATGCCACCCTACAATATACACACTATTTACTTTAAGTCTATATGAAATATATTACCAATTGTGACTGGATTAACTGGAAGTGTCTTGAGATCATGGCCTCCCCTTCATTACTTCCAGTCAGAGCTGTGAAGATCGACACTATATCTAATTCCTAACATACCTGGATAGTCTAGAGGATTGATGGATGAGAAGAGATGTCAAGGACATGTAATAGCTGAAGGAAACAATCCACATATATCCACCACAACTAAAGAAATCTGAGGAAAATGCACAAATATTTTATTATGGTTCTAGAATTTATTAGATAGCCAACTGAGACAGAATACTTGACATTCAGAAGTTCTATTTATTTCTGTTGATGATTTGGTGATGCCTACAGAAGTATAGTCTAAAAAGCACTATAAGAATTACAGAATTATAAACACACATTCAATATCATGTCATGTCTTTATTAATCTAAGGAAGGTTTCCAGTGGAAAATATTGTATGTGAGAGATGAACATGATATAATGACTGGTATGAACACATTATTGGAGAATTTGGAGTGGGGAAGTATTCATAACTATTCACAAGAATATGTACGAGTGTTCCACTATAGATAGGTATCTGTATCCATCTGCTTCTCAACCTCCAGGGTTCAGGTGTCATAGAGTAGAGGAAATGGGAAGAGAGAGAGAGAGAGAGAGAGAGAGAGAGAGAGAGAGAGAGAGAGAGAGAGGAGCTAAACAATGTATAAACTTAACTCAGAAGATTATTATGTCTTAAAAATATAAGAAGTGAGATAATATATTTTACCTTGGAAAAAGTCTCACTGAGATTGAAGAAGTAAACAACTCATAGCTCTCAGGAAATTCCTAAAACTGATATGATTTTTAAAGCACTTTTCCAAGGATGGCTGCTTGAAAGAGTTGATTTTCTAATATATCCAGTTGCCTGCATGTTGTGCAGGTAGTGCGAGAGATATAGCTTTGGTGGTTTGTTACCTATTCTGGGATGGGTTTTGAGTGATGCAAAACAAAATGATGATGACTCATGTTACATCTTTAATTAATTCTTCATCCATGATCCATAAGTAATCCCAGTAAACTCATGAGCTTTTTAAATTGAGCTTTGGTACATTCTATTTTTTGAACTATTGTCAATGTCCTGTCAGGGAAGAATATATATTAGTGCTTCCCTCAAAAAAGTCATACAACAAATAGTGATCCAAGGCAGTAATACCTGTGAATCAAAGTGATAGGATTATTTGATGATCTTCCATGTTAACTGCCCCACCTTTAGGTGATAGATGTTCATTCCCAATGAAAAGGCCACTTTTCTCTAAAACAGAGGTTCTATACCTATGGATCATGACCTCTTTGGGCTCAAACAATGCTTTTATATGGGTCACACATCAGATTTCCAGCATATAAGAAATTTACATTTTATTTTGTGACTGTAGCAAAATTAAAGTTATGAAGTAGCAATGAAAGTAATGTTATGGTTGGGGTCACCACAACATTAGAAACTGTATTAAAGAGTTATAGCATTAAGTAGATGGAGAACTACTGCTCATGTTTTCCATGTTTTTCAATATAACTGGTGGGGCCTGCAGTATGCTTTATACTTTCTAACTCTCACAGCAGTGAAATGTTCTCTTCTTTGAGCACACTCTCGAACTGGTATGATAATGCAAGCTTTTCTCCTAACACCACTTATCAACAGAAGTATTTTTACCATCTAAGAGAACTTGGTTAAACACGCTGGACAATTGCAATATTAATTAAGTTGCACATGAATTCCTATAGCCATTTCACAGATGGAGAAGCAGAAGTTCAGGAGAAGTTTTCAAGAAGGATTAAGTGCACCCACTGAATAATTAATCCCTTCTCCAGACACCAGGAACATGCTTAGCATCTCCAATGTCACTTGGATATGCAGATTTTAAATGGTAATAATGGCTCATAATTTTTACTATTGCTTTTAAACTAACAGAAATACAACATATATTAGATTTTCATCATTGAATGTCATTATATCTCTGTTCGTATGGCCTTATTTGGACTTTAACTTGAAGATAGGACCAAGTTGTAATTGAAATCTTTACTTGTATAAATATTTTGGAAGATTCTCTTTAAAACTTTAAAGTAATGAAAGAAAATATAGTATATGATAAGATGCATCCAGGTTAGAGATGAGGTCTTAATTGTATTTTATGGTTTGTAATATCTCTCTCTCTCTCTCTCTCTCTCTCTCTCTCTCTCTCTCTCTCTCTCTCTCTCTCTCTTTCTCTCTCTTTCTCTCTGCCTGTCTCTCACTCTCTGCTATTGTGTACATGTGGAGATTAGAAAACAACTTTCAGGAGTTAGTTCTCTCCTTTATTCTTTTATTTGAGGCAGTCTCATTATTTTTACCTCCAAGGTGTGTACTTAAAATAAATCAGATGTATTCCCCACATTTGAGTGTTACATGGGTTCAAACTCATATCATCTTATTTACATAGTAAATACTTCAATCCACTGAGCTATCTCCCCAGTACCATGAGTACTGCTTCTTAAGGACACCAAAATAATGGACAGAACTAAATATGTCCTCCACATTCTCTCACACTTTGGTGATGGCTCATGGAGATTTACCTGTGCACTGATTTAAACAAACTATCCTTGCTTAGGTAATAGCACATATTATGCCATTTAAAGCACTTGACAGTCATGTTTGATCTATATTTACTTCCTTTTAAAAACAAGGATGTCAAAACTCAGAATATCATACACAAGATAATGAATTGTTTGACATTGAAGGTAAGTTTTGACTTATTAAATAATTGTGTGTTTCAAGGATTCTGTGAGATGTGAAGAGCTTTGTGTATTGGACGAAAACACATACTACAAAAAGTCAAAATGAGCAAAAGAGTAAGTGGATATTAGCTGTTAAGTAAATGATAACCAAGCCAATGTTCACAGACCCAGAGAAGCTAAGTAAAGAGGAAGGCTGTATCGGAGAGGAAAGATAGATCTCCTAGGAAAGGGGGAAATACATTAGATTTTGTAAGTGAACTGGGGGTAGGTGACAACAGGAAAGGTGATAATCAGGATAGATGGAGGGAGAGCTTGTGGGGAGAGGCAACTGGAACTGGGAAATACTGGGAAGAGGTGGAAACCTAGTGCAGTGAAAGCTTCCTGGTTACAACAGAGAGGAGAGCTTGGGAGAGCTGGGAGGAGTAGAGGGGGAAAACTGTGCTCTGTTTGTGTTAAAAAAAAGAATCTATTTTCAATATAATATGAAAGGAAAAGAAGAGTGGCCAAATCAAAGGAAAGAGAACAGCAACTAAGATGATTCAGCAAGTAAAATGCTTGCTATGCAAGCCTAACAGTGGAGTTCAATCTCTGAAACTCACAGAAAAGAAGAAGAGACATACTAAACAAAATTTCCTATAACTTCCACATCTACACCACAGTATGTGCTCATTCCCAAATACATATCACACATATGTGCACATTTATATAGACATACACATTCACACAGATGCACACTAATATATACAAACACACACATAAACACTCACTGTATTTTTTAAATTAAATATGAAATTGAGGGGTAGGTTTCTTTTTAATTTTTTCTACTTTTAAAAAATTTATTCATTTTACATGCCAATTGTAGCCCTCTCCCTCATCTCCTCTCAGTCTTACCCACCCACCCTCCCTCCATCCCTCCCTCCCTACATCTCTCACCCCTTTCCCCTCCACTAGTTCTTAGAAACAACCTTGGTAATACTTTCTGGTTCTAAACTCTAAGCTGCTAATCACAGACACAGGCAGAAGCACACCAATTCCTTGTGCTAGGGCACACCAGAGAAGTTCCCCACCCCCTCCAAGGGGAGGTAGAGTTTCAGGACTTTATCAAATCAGGGGAAGTATTTCTGAGCGTGAAAGGTATTGCCAGTAGGCAGATGTCAGGAAGAGAGTACACACAAGGCAGCTCTTGAGACTGTAAAGATCAGCTGTTTCTAAGCCCAACCTTATAGAACATCAGTATTTGATGCCCGGGACACAGGTCAGAAGTATAGGATATAAAACCTCATTGCAAAACCTCAGTTCATATGTAAGAAATAAAAGCTTGTGGCTCCTTTTCAAAATAAAAATACCTTGGGTCATCTTAGGTCCAGATATGGATGGACACTAAACACCTGGAGCCCCTAAGCTAATGATTTCCACTCAAATTCTATTAGCCTGACCACTCTGGCTACTCAAAGTTACTAACAGCCAAGGTTGTCTAGGAGCAGTTAGTCTGATAATCTCTAAAACAAATGACATGTAAACCACAGAGATGAACTCATGTACAGTATAGTTGAGAAAAATTTAACATAAGTGTCAGAGGCCTAGACACTATGTGAGATTGTATACCCCTGATTAATCTGCCACTGAGAAAAAGATGGATGCAAGGAAAGATCTTGTGTCCTTTCTAAAAATTGCTCTCTGCTTTCAGTCAGCTTGCCTGTAATTCTGAGCTAACAATATGTTTGCAAATCAATAAGAAGAAGGGTTCTGCTTTCCTTACACCCAGTCTCCAGTACTTTTTAAAAGTTATGGACATAATTTCTCACTGCAAGGACCAACATTTGGTATGGTAGGAGTTCCCTAGGAGACTTTGATGTTTGTGGATCTCCAAGGACCAATTTCTGTTATGTTCACCAGGTTAGCTGGTGCTCCACACCTGAGAGTACCTTACTTCACCCACAATGCCACTGACCTGGAACACAACTGTTAGGTTGTGTTATTGGAGTGAATACTCTTTCTCTCTTTCTGAAAATTGATTTTCACAGTCTTGTTATAGTAAACTGTATTTGATGCATTCTGTGGTTTCTTTCAGTGATGACTAATTGATAAAATTTCCAGGCTATGATGGATAGGCTAATTTCGGTCCTCAGAATCCTCCAGTAAGGGTAGATTATCACCTCCACACTTGCCTTCCAGGTAAAGGCAAATCCTTTCCAGACACCTTTCTTCCCAGAGGAGCTTCAGAATGCTGATTAGGGTTGAGTTCTTTCTAGGCCCAGAACTGCTGACCCAGCTGTCAATCTTATTTTCTGAGAAAGATAGACTTCTTGAGGCAAATTCTGGCATGTTTGATGGGTTTTGGAAGCCTGTCAACAAATCAGCTAAAAATGGCTTTCTCTGACTAAAACAGTCCAAGCTTGAATTCCCAAGTGAGCTGAAGCACAACTTTGGTGAGGGCCTGAGAGGAGGGGGTTTGAGTCTCAGAATCAGAAAGCTGAAGGACATAGCTGACAGAAGAAAATACTGACCGTCCCTGAGACAATTAGTCTTACTTGGACTCTTCAGCTACTCAAAATAAACAAGAATTTCAAAACAAACACATTTTGAAGCTTTTCTCATGATTCAGTGTATGAAAATAAAAATCATCTTTAGATTATCGACTTACACTGAAAACCTGAGTGAGGTTTCCACAGTAAGCCTGAGTTTTCATCAACCTCCCTCTCTGACTTTTCCAGGATTTATCAGCAACTGTAATTACATCAGATGAACCCTCAGCAAAATGGGCGCTTCCAAGGAATCTGTCAAAGATTAAGGATAGCTTTTCTAACAAAATTTTGGGAATTCCTGTTTTTTGATGAACAGGTGAACAAAATAGAAAAATGATCAAGACATTTAAATAGAAAACTTCAAAGAAATCTCAGCCAGAAATCTGCATTCCAGTCCTAACCCAAGTACCTCTGCTTTGCGCATTTTACAGACAGGTATTCATGCATCTATCCATCTATCCACTCACGCTCCAACATAACTTTCCATTCATTCTCATTCCATTTCTCCCTCCTTCCTTCCATCCCTCCCCCTCCCTTCATTACTTCCTTCATATTTCTTTCTCTTTTATTCTTAAACAGATTGTCCAGTAGACCAGATTGACCTCAAACTTGCTACATAGCAGAGGACATCCCTGAACTTCTTATCCTCTGGCTTCAACCTTCTGAGTGCAGGGACGCCAAGAACACTACAGCAAGGAGTTATCTATGTTTCCAATAGAATAACATGCCCCATTGGCCTTCACATTTCTGTCCCCAACAGCCTGTGCCATCACACTCAGCATATTTTATGCTATTGTTCCACCAAAAACAGGTACTACATATCCAACATGGTTCCTCATGCTTGCAGTGCAAACACTTCATCAATTAAATCATATCCTTAGTTCCTTGTTGGGAATATTCTGAATTCATTTCATTTCATTCTTTCCTTGATGTAATTAATACAAAGATGATGGGTCAAGTCATTTGGGGAGTCACACACAATTGTGGACATAAATACATCACAATGATGAAATGGTATGTAATAAATGGAAATGTTGCTATTCTTCCTACAATTCATTACTCTAACAGAGCCTTGTGTGAGTAAAATAATAATAAGTATATAACTAAGCAGAGACAAGAAGAATGTAGTAGGACATTTTGAGGCAAACTGGAAGACAAGACTTCAAAGGAAAAGAACAACATGAGTAGTCATGAGAGTGGGCACTCTCTTAGGATTCTACAAAAGTTTCATTAAGGGGGAAATTTTTCATAAATATTTTTCACAAGTCACCAAAAGAAAGGGGATGCTTGTAGCTAAGGCTGAAAAATAGGAAAGCAGTCCTTGTGGAAAAGACATCATTGAATTTTTAGCAGTGTCTCTGGTTTATTCCATTTTCAGTGTTCTACTCAGATGTAACATATAGATGCTTGACGAAGGCCATTTGCTTGAGTCTCAGCAACAGAAAGCTGCTAGTTTTCCCTTTGTGACAGTATATATGGCTTTCCATGAAAACATTTGTTATGAGCCTGGGGAGAAGGTGTGCTCAATAAAGTGCTAGCTAGAATGTATGAGGACCTGAGTTGAACTCTTCCATTTCCATCTAAAAAGCCAGTGGCAGGACTAGAGGCGATTCAACAAATACAAAGCTCTGCTGCCCATTTGAAGCCACATTGAAAAAATAATAAAAGAGAGTGTAGCCATTTGCATGACTGTTATTATAATCTTGTGGAGGTCAAAGATAAGAGGAGCATGAAGGATGGCTTGAAGCCATTCTTGTGCCATGCTCAGTAAGAGACCTTCTCTAAGTAAACCGAGACAGTGATAGAACAGGATGCTTGATGTTCTTCTCTGGACTCCACAATCATAAGAGAGTATGTACCACCACACAGATCTACCACATAGATACACTACACTACTTACACACTCAGACAAAAACACACAGATACACAGACACACATACACACACACACACACACACACACACTCAGACACACACAAATGAAAAAGCAAGGTGGTCTTATGTAGTCTGTAATCTCAGAGCTGTAGCAGTGAAGGAGGGAATATCCAGGGACTTGTTGGCCAGCCACCAAGTGAATTCACCGAGTTTCAGTTTAATTGAAAGACATGTTTCAATAAAAATAAAATGTCTACCCTGGTCTACACACACAGATGCATACGTGTGTGCACCTGCATGCACACACACCCCATACATACACAGAGCACACACACACAAAATTTCCATGATTCCATGCTTTGAATATATCTTATGGTCTTCTCCATGGCTCTGCCTGAGTGCTTAGTGTTGTACACATTGTCAGGGGGAGCAATATATAAATCCCTGTAGTGACCACTTCCAGAGGGACTGAAGATAAACTATGCTGTCAGGCAAGGCCCTGGCCTCTGTGATTAAACTGAATTCAGAGTGGCTGATCCAACTATGATGGCAGGTTAATTTTAAATCACCCTAGTTAGGATAAGGCAAGAAGAACTTCAGAGTCATGTAAGCAGCTCATTCACAAGGCACTCATACATCAGGACAGACTATGTTCTATGGATATTCTGCCTCGCTCCAGGTTTACGTACACAGGCATGTTTCCTTCAACCTCCACAGTTAAAAACAATCCTTGTTTTTCTTTTTTGGTGTATGTATATATGTGTGTGGGGGGTGGGATGGGTATGTGGGTGTGTGTGGTGGTGTGAGTGGTAGTTGTGTGGTATGTGTGTGTGTTCATGTGTGTACATGTTTGTGTTCATTCAAGGGTTACCTGTATATCCTTGAATGTTGCTCATCAGGTTCTATGCACCTTGACATTTTGAGATAAGGTCTCTCCCTAGATTATAATTCACCAAGGAGACTAGTATATAGTCTGACTTGACCTCACAACCTATGGAATTACACATGTGGAAAAAGCTGCTTACAATTTTTCTAAACATAGGTACTGGGGATGAAATTCAGGCCCTGTTTACCAGGAAACGCTTATTGACTGGGGTCTTTCTCATTCATGGACATTCCTATAACAGCATCCTATAGCTTCTGATATGGCACATTTCCACAGAACATGGGTTGTCTCCTGCATCACTAGAGCCCAAAGACATCAATGAAGGACAATTGACTACCATACACCAATTGTTGAAAAGCATTCAAATTCTCGATCAAGTAGAACCATGTAGAGAGGTCATGGGTTAAGTCAGAAGTCCTTGGTGCTTCTGGGTACTGTACTTCTGTTAGCTACAGATGTGCACATTTATCTCCTCAGTTTTCAGTCACTTCAAAGAATATGACCCCTGAATCAGTCTTCTGGACTTCTGTATTCTCATCTTCTCAGTGAAGGAATCACAAGGGTCTGGTGAGATTGTCCAGCTCTGGATACTAAGAGCCAGATTTACAAAGTGGGATCTGGGACCTTCACATCTCAGATCTGGCTACTACCATCATGTCCTTCACACCTCCAAGGCTGGCCTGGCTGTGCAAGAGGCCTCCCATCATTCCCACACTAGGACTAGACTGATCTTAGCACCCCAAAGATAAAATATAAAACTTCTGTGACTATTATGCTTGTAACAAATAACTATGGATGATAGGAAAAACTGCAAAGAAAGCAGCTAAAGCAGAGATCATAAGGGATTCATTTAGAGAAAGAGAGCATGACTTTGGCTCAGAAGGTGATGAATTTTGGATACTATTACTTGGCAGTAATTAACCAGATAGGAACAAGGTCTTGTGTAGAGGGAAGAACCTGGGTTATAAAAAGAGGATTATAATTCTTAATGAGTCTGGGGAGCCTAGAAGATCATTATGCTTTATCAGAATTTATAATGCTTTTTAAATTAATTAGTTTCCCATACATAAAGACATTCAGATGGAAATCCCAGAGAAAATTTAATGTAGCTCAAATTCTCCAGATGGCTTGGTGGAATGTATCAAAATCCTTTAGGACCAGAAATGTAAAATCCAAAGCATATTCTTCTAAGGTACCAAAAAGATGTGTACCTCAATAAAAAAGAAGAAAGAATGAGAAAAATATGACCTAAATACCTGAGTAACAGAGATTATTTAAGGACTAGTCACATGCAAAACACCACTTCAAGAAATTGCAGGTATAAAGATTACCCAAAAACATAAAAGGAATTAGTGATAAAGGCAGGTTACAATCTTTGGTGTTTTAAGCCCAGTCCATGTGTTGAATATGGGCATATATGATATTTGAACATTTTCAAGGAGGCAATAAAGACAGTCCAATTGGTAACATAATTGCCACACATGTATGTAGATCTGAGTTCAATTCCAAGATCCTGTCTAAAAAGACATGAATTGTGGCAAATGCCTATCATCCTCAGGGGTTGGTGGACATACAGCCTATCCTAATTTTTTAGTGCTCACTTATTTACTGTGTGGGAGAGTAATGTGGACCAGAGGACAACATTTGGGAGTTGAATCTCTCCTTCCACCATGTGTTCCAAGGGATCCATCTAAAAGAAGTCATCAGGCTTTGTACCACTGAGCTATCTTCTGGCCCTTGTTGAAAATTCTTATTATCTACAATTACTTATAGAAATTACAGTGCAAAACTAAGAAAGAATTAACTACAAAAAGTAGTTAAATAAGAAATGTGGATTGAGACACTGGGCTTAAATTATAGCTCTTTATCAAAACTACCAACAGAATATATATATATATATTGCCAGAGTAGGTATTTTTTGTGTTGTTTTTATTTTGAGATAGGGACTCTGGCCTATGTTGGTTTTGAACCAGCTATGTTGCTGAGGTTGACCTTGAACTTCTGATCACTCAGCCTCCATATCCTGAGTGTGTTCTAAGATTACAGGTATTCATGCTCTGAAAAGTTTATACAGTGCTAGTGACTGAGGCTGGGCTTTGTGCATGCTAGATAGGCATTCTTCTAAAAAGAGCTATACCCCAGGGACTTATTTAGAGAACAAGTGATTCTTATACAGAATTAAATACGAAGATGCAGGAGAGGCACACAGAAGTAGAGATGTACATAGGAGCTGTTGCTCCTGGCAACAATTCTACTTTGTCCCTGGAGACTCTTAAATGTGTGTGCTTGAAATTTTCAGGTTACTGGTTTTGACTTTGGGAGTGAAAAACTAACCTGGGTGTCAGAAGATTGATTGTGATCTTTTTTTGTCCAAGAAAATGTTTTATGCCACATGATTGAATACTTCCAGATATAAATGCAGGGCCACAAGGGAACATGAAAGTAAACTTTGTTCAGGCCACACCTTGACAAAGCAGCTTATGGGCTCATTGTTACTTTAGCGACACTGTCCCATAAATGTTCAATTACTGAGAGCAGAGGGAGCCCTGGGACACAGAAGTAGCTTCAGGCTTGAATTTCTTTTTACCAGCTCCTCTCTGGCCTGGCACTTTTGGGACAAAGTGAGTAAACAAGCATAGGTGAGTTTGGTGTGGGCAACAACACACATTAGCTGCTATTCCAAGAAGGACTGAGGGACACACTACTAAGCACCTTTGGACTTGGCTCTATCTCTACCTGCTCACCACCATTCTGGCCTACAGTTGGCTGGCACGGCCAACAAATCAGCAGAGGAGGCATGTGGGACACCCAAACATCTTTGAACTTGGATTCCTCCCCACTCGCTCCTCACTAGCATGACTCATTTGGGTCACAGTGAACAGGAAGAGGTGTGTCATGTGCTGGCCACAATCCACATTGTCCACCATACCAAGGTGGCCTGAAGGGTACCTGAGCAGCTTTTGGCATGGTGTTGTGCTTTTCCAGGTGACATTTCTCCTGCCAGCTGATCAAACTGTGACACAGGCAGTGAAGCCAGCAGAGCCAGGAACAGCCTCCAACACCCATTGCCCACCATGCTGAGGAGGCCGTAAGAGAGTCTAGGCAAACAGCATTTGTTTTGGAGCTCTTTTCATCTATTCCCGATCTGTCTGGCCCACCAGGGACACAGAAAGCAACCTCATTAAAGGAATCTCCAAGACTGCTAACACCAGAGAGAACAAAATGATGGGATGCCAGTACAAGAACATAGGCAGAAAAACTCAGAAACCAGTGATTCTACCATATCAATCCCTGAAGATACTAACACTAAGAAAGAAAAAGAAGATGCAAAAACAAGGTATTCCAAGACAAAACCAAGTTTACACAGTATCTTGCCACAATTCCAGGCCTACAGATGTTACTAGAAGAAAAACTACAAACCAAGGAGGCTGAAAACACCCAGGAAAACACAGGAAATAAATAAACCCACATCCAAAAAAAAAAACAAAAGAAAGGAAACACCCAAGCACTCTCCAATCACCAACATTAAGAAAATGGGAACTAACAACAACTTGTCATTAATATCTCTCAATATCAATGACCTCAACTCCCCAGTAATAGCCACAGGCTAAAAGAATGGAAGCAAAAACAGGACCCAGCATTTTACTCCATAAAAGGAACACACCTCAATAGTAAAGATACACATTACTTTGGAGTAAAGGGCTAGAAAAATTTATTTCAAACAAACAGACCCATGAACCAAGCTGGAGTAGCCATTCTAGTACCTAATAAAATAGATTAAACTAATGAAAAGAGAAGAACATGTCATACTCATGAAAGAAAAAAATACGGAACATCTATGCCCCAAATGCAGGAGCACCCATATTTGTAAAAGAAACATTACTAAAGCTTAACTCACACATTTAACTCCACTGATTAATAATGAGAGACTTCCACACCCTACTCTCACCAACAGACAGATCATAAAGACAGAAAATAAATGGAGAAATGAGGAAACTAATAGATATCTTGAGTCAAATGTACGTAACAGTTATCTACAGAACATTTCACCAAAATTCAGAAGATTATGCCTTCTTCTCAGCATCTCATGGAATGTTCTCCAAAATTTACCATATACATGGTCATCAAGCAAAGATCAACTGATAAAAGAAGATTGAAAATGACCCCTTGCATCTTATCGGACCACCACAGATTAATGCCAGAATTCAACAACAACAGAAAAAACAGAAAGCCTACAAACTCATGGAAACTAAACAACTCTCTACTCCATTAACTCACTATTAGGGCCAAAAAAAAAAAAAAAAAAAAAAAAAAAAAAAAAAGAAGTTAAAGACTTCCTATAGTTCAATTAAAATGAAGGTACAACATACTCAGACTTATGGGAAACAATGAAACCAGTGCTAAGCGGAAAGTTCATAGCATTAAGTGCCTTCATAATAGTATTGGAGAGATATAATACTAGCAACTCAACAGAATACTTGAAAGCTCTAGAACAAAGAAAGGAGACACATCCAAAAGAAGTATATCTCTGGATATCATCAAACTCAGAGTAGAAATCAACAAAGTAGAAACAAAGAGAACAATTCTAAGAATCAACAAAACCAAGAGCTGGTTCCTTGAGAAAATTAACGAAATAGACAAACCCTTAGCCAAGCTAACGAAAAGGAAAAGGGAATGTATTCAAATCAACAAAATCAGAAATGAAAGGGGAGAAATAATGACAGATACTGAGGAAATTCAAAAATTCAATGGGTCTTACTTCAAAAGCCAATATGACACAAAGTTTGAAAATCTGTATGAAATGGACAATTTTATTTATAGAAACCAATGACCAAAATTGAATCAAGATCAGATAAACACGTTAAATAGTCCTATTTCTCCTACAGAATTAGAAGCAATCATTAAAAAATCTCCCAACTAAATAAAGCCCAGGGCCAGATGTTTTTGAACCGGATATCTATGTGTAGGAAAATGCAAATCCACCTATACCCATCACCCTACATAAAACCAAAGTCCAAGTGGATTAGAGACTTAAACATAAAACCAGGCACAGTAAATCTGTTAGAAGAAAAAATGGAGAAGAGACTTATTATCATTGTCATAGGAGATAGACTCCTGAACAGACTGCCAACAGATAAGGCTCTAAGAATCAACAATTAATAAAAGGCACCTTATGAAACTTAAAAGCTTCTGAAAAGCAAAGGACACTGTTAGCAGAACAAAACAGCAGCCTGAAGATTGGGAAAAGATATTCACCAACTCTACATCTGAAGGAGGGGTAATATCCAAACTATATAAAGAACTCAAGAAACTAAATACCACTAAACTAAATAATACAATAAAAAGGGGAGACAGAACTAAACAGAGAATTCTCAACACAGGAATATTGAGTGGCCCAGAAACAGTTAAAGAAATGGTCTATGTTGCTGGTGATCAGGGAAATAGAAATCAAAACGAGACTGTGATTCCATCTTATACCCATCAGAATAGCTAGAATCAAAAATTCAGGTGAGAGCACATTGTAGAGGATGTGAAGAAAGGGTAACATTCTCTATTGCTGGTGGGAATGCAAACATATACAACCACTTTGAAAATCATTCTGTCACTCTCTCAAAAAGTTTAGAATAGTGCTACCTCAAGACCCAAAAATCACTCATGGGCGTATACCCGAAAGATGCTCCACCATACAACAAGGACATTTGCTGAACTATGTTCATAGCAGTTTTCTTTGTAAGAGCTAGAATCTGGAAACAACATAGATGTCACTCAACTGAAGAATAGATAAAGAAACAATGGTACATTTGCACAATAGAAAACTACTCAGCTATTAAAACCAAGGAAAGCTTGAAAGTTACAGTCAAATCCATGGAAATAGAAGAGATCACCCTGAGTGAGGTAAGCCAGACGCAGAAAGACAAGCATGGTATATGCTCACTTATAAGTGGATATTAGCCACAAAATAAAGGATAACCACACTACAATACAGAGACTTAATGAAGCTAAATAACAAGGAGGACCCTAGGGAGAATATTTACTCATTCAGCAGGGCAAATACAATAGACACTATAAGCACTTGAAGAGATGGAAAAGGAGGGAAGCATACCATAAAGGTCCTCTGAAATACTGCACACAGCAGGGGATTGAAACATATGCTGAGACTCAAAGCCAAACTTTGGGGTGGAGCCCAGGAAGTCATATGGAAGATTTGGGGGATAGCAGGACTTAGAGGAGACATGAGCTCCATAAGGAAACTAATGGAGCTAACAAATCTGGAAATGGATTGGGTGTTCTGCAGAGACTGCTGCATTAACCAAGGACAACGCACTGAGAGGGCGTAGACCCTCTCCTCAGATGTAGTAAATAAGTAGCACAGTTTACTTGTGGGTCCCATAATAAGGGGAAGAGGGCTACTTCTGACATGGACTCTGTTGCCCACTCTTGGATCATTTCCCCATGGTGGGTCACCTTGACATGCCACAGAGTCAGAGGATACAGGCAGTCCTGATGAGACTTGATATGCTGAGGTCAGATGATAGGGGAGGAGGAACCACCATTTTGAGTATTAGGGAGTGGTGGCGTGGGGATGATGGAGGGAAGTGGGACTGGGAGGTCATAAGGGAGGGGGGTTACAATCGGGATGTAAGATGAACAAAATTTTTTTAAAGTTCAATTACTATTGAATGAAATTGCCTTATCTGTGCAGAGTACTGGGGATTTAAGAAGATACATTTCTTGAATATATGGAGTTTTTAACTTGATGGGTAATACAGGCAATTTTTAAGGAAATATGCCCATAAATGATTAAACAGTCATATTAAAACAGATGAATAGATGATAAGCAATAAGTGATAGGTAAATAACTAGATAAATATGATAAATAATAGAAGAATAGATAATAGATAGAAAGACAGATGATGTTCTCTCCATCTGTTCCAATATATTGTTTTAATTAGAAACTTCACCAAAGAGCACAGTTGGTTCTGCTAGGAACACTCTCTCTTAGGAATTGTAGCCTCAATGTAGTACCCCAGTCAATTTCTGCTAAAAATTTTATATGCCCAATCTGACAATGTTTTGCTATATAAATATTTATCTATCTAAATACTGTCTGTCTGTCTACTTGTTATTATTATTTTTTTATTTTAGCTAATATATACTTAAGAAGCCCATTCATCCTAACCAAAAGTATGACTGCAATACCTGATTTTCTGGAGAGCTGGAGAGATTCTGGAGAGAATAAACATGAATTTCTCAACTGCTTGGTCCTATCAGTCTGAGATGGGACTACAGGCATGAACCATCATGTTGGGTTAAAGGGGTACTGGGACTCAAACTCTATTCTAGGTAAGCAGCCTACCAACTGATACTAATAAAGTTCTGCCAATTTCTATCAATATACTCTGGTAGAATTTGAGATTTATTGTTCCACAGGAACAAAAACAATCTTCTTAAAATACTGAAATGTCTTCATTAACAAGAAGTAATTTCATAAGAATCAACCTGGCTAAGCTGAGACAATGACATTGGCCAAAACATGTACCTACCCACCCAGAAAATAAGCAGTTTTAAGAGCAGACACTTAGTAGTGAATGTCCATTATGTTATCACCTTTAAATTACCTGTGGGATCAGGGAACTGGCAAGAAAGATAGGTATCAACTTAGCATCAACAGTTATGAATCTGGTTTGTGGTACCATGCAGCAAATGAAGTCATATCTATAAATCAAACATTAATAAGAGATATACAGGAAGTAGGGCAGAGAGTTGTAAGAAGCATTTAGAGTACACACCATTGATAATGTCAAAGGTAAACTGAGAATCATGCTGACATAGAGCTAGAGGAAATATTGTTATGTTTCCAAGCACTTGCACAGGTCTTAGGGTAAGGAACAGTTAAGAGACTATGAGATCTATTGAGCCAAAGCACAAAAAAAATGATAATCAGGAAATGAAGAGAAGGATAGAAATGGGAGAGAACAGCAGAGGAGGGATGAGGGGATAAGGTAGAGAGGAACAGGGGAGGGAAGGGAGTTATTGTAGGAATGTTTGCTGGAAATATTAATTGCAAAGTCTCCATTGTATTAGTGAATCAGGCAGGCAGAGGAATAAGAGATTCTTTTTGTTTTTTAGAGATGCGTTTTGTATCTATGAATCTTAGGGGTGGTGTGAGGAGGATGAGAGTAGATGTGATTGATGTCCCACAGCTGAACACAGAGGCTATCCCTCACAAAGTGGCAGATGTGGATCCAGGGTGCTTTCTAGAGTAAATATCTGGGAGACCTACTTTTAATTGTGAATGAGTTAGTAGGCAACATATTAGAGGGAGTAAATATGCTAAACATCTTTTAAATATCATATACCAAGAGGCAGGGTGTAGGTGCCATTGACTAAGACAGAAGTGATATGGAGTAGCAGATTTAGGGCCCTTGGTAGCGAAGATATTTTGTTAAACTGGAGTCATTAATACAGTTTCATGTGGAAATAGAAAGTAAGTGACTGGGTATTAATATTTCCACAAGCCAGGCTGGTAGACAGAGATGTGAAATTGATAAGGAAGTAGGAGATTTTCAGTCTCTGGACTCTGTAGCAACCAGAGCTATAGACAGAAAAGATAAGAGACCTGAAATTAAGTCTTGAGGGAAGGGGCCAGAAAAGATGAAACAATGGCTTTGCTTGCTTTTAAAAAGCATTTTAAAAGACCCCTACTCCCAAGGCGTAGGGAACAACCTGGAATAGGTAGCAGAAAGTAAAAACTGGAGGTTTGTGAGGATGCAATGAAATGCTGTCTTTTGATTCTGTTTCTTAGTAGCTCATTATAGAGTCGAAGCTGGCTTCAAATTTAAACTCCTGATAATCCTTCTTAGTTATCTCCTGAGTGCTGAGATTACAGGCATGTGCTACAACAGTGGACTCAAATATTCTCTCTCTCTCTCTCTCCCTCTCTCTCTCTCTCTCTCTCTCTCTCTCTCTCTCTCTCTGTGTGTGTGTGTGTGTGTATGTGTGTATGTGTGTGTGTGTTGTAAGCACACACATACTTTGTCTACTTTTGGAACAGTAGAGAAAGTTATTAATATTGGGTATATTCTTCTATAACAATTATCCTTATTTTATGAGACATGGTGTGTCAGTAAACCTGCAGCTCTCTTATTTGGCCAGAGTATTTGGCCAGGTAATATCAGAGACCCACCTGAATCTGCATCTTCAGCATTGGAGTCACAGGCACATGATGCCAAGCCCAACTCTTTTTTTTTTAATTAAACATTTGTTAAAGAAAAATCACAATAGTTCACCATGTACACCAAGAAATGTTTTTATTTACTAAAGTATCTCTCGATGCTCAAAGATACTTCTTAAAATAAACCAAACAGTGGTTTGAAATAATGACTATGGAAGTTATTTGTCTATGTGGAAGCCATTGGCAAATCCAGAAGATGATAATTTCTGTAGAGCATTCTGCACAGGTTAAGATGCCCTCAAAGAAACAGAATAGAGTACTTATACAACCATTAGGAGAATTGAGACAGTGAATTTAACATAGCAGACTATCCACTGATTGGCTTGAAACTGCCAGGGGCTGATGGTGTTCTCCGAATATAGAATGCCTTCTCCATCAGGACACTTCACTTCTGCTCTTGAATCCTCCCATTGTTTGAATCAA
This sequence comes from Acomys russatus, assembly GCF_903995435.1. Lineage (NCBI taxonomy): Eukaryota > Metazoa > Chordata > Mammalia > Rodentia > Muridae > Acomys > Acomys russatus. The sequence goes on from NC_067142.1 coordinate 15,214,990, forward strand.
ACTCACCCAGACTATGGTGCAGTGTCTCTTTTACTAAAAATTCACCTGGTTACAGAGCTGGGGCCATAGTTCACAAACGAACAGCAATGGCTGCTTTCCCAGAGGACCCAGGTTTAATTCTCAGTGCCTACATTGTGGATCAAAACTCGTCCAATGTCCCTCTGGAATCCTTATGCATGGCATTTATGTGGTGTGTAGATATATGTGGAGATGGAAAACTCATACACATGAAATTAAAATTAAAAGTTAAAGGTAAATAAACAAAGTCAACTAGTTACGTACCTAACTTAAACAACATCTCAGCAACACTTATAACAACATGTGGTTGTTACATGTTGGGACTACAGTCATGCAAGTTGACACATCCAACTAACCTTCAGAAGTTTAACGACTGGTGAATTCCTACGTAAAGAGAGACAGTCAGAGAGAGAAACTAAAGATTTTTAGAAAAAGCATTGTGTAGAAAGCAAGGGATAAAAAGGAGGAAGAACCTAAAAAGGGCCAAAGGATCTTTGAATAAGTCTGTTGGATACATATAGGGTGGGATTTTGTTAAGGGGAGCAGTTCAGGGACAAAGGGGAAACAGATGTGGCAAACTGATGTGCCAATGATGACTAATCTTGATTGTGACCTTGACATGCATGGGCAGAGTAGCCTTCATGAAATCCGCCTGTAGACATGTTCATGGGGGCATTTTCTTAATGGAAAACTTATGAAAGAGTATTCCTCCCACTACGGGCAGTTGGTTTTGGGTTGTATAAGAAAGACAGGTGAATATGATCCAGGGAGTAAATTAGAAATTCCTGCATAGATGCTGCTTTAGTTCTTACTTCCAGGTTCCTGCCTTGAGCTTCTGCTTTAACTATCCTCCATGATATAAACTTATAAACCAAACAAACATTTTGCTGTCCTAAATAGATTCAGTCAGTGTTTTAGCATATCAGCATGGAAGCAAACTAGAACAGACTGGACTCAGAAGCAATAGAGGGGGCTTGGGCTTTTTGATTGTTCATTTGTTTTGTTTTATTTTTTACAAGGAGATGTGTAGGCAATGGGAAACCACTTCCAGCTATGGACACACAACTAGGAAGCTTATTCTGTCTTGAATAGTTCCTAAGGTGGCTGACACCCATTGCTGGCCACTTTTCTGAAGGAATTCCACTACCTAGGTAACTCAGCAGATATAGGAGTGCCTGCAATGGAGATAGATGGCCTGGGTTCCCTCAAATTCACTAGTATTTTGAATTAAAATAGAGTTTGGCTTTAGCAGATCTATGGTATCTTTCTAGTTCAGAAAAATGCACATATTTTCAGAGGATAGGGTGATTTATTGGCATAGATTATGAAAGGAGTCTATGATTGTATAACACTAAAATGCTGCTCAGAGATACCTTTTGACATAATGGCCAATAGGCTGGGGAGATAGCTGTGTGGATAAAGTTGTTTCCTTGCAAACCCAAGTGCATTAGTTTGATCTCCAGAAGCAACATGAGAAGGCTCAGTATTGTGGCCTGTGCTCTTAAGATCAGCACTGGGGAGAGAAAGACAAGCAGATTCCTGTGTTCACTGGCTGGCCAGCCTGGCCCACTTGCCAAGCAACAAGCCAGGAGCAGACGTTGTCTCACAAGAACAAAATGGTCAGTACCTATGAAGGAGAGCTGAAGTTGAACTTTGGCCTTCGTATACATACTCATACATGTATTGACAATCCTACGTAGACGCATGAACAAGGATTTACCCATACATGTATGCACATAAAGTAACAGTTGTGATATAAATAAAACCATGATCACTTAGTCTGTGCATACAGAGTACGTGAACAAAATGTATAAAAAGATAATGATGAGAAAAAAACATTCTCGGGGAAAACTAAAATATGGAGACATATGATAAACTAATAAAATTCTCTAGAATACAGCTAAAAATGACTTCTTTGTGGGTAAACAGGCTTGCTGCCAGGCTTTGTGACCTGATCTCAAACCTCGGGATCCACATGGTGAAATAAGAGAACAGACCCCTCAAAGGTCCTCTGATATTCACGCCATGATGTGTTTATGTACACACACACACACACACACACACACACACACACACACACACACACACACACAAAATGTAATTGAAATTATTAGATCCAAAGTGATGGCTTTATAAATGACATAAGTAATCTTTATCAGTCTTTTTCCATCATGAAAGTTTCTGAAATTAGTAAGCAAACATCAATAAAAGCCACAGAAGTCTCCTAGGAATGACAAAAGGTCATCACTAAGGGATGAGGTATTAAAGGATATTAAAGGCCAGAGACTTGCAGGTGACAAAGTTTGTTTTTGGATATTCTGTTGTCATTTGTTTTCTAAATCATACTTTTTCTAAAAGTTTGTGTACACTATAAATACAGTCATTGCTCCAGCAAATCTCTTGCCTTCAGGATTTCATTTCTCTGACAGGTACACCCTAGCCTGTAGTTTACCTGAGGAGCCATTTATATTTCATACTTTTTGTGTTTTCATTCCCAGAAATGTTAATCCAGGACATATGACATTATGGAAGCAAATACTTCTGAGAGAATAGATCTTTTGAAATAGCTTTTATTACCAGCACATATGAGTGTGTCACATACAAGGTCCTTCTATGACCCAAAGCAGTAACTCACAGAACTGATGAGATAACTTTAGTTGCCAATAAGAAAGCAAGGAATCATCTGTGAAGGGAGTGTCAGTAAGGAAATTGTCTATATTAGACTGGCTTGTGGCCATATCTGTGGGAAGACACATCCTCTCTTCATGGCACCACTGCCTGAGCAGGGCTATCTGTACTGATAGGAGTGATGGAACAAGTTGAGTCCTATCATGTGACATGCATTCATCACTCTCTGCTCCTAACTGTGGATGTCATATGACTAGGCTCTTTGATTCTCTGCTACCTTGACTGTCTGGCAATGATGGAGTAGAGCCTGAGATTGTGAGCTGACCTAATTAACATCTTTCTCACACAAAATGCTTTTCATTGTATTGTATCTCAGTAATAGGAAACAGAGCTAAGATAACGTTGGCTTTTAAAGGTGTGTTGATTAGATGTATCAAGACTTAGATGTCACTGGATATTGTTATAAAATCAGCAGGTGAAGGCCATAAATTAAAAGAAGGAAACTGATTCAGAATGCCACAGTTTGCATGTTCACCATCATGCCTATTGGACAAAATCTTTATAAGACTCATTCCTCCATAACAGTGATTTTCAGTCTATGGGTCATGACCTTTTTTGAGGGTAGGTTAAAGAATTCTTTCACAAAGGTAACATATCAGATATTTAAATTATAATTCATAGTGGTAGCAACATTACACTTATAATAAAGCAAAAAATAATAATTTTATGCTAGGAATTCATTACAACATGAGGAACTGTATTAAATGCCTGTAGTGTTAGGAAGATTGGGAACCATGGTTCTACAACTATCTTCAGTTGTACTCATGTTTACAACCTTCTTTTATTCAAGATTTATCCCTACTTCAAATTCACTACGAACATTCTCAGTATAACACCTGGACACCATGATTGCAGAAGAAGAGAATTCCATTCATGACCCTGGGGAAAAACTTCCTCTTCTTCCAGAACATGAAGAAGGAGACCATGTTCCTGTTTGGGTCTTAAGAAAAAGAAGAGCTTCACAATACTTCTAGGAAAAAGCTGAGGATAGCCATTTCAGATTGCAAATGGCAAAAGATTATCTAAGACCTAAGAGTTCTTAGCTTTGTATTTTTGTTTAGGTTTTATTGCTTTATTGCCTCTTCCCAATAGACAACTCTATGGAGTGGAGAACATTTCTACTTCTCAGCTGAGGTACACATTTTCATATATCTATTATTAAAAGTCAAGAATAAAATGAGATAACTACAGGCTGGGGAAATAGCTATGCTTCTAAAGTGCTCACTTTGCAAGCATGAAGACTTGAATTCCATTCCCAGAGCCCAAATCAAGTTGGATATGATAGTCCACACTAGTGGTCCCAACTGTGTGGAAATAGAGATGACAATACCATGTGGGACAGCTCACTGGGACTGGCCAGCTAGCATAGACTCAACTGGAAGTTCCAGACCAAAGAAAATGCCCTGGGTCAAATTATAGATGGTATTCTTCAACAACATTGCAAGTTTCTCGATGTCTTCCTTATACACACACACACACACACACACACACACACAGAGAGAGAGAGAGAGACACACACACACAAACACACATTGTAATTCTCAGTGTGAATAATCTAGTATTCCATAGGCAACATCATTCACCACACAGCTGTTTGACTTGTACATGTGGGTACTTACTGTAGGAACATCCATAGACCTCCGCTCTCAAGCCAATTTTTCCATTTGGATTCCACTGCAGGGGCACAAAGCGAACAAAGCGGGCTCTCACAGAGTGCAGCAGCTTGTGGTGAACCACACTGTCAGCATTCATGTTTCCTACAAATGTCTGAAGAGAGAAGGAGAGTCATTGAGTTCTACAGTACCAATCCACCTCAATAGCAGTACGCGTGCTTCTCCATGCAGGCTTTTGGGGAATGACAAGATAAAGACAAAGTGAGACAAAACAAAATAAGCAAAATGAAGACTCTGGTTTCTCTGACATTTATTGAATGTGGGTGACAGTCTTGCTCAGGCCTTACAGTTTTTTTGAAGTATCAAATACTATTCTTTAGGACATTCCTCTCCCTGCCATTATGCCTAGGTAAAGTTTATGAAGAAAATAATTTGCAAGGCATGACACCTGAAAAGTTAAAAGTTAATAATACCATAAATTTCTAGTGTCCCACATTCCTATACTTGCTGTTAACAGGAAGACAGCCGGCAATCCCATCTTGTATGGAAAGGTGTTTTACTAACATAATTTTCAATGGTGTTTAAGGCCAGTTATTATACTAAGCATACAAGATCATGAACACAATTTTCAAAGTTAAAGAAATAACTAGTGAAGAAGGTGAACACATAAGGAAATAAATTTTCAAGTCATCCAGTCACCCAGTAGCTAAAAATTAGCCTGAAGTTCAATTTCAAGACGATTTTATTCCAGAATCTCTGACTATGTAATCATCAGATTCTACAGGAAGAAACCATCACAATATAGTTATACATGCAGCTATTTTTTCTGCTTACTTGAAAAAATCTCACATGTCTGAAGAGATAGTTTAGTGATTAGGAGCAGTTTCTGCCTTGCTCGCTACCCAAGGCTTGTGTGGTCAGGGATCTTGGAGGAGAACATAAAACCACCACTTCACTAAATGAACATGATTTCTACTGCATTCTAAACATTTATTCTTTACACACAGCTAAGTAAAGTCCTTATCAAGAAGATGCTTTCCTTAAAAGAGATAGAGAAAACATCTCAGAAGACCAACCATAACTTATTACAAGGTAGAGAACTAGGAACTATAGCATGCTCAGTCACAACTGATACATCCACAACACAACTGCAGTGCCCAAGGCTCAGAGATCATCATGGAAGAGATGGAGGGAAGATTGTAAGAGCCAGCAAAGAGAAAGTTTCCTTTGAAATTGCGTCTGCTAAGAATTTCATGGAAGTTACAACCATGAAGGATCATCCTCATGGCTGCCTAAATAAGGCCTAAACAAGGATAGCACTAATAGACATGTTAACATGGAAGAGGAACGTTCAAGAGGTTTCAATCCTAGACAAGGAACTACAGGTGACTAAGGAATGCTGAGAGGAGGAGAAATAGTCTTTTACTGGGAAATGCCCCTCAGTTGGTTAGCAAATATCAAATGGTCAGCAATGAAGTTGGATACATACTGGTAACATTTTCAGAGTGAACAAGTTTTATACAAACACACATAGATATGTAAGAACACAGACACAAATATATGTGTGTATATTATATTATATATAATACACATAAAATATATATCCAAAAATGTATGGAAAAAGATGAATTTGAGAAACAGAAATCAGGGATATGTGGATTATTTTTGAGGGAAGAAAGGTAAGGAGAAAATGATATAAATATATTTTAATTTAAAACAAAAATAAATAATATCTAAAAATGAATGCTTTCTGCACATGCGTGAAGAACATATTTTTGATCGCAGCATCAACATGATGAGCTAGGCATGGTCCCATGTATATATATATAACTCCATTCCTAAAGAGAAAATATATAGTAGGGTTGCTGGCACTCACTGGGATCACTCTAGCAACAATCCACAAGCGTATAGATGGCGAAAAAATCCTGTCTCAAAGAAATAAAGGAGGAAATGATAGGAGAGAATAAAATGTGTGAATGTCTCATTGGAACTATGTGTACGCACAGGGATATTCACCATACACAAATGTGTACATATACGACACACACACAAATACAAAGACACACAGATAGACACAAAGACACACACACACACACACACACACACACATTACAGCACAAGACCTGTTTGATCTATTTGCATTATGTCCTCTTCTCCATGGCTGATTATTTTAGAGAAAATGGGATAAAAAAAACCTTAAACTTATTTTAAAACATTGGGATCAAATATTCATAAAAAAATCAAACATATAAGCATTCTTAAATTACATAGCTTAATGTCAGATGTACTTAAGCTGTTTAATTTGAGCTTACTGAGATTGTTGTCCAAACCCAACAACAAGCTGACATGTTTCTCTGAGTCACAATTGTCTTTCTCAGCTTCAGTAATCTACAGACAGTCTGCATGCTCTTGCACAGTCACAGTAGTGAATAGAGACCTGGTTCTACACTAATGGCCAAAGTGAACACCAACAAAAAGAATTTTGAGATACACAGAAGAAGACAGAGAGAAAGAGAGAAGGGGGGGAACATAGACAGAGACAGAGGCAAACAGACAGACAGACAGAGACAGAGAGACAGAAAAAAATTCCTACAGGACACAGTTGTGAAAATACCATTGCATCAAAGCATATTCTGTATTCTAAGATAGGGACTTACTGATTCTTGGAAGCCCCATGCAAGGTATTTGAAAATCAACAATATTTTATTTTTCAATATATTGTATTAATTTATTCATATTACATCTCAATAGTTATCTCATCCCTTGTATCCTCCCATTCCTCTCTTCCTCCCATTTTTCCTTTACTCCCCTGCCCTATGACTATGACTGACAAGGACCTCTTCCCCCTGTATATGCTCATAGGGTATCAAGTCTCTTCTTGGTAGCCTGTTATCCTTCCTCTGAGTGCCACCAGGCCTCCCCATCCAGGGGACGTGGTCAAATATGGGGCACCAGAATTTGTGTGAAAGTTAGTCCCTACTCTCCACTCAACTGTGGAGAATTTCCTGTCCATTGGATAGATCTGGCTGGTGTCATAGTTTGAGCAGGACCCCTGGGCCCAGATCCTCCCATCGTAATGTTCTTCTTTTAGATTTCTAGGACCCTCTGGATCCTTCTATTTCCCCATTCTCCCATGCTTCTCTCATCTAGAGTCCCAATAGGATGTCCTCCCCTCTGTTCCACTTTCCTGGAAGGTCAAGACTTTAATGGGACATGCCCCTTGGGCTAGTGTTCATATATAAGTGAGTATATACCATTTGACTCTTTCTGCTTCTGGCTTAACTCACTCATTATGATCATTTCTAGCTCAATCCATTTGTCCACAAATTTCAGGCATTCCTTATTTTTAATAGCTGAGTAATATTTCATAGTGTAAATGTACCACAGTTTCTTTATCCATTCTTCTACTGAGGGACACTTAGGCTGTTTCCATGTTCTGGCTATTATGAACAAGGCTGCTATAAACATTGTTGAGCAAATGTTCTTGTTGTGTGCTGGAGCATCTTCTGGGTATATTCCAAGGAGTGGAATTGCTGGGTATTCAGGAAGCTTTATTTCCATCTTTCTGAGATAGTGCCAGATAGATTTCCAAAGTGGCTGTACTACTTTTCATTCCCACCAGCAATGAGGGAGTGTTCCTCTCTCTCCACATCCTCGCCACAAAGGTCTAATATCCAAAATATCTAAAGAACTCAAGAAATTAAACACCACCAAACCAAAAAACCCAATTGAGAAATGGGGCTCAGAACTAAACAGAGAATATCAAAGGGCTGAGAAACACTTAAAGAAATGCTCAATCTCCTTAGTCATCAGGGAAATGCAAACCAAAACAACTCTAAGATTCCATCTTACACCCATCAGAATGGCTAAAATCAACAATATGAGGAAGTCCCCCTCAGTCACAGTCATAGGTGAGGGGAGTAAGGGGAAAATGGGAGGGAGGGAGGAATGGAAGGATGCAAGGGATGGGATAACCATTGAGATGTAATAAGAATAAATTAATAAAATAAAATTAAAAAAACTAAAAGGAAAAAAAAACATATAGCCTGATATTACAACCTGACTATTGTACATGGTTCTTCAATACATTTTTATCATTAAATAAAAAAAATTTAAAAAACACTATTTTCTAAATGCTACCCAAACCTCTTGTCTCTTCAAGAGTGTAAGCTAAAGAGAAGAAAACGATCAAAGCTCAGAATTAATCATAAAGGCATTTTTATTTTTTTTTGATAAGATACTCTTAATAAGGCATAGGATTATTAACTTGCAAACCACATATTTAAAGCTAAAATTAATAAACCCACTCAAGCTTCCAAGTTCCCAACTGTTCTTTCTAGGGTACAGGATAAAATAGATTTTTATCAGGCACTCAGGATAAGGGAAATGAAGAAATTATATGCAATAAATTGGCCACTATTTGTGACTGATGAGAATTGCAAAAACATTACGTTTTGGGAGATAAAAAGGAAAAATCACAGCACTGAATTTCCTTCTGAATTATACCTTTTTAATTTTGTTACTCATGCCTGCCTGTTTCATCATTTTAGCTGTGAAGAAAAGTACCAACTCTTTCACAGGCCTGTAGCTGATTTACACTGAAAGACCAATCATTTGATGGCTACGTAGGAACATAGTTGTACCATTGCAGTTAATGAAGGGAGGTAGTTGATCCATATTATACCCTTCCTTCTGATATATAACATCTTCCTCTGGGATTGAAACATTCCATTCTGCAGGAAGCTCCTTAAACAGGAAGGTAAACAACTCTAAATGGCTTCAGGATATTCACTAGGTCACTCCTTGCCAAAGTAAACAATAACAGCTGAGGGTCACTCTTACAAGAGCAGAGCCAAACTGCAAAAAACCAATCTGGCCAAAGCAGATGCCTGGAAGACACAATAACCAGTTGAGCAGTCTGAAAGGGTTTGACAAACTGAGGAACTTGGAAATGACAAATGTTTGACCTGTTGAGGGACTCTGGCCAGCACAAGCATGGCAAACATAAACCTGGCTCTGACAGGCCTTGCCCTTCTTCCCCAGTGCCTAGGCACAGTTATAATTCTTTAGATTTCATTCCTCCAGCTATCCCCCAGTCTATTCCCTTATTTAGCCATGTCCCCATCATGAGGCTTGCTACCAAGTTCCAGCTATTAAAGTATTGAAGTCTAGCAATCAAAATCCCCCTCTGGTTCACCTAATTAACATGCCAAATGAAAACAAAACCTCTCATTTTAACAACAGTTTCCTCTTTTAAGTTTATAAACTGCCACTTCCTTATGGGCCACATATATATAATCTCTATCCAGGGCTTTTTTCCCCCAGGATAAATATCCCTCTTCCCTCTACTCTTCCACTTGTCCCACACCCTCTATCTTCTGATTTTGTGTATTATTTTCTGATCTTTGTTCCTCTGGGGCTAATAAATCTCCTTTGGTCTTGGGAGTCTTGAGCTGTTACTGATCCCTTCCTTCCCCATCTGTAGTGAGTAGACGTGTGTGTTGCATCTCCCCAGGAAAAGTTTGTCACACAACACACACTCCTCATGGCATTCTGCATCCTTTGTCTGGTCTTGGATTTCATAGTAAGGTACCATGCAAGAATTTCAGGAATAATACATTTTGACTGGTACTGGTATACATTAACATGATTTAACTTGGGTATAGTCTGAAAGTGAAACTAATTTCATAGACTCTGTACATCCAGAGGAGATGGGCAGTTTGGTCCTGGTATGCCTAATAGTGTGAGTGAGCTGACATTGCTGCTAGCCACAAAGAAAAACGGGCGTATTTGTGGTGAATTAGGAGTGGTGTGTTGGGTTCATTTATAATGCACAATGTATTTACCAGGATATGAAATTATGAAGGATGTATATAAGGCTATGAGGATGGGTTAATAACACATAAGAACAATAATACACCCAAGTTTATCTAGTACCCCTAGGAAGCACCCACCCCTCCCACTATTTAGATAGAGTAACTACCAGAAGTGAGATGTGTGTTGACTCCAGTGTCTTTCTCTTTAGAAATTCCTCCAGGGACTTTGGTGTTTTCTCAGCACTACCCATCCCTGGCCCAGCCTCTGCCTTTCATTCCCTTGTAACATAAAAGACCATCTGGGCAGCATGTTGTTTTTCAATTTTGGGACCATAACTGACCATCACCCTCCTAGCCATTTTAGAAAATGAAATCCAAGAGAAGTTTTAATAATGGCCACTTTGGTGTTAATTTACTTGTATTGAAGTAATTTTTTCAAATCTTTTCATATATAATGTTTCAGATACACCAGCTATAACTCCACCTTTACTTCACAAAGAGTTCTCTATGTTCCCAGTGACAAGGTGTTTTAAGATTATCAGAAATTACACCATATCCTCTAATTACTGTGGATAACAGTTTCATCAAGTCCTTTGCCTATTAGAAATGCAGTTAGAAGAGCAACAATAACAACAAAAGAAGAAGCAGCAGCAAACCTTCCCTGCTAGGTAGGACTCCATGGCCAGGGAACTGCCAGAGCCCTCCCGGAACTCTCCTTCTTAATGTAAATAGTCCTAGGCTCTAGGAGGTAGCTCAGTCGGTTAAATTGATCAAAATAAAATCAGGAGAATCTGAATTCAATTTCTTGAACCCATGTAAAAATCCAGGCACAGCACTGAAGATGTGGTGATGAGATCCCTTAAGTTCATTGGTTAGTATCCTAAATTTGATGGGCAGGCTCCAAGTTCTGTTTCAAAAAAAGGAGTAGAGATGAAAAGGTGGTTCAGTGGGCGTAGCCTTATGCTCAACCTTCAAGACTTGATTTAACCCCTAGATCCTACAAGGTAGAAGGAGGCAAGTGATTATTGAAGGTTCTGACTCCATATGTGCTATGGCAGATATATCTACGTGTGCACGTGCGTGCACACACACACACACACACACACACACATACACTTGAGAATACATACACATGATTATGAATAAATAATTTATAAAAAGTAAAATGGTGGAAAGAAATCGAGAAACCATCTTTGTGAACTACTGCCTTCTGTGTGCTAGCCATAAACCTATACACACAAAATACACACACACATAAACACACACATATGCACACAATTCAAAACTAGGAAGTGCTTATTCTCCCCCATATTTTCTTATCATTTATTTGATGAATCATTATTTAAAATTCCCTATAAATAATTTTTACTATCTTCTATAAATGACTTAAGAGTTCTTTGAAATTTCAGAATTGTAAACATGAAAAAATTATATTGAAAATGTGATTTTGAAATATAAATGGATGATAACACATCATCTTCTTCCTTCCCATACCCACATTAGTAACAATAAGCTTTGTTTTTGAAGGAGGAATCGTTAATAAGGAGCTCCAAATCTTCTAGTAACAATAAGAACCTTGCCAACTGTACAAACAGTGGAGCATCTTCCTTCTGATAGAAATTATGAGTCTGTGGTCAAATGATTGCTGAGAATAAAGAAGCCATATATATCTACAGTGTGAGTTACTATAATGAATGTACTGATAAAATACAAAAGCAACTTAAGGGAGAAACAGTTCATTTAGATGCAGAAATGTGAATATAATATATCTTGGGGAGGAAGGTATAATAGCAAGGCCAGAGACCTCCTGGTCATATTGAATACACATCAGGAGGAAGCAGTGAGGAAGTGGCACAGGACTATAGAGATTCCAACCTGCAGTGAGTAGCCCACTTTATCCAGTGAAACTCTACATCCTGTAGGTTCCTCAAACTTCCCATCAGTACTACCAGCTGGAAACAAAGTGTTCAAACACATAAGCTTAGGATGTTTTCCTTTCTAACCAAAACATCAGCTAAAGGCCAAATAGATACATGGTTTTGTTGCACATTCACTTCACTGATTGAGACAACAAATATTCATCAAAGCTAAAGCCCATATGCAATAAGTAATTGAATGCAGATGTTCCATACGAAAGTCCTCCATTGCTGTTGTGTTTTGCAGCTCCACCTGGGTGTATGATAAGGGTGATAAAGTGATAGTTAAGAAGCAGGTTCCATGTTTGTTTTCATCTCTACACTGAAGCTGGGACACCATCACAAATACAGCTCTGCCATGTGCTGTATCCTTGGGAATACCTTCTAGCAAAATCTGTGTTTCACATTCCATTAAAAAAAAAAAAAAAGAGAATGTCTTTGCCTTTCTGAGAAACACATAGAAAGCTCTTCTCCTTATGTAGGACAGAGCTACAGTATGAAAGCTGACAGCAGGGCTGGACCTTCTCTTATTAGATCTAGGGAAGATGTGAACTTTCTGTAAGGGCTGAGCCCAGAGCTCACTTATGTGTCTAAGGTAAGGTCTCATGTAAGTAATGGAAACAAAATAGAAAGCTGGCTTGGTAACCAGTTCACATACATGTATGCATGGCAGTGGCTCTAGGATGTGATCCTGCTAACTGTATTCACAAGCAAAACTGCAAGCTGGTCTTACTGCCATACTACAAATGAAATATATTATATATGAATGTGTTTATGTATAAAAGTATAAATCTATCTGTCTTTACTCTCTATTTAGTATTTATAACCTTTCAGTGTCTTCCTGTCATTACATTGTAAGCTGCAAGAGGCTAATTCCCCTTTGAGTCACAATGATTACCTTTTGAATGGACATCATGAGACTCCATATTTATGTGTATATAGACTTGGCTGCCCTAGAATCACTCTGTAGACCAGGCTGGCCTCAAACTCACAGCAATCGGCCTGGCTCTGCCTCCCATGTGCTGGGATTAAAGGTGTGTACCACCATTCTTGGCAAGTTGCTGCCTTTTCACAGAGCACATTATGAGGTTAGTTTACCCCAGAAATGTGAGCGTACTATCATAATGTTGGAATACATTTACAGAATTTTAAGTCTGTAGTTGACATTTTGGAAACAAGGTCTTATTTTGCAGCTCCTTTGCCCAGAAAGTTCCAGTCACTGTGCCTCAGCCTCCAGAGGAGGATGCCCCAGTTAGATGCGTGTGGCATCAGAAAGTCTTGGAGAGTCAAGGGGAAGGAGTTCTATGACAAAATCCTAATACTGATTCAGTACAAAGGGCCACAGAAACATCATTGCAATTCAGTGTTTCTTCCACTCCCACAGCTGACCTCAGGGCTGTTCATTCTCAGATTAGAGTGCTGTGGAGAAGCAAAGAAAATGTCAGTCAGAGACGCCCACAGCTACACACTATCAGCCTATCAGGAGGGTTGAGGGAAAAATCACAAGGTGTTGGTGGGTAGTACTTGCTGCTTCTTCCTTGATAGCATCTCTGGTGGTGAGGGTCAGCTTGGAAAATCCTCCAGCTTGACATGGCTGGCCGCCTTTGAAGGCTACATGATTTTTTTTTATTGTATTTTATTAAATTTTTTAATAATTTATTCTTGTTACATCTCAATGTTTATCCCATCCCTCCCATTCTTCCCTCCCTCCCATTTTCCCATTATTCCCCTCCCCTATGACTGTTCCTGTGAGGGATTACCTCCCCCTGTATATGCTCATAGGGTATCACGTCTCTTCTTGGCAACCTGCTGTCCTTCCTCTGAGTGCCACCAGATCTCCCCCTCCAGGGGACATAGTCAAATGTGAGAAAGTCATATCCCATTCTCCACGCAACTGTGGAAATGTTCTGACCATTGGCTAGATCTAGGTAGGGGTTTAAAGTTTACTGCCTGTATTGTCCTTGGCTGGTGCCTTAGTTTGAGCAGGACCCCTGGGCCCAAATCTGCCAATCATAATGTTCTACTTGTAGGTTTCTAGGACCCTCTTGATCCTTCTACTTTGTTATTCTCCCATGCTTCTCTCATCTAGAGTCTCAATAGGATGTCTTCCCCTCTGTCCCAGTTTCCTGATAAGTGAAGGCTTTCGTGGGACATGCCCCTTGGGCTAGTATGCAGATATAAGTGAGTATATACCATTTGATTCTTTCTGCTTCTGGTTAACTCACTCATTATGATCATTTCTAGCTCAATCCATTTATCCACAAATTTTGGGAATTCCCTGTTTTTAATAGCTGAATAGTATTCCATAGTGTATATGTACCACAGTTTCTTTATCCATTCTACTACTGATAGACTCTTTGGTGGGTTTCATGTTCTGGCTATTATGAATAAGGCTGCTATGAACATGATTGAGCAAATTTTCTTGTTGTGTGCTGGAGCATCTTCTGGGTATATTCCAAGGAGTGGAATAGCTGGGTCTTGAGGAAGCCCTATTCCCATTTTTCTGAGATAGCACCAGATAGATTTCCAAAGTTGCTGTACTAGTTTGCATTCCCACCAGCAATGAAGGAGTGTTCCTCTCTCCACACATCCTCGCCAGCATGTGGTGTCACTTGAATTTTTGATCTTACCCATTCTGATGGGTGTAAGATGGAATCTCAGAGTTGTTTTTATTTGCATTTCCCTGATGACTAAGGAGGTTGAGCATTTCTTTAAGTGTTTCTCAGCCATTTGATATTCCTCTGTTGAAATTTCTCTGTTTAGTTCCAAACCCCATTTTTCAACTGGGTTCTTTGGTTTGGTGGTGTTTAATTTCTTGAGTTCTTTATATATTTTGCATATTAGACCTTTGTCAGATGTAGGATTGGTGAAGATCTTTTCCCAGTCTGTAGGTTGTCGCTTTGTTCTCTTGACAGTGACTCCTGCCTTACAGAAGCTTCTCAGCCTCACGAGGTCCCATTTATTAATTGTTGACATTAAGGCCTGGGCCGTTGGTGTTCTGTTCAGGAAGTTGTCTCCTGTGCCAATATGTTCCAGGCTCCTCCCCCCTTTTTCTTCTAAGTGACTTAGTGTTTCTGGTTTTATGTTGAGGTCTCTAATCCACTTGGATTTGAGTTTTGTGCAAGGTGACAAATATAGGTCCAGTTGCATTTTTTTTATACATAGACCTCCAGTTAGACCAGCGCCATTTGTTGAAGAAGCTATCCTTTTTCCATTGAATGGATTTGGATTCTTTGTGAAAAATCAAGTGACCATATGTGTGTGGATTCATATCTGGGTCTTCGATTCGATTCCACTGATCAACCAGCCTGTTGCTGTGCCAGTACCATGCTGTTTTAATTACTATTGCTTTATAGTACAGTTTGAGATCAGGTATGGAGATTCCTCCGGAGCACCTGTTATTGTACAAGATTGTTTTAGCTATTCCGGGTTTTTTTGTTTTTCCATATGAAGTTCAGAATTGAACTTTCAATGTCTTTAAAAAATTGTGTAGGTATTTTGATAGGGATTGCATTGAATCTGTAGATTGCTTTTGGTAGGATGGCCATTTTTACTATGTCAGTTCTCCCGATCCATGAGCAAGGAAGATCATGCCATCTTCTCAGGTCATCTTCAATCTCTTTCTTCAGAGTTTTGAAATTTTTTTCAAACAAGTCCTTTACTTTCTTAGTTAGAGTAACTCCTAAATATTTTATATTGCTTGCAAGCTTGTCATTTGTGTATAGAAAAGCTACAGCCTTTTTTGAGTTAATTTTGTATCAAGCCAATTTGCTGAAGGTGTTCATCAGCTTTAGGAGTTCTCTGGTGGAATTTTGAGGGTCACTTATGTACACTATCATATCACCTGCAAATAGGGATAATTTGACTTCCTTCTTTCCTCCTTTCCTCATGCCCAGGTGTGTATGCACTGGTAGATAAGCCTCAGCTTGTCAGTCAAGCAAGCAGGTGCCCTCCAAGATGACCTAATTGTCATGACTGAGAAATTTGGAGGAGATAGCTGGCACAATGAGAAAGCAGCATCAGAGCAGATAGCATATTCCTTTTTCCGTTCATTGTCTTGAGACCGGATCTCAGTAGAGGCTTTGCACATTTGGTGCCAGTCTTTGACAGAACCATGAACAGACCCAAGCTTATCAGAATCTCCTCTCTCCTGCTCTCAGTTTTCTTTTGGCTCTTATTTGACTTTATTGGACAGACTGATCTGGAAAATTAAAAGTTGTTCAGGCAGTGGTTGCCCCCATAGTTGAAAAACAACATTTTCTGTTTTGAAAGGGTCTTGAAATACAATGGAAAGGTTGAAAAGGAGGCAGAAAACATTTTCCACACCAAAGGAAGTAATTTATGAGGCCAGTATTGCTGATAAATTAAGAGAAACCCCTTGCTGTTTACTGCAATCTTTGAGGTCTGGTTCCCAGTGAATGAAAACCAAATTAAATACCTGGCAACATGCTTTTGACTGCAGAAAAGAGCATATATGGGGATGGGGAGATATCTCAGCCAGTAAGGCATGCTGTGCATGCATTATGACCATCCTCAAAAGGTGCACATATATTACAGTGCTGGTGACAGAAATCAGAGCATCACTGAAGCTTGCTAGCCAGCCAGCCCAGTTGAGGTAGATAGATACAGGTTCAGTGAGAAACAACTCATATCCACCTCTGGCCTCCGCATGTATGACAGGGGAAAGGTTTATCCATCTTGTAAACTTGTGGTGGACATTACAGGTTTAACTACTATTTGATCTCCTTGATGGAGAATCCCTTGGAAAATTACCCAACTCTATTCTTGGAGCGTAAGGTCAAATTGCCCATCTAAAGTCTCCTAGTTTCTGTTAAACTTTCTGATTGTGAAAGCTGTGCAGCATCTATGCCCACCTGCTTCTTATATGCAGCTGTAAAGAGAGAGATAGCAGGATATGATTTTACCTTTAAAAGCCCTTTGTTCTAATTGCATTGTGCTACGCTTAGGACCCCATACCTGTGTTTAGTACCAGCCTGGTGGAATAAAGGTTTGCAGCTGGCCATAAACTGTGCCTCACAACACATGCATACTCATACTTGTGCATGTGCACTCACAAACATCTGTCCAACACACACACAGGCACACACAAATATACACACACTCAGAGAGAGAGAGAGAGATGGCAGGACAGAGTGTGTTGAGAAACAGAGAGGAGGTGGAGAAAAAGTGTCTTTCATATTGCTAAAAGCAATGCAAGCCTGTGGTCTGTATGAGTAGCTAATGTCTTTGGAACCACACATTAACATTAGGATATGCTGTTTTACCATCATGTGTACAAATATTATATTTTATTTTTCACTTATCTTTATTTATTTTTTGCCAGGAACACACTGTGAAATGTTACTGAATTGTTCATGTCATAATGAAGTAGGAAGCCATAAGACTTTAAAGAGGAAGTATTGTTGAAAAATATATGACTGTTTTTTTTTCTTTCCACATATAACCTCAGGGCTTCCATATTGTCTCTCAGAATCTTTTGCAGTCTTTATTATCTTATCTATTGAGTACAGTTAAAGATTCTTCATGAGATAAGTTATGTAACCCTGATACGAGTTGCACAACTGCAGTCTAGCACAGAAGAAGCCAAGTCAGAAGAAGCTCAAGTCCCAGAGAAGTCTGCAATAGAGACTAGAGTTTGAGACTAGCAAGGTAGAAAACCTCTACTTTAAGTAAAGCAGGGGGAGAAAGAAAGATGAAGAGGAGGAAAAGGAAGAGAATGAATAGAAAATGGAGGAGGGCTAAGATAGAAAAGATGAACATATCAAATATGATTTCATTTAGTTCCTGGAATCAAAACATGATGTGGGGAAAGTTGAACATGGGATACTTGTGTGTCCCAAAATGTTAATACATTAAATCCATAGCACCAGTGTCATGGTATTTTCGGGGCTTTGGGAAATAAATTAGTTTTTGACTGTTCACTGTTTGTGCTGGAATTAATTTTGTGACTGGCTGTTCAAACAATGGTATCTAAGAAACTAGGATTTATTCAGGTATTCATTGTGAGTGGATGAAAAGACCTGGCGTCAGCCCACGGAAGAACTTGTGTCCCGGAATGAGACTTCACACAATGCTGACAACTTATAAGAGCCTTACAGGAAGTACTTGAATGGAATTAGCAATTGGTAGAACCACAGCCTGACCAGGGCTCCACAATGATGCTCACAACTTGCCTTGTATTTCAGTATAAGCAGAAGACTCTTCAGATTTTAAAAGTGGGGAGACATTTTGATCCCTATCTGTGGCCATATTGAATAATCCAATTTCTCCCTTTTTTACCATTGCTAGCATTTTATGGCTGCCTAAGTTTCCAACATCAACAAATCTGGTACTGGTGTCTTTCAAGATGAAAAAGGGTGATAGCTTTCCCTCTCTTTCCTCTGCTAGTCTCCCTCTCTTCTTTTTTCCCTTCTTTCTTTCTTTCCCCACCATATAATGACACAGGAGAGGAGAGCTACCTACAGAACAGGAAGTAGGTTCTCAGCACATAATGAATTTACAAATTAATCTTGGTCTTCCTGACTCTAAATCCATGAGACATACATTTCAGGCTTTTTGATTTACCTACACAAGTATGTTTAGAATGAACACTGTACACTGAGTAACTTTGAAATCTAAATTCAAAGAGCCACAATGTACAAACTTAATGGAAACTAGTGCTCTTGGCCTCTTTTTGTCAAGAAGGTATCACATACTAGTTTCTCTACACATGGAGGTCAAGGGATGTAGCAACAATTTCCATGAGGCTCTGGGTTTTAATTCCTAACACTGAAAATAAGTAATTATGGCACACATCTGTAACACCATCTCTGGGGGTATGGAGGCAGGAAGACAAGAAATTCAGACTCATCCTTGTCTATGTAATGAATGTGAAGTCAACCTGTGCTGTATGAAAGCCTACTCTAGTACCTGAAGTGCCTAAAGTCCTTCAAATTTGCTACTCCAAAATGTCCTAAGAAAATGGTTTCAGATTAAAAAATGACTTCATGCTGCCCAGTGTTAACATCTGTTTAGAAGCAGAAGCTGGATTCTACCACTAGTCTAGAGTCCACAAAATATTAAGCAAAATGCCCAGGATTGTTATATCACTTACACATATATGTCATATGGCCTCCACTGTTTCTGCTGTTTTTGGAAGATAATCTGGAGTTCTAAATTCACCCATACAAATGCAGTGAATTTACTCAGCTAATAAGTAAAGAATGTTTTTAATTCCCATATATTTTTGAAGCATTTACAGGCTACTATTCATTTAGAATAGCATAAAACTGATAATAAGAACCTAACAATTGAGTTGAAAATAGCAAGCTATTTTCAAATTAATCTTGTGGGGAAGAGAAGTGGAATATTATTGCTTACTATACCCTGAATTTCATTTGTTACTTTTAAAAAGCTATCGTTGTTAAATTTTTAAAAATAATAGGATAATAGCAAAAACAAGATAAATAAAAAGAAGACCTAGAGTTGAGAATTGATCAGATTTTTTTCAATTGCTTGCAACAGTGTTTCCACCATGGGCATTAACCATGCTCTCTGCTGCTGCTCTCTACTAACACAGGGAGGACCACGAGGCTGTAGACACAACAGCAGGAGATTAACAATGGATACATGTGTTATACCATACTGTGATGAGGGCGAAAAACACTCAGGTTCTGTCCAAACTCCACTGCTTTCCCAAGTTTAAACACACAATTCAGAGTAACTAACA
Organism: Acomys russatus; assembly: GCF_903995435.1. NCBI lineage: Eukaryota > Metazoa > Chordata > Mammalia > Rodentia > Muridae > Acomys > Acomys russatus. The sequence goes on from NC_067142.1 coordinate 15,234,770, forward strand.
TATTCTGAATTCCCAAGACCCTGCGTGTAGCAAGTGGCATCCTGTTACTTCTCTTTTTCTTTCTATTTGGAGATGTGTATGTGTATGCATGTGTCCATGCTTGCAAGTGTGTATGTCTGCACATTTGGGCATGTATGTGTATACAAAGTATCTATAGAGACAAGAAGACAAAGCTGAATATTTTCTTCAAGTGCTTTCCACTTCATTTTTAAAATAATATATATTCAAAAATATTGATTAATATTTACTGTATAAATTTATATAATAATAATAATGATTGTAATTTCCTATCCTCTGTACTATTCTTTTTTCAATTTTTTAAAATTAAATCATTCATTTTACATCTCAATAGTTATCCCATTCCTTGTATCTTCCCATTCCTCCCTCGCTCCTGCATTCCCCCTACTCCTCTTCCCTATGACTGTGACTGGAGGGGCCTCCTCCCCCTGTATATGCTCATAGGGTATCAAGTCTCTTCTTGGTAGCCTGCTATCATTCCTCTGAATGCCACCAGGTCCCATGAAATTCTTCACTCATTAGGAAAGTGAGATGAAGGGGAGGACATCCTGTTGGGACTTTAAGTGAGAGAAGCATGGGAGAATGGAGAAATAGAAGGATCCAGAGGGTCCTAGAAACCTACAAAAAGAACCTTTTGATGGGAGGATCTGGGCCCAGGGGTCCTGCTCAAACTATGACACCAGCCAAGAAATATACATGCAGTAAACATCGAACCCCGACCCAAATGAAGCCAATGGACAGGACATTCTCCACAGTTGAGCAGAGAATGGGGACTGATTTTCACACAAACCCTGGTGCCCCATATTTGCCCATTTCATTTTGTAAGACAGGGTCTTTCCATGATGGGAGTTCAGTGAGAATGCTAGGCTGGATGGCCAGTCAGTCACGGAATTCTGTCTCTAACTTCTCAGTACAGGAATTCTATATGTTCTGTTTGATTTTTTTATTGCTGTTATAAAATATGGCCCAAAAGCAACATGTGGAAGAAAAGGTTTATTTCAATATAGTAAATAGGTCTTCATGAAGAAAGGTAGGAACAGGACCTCAAGTCAGTAACTGAAGCAGAGACTCTGGATGAATGTTGCTTACTGGCTTGCTCCTCATGGCTTGCTCAGCCATGATGTTAATAACCCTCATTTTTGTGGGAATCATGGAAAGAACTTCCCTAAAAGGAATATCTAGTCTACCATGATTTTATTGATGAAAAAGGATCACCTTACCACATGAATTTGTGTGCCTCATAACTACCTAATAAATGTGCACAAAGATGTCCTTAAAATTTATAACTCAGTACCCACTAGATTGTTTCCTACCTTGAGGCAGTCCAACCAATTTCTCTTTCAAGTTTTGGTCTTGCTTATATTTGCTAAACAGACTTCTACTTAAATATTTTGATGGATGTTTTTCCTTCAAAGTGACTACAACCAAAAGTTAATGCACATTATAACTCTAAGAATACACACACACACACACACACACACACACACACATACTTATCTACCTACCTACATATGTACATTTTTACATACATACGTACATACATACATACATACATACATACATACATACACATGCACGTAAAGGCACACCAGATGTGTGTGTGTGTGTGTATACATGCAGAGACACACAAATAACCACACATACACAAATGTGTATGTATAGATTAATGTTTCTATGTGGATGATTGTTAACACAAATGCTCCTATTAATACAAATAACGCATTAGGCACATTGAACATAGAATGCTAATATGCTGCTTATAAATATTGTTCACGTAGTATGAAATTTTAGTGTAATGTATGATCTCTATAAATGTTTGTTACTATAATTGCTAGTTCTACATGTTTAGTTAAATTTGAATTATTCTTCACACATGTCAAATACTAACTCCTATATTAAACAGTTCTCAATTATTCAGGCAAGGAGGGGAGTGCCTATTTATTGGATCTAGAGAACACCTCAGGCAGAAGACTCTCTCATGTCTTTTCTCATATGTGAGTCTTTTGGAAATGAGGAAACAAGGATCTATATGTTGTGTACAGTGGCCATGGCTGAGCTGAATGTGAACCCAGATCTAGTCCATCTTCCCTTCTCAACATTTTTTATTCCCAGGAGGCTTTTTCTTTCTCTGCTATGATGTGGTTCATAATATCTGATTCCACCATTATTATGAAAACTTTCCATTTTGTGTTGTAGTCATATGTGTGCCTATGTGGCCTTCATTATGAAAGAATTAGTTGCTTTAGAACATGAATTCACATGAAATCAACACACACACACACACACACACACACCAAATTGCACACACACAATTAACAGCAATAGACATCACACTTGTCCACAGAGCCATGTATTGAACATTCTCTTAGTGTTTGACCTCAGCTCACCACAACACTCTCTGTTTCAGACTTTGTTAATTGCTTTGTGTTGTCTGAGGATACTTTTGCTTCACTTATACTATTACCTGTTTGTGGAATGAACTGAATTCTCAAAATACTTTTCCTTTCACCATTTAACACAAGGAAAACTACAGGGTGCAGTATTAAAATATTACAAAGTACAAAATATACAGTAAGTAGAAGATGCTACATGAAATCATGATGCATTGATGGAAAACTGAACATGGTCACGCATACTGAATGCACTCATCTCAGAAGGCGTACAACATCAAGAGTATGAACAAAGGTCAACCAGATGACTGTCCTCTGACCTCTCTCTGTGTGTCTTCATTTCCTCTTCTGTTAAATGGGAACAATAGAGGAATATTAAAAAGATGGTAGGAAAAATACTGTGAAGCTATTCCCCTGCATCTAGCAAATAGTATTCACATCCAGTATCCACCTTCTTTCTATTGAGTCAGGATAGGCTCAAGATTGCCTCACTGAATCCATAGAGATCTAAGCCACTCTGCCAGGAGCTGTGTTTGTGACTCTAGAGCTGCCATGTATCATTTACATCTCTCTGATTTATTAAATGATTAGAGAAAGTATAAATTGGTACTAGCAATTGGGTATTAAAAATGTATAAAATATGGCCTATATCCACTTCATAGTATAACAAAGCTGTCCAACTCCAGTATACTTGAACATCTGAAAATCTGGAACTCATGAAGGCTTGACACAGAGTATTTTTCATTGCTATGTAGGAAGAAATCACACATTTGTTTTGTGAAAGATAAAACACAATGTTTTGGAAGCCTAAACACCACCAAAACTTCATTTGATAAAGCCTGTGACAGAGGGCTGTATACTCTCATGGATATGTTCGGAGTCCTCAGCTAGGGTGGGGTAACTGCATGTTGTCTCTACTGTGCTGGGTTACAAAATAAACAAGAAGTATGCACCCCAGATCAAGGTGTTCAGGTCTGCTTCAAGTTATGACAAAAGTGTAATCACATAAATGAACAAGAGTCATGCGGTGAGTGAGACAGGTACATTCAGCAGCACCTGATGATGAACCAATTCATATATGGTAATCAAGATTGGGGAGATGGCTCGTTGGAAAGAAAATCCTAGTTCATATTTCTAGAACCCACACAAAACTGAGTTGTGCTACTATACATCTGTGCTTCCAGTGTTCCCTCAGTGATGTGGGAGGTGGATACAGAATGTCTCAAAGCTCATTAGTCAGCTAACCTGAGGAACTGACACCTACATGTTCACTTGCCACGTAGCCACATGGCACACATCAGGGAAGGTCGGGACCACTATATAACATTTATGCACTGTAATTATACTCATTGTCCCCTAGCATTCCTCTTGTTTCCATGGCCTGCATTGATGCTTTGCCTCTTCAAGGAGGATTCTGATCCAACAATGAGGGCAATGAAAACTTAGCTGACCATCTTTTACAAATCAGAAGGAACTATGGTGTCTGAAGACAGCACTGCCTACATTACAATGAACTCTACACATTCCTTGTTCTACAATAGATGGTAGTAAGTCTGTACTATTTGAATCTACTACAATCTGTAATCACTTAATGATGCCTTGCCGTTCTCACCCCTGTCACAGAACAGAAGTATGACAAAAGGTAAAGCAGTGTGTGGAGAAATTTTAAGCAGGACATGTAAAAGCTGCACAATTTTAGGAGAGTCTTAGAATCTATCCCTAGTGGAAATAATTGCTGACACAGAACAGGATAAATTCCAGAGTTTTGATGGGCATATGGCCAAATTGCTTCCTCGTGATTTCCCAGTTACCCTAAGATCCACAATGCCAAAACAAACTTGCTGAACCTTTTTGTTGTAGCTTTCTTTTCTCTCCCTTCCTCTTTTTTCCTCTTCCATCCCACTGTCTTTTTGGCAGATAATGACAAAATGCAAATCACCAGTTAGATTTATTCAAATGCCACATTTAGGAAACATAGCTAAACAAATTATTCAGAACTGAAGCTGGGGAATCTGAGAGAGATGACAAGGTTGTGTGAATAAATTTCAATACAGGCTTTACTTCTTTGTGATATAATCTCAGTCTTAATTTTCAATGTGGCTGTCAAAATGCATTATAGTGCTGACTCCATTAAAGCAGCTTTGGGTTCTGTGAGCTGGCTGACTGAGTTGTTTAGAGGTTTCATTTATCCAACCTATTTGTAGAGATTTGTAATGACAACTGGTTTAAAGGATTAACCATCTTTTAACTGGTTTTCTTTCAAAGGCAATCAAAATTGTCTCTGTCCATCACCAGGGCTAATTGTTGAGTGTATAGCATTTCAACCTGTTTGGATTATATGACCTTTCTTTGTCAGCTTTTACAGTTCTTCCTTATGAAAATTTCTTCTCAGTAAACAATCTAGGTGTATAGTAAATGTTAATTGGACCTTTAAAAAGTTCCCATGATAAATATCTTTATGCTTCAATTTAAATTTTCTGGGCACAGAGCAGAGATGGGGGAAGTCACTTTGCCCTGTCCTTCATCTGTATTAATGGTCCTCTCACATCCTCCTTGGTCTCAGCAATATTTGATTACTCTTATCTGTTGCACATGTCTCTAGTACCTGGTTTCAACTTCTCACTTTCTGCATTAAAGGAAGGGCTCCGAAATAACAAAACAGACCCTGGCACTGCTGGCATGCTCTCTAGAGGAAGGTCCTTTTCTCTGTTTTTATTGTCTGGTTACCCCAGGTAAGGGGTGGTGTAAGGAGTATGTCCTGGTTTCATTTCTTTTGGTGTGACAAAATACCTTCACAACACAAAACTTCATGGAGAAAGATTTCTTTTAGTTTATAATTCTAGGTTACAGTCCATCACTGCAGGGAAGTCAAGGTCCTAGGAACCTTCAGCTTCTAGTCACATCATACCCACAGTCAGGAGCCCAGAGAAATGAACACAGACATGCCTGCAGTTCTCTCCACTCTTATATCAATTATCTGATTTATGATAATCCCCCAAGGACCTCCCAGGGCATCCCAGTGTACCCAATTCTTCATTGAGACTCTTTTCTCAGGTGACTGTAGGTTTTGTCAGGATGACACTTAAGCATAACAGAGTGTAACACACTGAACTCACTCCAGTGACTTTATCCTTTCCATACATGATCAGATTATATCTCCTTCCCATTTCTTGTTTTCTGTGTTTATTTTTTGAAACAGTATATCTGCAGATATTAACATCTTAATATCTATCCTGTCTCTCCATACTGTCTTTTTTTTTTTTTTTTTTTTTTGGTAAGTTTTGCTATCTTTTATTCAGAAGCTTATTTTTTAGTTACACTAGGGACACCATTACAAATATGCAGAGGCATAATTTCAGTATGATGCTGGTTGATTTCCAGACTTTCAGTTTTCTTTTTTTTTTTTTTTTTTTTTTTTTTATTAATTTATTCTTGTTACATCTCAATGTTTATCCCATCCCTTGTATCCTCCCATTCCTCCCCCCCCCATTTTCCCATTATTCCCCTCCCCTATGACTGTTCCTGAGGGGGATTACGTCCCCCTATATATTCTCATAGGGTATCAAGTCTCTTTTTGGCTACTTGCTGTCCTTCCTCTGAGTGCCACCAGGTCTCCCCCTCCAGGGGACATGGTCAAATGTGAGGCACCAGAGTATGTGAGAAAGTCGTATCACACTCTCCACTCAACTGTGGAGAATATTCTGACCATTGGCTAGATCTGGGAAGGGGTTTAAAGTTTACCTCCTGTATTGTCCTTGGCTGGTGCCTTAGTTTGAGCGGGACCCCTGGGCCCAAATCTGCCTATCATATTGTTCTACTTGTAGATTTCTAGGACCCTCTGGATCCTTTTATTTTGCTGTTCTCCCATGCGTCTCTCATTTAGAGTCCCAATAGGATGCCTTCCCCTCTGTCCCAGTTTCCTGGTAAGTGAAGGCTTTCGTGGGACATGCCCCTTGGGCTAGTATGCAGATATAAGTAAGTATATACCATTTGATTCTTTCTGCTTCTGGGTTAACTCACTCATTATGATCATTTCTAGCTCAATCCATTTATCCACAAATTTCGGGAATTCCTTGTTTTTAATAGCTGAGTAGTATTCCATAGTGTATATGTACCACAGTTTCTTTATCCACTCTTCTACTGAGGGACACTTAGGCTGTTTCCATGTTCTGGCTATTATGAATAAGGCTGCTATGAACATGGTTGAGCAAATTTTCTTGTTGTGTGCTGGAGCATCTTCTGGGTATATTCCAAGGAGTGGAATAGCTGGGTCTTGAGGAAGCCCTATTCCCATTTTTCTGAGATAGCACCAGATAGATTTCCAAAGTGGCTGTACTAGTTTGCATTCCCACCAGCAATGAAGGAGTGTTCCTCTCTCCCCACATCCTCGCCAGCATGTGGTGTCGCTTGAATTTTTGATCTTAGCCATTCTGATGGGTGTAAGATGGAACTGGCACAGCAACAGGCTGGTTGATCAGTGGAATCGAATCGAAGACCCAGATATGAATCCACACACATATGCTCACTTGATTTTTGACAAAGAAGCCAAATCCATTCAATGGAAAAAGGATAGCATCTTCAACAAATGGTGCTGGTCTAACTGGAGGTCTATGTGTAAAAAAATGAAACTGGACCCATATTTGTCACCTTGCACAAAACTCAAATCCAAGTGGATTAAAGACCTCAACATAAAACCAGAGACACTAACTCACTTAGAAGAAAAAGTGGGAAAGAGCCTGGAACATATTGGCACAGGAGACAACTTCCTGAACAGAACACCAACGGCCCAGGCCTTAATGTCAACCATTAATAAATGGGACCTCATGAGGCTGAGAAGCTTCTGTAAGGCAGGAGACACTGTCAAGAGAACAAAGCGACAGCCTACAGACTGGGAAAAAATCTTCACCAACCCTACATCTGACAAAGGTCTAATATCCAAAATATATAAAGAACTCAAGAAATTAAACACCACCAAACCGAATAACCCAATTGAGAAATGGGGCTTGGAACTAAACAGAGAATTCTCAACAGAGGAGTATCAAATGGCTGAGAAACACTTAAAGAAATGCTCAACCTCCTTAGTCATCAGGGAAATGCAAATCAAGACTTTCAGTTTTCTACTGATGTTTACCGAACCATGTACTCTGAACAAATATCCATTATATAGGACCTTTTAATCACCCTGCCAGGCATACTGCCATGGAGGTATGCAGTTTCAGTCTTATGATTTTGCAGATGGTTTTGCCTTTCCTAGTATTCCTCAAAAAATATTGTTGGACCTTATTTTGTGGTTTTATATCATATCATTTATATATCTCATTAAAAATATAACAAGTCATTAATCATTGTGGCATTGAAAGGACTGAGCAAATTCTTTCTTTTTGTGATTACTCATCCAAGAAACCACTAGTTTATTAAAAAGTTAAAGACATGTCTCTGCTGATAAAACTGAGGATGTTTCTCTGCATCTTGCCACTCACATCAATTACTGAAAGAAATCCTATTTTCTAGTTTCCTTTCTATTTTCTTTCTAGTAAAAGCCTCACCCTTCTCCCTCTTCCTTATTCTGTTGCCACACACTGCAATATACTTTTCTTTCATCTTTCTTTCTTTCTTTCTTTCTTTCTTTCTTTCTTTCTACAACTTCCCTTTATGTGACTATGGGGAACAGGTGGTAGAGCAGTGATGTGGAAAAGAATTAGGAGGCTATTATGTTGTTTTCATAGATAATTCTTTGGTGAATGATTAAACTCCTTGTCTTGTGGGAACACATGTAAACCCAGGAGTAGGGTTAAGATATTATATCACTAGAATTGTCAGGGTCAACCGCTTTCCTTCAATAGGCCAGTTAAAAGCACAGATTAACAGGGAAAAGGAAGAAAAGGGTGACTTATTCAATTTGCTACACTGGGAAAAGTCCAATGACTGCTCCATGCTCAAATCTATCTTCAGCATCCTGATGTGAAATTCGAGTTTGCGTATATACAAGAAGTATACACAGCTAAGCAGTCCTCATCAAACTTATTACTGTCATCTGTAGAAAAATAGGTGGTCAGAAATGTGTGAAATCTTTTTTCAAAGACAAGTCCCACTTGGGCTGGAGCCAGATTTCAGACTTTTACTTTCCCCGAAACATGAAATTTTGGATAAATTCTAGCTTCTTGGAGTCCACAGTTTCAAGAATATGACAGAAATGGAGAGGCACAAATGCCTTCATAAAATCTTCATTCCTGTTAGGCTGTTTACATTCACTTATCAGAGTGAGCTACCAAGATATTTAGAGGAGAGAAAAAAAAGAGAGAGAGAAGTCAATAAGAGAATGCACGTGAAATGGAGATCACCAAATACATAACCAGGACCAGAGGCAGGCATTGTATGGCTAAATACATTGACAAAAAGAAACATAGTGGAGAAAACTTTTATTTTAGCTAGGTTAACTCAAGCCAGTAAGAAGACTTGTCACTGAAAGCATCCAGCCAGGTTCCCCTTTGATCACATTTTTGAGGACACTTGTAGCTATGGTTTTTGAATTGAAAGATATTGTAGGGTGATCTTCTCTTGTGGCATCAAGCAAAATATTTTTTCTTGCTTTTTCTGATCTCACTACTTGCTTGTTCATTTGTTTTGGAAAGCACAGACATGCAGGTCCCCCTTTGTGGCCATTCATATCTGATGGTTGGTGGAAGGCAAGTATGCTTTGCATCATGTCTCAAAGCAACTAATGCAGAATCTCCATTAACAGAATTAGTCCACTTGTTAAATGTATAAGCATGCCTCTCTTCTGATAAAACTAAATACTTTGATAAGAGTAGAAGAAAAATTGATCACATCGAAGACTGTGGGACAGGAGTCAAGTGAGAAAAACACAAACAGTGAATTTTCCTCAGTAATCAGCATCAGACAGCTGAAGGGGATCTAAATATGGATCTGAAAAGGAGGGCATAAAATTACATTCCATTTCCAGTTTGTGGTCTCCTCTTCCAAGTGGAAGTAACACAGTTTCTTTTAAGAAAAGCATTTTATTAGAATGTCCAATTCCTTGTTCATGTTTCTTATCTGGATTTAAATGTCACAGAATAGAAAATACTGCTTTTTGTTTGTTTGTTATATGTTTTGTCTGCTACCTTTCTTTTACTGTATTCCACGTAGAGTTTGTTTGTACTTAAAGGAGATCCTAGAAAACTATCTACACTGGAGAGTGTATGGGACTCCTGGGGCTGGTAGTTTTGTAGTGACAAAAAAAAGCTACTTTGGAATAGATGAAGCACATTGCCTTCCCTATACCTGCTGTTCTATGTGGCTTCAATATTGGTAAATACATATGAAATGTGTTCCATGTTAAGAGCCAGAAGTTAAGCTGGGATACAGGGTATCAAGTACTTACAGGTGAACAAGTTTGAATGAAGAGCAAAGAAGAAAGTCCTATACATTCTTCACAAGCATATAATCCTATGCCCGGCTTGAAACACCTTCCTCATGAATATATGTATGCAGGCAAGTTTCCTAAACTCTTTATAATCCTAGGCTTTTCTTAAGCGTAGAAAGAGCACATCCCATGCTGGAAAGATGGCTTGGTCAGTAAGTTAGTAGTACAAGCATAAGAATCTGAGTTTGACACTCAGAGTCCATTTGAAAAGCTGAGCGTAATAAAGTGTGTTTATAGCCTTAGCCCTGGTTAGACAGATTCAGGTAGATATCTGACCACATGTTAACCAGCTATCTTAGCATAGTCACTGTGTGCTAGTGAACTAGAGACTTGTTACTTATGTTCTCAATGGATGTGCACACATATATTTATACTCAAACACACACACACACACACACACACACACACACACACACACACACACACACATACATGTGGGGGGAGGCATGGTCTGCAGGAGCTGTGCAAGCTACATTTAGAGGCTCTTGTATGGCCATGAACTAGCCTCTTAGAGAGTTCTCTGCAGAACTTTGTGGTACTTGCACAGTCTGGCCTGCACAGACTTGAGGTCCCTCTTCTGTAATTGCTGCCTAGCCTTCCATTGTGCCAGGTAACAATCTAATAGAATTATGGCTCAGGAAAAGCCCACACTTCAGACCCTGCTCTTGAGGTATTATTTTCAGGGTATGATATATGATTAGGAGCTCCAGCTGAGCTGCTGAAGTCCTCGTCTAGTGTGTACAAATCCCTGAGTTCAAGCCCTGATACCATGAGAACTAGATGTGGTGTTGCATGTTGGTAAACCCAGTCCTCAGGAGTTAGAATCAGAAGGATCAGGAGTTTAAAGCTAATCTCAGTTACATAGTGAGTTTGAGAGCAGCCTTGGCTATATGAGACCTTGTTCAAGACAGACAGAGAGAGAGAGAGAGAGAGAGAGAGAGAGAGAGAGAGAGAGAGAGAGAGAGAGAGAGAGAGAGAGAGAGAGAGAGAGAGATCTAATTCTTTGATCCTTGACAATAAAATCTAGCATCTTCCCACAGTCTATCTGAATCATTTGAGAAGGGGTAATCATTTTCACAAAACACACCTTTTTTCCTCTGTTTTTCTTTCTCAGCCTACTATTCTGGGATTGCCTTCCTTTTAGTAACTTGTACTACAGACTATACTGTGAGTATGCATTAACAAAAGACATGATGGCTGTGTGTGGAACTGGAGCCTGAATGTAAGGGCAAAAGCTCAGAGATTTAAAAGTCTTTTTATCAGTTATTATGGATCCTACTAAAATTACTGGTGTCTCTTAGAAGTCTGATCTATCTATCCAAAGCCTCATTGGCACGAGCAGAAGAACTGGCCCTGTGTTCATCTTTGTAAATCCCATGTAATGGGACCACTTGGGAAATAAAAGATTTTAGGCTTAGATTCAATCACCATTACGATAGATGGAATAATACTGTATGCATCTGTCAATATGTTGTTATGGCTACAGGGCCAAAATAACTTCTAATATCACAATAATGCTATTACCTTAGAAAAAAGTCAAACATAGGTCTTCATCATTGTGGAAGATACATAGTTCACAAGGGCAGAACTCTCCTTTGGGGTTAGTGTAGTCTAGAGAAAGTGAGTGAGCTTGGCATCTGACAGGTGACTGTGGGACTGACAGTCAAGCTTTAATCACTTCACACTGCCCAGCATTCTCTTCCACTTTGTGCCTTGAGTTAAAGGAAGTGCAAAGTCCTGATCTTGAACATCCAAGACTATGGAACCATGGGTGAAAATATACCTCTTTGCTATTGAGTTTACCTACCCTCAAGTATTCTGTTACAACCATAGAAACTAATTACAGTAGGCACCAACCCAGTCATGATAACTGGATTACTTTCCAATGGTCCCATTTCCAAATGTCCTCATACAAGGATGAGGGTTTTGAAACTTGACTCTGGGTGCACACAAACATTTGATCTATAAAGAAAAATTGCATCTTTTTGTAAGGATGTTTAGATATCTTGATTAGAAGAGGGTACTATCCTAGGTATCCATGTTCTCTGAGATTGAGATAGTGCTACAAAACGTAGAAGAGATATGGAGAAGGAACACATCAAATTTACATCACATAGTGCTGCTGTTTGGATTAATACTGTCACCAGAGGCCTTCCCATGCATCAAAAATTTGGTCCTTGACCTACTGCTATTGAGAGGTAGTGAAAGATATAAGAAATAGTATAAAAGAAGGATGCTGAACCATTGGAAAGTGTCCATAAAGAGGACATTGGGACCTCAGAATCCCCTTGTCCCTTTTTGCTTTATATAATATGTGTTCCTGACATACAATGGCCTTAAAGAATGGGACCAATAAGCAGATGACTATAAACTTCTCAAAATGTGAGGGAAAATGAACTCAAGGTATTTTATGTTGATTATGTTCGGTTTAGTTTTTATGGCAATGTAAATTCTCTTTGTCAAGATATTATTGAATAAGTATTTGATTCCCTTTTTTAAGTGTAAGGTAAAAGTAGAACAAACAGGAAAACTTTATTGTATGGAGGATTCAGCTAAAAAACAAAACAAAACAAAATAAAAAACAAACAAAAGCATGTTCTTGGGGGAAAGAAAGGTTGCTTAACAATATAAGATATTAGATGATGCAGCAATGTCACCATGCAAACATTTTCACACCTTTGTAGGACTGACACAGAAGGGGATATCTGTATGGATGAAAACTGGGTTGGGTGACTGCCAAAGTTACAGAACTTGAGTTTGTATTTTTAAACAAAGTTAGAGTTTCATTTAGATAAAGTGTGTTGTGGCTCTCTAGAGGGCAGAGACCTCCTCTGCCTGCTGGACAAGGTCTTAAAACAGAGGGAAAGAAATTTAAGCAATGGCATTCAATAGCCTTGGAAAATTCTAAGCAGATGCCACAGAAATGCTGGCGTTCGGTTGTAGTATATCATGTGAGAAAGAAGGATGCAACTATTAATCACTCTACTGGAAATACGTTCCATTGTTCAAAGTCAGCTTAGAATATATCCCCTGGTACACTCACCCAGGCAGTTCACTTATTCACTGAGTCACTTACTCATCTAATAAATATCAATGCACCCTAGGTACAAGATACTTAAAAGATGTAAGATGAATGATGGGCTCTGTAGGATTCCATAACCAAAAGAAAGCAACAGAAAAGGAAGAATACAGCATGATAAATAAAGATAGAGGAAGGAGTAAAAATGAGGCAGTGTACCTCTTTAGTGCTCATTCACACAGAGCACAGAAAGCAGATGAACCTCTTCTTTTATGGCTGTGGTTTTTTTGTTTATTTCTTTTGTTTTGTTTGGTTTGGTTTTTACGTGATAGGGTCTCTCTGTGTAGCCTTGGCTGTCCTACACTCACTTTGTAGACCAGGCTGGCCTTGAACTCACAGCAGTCTGCCTGCTTCTGCCTCCCGAGTGCTGCATGCACCACCATGCCCGGCTATTTTTATTGAAGGAAGAAGGAACGACATGTATTTATTACAGCATTGGAATTGTTCAGATTCTGCCTTTTCTTTATTACTTAAACATATAAATACAGATCCATGCAACCAGAAATTGTGGTTTATTTAATGTTAAGTGCCAAGTAAGACACAGGAGATGCAGATTTGAAATAAAAATATATATCTTGATTCAGAGGAAGTACATGTGAAAGATAAAAAGGGAAAATGAATTGCAGAGTCCTTATATGATGTAAAGGCTGTTATCAAACACCCTAAAATGCATTTGAGGGGAGAAATAGTTTACTTGTGCTCACATTTCCAGGTTATAGTCCACCATTGTGTGGGAGGCAGCAAGGGAAGAATTATAAACATCAAATCATATCACATGGTCACCCTTTCTCTACACTTTATAGTTTGGGGTCACTGTTTCCCACAATGAGTGGTGCTCCTATCTCAATTACTCAATAAAGGAAATTCCCACAGCCATGGTCAAAGGCTCACTTAAACTAAAGGATTTTTCACTAAGACCCACTTATCAGATGATTATAGGTTGTGACAAGCTGAACATTAAGACTAAGCTGCATAAGTGGCTAAATTGCACCGATGCAGTACATGAGTTGAATGGAAGACATAGTTTTTCCATCAGTTCCACAAATCATGTCATGCCATACTATTGAAGGGGAGTATGAAAAATGACATGTGTAAACTGCTGAGTGCCATGTGTGGCACAGCAAATGTTAACTGAGTATTAACTGTTTATTCTCTGTTCATTTCAATGGCATCTATTGCCCTTCTATTAGTTCCTCTGTTACTAGAGCAAGCACAAACACTACCTTCAGCTATTTGTAGGTCATGCTTTCTTGATTCTCTGGCTGGGATTCTTTTGTGTGCTAGGTTTGCACTGAAGTTGAATGCATATATTGAGAGAGCCAACAGGTAAGTGAAGTGCCTAAAGTATGTACACCAGGGGATATGTGCTCAGTGGACTTTCAACACTAGAATTGTATTTCCCATGGAGTGTTGGATGGTACTGTCATTCACTCTCACAAGTTCTACAGCAGCTACACTCTGTATTTCTGTTACATTTAGTGAATTACCTTGGGATGTTGGGTAGTACTGCTTACATTTCTTTTTCATAATATGAAGCATTTTATGTAACAAACAGAGATATATGCCTTTTAGAGACTTGCAGTACCAGCTTTCCCTAAGTGGTACACTATCTTCACTGCAAATTCAGATTCAGAGAGTAATGTACATCTTTAAAGTTAAAATGACAAAAAATTTGTTTTCTTTATTACAAAACTCAAAGGATGGTAAAGGACTGCCTCCTTGCTTGGGCAACTGCCATTTGAAAAGCGAGCTCTAATCATTTGCCAAGACCAGTTTCTTGTTGGAATAACTTAAGCCAGTTAAAAAATTGTGTCATCCTTGAGTCAATATGGCATCTCTGTCATCTCCTCAGTCCTCAACCTGTCTGCTACTCACCTGTCAGAATTGGAACTGCATATGGGGAGAGACATGCACACAAGGGATGAAAAAGAACTGGTGTTACACCTGGCACTATGCTTATCTCAGCCTCACATGACTAAGGAAGTTAAATATCAGAGGACAATAAAAACTGAAGAACAAAAACCACACAGTTTACTTTGTAAAAACCTATGGTTTTTTTTTGTTTTGTTTTTTTGTTTGTTTGTTTGTTTTTTACATCATCAGAAGGCGGTTTAAAGGACCTGTGTGTTAGTCTTAGATGTTTTTGGATCAGAATCTTAAGTCTGAATCCAGTTGACATTACAGACATCCACAGAACTTTTCATCCAAACAGGAAAGAGTACAAATTCTTCTCAGCACCTCACAGAACATTCTCCAAAATTGACTATATAATGGGTCACAAAGCAAGCCTCAACAAATACAAAAATATTTAAATAATCCATTGTTTCTTATCAGACTACTATAGACTAAGTTGAACTTCAAAAACAATAGATATAACAAAAAGCCTACACAGACATGGAAACTGAACAATGCTGTATGCAATGACCACTGGGTCAAGGATGAAATAAAGAAATTAAAGACATCCTGGAATTCAATGAAAATGAATTCACAATGCACTCAAACATGTGGGAAACAATGAAAGCAGTGCTAAGAGGAAATTTCATAGGAATAACTACCATCATGAAGATATTGGAGACATCTTATACAAGCAACTTAACAGAATACCTGAAAGCCCTAGAAAAAAAGAAGCAGACACATGCAAGAGAAGATGCCTGGGCATATTCAAATTCAGGGATGAAATCAATAAGTTACAAACAAATAAAACAATTCACATAATCATCGAAACCAAGAGCTGGTTCTTTGAGAAAATCAAGAAGATAAAATAACCTTACCCAAACTAACAAAAAGACATAGTGAGAATATCTAAAATAAACAAAATCAGAAATGAAAAGGAAGAGATAAGGACAGATATAAAGAATCATTAGGCCTTACTTCAAAACACTATATGTCACAAAACTTGAAAATCTAAATGAAATGGACAACTTTCTTGATAAAGTCTACTTACCAAAGTTGAAGGAGCAGAAAAACAAATTAAATAGTCCCACATTCCCATAAGGGAATAGAATCAGTCATCAAAAGTCTCCCACCCACCCCCACACCCCCAAAAAGCCCAGGACCAAGTAGATTCAGAGCAAAATTCTACCAAGCCTTCAAAGAACTGATACCAATACTTCTCAAGCCATTTCACAAAATAGAAACAGAAGGATCACTACCAATCTCATGCTATGGAACCCCAGTCATCTTAACACCCAAGTCATACAAAGACCCATCAAAGAAAGAGAATTTCAGGCCAACTTCCCTTATGAAAATTGATGCAGAAATACTCATTAAGATACTCACAAACAAAATCCAAAGAGCACATCAAAATATCATCCACCATGACCAAGTAGGCTTCATCATAGGAAGACAGTGATGGTACAATATACATAAATCCATCAATGTAATCAACTATATAAACAAAGTGAAAGAAAAAAAAATCATGATCATATCCCTAGATGCCAAAAAGGTATTTGACAAAATCCAACACCCATTCATGTTAAAAGTATTGGGGAGATCAGGGATATAAATCACATACATAAATGTAATAAAGGCAATATTCAGCAAGTCTATAGCTAACATCAAACTAAATTGAGAATTTAAATCAATTCCAATGAAATAAGGGACAAAACAAGTTTCTCTCTATCTCTTCAATATAATGCTTAAAGACATAGATATAGAAATAAGACAAATAAAGAATATCAAAGGAAAAAGTCAAAGTATCAAGATTTTGGATGATATGATAGTATGCATAAGTGACCCCCAAAATTCTACCAGGGAACTCCTAAAGCCAATAAACATCTTCAATAGAGTGGATGGATACAAAATCAACTAAAAAATCAGTAACTTTCCTGTATACAAATGACAAATGGGCTGAGAAAGAAGTTAGGGAAACTATACCCTTCATAATAGCCACATAATATAAAGAATGTTGGTATAACCCAAACCAAGCAAAAGAAATAGTTGTATGAAAAAAAATCAAGTCTCTCAAGAACATAAATGAAGATGATATCAGAAGATGGAAAGAACTCCCATGCTTGTGGTTCTAAAGCATCAACATAGTAAACATTGCCATCTTACCAAAAGCAATCTGCAGATTCAATGCAATCTCTATCAAAATATCTACATAATTTTTGGATGACATTGAAAGATCAAGTCTCAATTTCATATGGAAAAACATAAAACCCAGCCTAGCAAAAACAGTCCTGTATGATAAAAGATCTTCCGGAGGTATCTCCATCCCTGATCTCAAGCTATACTATAGAGCAATAGTATTAAAAACAGCATGGAAAATGGCATAGAAATACGCTTCTGGATCAATGGAATCGAATCAAAGGCCCAGAAAGACTCCACTATATCAATGGACACTTGATTTTTGACAAAGAAGCCACAACCATACCATAGGAAAAAAGATAGCATCTTAAAAAACGGCAGTGCTCCAACTGAATGTCTACACATAGCAAAATGCAAATAGACCCATATTTATCACTATGCACAAAACTAAAGTCAAAGTAGATTAAAGAACTCAACATAAAACAAGACATACTATGTCTGGTAGAAAAAAAAGTGGAGAAGAGCCTCAAACTCATTGGCACAGGAGACAATTTTCTGAACAAAACACCAATAACTCAGGCTCTAAGATGAACAATTAATAAATGGGACCTCATGAAACAGAAAAGGAGCTATAGGGCAAATGGCACTGTCAACAGAACAAAAGGACAGACTACGGACTAAAGAAGATATTCACCAATAGTACTCCTGACAAAGGGCTAATATTCAAAATATATAAAGAACTCAAGAAATTAAACACAACCAAACCAAATAATCCAATTTAAAAATGGGATGTAGAGCTAAACAGAGAATTCTCAACAGCAAAATATTGAATGGCCGATTAACACTTAAAGAAATGTTCAATGTCCTTAGTCTTCAGGGATATGCAAATCAAAATGAATCTAAGATTCCATCTTACACCTCTCAGAATGGCTAACATTAAAAATGCAAATGACATGCTGGAAAAGATGTGGAGAAAGGGTAACACTCCTCAATTGCTGGTGGGAATACAAACTTATAGACCACTTTGGGATCAATCTGGTCCTTTCTCAGAAAACTTGAAGTAGTGCTACCTTAAGACCCAGCTATACTACTCCTGGGCATATACCTGAAAATGCTTTACCACACAACAAGGACATTTGCTCAACTATGTTCATAGCAGCTTTACTCATAACAGCCAGAATCTTGGAACAACCTAAATATCTCTCAACCAAAAAATGGATAAAAATTCTGTGGTACATTTGCACAATGGAATACTATTTAGCTATTAAAAAAAGGGAAAATTTAAATTTCCTGGCAAATGGATGGAATTAGAAAAGATCATACTAAGTGAGGTAACCCAGACCCAGTCAGACACATGAAGTATATACTCACTTATAAGTGTATATGAGCCTAAAATAGATATCTTCATAGAGGTTCTACCCAGCAGGGGATCAGGAATAATATGGGAACTGGAAGCCAGATTCTGGGCAAAGCCTGTGAATTGTATGAAAGAGTGGAGGGATGGAAGGAATGGAAAAGGTGAGAAGCTTCATAGGGAAACCATTAAAACCTGTGGATCTGGAGACAAGGAGGCCTGCACAAACTGATGCACCAACAAAGGACAATAAAAGTAAAAGCAAAGAATCTTCTGTTCAATTGTAGCCAATAGACAGCTAGTTCTCCATGTGGGGGCTGGGGGAACTGCTGCTGAACCTCTGACATGTATTCACGTGACCACAGTTTTATCACTGCCCCTTGGAAGGATGGCTTTGCAGTCACACAGAAAAGGAGGATGCAGGCAATCCTGGTGAGACCTGATAGGCTGTGGCTTGACAGTGGGGGAGGAGGACCACCCTGTCCGAAGTCTAGGGGAGGGGAATAGGACAGAAGATGGAGGAAGAGTGGGAACGGAAAAATAAGTGTAAGGGGATAACAATCAGAATATAATCTGAGTAAAGTATAATAAATAAAATAAAATGTAGAAAAAGTATCTTTTACAATACAACACATAGAGAGTAAGCCATTAGAACAGCCAACCTGACCTAGCCTCTGCTGCCTGAATTGGACCTCTTCATTTTTTCCACTACTGCTCAGATGCTGTGCCCTTGCCTTTTTCCTCATCATTTACTGTCTCCTTTAGCATCGGTGGTTTTGAGGTTGCTTTTGCTAACTGTGTCTCCTGTCAAGTATCTCTAAGATTTAGAGGAACTCTTTTCCTAGATAGCCTTATAAAATGCTATATAAAATGATGTAACCAACATCTTCAGTAGCATCCACATCTGCCTGTTAGCCATGCATTCTGGTGAATCTAATTCTCATCTCTCATCTCTCTATCTAATAGGTGATTCAAAGTTTGTACCTCCTACCATAGCATCTTACCTTCCCAGTATTACTTAGTACAGGCCAGCTCAGCACTGGGCTTTATGCATGAAGATTGTCTCTCAAGTCCATTCTTGGGGGTTGTCTTAGTTACTTTTTATATTGCTGTGATAAACTACTATGATTGAAAAATTTTACAGAGGAAACAGTTTGCTTGGTTTACACTTCCACATCAGTCTATCTCTGAGGAAGGTAAGGGCTCTGGTGATTATGAAGGAACCAAGCCCCTCTCCTTAAGGACCTCCATTAAGGCCAAAGTCTGGGAGAATATAAAACCTGGACTACCTAGTCCTCCCTTAAGGACCCACATTAAGGCCAAAATCTGTAAAACTTATCTTCTTAGAGAGTCCAGTTTGTCCAAAGGACAGCCTGCCTGTGCTGAGAGTCCATCCTGACTCAGGACAGCCAGTTTGTGTTACAGCTTGTGTTTAAAATTTGCATTTTCCCAGAAATGTACTTACCCCTTTCAACTAAAAAAGTTCCTAACACCCCTGTGATTGATTCAACATACGGTAAAACTCATTTCTTTGTCTAAAACCTATGAAAGAACCATGCCTCTGCTTCTCAGGGTCACCAACTCAAAAGAATTGACAGACCCCATTGTATCAGCTCAATAAATTCCTATGCATTTACATCAACAACGGGCTCCATCTCTCAGAAAAGACTCCGAGAATAGACTGGTGATCTCTCTAGTTATCTCCACTCATAATTCAAACTAAAGGCTGGGGCAAGAACTTAAACCCATGGAGAAACGCTGCTTATTGGCCTCCTCCCCAGTGCTCTGCGTGCTTCCTGATATATTCCGGGACCACCAGTTTTGGAATGACATTGCCCATAATGATCTGAGCCCTCACATATCAAATGTTAATGAAGCTAATTCTCCACAGAATTGCTTACAGGCTATTCTTATGTAAGCATTTTTCTCTGTTAAAATTCCCTTTTCACTGGTATAGTTAGGTTTGTGTCAGGTTGATTAAAACAAACAAACAATCTAAAACAATCATTACCAGGGGCATCCCATGCCCATCCCATGTAGAGTCAGTAGACAGAAAGAAAGAGATATATATGGGCTCACACACACCACATATGCAATTTTTGCAGTCAAGAGACCAACCTGGGATGTCAGGCCTTGCCTTCTTCATTTCTTAAAGTACTTGTGACTTGTCTTTGAAAGGCATTGCTCTTGCCAGTCTAGCCGACCCCATAAGCCTCTAGGAATATTTTTGTTTCTGTTTCTCATCTCCCAGTAAAACATCTGGGCTTATAGATACAAGTGCTTCTATATATAACTTTTCATAATTTCTGTGATTTAAACACATGTCCACACATTTGCACAGCACTGATTAAGTTTCATTGCTTGCAAAATACTTTTCACCATATTTACTAGGATTCATTGAGTTTGCACTTGAGGATACTCTGGGACTCCTCTATAGTATGTTAGAAAGACAGACAATGGCTGTAATTCTCTGGTAATCAAAAGATCCTGAGCTGTCATTTTTAGTTTTCAACAAACTAGCATGTTCTTTACAACACTTGTCTTATATTTTGTGTTCCTCAGAACTAAATGATACACTCTGCACAGCTCCTTGTTTCCTTCCCATGGGTTTCTATTACGTATTTCCAAACTTGTATTAAGAATGGAATTGAAAAAAATCACTCCCCTAGATGCTACTTTGAAGCAAGAGTCAGTCAGTCAATATTCCCTGGGGATGTGCTGATTTCAGGGTAATGAAAAGCCTCTGGGGATAGAGCAATCATGAAAGCAGCCTGTGCCTTCAGGAAAGTTGTGCTCCATTGAGAAGAAAACTAGAAATCTTATATTCTCTAAAGGAACAAATATTCTTAAATAATGCTATATGTTGTATACAAAAATGCTCTAGTGATCTAGTAAGTATGAAGGATGTGACATATTCCTAAAGACATATAGACTAGATGACTGGAGTCTCTAGGAAGTAATATCAGAGCTGAGCCTTGATGATTCAGAACAAACCCTGCTGAGAAGTGACCAAGGGATGTGAGTTCTAACTAAAATGAACTTGAGTGTAGAGACACTGATAGAGAACACAGCTAGGTGATCTATATTTAAATCTAAAATAAAACACTGATGTAGATGGTAACCTGCTGGAAAGTTGGACAGAGCGGGAAGGGCATTTGACTGGATAATGTGTCAATAATAACCAGCTTAACACTGTGCATGATGGACAGCTGTGATCCACTCTTCTTGTTAGGACAAGCAGAAAGTTCATCTGTCCAGCTCTAGAGATATTTGTTTGCTGCTATAATAAACTATGTATTGTTGAGTCCTTAGTAAACTGAAAAGCATCAGCTCTTTACGAATGTTCTGGGTTTACAGCACTATATTGGAAATGCTGAGATACGCAGTTTCTTAGACTGAACAACTATGAGATTCTTGACCTTTTTGTTGTGAGAATATCATTGTGTTAAAAACTTTAAGATACACTAATAAATCCCATATGCAAACACATATACATATACATCTTATACATGTAAATATATACATATACGTATGTAGGTGTATTCACTCACTCTCTCACATTATATATATGTGTGTGTGTATGTGTGTGTGCTTGTGTGTGTGTATTCTGTTCTGTTCCTTTAAAAATCCTGAAGTAATACAGGGTTACAAGGTTATATTTTGTAAATATTTCATTAATTTATTCATATTACATCTCAATTGTTAGCCCATCCCTTGTATCCTCCCATTCCTCTCTCCCTCCTGCTTTCCTCCTACTCCCTTCCCCTATGTCTGTGACTGAGGAGCTGCTCTTCCCCCTGTATATGTTCATAGGGTATCAAGTCTTTCTTAGTAACTTGCTATCCTTCCTCTGAGTGCCACAAGGCCTCCCCATCAAGGGGATGTGAGCAAATATGGGGCAGCAGAGTTCCTATGAAAGTCAGACCCCAATCTTCACTCAATGGTGGAGAATTTACTGTCCATCAGCTAGATCTGGGTAGGGGTTTGAATTTTATTGCCTATATTGTCCTTGGCTGGTGCCCTAGTTTGAGCAGTAACCCTGGACCCAGAACTGTCCGTCATAATGTTCTTCTTGTAGATTTCTAGGACCCTATGTATCCTTCCATTTCCCCATTCTCCCATGCTTCTCTCACCTAGAGTCCCAATAGGATGTCCTCCCTTCTGGCCCACTTTCCTGATAAGTGAAGACTTTCATGCTGGATGTATAAAAATGCAATTAGACCCATATTTGTCACCATGTATAAAACTCAAAGGCAAGTGGATTAAAGACCTCAACATAAAGCCAGAGATATTAAATCAGTTAGAGGAAAAAGTGGGAAGAGCGTGGAACACATTGGTGCTGGAGAAAACTTCCTGAACAGAATACCAACATCCCAGGCCTTAAGGTCAACAATCAATGAATGAGACCTCATGAAACTGAGAAGCTTCTGTTAGGCAGGAGACACTGTCAACAGAACAAAGTGACAGCCTACATACAGACTGGGAAAAGATCTTCACTAACCCTTCATCTGACAAAGGTCTAACATCTAAAATATATAAAGAACTCAAGAAATTAAACAGCACCAAACCATATAACCCAATTGAGAAATGGGGTTCAGAACTAAACAGAGAATTCTCAACAGAGGAATATCGAATGGCTGAGAAACATTTAAATAAATGCTCGTCATAGAAATGCAAATCAAAATGACACTGAGATTCCATCTTACACCCTTCAAAATGGCTAAGATGAAAAATTCAAGTGATGCCACATGCTGGCAAGGATGTAGAGAAAGGAACACTCTTACATTGCTGGTGGGAATGCAAACTACTACAACCACTTTTGAAATTTTTCTGGCGCTTTCTCAGAAAAACGGGAATAGGGCTTTCTCAAGACCCAGCTATTCTACTCCTTGGAATATACCTAGAAAATGCTCCACCACACAATAGGGACATATGCTCAACCATGTTCATAGCTGCCTTCTTCATAATAGCTAGAACCTGGAAACAGCGTAAGTGTCCCTCAGTAGAAGAATGGATAAAGAAACTGTGGTACATTTACACTATAGAATACTACTCAGCTCTTAAAAAGAAGAAATTCCTGAAACTTTTGGGCAAATGGATTGAACTAGAAATTATGATAATTAGTGAGTTCACCTAGAAGGAAAATGAGTCAAATGGTATATACTCACTTATATGGTTACATTTTTATGTTTCTGAGTATCCCATTGTGACTTCATAGACACTTCTTGGAAGCTGCGGTTTGGATAGAAAGAAGCAGATTTACAGACCTTCATGTGGGAACCTTTTGTAAGCATTCATCATACAGCAATTATTAGTGTGGTGGCAGAGTAAAAAATATGTTGCATACCACTTAATAATAAATTATCAATAACTCAAAGGAATTGAATGAAGAGATTTCTTCATAGGAGTGCCCTGTTTACATTTAAGACATCTTTGTGCATAGGCAGCCATATTTGAAAGCAAAAAAGTCTTTTTATAGATGAAAAGATAAACAAGAGGATGTTATCCTAACAAGAAATGAGAAGCCATCTTTTGAGATGTTCACCGTGTCTGTAAAAGAGATTCCCAAAATATACAGCCATATTGTTGTTACTCTTGATAGTCCCCAGAGGTGCAATGTAATTTATTCTTGCTAAATGTACCATACACTTCAGAAACAAGACCCAGAGATCATTGATCTGGAGTTGACCTGAATGCCTGTTTCCTAAGAATCAGCTTTCATGGCACAAGAAGGTATCATGAAAACTTTCAAAGGAGGAAAGATATGAACAGTGTATGGAGCATGATGCCTATGAACCAGAACCAATAACAGCATGATACATTAAGGGTGCAGTAGTGGCATATATACTACGGCAGTAGGCCGCAACTCCCTAATTAGACTAAAGACAAGCTCAACATGAGGAAGCCCATGCCTGGTACTGGAAACCTAGATAACTAACTAACTCAATGGTAGTGAAGTCATGGTTATTGGAGGAGAATCTATAACAACCTAAACCAGCATAATCCCTAATAACAAACTATAAAGGTTTGTCTTTATACTCACAGATAAGTATATAGTCTTCACTGCTCACTAAAGAAGCTTCTCTTTGCAAGATAGAAAGGCCACTACAGAACAACAGCCAATCAAAATGCTGAATTGTGGATCCCAATACCAGTGGATATAGCTACAAAATATTCTCTATTTCCTAATGTTCAGAGAAAATTGCAAAAGACAAGATAGAAAGAGTATAAAAGCCAGAAAATCAAGGAGTGTGCTGTGAAATTGAGTCTCTTAGTAATGCCAGAACCCATCCTTATAGAGTCTAAACAACATGACTGGCAAGATGTAAGCAAACTGATGATGATGACAATAACAACAGGCATGTCAAAGAGGATAAGGAAAAACCCACGATGCCTCAACCCTACACAAAGAACTATAGGCAATTGAGGAAAGCTGAGATCAAGAAAGGAGCTTTCAAGGAAAGAGAACATCAATTTGTTATCCAGTGTCAAATGGTCAACTCTGAAAACATGCATACATGCAACATTATATAAACTGAGCAGGTTATATTTAGAAATATTAACTTATATATTATACATATACACATATGGATGCAATAACAATAAATGAAAAAGGAGGCCATAAATTTGAAGGAGTGTAAGGTAGGGTATAAAGAAGAGTTTTAGGATACGGAGGAAAGAAATGAATATAATTATATTATAATATCAAAAGTTAAAAAAAGCAAAAAAAATAGAAATGGATGATCAAGCTATAAGAATGTATTGAGGGAAAAATGGATATTGTGAAACTCATTTGTGAATCTAGCTGCTATGAGGTGGAGATAGGTGGATTTGGATACCTGGAGCTCAATAGGCAGCAATATTAACGTACTTAGTTTCAGACCACTAAAAGACTGTTTCCAATTCAAAGTGGATACTTCTGAGGAATAACACTCAGGTATTGTTATCTTGTATTCACACACAGAAACATGCATGGGAATGCGCATTCAGACACACATGTGCAAACACACAAGAAAGAATACACACATAAAATAATATTTAAAGTAAATACTTCTCCATTAAAAAGGTGCATAATGTATTATTTCTACTGTCTGAAAAAGAAATACCATGAAGAAAATAAAAGTTCAGTAGCTGCCAGGTATTAGGAAGAAGGTGTATATGTGGAGAAAACAGGGGACAATTACATCAGTGAAGCTGCCCAGTGTAGGATAAAAGACACAGACATATACTCTTATATATTTGGCCAAACTCATAGAATGTCAATATCAACTTGGCCTCAACCTAATAAATGGCTAATAGGTAAGCGCCATGCCTCCCAAACCTAAGAACCAAGGTTAAGATCTCTAGAACCTATAGGAATCCCTTTGATATACCTCATCTTTATTTTTAATAATATATTTTATTAATTTATTCATATTACATCTCAGTAGTTATCCCATCCCTTGTATCCTCTCATTCATCCCTTCTTCCCATTTTCCCCTTACTCCCCTCCCCTATGACTGTGATTGAATGGGACCTCCTCCCCCTGTATATGCTCAAAGGGTATCAAGTCTCTTCTTGGTAGCCTGCTATCCTTCCTCTGAGTGCCACCAGGCCTCCCTATCCAGGGGACATAGTCAAATATGGGGTACCAGAGTTCGTGTTAAAGTCAATCCCCACCCTCCACTCAACTGTGGAGAATGTCCGGTCCATTGGCTACATCTGGGTAGGGGTTCGATGTTTACTGCATGTATTGTGCTTGGCTGGTGCCATAGTTTGAGCAGGACCCCTTGGCCCAGATCTGCCCATTATAATGATCTATTTGTAGGTTTCTAGGACCCTCTGGGTCCTTCTATTTCCTCATTCTCCCTTGATTCTCTCACCTAGAGTCCCAATAAAAAGTCTTCCCCTCTGGGGCCAGGCGGTGGTGGCACACGCCTTTAATCCCAGCACTCAGGAGGCAGACGCATGTGGATAACTATGAGTTCAAGGCCAGCCTGGTCTACAAAGTATGTCCAGGACAGCCAAGGCTACACAGAGAAACCCTGTCTTGAAAAACAAACAAACAAAAAAAAAACAAAAACAAAAAAAAAAAAAAAAAAGAAAGAAAGAAAGAAAGAAAAGTCTTCCCCTCTGTCCTACTCTCCTGGTAAGTGAAGACTTTCATGGAACATGCCCCTTGGACTAGTGTCCAGATATAAGTGAGTATATACCATTTGCCTCTCTCTGCTTCTGGGTTAACTCACTCATTATGATACAAATATCCTATAGTTAGATCAGAGATGAAGATGGTAGCATCCCAAGGAACCTGCTGACAAGCTAGCTTCAAGAAGATATCCATGAACAGCTGAACGAGTCTGCATCAAATAAGAAAGCAGATGAACAACTCATGGGCTGATTCTTTCCTTCTACATCAGTGTGGTAGAGCACATCTTCACTCGAACATATCTGTCTCTCTGTCTCTCTGTCTCTGTCTCTCTCTCTCTCTTACACACACACACACACACACACACACACATACACAGAGAGAGACAGAGAGACAGAGACATAGACAGAGATAGAGATAGAGAACTGACAGAGAGGGGGGCAGATAAATAAGACAATGACATCAAATATGTCTCTCATGATAATGATAATGATGTTTCAATGTAGGTTTGTCTGTAATCAAATTATGCACAGTGATGATGGTGGCAGATGTTAGTGAAAAGTATATGTGAGAGGACCAGTGATACCCAGCATCTCTCTGAAGATTACACAAAATTTCACTCTGAACATAAAACTGGTATAAAATATAGTGTATATATAAATCAGAAACTAGTGCTGTGAGAGCATTAGATGAGGCAAGCCTTCCACACAAAATAACTCAGACATAACATGGCTTCTTCTACATTATAGCCAATAGAAAGTTGTTTCAGGTGTGGGGAAGGTCTCTCTGTCTGTCTGTTCTGTGTATGCTACTCTGATATGAGAATTGTGTACTCCATGTATGGGCATAGTGTATGGGAGTGTGTGTGTGTGTGTGTGTGTGTGTGTGTGTGTGTGTGTGTGTGTGTGTGTGTGTGGTGTAATTTTAAAGGTAAAGTTTGATTTTTGATATCATCCTTATCTTTCTATGCTTTTTTTGAGATGGGATCTGCCACTGAACCTGTAACTTACAGATCATCAGGACAAACTGACCAGCAAGTCTCCAGGACTGTCACATGTCTTCTACTCATGCCATGTTGCAGGCACATATTAACATACAGAGCTTCTTACATGGGTGCTCGGGACTCAAACTCAAGTCCTCAGGGCTGTGAAGCAAATCCTTCAATGACTGATTCATATCCCTTTGCTCAAAGCTTGTTAAACAATTATAAACCAACTGTAAGAAATGTCCATGGTGTCAACAGTACCTGAGGGCAGCACTGCCTTCCCATAAAGTAATATATCAGAAAAAATAGGCAAACACATGCGCCCAGTGTAAACCACAGCATCTGTCCTGTTAGCAACAGGGAACACACACATTCCCCTTCACTAAGATCAAGTCAACACAGTGTTTCAAATCAAATTATCTAATTTATGTTAAGATTATTGTTAACAAATCAAGGGAAGTTAAAAAAGGGGTGGGGAGCAAATTTGGGAAGAAAAGTCTTCTTAGGCCTACAACTCCAAGTTATCAAATGAAGGCATAATGCAGGCTTCCTTAGTCTCAGCTAGCTTTTTTCATTCTTATATAGACAGTTTCTTAGATATGTCCAAAAGTCAACCTGATCTAAATAAGTCTTCTCTGAAATGTTTTTTCTAGTAACTGTAATAACTGTACAATGACATTTTCAGTACAGAAAATCAGAAATATGTGTATACAGTAAAGATATATATATAGTTATAGTTATAGTTATATATATAGTTATATATATATATTATATATAGTTATATATAGTTATATGTAACAGCAGGTCCGTGTCATTAGAAACTGTTGTTAATTTCATGACTATATATGAAGTGAAGTTTTTAAAAACACACACAATATATTAATATAACTAGCTCTAAAATCCTACTGAGGCAATCATAGTTGTTTAACAAACATTTCCCATTTCTGTCTAAAAAGCAGACTTTGATTTTAATTATGCATATTTCCCACTTTCGTGCTTCACAACCAAGATCTGACCTTGATTCAGGTATGAGACAAAGGCTCACCCCATTGCACACCTCAGGAGACACCTGACCACAGGTGTCAATACTTCTATTTAAATATAGGAAATAGTTGAAGGAAGTCAATCAGTAGCTCCTTCCCCACCACTTCTCTGGAAAGGGGAGCCTGACTCACAAAAGCCTGCCTACATCATTTCTACTGCCACTTAAGCTGAAGAGACAAAGCCTGGCCCATCTGGATGTTTGTGGATGTTCACACAGAAGTCAAGACCTTGTTAGAAACAGGAGGAAATAGATGTTAATGTGTAAAAGCATGTTCATAAAAGGGGATATATTCAACCGTGAACTGACACGCCTCAAATACAACTTTCCAACAGTTATGTTGCTAGCATATGGTTACATCAGGTGCATCCACTAAGATCAGCATGTTCCCATGTTTTAGTTTGCATGCAGCTACAAAGATGCTGAAAGATCCCTACATATCAAAGCCCAAGTAGATAGCTTAATCAATAAATTACCCATCATGCACAATGAAGATCTGAATTTAAATGCCCAACACCTCATAAAAGAGGGAAGTTAGGAAGCAGAGACAATTGGATCTCTGGAGATTATCAGCAAACCAGTGAGCCCCAGGTGAAGTATAGAATGGACTCAAGAAATAAAGTGAAGAGCCATTTACATGAACATCTAATGTCAATCTCCAGGTTCTATACACATGTACTTGCTAAGACATATGATTCCACATATTGAAACAGCACACTCACACCTGTACTCTCCAAATAACACAGCATCCATAATACATAAACACATGAACATACATGCCATATTACCCGTACACACAGCACATATATAATAAGCCCCATACGTATCCTTACGTGTACATAGCACACAGCATACACACCATCAAACCATATCACATAGACACACACAAAAATACACAGACACAGATACATCTACATACACCACCAGCACCATAAATATACACACACAGGGATACACAGACACATGCACACACACACACACTTCCTGTGAAGCACAGAAAATTTTTTCTCAAATCAAACCGATTTGACTACCTTTATTTACCTGACAGCCACTACTTCAAAAAGTGCTTATGCCAACCCAAAATTATGTTCTCATAATTTCTAATCCTCTTCCCGTGACTGTCTTTGGGAATAGCATAAAAAACTACTTTTACTTGATTACATACTTCCAATAAATAGGATTCATTTATGTTAAATGAATGACAGCTGTCAATCACCTGCTTTATTTCACCTAGTTTCATGACAGGCAGCTTCTTTTCATTTCCATGTCAGTCTACATGGCTGTTGACTTTTGTAATATGATTTTTAATTCAACTCTTCAAGTTTATTTTGAGGACCAGACTCCTTCACCTACTTCCTTATCCTTTCTTGTCAGCATCATTTCTTTCTTATGAATGTCTGTAAGTCTGGCTTCCATTATAAGCCAGTTCCAATGTGAGCAGCAAGACAAGATCAGGGTGACCTAGGGCCTCTGTCTGTAGGAAATGGTTGAGGAGAAAGACTTTACTAAAGCACCTGGAATGTTGTACATACCAGGGGTGACTCCTGCAGGGCTACTGATTGCTTCTTTTTTGTATCTGGAGATTTGAACATGAAATATAGAAAGAGGTATACTTTTTAATTTTTAAGTATTGTAATAATTTTGTTTATAAGAGACTTGGAGATAGCTCAGTGAATAAGGCACTTGTTATTGTTAAAGTGTGAGAGGCTGAGTTCTGATTTTTTTAACCCAGTGACTGTGGGACTCTACTGTGATACCAGCACTCAGAGGCAGAGATGGGATCATAGAGGCAAGATGGGTAGCTAGACTAGCCAAACTGTTGCTATTCAAGTTCAGAAGTGAGCAGACTCAAAAATAAAAAGGGAAAATTTATTAAGAAAGTCACCTGAAGTCAACCTCTGACTGCCACATGCACTTGTACATGTGTGTGTGCATACCACCATGCACATTTGCCAAAATACATGGAAATATGCATTCCTACCACACAGGAACACAATGAAGCAAAGAAACTAAAACCACACAGGAAAATTTCTCTGCAGACATCCCTATCAGTCACAATTTATCTAAGAACAAAGGACAGAAATTATGTCGATGCCAAGTGTTCCTGCTTCCAGACCTTCATTTATACTCTATCAGTTTCTCTTACTATCTCTTTTGTCTCCATTATTCTGTAATATGTCCTATATTAAATGCTGTATACTTTCTAATTTTTAAATTTTGTAATAATTTTGTTCTTGAGAGCTGGGGAGATAGTTCAGTGAATAAGGCACTTGTTACCAAAAGTGACATAGAAGCCAGATGTTCAAAGAGAAACTAGCCTTGAATAGAAAATTTTACTAAAATATACATTCATATGTACATACATATATACATGGATGCATGCATACATGCATATACACTCACACATACATAATATTTACATATTCTTTAGACTTATGCCTTTCATATATACAATCATTCATAACTGTCTTTCAAGTTCCTGGCCCAAGTTCCACTTTGAACAATTTAAACTGAGACAGCAGACTGCAATTATGGACATTTGGACAATGGAAGATGCCAGAATTATCTCTTAAGTCCACTAGTGTTGTTCTTTTCCAATAGTTCTATATATATTCATCCTGCCCACCTTGGGTAAAAGTAGACCTTTCATGAATAGAACACAGGGGACTTAATCGTGACTATTACACTGGGTAGCTCCTTGATTTGAGAATGGGCCTAATTTTCAATCGTAAGTGAGAGTCTTCTC
The DNA here is from genome assembly GCF_903995435.1 of Acomys russatus. Classification (NCBI taxonomy): domain Eukaryota; kingdom Metazoa; phylum Chordata; class Mammalia; order Rodentia; family Muridae; genus Acomys; species Acomys russatus. Next base: position 15,265,964 of record NC_067142.1, read on the forward strand.
CTTTTATTGTGGATGTGGATCCTAACCACAGATCAGTCATTGTGAACATTAGCAGGAAAAAAGTTCTCAGCAAGTCTAACCTTGAATTATGGTACATTTTTTCTCCTGGTAGTTTTTATCAAGTCTAGTTACTACACAAATTATCTTCCGGTTATATTGGAGGCAGTGCTCCTTTAGCTAAATTCAGCCTTGTATAACTTAATAATTCCTAAGCAAATTTATTAGGAAATCCTACATAGTATCAAGGATACCACTTCAAGTTTCATGTACATAAACACCAACTTATCGAAGCCAGGTTTCCCGGATCCTCTGTGACACCAGAGGCCATGATTCCTTTAGCTTGTGGCAGTTATTGAATTTCTCCTTGTCCCTTGTGAAATTCAGATTGAAAAAGTACCTGCTGATTAGTGTGTTGTTAATGCATTTCTACTTGGATCTTTACCTTGTAGTAACAATTAGATTAAATCATGGTATGTTTGTCAAGAATCCAGAGAATGTTGCCGGGCTGCAGGAATAGTTTGTGTTGGGTGCCAGGATGCTAGTAAACTTTATTATCAGTGAGTTAATTGTGCCTTCTGTCCCTTTCTCTCTCTCTCTCCCTCCCCTTTTTCTCCTTTTCTCACCTTCTTTCACTATCTCTGTGGACATGTAGATTCTATTGGTTAATCTCCTGTGACATTTCTTAGTTTAGATCCATCTTGATTTTTAATATTTTTATATTTCATTATTTGTTGTATTATGTGGTAGGGGTGTCTGTGTGTGTGTGTGTGTGTGCGCATGCGCACGCGTGCGCTCATCCATGCATGCAGGCCCACACACATGTGTACATGTGTGTGTGTGTGTGTGTGTGTGTGTGTGTGTGTGTGTCTCTACTTCAGAGTCCATGACTAAGTTGTCAGAAGACAACTCGTAGGAGTTGGGAGTCTGTTCTTTCCTGTTACTACAGGTTAGGTTTGGCATCTAGCACTTTTAAGTCCTGTGTCCAATCCCTAGACTTTTCACAAAATTTTGAAACAAAGTTTTGGCTTGGCTATGAGCTCACCCATTCTACCTATATGGAGTCAACCTGGTCACCGGAAATCGAAATGTCCCCACATGGTCTCACTCTCTGTGCCCAGCTACAGAGGCTCAGTCCAATCAAGGTGGGCACCACAGACACTTCCAGCCTTTGAACTTCTCAGCCTTACAGAGGACTGATAGATCCCAGACTAAGTGACCTCCCTGAGCCCAGGGTAGCAATGAAGGTAGCGGGTAAGCCTATCTCATTCCTGAAAAACATGGAGGCTAACTTTTCTGTTCTATCCTCCTATTCAGGGCCTTCACCAACTTCTCTTCCCATTCAACATCCTGCCACCTTCATGCATTCTTGTCTGACAATTTTTTCACATTCTTTTCTGTTCATGCCTGACTGCCTGGCTCCTGTACTCATCTGTGATATCCTCATTCACTTTAGGGCTAGCCTCTCTCTTGCCCCTATAACTTCTGACAGCCATCTTCTCCTTTCCCTAGTCACCTCACAGATCTCTACTCGAGACTGCCCTATTCCTACCCTACCAGAGCCATTGGACTCCAAAGTATGGGATATTTCCACAAATGTGATTGCTACCCCCATCAGTCATTTTCTGCCTTAAAGATTCCACTTCCATCCCCTCCAGAAGCCAGCTTCCCATCTCTGAAACCCACCATCCAGGCCTTATACATATAATCACCTGGTTTTTATCTCAGAGACATCTAATCCTTAGTGACTCTCCTTGAAACACTTATTCTTCCAGTTCATAAACCCTCCTGGGCCTATGACTTAGTACAAGACCTCGGTCTCATTAATGAGGCAGTTATTCCTACCTACCCTGTAGTTACTAACCATTATTATCCTCCTCTCTAATGGTCCTCCTACAACCTCCCACTTTACTGTCCTAGATATAAAAGTTGTCTTCTTTACTGTTCCCTTTCATCCTGAGCCATATTTTCTGTTTGCCTTCTCCTGGGAGGCAGGAGGGTCCAGGGAGGACCCTGACGCTCATAGTGCAAAACAGCTTTCTTGGACAGTTCTCCCTCAGGGAATTTGACTGGCTGGATATTTTTCCTCCATAAACCTTAATCCTGCACACTTCTTTATTATGTAGACAGTATCTTACTCTGCAGCCCTTTCCTATCTCTGTCTCAGAAGAACACTGTTTCACTCCTAAACAATCTTGGCTCCTTCGGTTACCAAGTCTCTCCTTCAAAAGCTCATCTATACTGTCCTGCTTTCCTTTACTCAGGTGTCCAACACAGTCCAGGGTATAGGATCTACAACCACCAAATACAGTGGATCAGATTCTTTCATTTTTGGGCATGGTGAGATTCTTCAGATACTGCATCCTCAATTTTGACATCACAGCAAAGCCACTGTACCAAGCAGCCAGAGAGACCTTGAAGGGGACCCTAACCAAAGCAGCCACTATCTACTATTATGTCTTTTTATGATAGGATGCCCTCTTAATCTTTTCTTTCCTAACACTACTGGATTCCACCTGCCCCTACCATCTATTTACAGGTAGGAGGATAGGAGAGGTCACAGGTGTTTTAGTTCTTCCATAGGGCAGTATTTTTCTCATCAAAAGAGCTGGATCCCATTGTACGTAGATGGCAGCCATGTTTGCAAACCCAACAGCAATAGTAGAACTCTCCAGTGAAGCTCTCAAAATCACCCTATTCCAGTCTGTCACAGTGTATTCCACTCATCACCTCTCAGACTTTCAGAGTAATTCTTCCCTCTGCTTCATCTGGCCCTCATAGGTCCAAGCTTTTCACCTCCTATTTCTAGAAACTCCCCCAAATTACTCTAACTTCCTATTCTATCCTAAATCCTGTGACCCTCCTCTCTGCCACCTGCCTCTAATGCCTCTTCTCACTCCTGGCCAGAAGCTGTGGAGGCCCTAATCCTACCAATACGTGGTTTTTCATACCAACCTTTCAATGAACTCTAACTTACCCACTTTGTGGATGGGAGCTCTCTCATAGACAGATTGAGTAATTGTCAAGCAGCTTGTGCTGTTGTCACCTCTACAAAAACTGTTGGGGACCTCCTCACAGAAGGCTGAACTAATTCCTTTAACTAGGACTCTCCAAATAGCTAAAGACCATCGAACTAACATCTAGACTGCTTCTAAATGTGGTTTTTAATAGCCCAGGACCACTGTGCCCTTTGAAAGAAAAGGGGCTTTCTCACCACCAAGAGCACTCCCATTGTCAATGGGCCTCTTATAGCCAAACTTCTGAAGGATCCCAAACTCCCTGCAGATGTGGCCATAATTCAATGCCAGGGGCAAAGACTTCCACAGATCCAGTGGCTCTGGGTAATGCCAGAGCTGATTTAGTAGGCCAGGGTTTGGGTTCCAGTGTTTCCAGGCCTACAGGGTACATCCTCTTCCTGGCATCCTCCTACAAGCCTCAATACAAACTGGAGGGGGAATAACAAGCTCCTTGACAAAGGGGCCACAGAGAAGATGGATGGCTTTACCTGAATAACCATCTTATTCGTCCCCAAAGCAGGCACATTCCACAATTTCTGACATCCATCAGAGCCTACAAATTGGTCCCAAAACTCTATTCCAATTTCTAGAGCCTGTTTTCAATTCCACTGACCTCTGAGATCACATTTCATAGGTCCATGCTTCCTACCAGAGTTGTGCTAAGACGAAACCAAAAGGGACTCTCCAGATTCATCAGTTTCTGCAGCAGCTCTGAAGTCACCAACGAGGAGGGGACTGGCAGATTGACTTCACTCACATGCCCACTTTTAAAAAAGCTCTGCTACCTCCTAACCCTTGTTGTAACTTTTACAGGTTGGATCAAGGCATTTCCCACCTCCAGGGAAACTACTTAAACACATAATTTCTGTTTGGCATGCTGCACTTCATTCACAAAGGCAATGGTCCAGCCTTCACCTCCAGGGTTACTGAGATTGTGTCTGAAGATCTCAACATCTCCTCTACACTTCACATCCAGGAAGGTTCAAAGAGCCGATGGACTGCTAAAACAAGAACTCATAAGCTCTCCCTGGAACTCAGGTTATCTTGACACTCTTTTCTTCCTATCACATTGACCTACCTCCAAGCTGCCCCAGGTTCCTCTACAGGCCAAGTCCTTTTTCAATTCCTATATGGGAGGCCATCCCTCCTCAGTCATCACTTTGCATGGTCCCTTCTTCTCTTGCACCCTGATTGATATCCACCTGTCCCCAAGCCAGTAGACCCAAACATCCCTGAGTCAACCCCACTGTTCCTAAGTACTCCTCAAACAATTATCTCCCAGGTCTCTAGAACCACAGTGGAAAGGACCATAAACAGTGATTTTCACCATGCCTTCAGCCACCCAACTCCTAGGACACCAGTGCTGGTACCACCTCTCCATGCTTAAGTGGGTACCTACTCAAGAAGAATGGTCTGTACAACAAGTGGAACACTCCACTCTCTGGTTCTCCAAATAGCCCCAGTGAGGGGGTAGGATGACCAAACCAGGACTGCTCCCCCTTCAATGGATAGCTATCTCCTCTGTTCCAATGGTTCATCCCAATAATAGAACCCGTCACTCTCATTTGCCTATATTTACTTTATTCCCTGCCTCCTTCACCTTCTTGACAAACCTCTTACTGGGCACAGAGCAACCAACTCCGGACTCAAACATCCGACGCTACCTCTTTTCTGCCAGAAGTAGCTAGATATGAACAGATCACCCATATATCCAGAGAGGTTGGGATGTTCAGTTGACCTCTCCAGTTGCCCTCCCCCACGCCCACACAATCTGTTAAATCCTACTCCTTTCTCGAACCCTGACCTTTGAAGGAAAGCCTCCAAATTCCTGGCATTTCTGAGGACACCCCAACACACTTATCTGGAGCCACCGGCTCTCCAAGTACAGCAGCCTTCACACAGGTCATCTTCATTCTCCTGCAATCCTTAAAATCTCTGCCAACCATACTCACAGTGTGACTTCCTGTGGCCTCATTACTAAGGCTGCTGAACTCGCCTAGAGCCTCAGTTCCCTTAATTAGGCTTCGGTTGGCTTATTTTGTTGGTGGAGATATCCCATCATCTCACATGATATTTTGCTTAAGATGCTTCTTTTATTCACTTGTATATACTTTATAGAGTCCATAATTTGTGCTTCCTGTAAATGAGGACTTGCTTTCATCCATCTCTAATGTAGAGTCACAGTAGTTTTCAATCTTTGAGCAGAATAGTATTAACGTCTTCTGACATACACAGCAAACACAATGGAAATATATATAGAAAAGAAGGCCCTGAACTCAGAACTCATTTCAAACAACTGCAACCTGTTGTATGAGCTCCATGTAATTTGGAATTCAGCCCTTTCTGATCATGTTAGGTCAACCTTTTTGAATCTATACAAAGTTTTATTTGTTAAAAACAAAACAAAACAAAATTAGAAGCTTGACTTTTTATTGTTATGAAAACATTTTCTTTCTTATATTATCTCAATATACATGTATAAATCATTAGCCTAGATATAATTAATCTTGATCTCCAGGACAATCATTGCCTAAAATGTCTATTTTGAAGGTCATTCCATATCTTCAACTTAAGATTTCATCATTTGTGGTATGACTTTCACATGTAATCTCGTGCCTCATATTTGACCATGTCCCCTGGAGGGGGAGACCTGGTGGCACTCAGAGGAAGGATAGCAGGCTACCAAGAAGAGATTTGATACCCTATGAGCATCTAAAGGAGGAGGAAGTCCAACTCAGGCACAGTCATAGGGGAGGGGAGTAAGGGGAAAATGGGAGAGAGGGAAGAATGGGAGTATACAAGGGATGGGATAACCATTGAGATGTAACAAGAATAAATTAATTAAAAAATTATTTTGAAAAAAATAATAATTAATAAAAAAAGAATTCATCATTTTACCTAAAAATAACACCAAACCCTTCATTATGTGATCATAATAAACTAAAAAAGAAAGAGAAAGAAAGAAAGAAAGAAAGAAAGAAAGAAAGGAAAATGCCCTTAGGATAAGGAGATATCCCAGTGTGTAGAGTGCCTTCCTCACAAGAGCTGCGATGTGGGTTTGCACCTACATGGCCCATGTAAAGCCAGATGCAACAACTCGTGCTTGAAACCCCAGAATTTTACAGCCAAAATGGGAGACAGACTGGAGTATCTCCAGAACCTCATGGCCAGTTAGTCTAAGGTACATTATCAACCAAAAAGACATTATGTCTCAAACAAGATGAAAGGTAAGGAACACACACACACACACACACACACACACACACACACACACACACACAAACGCACACTTTCTCCCAAATATCATATATATATATATATATATATATATATATATATATATATATATAATGATTATAAACACATACTCTTTTAATGCCATATATACATACATGTATACATGATCCAATAGCTTATTTAGGAACACAATTTTCATAACAACATAGTAGTAAAATCTGTCCACCAGAAGTAAATATTTATCATCAGAAGGTATCTTTGATTATTGTACACTATAACCAGCACCTTTTTAAAGTTTATCATCATTTCCATAGATGCTGAGACACAATTGTGAATAGCTACCAATGTCACCAAAATGTTTATTAGAAGGGAAAGTATTAGTTTTATTTTCCTTTCTTACCTTATGCTGTCTTGAAAATCTCAGTTGTCCTAAACTGTATATGTCTAGAAGAAATTTATGGGATTGTTTTTTGCTAGAATCTAAATTTACAAGTCCATGTCTCATGAAATTACATCAACATTTACTTTCTTGTGTTGATTCAGCTCTCATACTCACTGCAGGTCACTTTTTATATCACAATTTCAATTTAGATAGTCTCTGAATGTTCTTGGCATATGGCTTTTTTATTTCTCCATGACGAGAATTGTGATCACTTTTTACTCAGTTTGCTAGAATCTAAAATGTGTGCGATAAGAGACTATGACACTTTCAGTTTAGAAATTCACTTTTGATTCAGTTTATTAGAATTTACAATGTGTGAGATGAGAACCTTTGAAGTTTCCATCTTAGAAATTAACACCTCGAGGATCCAAGATGGTGGCGAGCAGTGTGGACCGTATTTGGAGGCTCCAGTGAACAATTCAGGGATTTGCACAGATTTCTGAGCCAGGAACACCGAGCTCCGAACATCACAGCAGCGGGAGTGCTCCACGGTTCAGAGGGACCAGGGTGCGGAGGACCTGCGTGCCCCTGCACACAGGAGGAGCGTGGATTTTCTCTGATCGGAGCGGCAGAGGCAGCAGCACCAGCAGCACCAGCAGCGGTGGCTGAGGTTTGCAGCTCATAACCTTCCGGTGGAGGCGATTGCTGTGGTGGCTGGTGGGAGTTGCTGCGGGAGAGGGGACTTGGGGCAGCATTTGGGTCGCGTGGAGCCTTCGGAGCCAGACTAGACTCGGCGGACAGTTCGGCCCCAGAGTCCCGGGTACTGGCCCAGCCCAGCAAGCAATTCTACCTGAGGCACTAACTCAGCTTCGGCCACAGCTCCCCTGCTGTGGCACAGGCTTAGTTGAGCCCGCAGCTCCACACTAGGCAGCACCTCAGCTCAGCAGCAGCTCCCCTGCGGTGACACAGTCTGGGCGGAGCACTTGGTTTCAACACAGGCGCTAACTCAGAGCAGCTGCAGTTCTCCTGCTGTGGCACAGGCTTGGCTGAACACTCAGTTCCACCCTAGGCGCCACCTCAGCTCAGCGGCAGCTCCCCTGCGGTGACACAGTCTGGGCTGAGCACTTGGTTCCAACACAGGCGCTAACTCAGAGCAGCCGCAGCTCTCCTGCTGTGGCGCAGGCTGGACAGAGCTCTCGGTTCCTCCAGCTCTAAGACTCTGGTTGGACACAGTGTGCAGTTTGAATCCAGAATTCCTGGCTGAGATTGGTGGTCAGTTCAGGTCCTGAGACAATAACTGACCACAGCACGCACTTTGGGCCAAAAGGCCCTAGCGGAGCTTGGTGCGTAGTCCCAGCCCAAAAATTCTGGCTGGACCCTGTGTGCATTTTGGGCCCAGAATCCGTAGCTGAGCTTGGCAAACGGTTCAGGCCCTGAGAATCTAGCTGAGTTCAGCCCGTGGTTCGGGCTCAGTGTTCCTGGCTGGATTTGGCAGGGAACACAGAAGGCTGTGGATACTTTGGCCTGACCCAACGCTCATTCAGAGACCCAGAACAATTGCAGGATCCACAGCACAGGGGGGCTGAAGATCACTGGCTGTGAGAGACCAGAACAACAGGGCTAACCTCCTAACACCCACACCAGTGAAGCTTTGATCTCGCAGCCTAGGGAAATCGTGAGAAAACAAGTGAATCTATCGTCAGACACCCTCCATCCAACTCTGGAAGCTACCCAATAAAAACAAAGACGGCAAGATGTCTAAGGACAACGAAAAAGCATACGAAAAAAAACCCCAAAACTACATGGTGTCTCCAGTTTCCACCTATCCCAAAGAAAACAACCCAGAGAACTCAAATACAATGGAAATACAAGAAAATGACCTCAAATCCTTAGTAATGAGGATGATAATGGAGGAAACAAATAAAATTCATAATCAAATGCAGGAAGACGCAGACAAACAGGTGAGAGACATAAAAGAAGCACATAGAGTGGAACTGGAAAAATTGCAAGAAAATGCAAACAACCAGATGAAATAAATAAATAAAACAGTTCAAGCTCTGAAGACCAGGAGTTTCCTGGAAGAAACTCAGGAATATACAAAAAATCAGATGAAAGAAATAAAAAAATCAGTTCAAGATCTGAAAATGAAAATGGATTCAATGATAAACACACAGACAGAAGAAAAATGAGAACGTGAGACCTCAGAGAAGAAGGCGAGCAACGCAGAGGTGAGCTTTTCTAACAGAATCCAAGAGATGGAAGAATGAATCTCAGGGCTAGAAGATACAATCACAGATATTGAATCAACCATTAAAGAAAATGCCAAATCTGGAAAACTCCTGACACAAAACATCCAAGAAATTAAGGACACCATGAAAAGAAGAAATCTGAGGATAATAGACATTGAAGAAAGAGAAGACATCAGACTCCAGGGCCCAGAAACTATTCTCAACAAAATCATAGAAGAAAATTTCCCCAATCTAAAGAAAGAGATGCCTATAAACATACAAGAGGCCTACAGAACACCAAATAGAATTGACCAGAAAAGAAAAACTGCCCGCCACATAATAATCAAAACATAAAACATGCAGAACAAAGAAAAAATTTTAAAGGCTGCAAGGGAAAAGGGCCAAATAACATTTAATGGTAAACCTATCAGAATTACACCCGACTTCTCAGCAGAGACCATAAAAGCCAGAAGGGCCTGGACAGAGATGCTGCAAACCCTAAGAGAACACAGATGCCAGGCCAGACTACTTTACCCAGCAAAATTATCAATAACCATTGATGGAGAAAACAAAATATTCCATGACAAAAACAAATTCAAACAATACCTATCCACAAATCCAGCTTTACAGAAGGTACTAGAAGGAAAACTCCACCCCAAAGGGTCAAGCTACAACCAAAACTACCCAGGAAATAGATAACGATCCCATGGCAAAAACACAACTACACAAATGCTCAACTGGAAACAACATCAAAATTAAGACTCTTAACAGTCACTGGTCATTAATATCTCTCAACATCAATGGCCTCAATTCTCCAATAAAAAGACACAGACTAACTGAATGGGTACATAAACAAGATCCAACATTCTTCTGCATCCAAGAAACACATCTCACCCATAATGAAAGGCATTACCTCAGGGTAAAAGGTTGGAAAAAAATATTCCAAGCAAATGGTCACAAGAAGCAAGCAGGCATAGCCATTTTAGTATCGAACAAAATAGACTTTCAACCAACATTAATCAAAAGGGATGAGGAAGGACACTTCATACTCATCAAAGGTAAAGTCAACCAAGATGGCATCACAATTCTGAACATCTATGCTCCCAATACAAGAGCACCCACATTTGTAAAAGATCTCCTAAAAAAGCTTAAACCACACATCGATCCCCACACAATAATAGTGGGAGACTTCAACACACCACTCTCACTGAAGGATAAGTCATTGAAACAGAAACTAAGCCGAGAAATAACATCATTAACCAATACCATGGGCCAAATGGATCTAACAGATATCTATAGAACCTTTCACCCAAACAAGAAAGAATACACCTTCTTCTCTGCACCCCATGGAACCTTCTCCAAAATTGATCACATCGTAGGTCACAAAGCAAGCCTCAATAGATACAAGAGGATTGAAATAATACCTTGTATCCTATCAAATCACCATGCTCTTAGGCTGCAATTCAACAACAAAAAACAGAAATAACAAAAAGCCTACACGTAGGTGGAAACTAAACAACTCTCTGCTAAATGACACCTGGGTCAGGGAAGAAATGAAAGAAATCAAAGAGTTTCTGAAATTCAATGAAAATGAAGAAACAACATACCCAAATTTGTGGGATACATTGAAAGCAGTGCTAAGAGGAAAATTCGTAGCACTAAGTGCCTTTAAAAAGAAATTGGAAACATCACACATAAGCATCTTAACAACACAACTGGAAGCCCTAGAAAAAAAAGAAGCAGAAACACCCAAGAGGAGTAGACGCCTGGAAATAATCAAACTCAGGGCTGAAATTAACAAGTTAGAAACTAAGAAAACAGTCCAAAGAATCAATAAAACCAAAAGCTGGTTCTTTGAGAAAATCAACAAGATAGACAGACCATTAGCCAAACTAACTAAAAGGCAGAGAGACAGTATTGAAATCAACAAAATCAGAAATGAAAAGGGAGACATAACAACAGACACTGAAGAAATTCAAAGAATCATAAGATCCTACTTTGAAGGCATATACGCCACAAAATTTGAAAATCTAAGGGAAATGGACGATTTTCTTGATCAATTTCACTTGCCAAAGTTGAATGAAGAACAGATAAAAAAGCTAAATAGTCCCATTTCCCCTACAGAAATAGAAGCAATCATCGATGGTCTCCCAAACAAAAAAAAAAACCCAGGGCCAGTTGGTTTCAGTGCAGTATTCTACCAGACCTTCAAGGGCGAGCTAATACCGATACTCTTCAAGCTACTCCAAAAGATAGAAATGGATGGAAAATTACCAAATTCATTCTATGAGGCCATAGTCTCATTGATACCTAAACCTCACAAAGATTCAACAAAGAAAGAGAATTTCAGACCAATTTCTCTTATGAACATAGATGCAAAAATACTAAATAAAATACTTGCAAAACGAATACAGGAACACATCAAAGATATCATTCACCATGACCAAGTAGGCTTCATTCCAGGCATGCAGGGATGGTTTAATATACGGAAATCCATCAATGTAATCCACCATGTAAACAAACTGAAAATAAAAAACCACATGATCATCTCCTTGGATGCAGAGAAAGCATTTGAGAAAATTCAACACCCATTCATGTTTAAAGTTTTAGAGAGATCAGGGATACAAGGCACTTTCCTCAACATAATAAAGGCTATATACAGCAAGCCAATAGGCAAAATCAAAGTAAATGGTGAGATACTCAAGGAAATTCCTCTAAAATCGGGAACAAGGCAAGGCTGCCCACTCTCTCCATATCTCTTCATATACTACTCAAAGTTCTAGCCAGAGCAATAAGACAACAAAAGGAGATCAAGGGTATCCAAATGGGAAAGGAGGAAGTCAAATTATCCCTATTTGCAGATGATATGATAGTGTACATAAGTGACCCTCAAAATTCCACCAGAGAACTCCTAAAGCTGATAAACACCTTCAGCAAATTGGCTGGATACAAAATTAACTCAAAAAGTCTGTAGCCTTCCTATACACAAATGACAAGCTTGCAGAGGAAGAAATTAGGAAAACCACAACCTTCACATTAGCCACAAGCAATATAAAATATCTAGGAGTTACCCTAACTAAGCAAGTGAAGGACTTGTATGAAAAAAATTTCAAAACTCTGAAGAAAGAGATTGAAGATGACCTGAGAAGATGGCATGAGCTTCCTTGCTCATGGATCGGGAGAATTAACATAGTAAAAATGGCCATCCTACCAAAAGCAATCTACAGATTCAATGCAATCCCTATCAAAATACCTACACAATTTTTTAAAGACATTGAAAGTTCAATTCTGAACTTCATATGGAAAAACAACATACCCAGAATAGCTAAAAAAAATCTTGTATAATAAAAGGTGCTCCGGAGGAATCTCCATACCTGATCTCAAACTATACTATAAAGCAATAGTAATTAAAACAGCATGGTACTGGCACAGCAACAGGCTGGTTGATCAGTGGAATTGAATCGAAGACCCAGATATGAATCCACACACATATGGTCACTTGATTTTTGACAAAGAAGCCAAATCCATTCAATGGAAAAAGGATAGCATCTTCAACAAATGGTGCTGGTCTAACTGGAGGTCTATGTGTAAAAAAATGCAACTGGACCCATATTTGTCACCTTGCACAAAACTCAAATCCAAGTGGATTAAAGACCTCAACATAAAACCAGAGACACTAAGCCACTTAGAGGAAAAAGTGGGAAAGAGCCTGGAACATATTGGCACAGGAGACAACTTCCTGAACAGAACACCAACGGCCCAGGCCTTAATGTCAACCATTAATAAATGGGACCTCATGAGGCTGAGAAGCTTCTGTAAGGCTGGAGACACTGTCAAGAGAACAAAGCCTACAGACTGGGAAAAAATCTTCACCAACCCTACATCTGACAAAGGTCTAATATCCAAAATATATAAAGAACTCAAGAAATTAAACACCACCAAACCGAATAACCCAATTGAGAAATGGGGCTTGGAACTAAACAGAGAATTCTCAACAGAGGAATATCAAATGGCTGAGAAACACTTAAAGAAATGCTCAACCTTTTTAGTCATCAGGGAAATGCAAATCAAAACAACTCTGAGATTCCATCTTACACCCAGCAGAATGACTAAGATCAAAACTCAAGTGACACCACATGCTGGCGAGGATGTGGGGAGAGAGGAACACTCCTTCATTGCTGGTGGGAATGCAAACTAGTACAGCCACTTTGGAAATCTATCTGGTGCTATCTCAGAAAAATGGGAATAGGGCTTCCTCAAGACCCAGCTATTCCACTCCTTGGAATATACCCAGAAGATGCTCCAGCACACAACAAGAAAATTTGCTCAACCATGTTCGTAGCAGCCTTATTCATAATAGCCAGAAAATGATAACAGCCTAAGTGTCCCTCAGTAGAAGAGTGGATAAAGAAACTGTGGTACATATACACTATGGAATACTACTCAGCTATTAAAAACAAGGAATTCCTGAAATTTGTGGATAAATGGATAGAGCTAGAAATGGTTATAATGAGTGAGTTAACCCAGAAGAAGAAAGACTCAAATGGTATATACTCACTTATATCTGCATACTAGCCCAAGGTGCATGTCCCACGAAAGCCTTCACTTACCAGGAAACTGGGACAGAGGGGAAGGCACCCTATTGGGACTCTAAATGAGAGACGCATGGGAGAATAGCAAAATAAAAGGATACAGAGGGACCTAGAAACCTACAAGTAGAACAATATGATAGGCAGATTTGGGCCCAGGGGTCCCGCTCAAACTAAGGCACGAACCAAGGACAATACAGGCGGTAAACTTTAAACCCCTTCCCAGATCTAGCCAATGGTCAGAATATTCTCCACAGTTGAGTGGAGAATGTGATATGACTTTCTCACGTACTATGGTGCCTCACATTTGACCATGTCCCCTGGAGGGGGAGACCTGGTGGTACTCAGAGGAAGGACAGCAGGTAGCCAAGAAGAGACTTGATACCCTATGAGAATATATAGGGGGAGGTGATCCCCCTCAGGAATAGTCATAGGGGAGGGGAATAATGGGAAAATGGGGGGGGAGGAGGAATGGGAGGATACAAGGGATGGGATAAACATTGAGATGTAACAAAAATAAATTAATTAAAAAAATTAAAAAAAATAAAATAATAAAATAAAATAAAACACCAAAGTTTAGTGAATAGCATTAATGAAAAGACAATAGCAATTTATTGAACCGTGCCTCTGGGGACTGCTATTTTGTGTGGAGTTAATTAAATCACTCTAAAGAATGATTCAGAATTCCGAGTAAACCTAAAAACAATGCATCTAATGTCCACTCAAAATAAAATCTTCTGTGTACAAGAAAAAAAAAAAAAAAGAAAGAAAGAAATTAACACCTCCTTATTGTTGAGACACAATAGTTTTCTTGACTCTTTCTTGCATCTAAGCTCCTCTCTCAGCTGAGCCTCTAAGACAATATTTGGGTATGGGTACTTTGCTGTCAATGTGCCATTTTTCATATATATCTGTGTTTTTTAATCTGGCTGCATTGCCATATCCTTGCTTTTATCTCAAGGATAATCCATTTCCTCAAGGATACAATTTCTATGCCTTTGTCTTTTACATGTCAGATTTCTCAATTGTACTTAAGCCACCAGGAGTAAGTAATTCCAAACAGGAGCATATATCTTCCTCAATTCATATTTTATTCTAACTTCTTTTATTGTTTCTCTTAACATTCTAATTCCTTTGGACATACTTGATTTCCCATTCTGTTTCTGAATATCATATTATTAATTCTCAGTGAAGGTGTCTCTTTTATCTGTGATAGTAAAATCTCTGCCAAATTGCTTTAAATAAAGGGGGTTTAGCACTTTACAAGTTTGTAAATCCAAAAGTGGGGAAAGCTTAAGGGTTCTTTAAAAGAGTGTTTTTTTCTTCATCTTTATGTGTATGTGTGCAGGGGGTGTGTTCCTTGATGAAACTATGAGTGCATATGTGTGGATATCAGAATCCACTAGGTATTGGTTTTTCCTTTCCACCTTGTTTGAGACAGAATTACTTGTCTACTTTTACTTATGCCAGGCTAGGTTTGTCTTCTATCTCCTTCTCCCATCTTATCATAAATGCACTGGGTATGTCCACTTGCTACCTTTTTGACTTTCTGTGGTTTCTAGGGATACAAACTCCAGTCCTTACCCTTGGGTTGCAAACACTTTAACCTCTGAGCCTTCTGCTCAGACTCTATCAGAAAAGGTCTATGATATCTTGAGCACAGTCACTCTGTTCAACTTTTCTAACTACCAACCACAAAGACAGTTACCACCTTAACACAGAGGATGGTTCACTTCAATGAACAATCTATATGATAACAACCATCTTTTATTAAGAGGAGAAAACACTGCCACAAATAATACAGAAAAAAGACACAGTGAGAATACAGCCAGAGATGGTACAGTTTTTTTTTTATCAATTCCCATCTCCTTAAGTCTCACAGAACATCACTAAAAAGGAAGATGTATGAGCTACATGAGGGGAAGAGTGCTGTGAAATGGTCTCCTTTGGTCAAGGCTGCTGTACACAGGAACAGCTGACATTTGTATATGAACA
This sequence comes from Acomys russatus, assembly GCF_903995435.1. Classification (NCBI taxonomy): domain Eukaryota; kingdom Metazoa; phylum Chordata; class Mammalia; order Rodentia; family Muridae; genus Acomys; species Acomys russatus. Next base: position 15,281,409 of record NC_067142.1, read on the forward strand.
CATGGGCAGAACATGAAGTTGGGAAGGAGGTGGAGTTGGAGGGAGGAGTGGAAATGCGTAATATGATCAAGATATGTAGTATACATGATGGAAATCTTCAAATAATAAATGAAAATATTATTTGAAAAGAGAGCACTTGCTTTTTAATGTGATTTGAAAATGTAGAATCTGTGGCTTTTTCCCTCATATAAAAGATGCATGTTGTTGGATACATTGCTGAACTAGGGAAAGTGTAGACTCACCTGCTTCTGGGCCACAGGCTGAGCCTCACTGCTGAGTACACCACTAATGTGTGTATGACAGCATGTCTTCTTTGAAACATCTCTCAAGTTCATTTTGACAAAAGATTACTCTCATTGCAAACTGAGCAGTGCTTTCCTTGCAAAAATTACAAGTATATGAGGTATCATTTCTCATATCTCCTGGGAAGTAACAGAACATTTATTATGAGTCTTCAAATCAAAGCTCCTCACCTCCCAAACTGAGTGAATTGTGAAAAAGTCTTGTTGCACGTGGCAGTTTGGAATGAAATGGTAGTAACATTCAAAGAAAGATTTCTGACGAGTGGCTATAATGCATTTAGCAGCTATTTCAATAAAAATTGGGTTTATCATTTTATCCTTTGTCAGACTAAAATACAACTGGCAAGATGGCTGCTGTCAGAGTACATGTAGCTTATGGGTTTTAGGAACTTATTACCCCGAATACTTTTAAGCTGATGGAGTCTGAGAAAAGAACAAAAGTAAGAAGATCATTCCCACTTTGCTCTGGCAATCCCTCATAAAACGGATCTTAGAACCTACTCAGGTTTCCTGAAAGTCTTCTGAAGTAAGACAAGAACCCTCATTTGCCTTCGTCATGCAGGAGAAAGGACTCTGTCTGTCTGCCTATCATCTATCTCTCTATTGATCTATTATCTATGTATTATCTATCTATCTATCTATCTATCTATCTATCTATCTATCTATCTATGTATTTATCTCATAATAAATCTGAATAAACAAGCCTGTTCAGGTATCACAAATTGTCACTATTAGGTCACCCTACACCCATTCTATTTGTGTTTATTTGTGTTGATTATGTTGTATGTGCAGGTACATGTGTACATGCATGTCTGTGCATGTGGGGGCCATAGCACCACCTTAAGTGTCATCTACCTGTCTCCGAGAGACTGTTTTTTTATGGATTAAAGTAGGCTGTATGATCCATGAGCCTCTGGAGCCTGTCAGTCCCTGAGTGTGAAGTATAGGGATTAAAAGCACAACATACCATACTCATCTTTTATACCTACGGAATTCTGGGGCCTAAAATTCCTGGTGCTTGCAAAGCAAATTCTTTACTGGCTGAGATATCTTCTCAGCCCAAAATTATTTTTTAAAGTAAGAGATGTCATAAGTGATAGGAATCACTTGTAACATTAAAGTATTGTATGAATAAGCAAGGATTTTTTGACATATTGCTACAGTGTTTAGCACATTTAAAACTGTGGAACATCTGGTATATCTGAATTTATCACACATGTGCACAAACACCTACACTCATAGATGCACATTTGAACACACACACACACACACACACACAAACATATTCATCCATGCAATAAATGTTACAACTTGACAAAGTGCAAAATTAAATTCAAAAATTCAAAATTAAACAATTGGGTTTTTGTTCTAGCTTTGTTACTGAGGAGATTCTTTAAAAACTTGTTAGATCTCATATCTCACTTTAGTTAGGCTGTTTGGGAGGGAGGCTCCCTCCTTCCTGACTTGCAGATTCATATCTTTTACAAGTTCCCCTTTTACATCCAGTGTGGATCCAAGGTTAATTACAATGAGATTAGATGATTGAATTAAAAACATGAAACTGACCCTTGCAAGTTGTCTCTCTACTAGGCACAGAAATTCTAATGTTTTTTCTATGCTCATCAATTAGCCTACTGTGGTTGGGCGGTGATTCCTAAGTATCTACCTATCTCCCTCTGCTCACAACTGAGATTCAAAGTATAAAATACTCTTCCTGATTTGTTTCAATGAGTTCTAAGAATTGAACTCAGCGCTCGATGTTGTCAGGCAAGCAGTTTACTGACAGAGGTACTTCCCTAACCTCTATGTTTTCCTTTTGTATTGAACTCATTACCACATTTATCAAGGTTGTCATTATCATTGTGATTATTTCTCTATGATCTATAAAGGATAGTATTGTGGTTACCTGGAAATCCATCTGGTAATTGTCTCACCATTCACATAGAAGATAAACCTGTCCTTCCATCCAATTAATTATCAACATATTTTATGTGACACTTCAACTCCATGCTCTTTGTGATTTTTTCATAAGGTTCTTCACATTTTATGGGAAACAAATACCTGCACAGCTATTCAACAGTGTAGAGCAGGTACATTCAGAAATTATCTGGCAGTCCCCTTGCAAGCATTGATTTCTCTTCCTAAGTATTTGCTCTTCAAATGAACTTCATCAAATAACCTTAATAAAAGTTAGAAGTTTTTGATAATTTTATACTTTTCACTCACATTGGAGAACCAGATACTTTTTGTGGTTCTGATTAAATACATTTGAACACCAAGCCTTCTCAGAAATCAATTCAGGCCAACCTACTGTTTTCAAATGTGCAGTAAAAGCCATAGGGCTGGAAATTGCAAACAGTCACATCGTGGAGAATAGAATTTAGGAATAAAACCCAGTGTCTGCCACAGTGTAAATGATTTCTCTCTGTGTCCAGCAGTTCAGTCAAGTATGAAATGGCAATCCCAATATTAAACTAATAATAATCATTTTTTTTAATTTTTAAAAATTTATTCAGATTACAAATCAATTGTTAACCCAGCACTTATATCCTCTCATTCCTCACTCCCCCTGGCTTTCACCCTATTCCCCTACCCCAGGTTTATGACTGAGGGGGACTTCCTCCCCCACTATATTGTCATAGGCTATCAAGTCTTGATATCCTGCTTATTTTTTCTTTGAGTGCCACCAGGCTTCCCCAACAAGGGGAGGTGGTCAAATATGGAGCACTAGAATTAGAATTAAGTACTCACAAAAGGGACACTGTGAACTAGAAAGCACTACTTTTCTTTTTTTTAATCATTTGTGTGGTGTGGTGTGTGTGTGTGTGTGTGTGTGTGTGTGTGTGTACATGCATACATGAACACATGCATAAATGCATAGTAGTTTTATGAAGTTGGTATGCCACCGAATTGGTAATATGTTCTCTGTATTTTGACTAGGTGTGAATTTATGTAATGGTCATTGTATGATGCATAGCTAAGATTCTTTGATAAGAGATGAGACATGAGACATGGAGGTCTCTGAAAATCCTAGCCACAAAAAGAATACTGTCTTTAGATACATTAGTAGCTACAGCCAGTGACCAAGTAACCATTGTCCGATCTAAATCTTAAATGGATGTTTCTTGCTCCTGGGTTAATGATATCATCTAGAAAGACTGGAGAAAAAACAAAAAATACTCTTTTAGTGAAAATGATGATGGTTTGGAAGAGGGTGGCACTAGAGCAAACTACTGGAATTTTTCTCTCTCTCCCTTTCTTTGTTATATACACTTATACATTCTTAGTGATTCACAGTTGACTGCATATGATTGCATTAATTGATAGTTTTGGACGTATGTGTTTATCATGATACCCTCTCCTTAAGTAAAGCATTATGCACATCTATCAGCTCAAAATATTTTCTTATATCTCTGCTTATATATAGAATATTTTTGGTTTTCATTGCCTTTTTGCTTTCTAAACTTTTTCTTAATGACAGCTTTGAACATACAACCTATTTTTAACAGTTTTAAGTGCACAATATAGTTGTATTATCTACTTTCTTCCATGATATGACAACTACACCTTTGAGTGGAGCTTAATTTAGCTCAAAATATGATGGTGCAGTCTAGCATGGTGTGGATGATAAGGTGACAGTAGTTTGAGATGGCTGGTCACATTGAATTCATAATCACAAAAAAAGAGATAAATTTTATGCTGTGCCTGCTTTCTCTGTCACTGACCTAGCCTATGTCTCCCTTGTAGGTATGCCTGGGGCCTTGTCTCCAAAATGATTCTAGATTGAACCAATTTCTCAGTTAATGTTAATTATCATCACAGTATCATTAAGTATATTACACAGTATACTGTAGTGATTTTCTAGAAATGAATGGCTTTTCTTTAGCTCATTCTGTAAATATTTTTGACATTGAAACTTATGGGTTTCCATAAATATAAAAGGAAGAAAAGAATGAGGCTATATCAGTGATACACGAACTATTATGCTCTGAGATTTCCAATGCTAAGAATAGAGCATGTGTGGGGAAAAAATATCTTATTTCCAGTTACTTCAGTTTGTATCACTGTCATAGCATAGTTATAAATGGCATAAATACAATAAACAACAGTTGATGTTTATACTTAGATTGCAATAGAGGACACTGATTTTGACATTTAAGCATTAGAGTAGAAGAAGAGACTTGATACCCTATGAGCATATAAAGGGGAAGGAAGTCCCCCTCACCACAGTCAAAAGGGTGGGGAGTAAGGGGAAAATTGGAGGAAGGGAAGAATTGGAGAATACAAGGAATGGGATAACCATTGAAATGTAACAAGAATAAATTAATTTAAAAAAAAAGAAAAAAAAGGATGAGAGTAGATGATATCAAGTCATGTGACAGGGTCAATATATGAACAAATCTGTCTGGGATCCACCAGTGGTTAGAAAGTAAACCCAAATAATGAGATGTCTAGGGTGCCACTGAAGAATGTATTGATAAAATGAGATTGTTGGTGAAACTAGAATGGGCTGTGCACTTCTTAGAAACCAGCTATGGGGCAGTTAATATGAGACATTCCAACTTAATATTTTCCTGCCATTTGCTCCATCCATATGAATTATGCAGTACTGGTTTAAATCTATCCTCTCTATTCATCGTAAGTAATATCTTTGATCATTCTGTCTGTTTTCTTGAACTATTAGAAGAGACTAAGTCATAGCAGAGGTGGTTACAAATTATTTATGCAACAACAATAAACTATATAAATATGAGAATTTTGTATTAAGAAAGTAATATGGCCTTTCATAGAACAATAGCCATCACTGAACATTAAATTGTACACTGAACTCAAAGGATGAGTTAAGTAGATATAAAAAAATTCACTCTCAGGGTCCCATGGGTAACTGGTATCTCTGAAAAATTAATATTGAAAGAAAATTGACATAGAGCTCATTAGGTGGTATTCTTGAGTTTATTTTCTCATGCCCAAGCAGACAAACATTTCCTTTTACTTGATTTATTCACTGTTACCTATTGTAGAGAAGCTTATGGATACAGCAAAGCTTTGTGTGTAAAGAATTATTATGAAAATCAGAAGAGAGAGGCAAAGAAGACTGCTTGGTGAACAAAATGCTGGCCTAGAAAGCACAAAGTCTGTGATTGGATCCCCAGCACCCACTTAAAATGCTGGATGAGATGACCTGGGCCTATATTCCCACTAGTAAAAATAGAAGACAAGAGAATTAAAGGTCTGCAAGACAACTGGAAGACTCCAGGTTCAGTGAGTGATTCTGTCTTTAAATTTGAACAGTTGCCCAACTCAAGTTTCGGGTAGATAGAAGAATATACCTAATGACAACTGCCTTCCAAATCCTTTAATAAAAGCATGCACATACGTATTCATAACATACATATACATACACACACACTCATATCACAGACATACACATACTTATACCATACCCATACAGACTCATAACACAGATACATACATTCACACTCATAACACAGGCATATACACATTTATAACACAATACACATTTGTAAAATACAAACACAAACATACTTAAGTGGATGTAAAAATGAAAATCTGAGCAGAAGCCTATGTTTTGGAACAGTACTGTATAAAATGAAATTTGGTAGAGCTTTTATGCTGTGCATGACAAAACAAAAGCAGTGGGACCTGATGGTAGAATCCTGCAGTGCTCAGTAGGTACATCCTACTAACCCCATTCAATTGTGTTTGCACAGTTGTTGAAAGCATATAAGTTGTTGAAACTCCATGGATCAGCAACTTTCAAAATGCTGTTCATATACAGTGCTAAAATAATGGAGTACATACCTGTTTTAATGACACTTAAACAAAATAATTACTTTTACATTCACTTAAGCTGTTGTTTTGATGTTATCTTATTTTTATAAAAGTTGGACAGTTTCAAATCATGAGATAATCTTGACTCTGTTATTTGATCTTAGAGTGTGGCTGATGACAATGGGTATGATAAAAAATTGTTTAATGAAACATAATCTATAGTATTGTTTACCCTCAACCACTCTTAATATCCACAGAACTATAAAATCCAGGAAGGAAAAGCGTAGCCACTTATATTTCATTGGTAAATGTGTGATCCTCTCATTATATCTGCCAATGCTAATGCTGGGTGGTATGAGCTCATAGTGTCAGCCTTTCTAACCACAGGCATGTGCCCCTTCCTCTCTGACACACACAGTGTTTATTGACTCCACTAGATTAGAGATACCCAATGCACTCTTCTGTGTTTAGAGCTCTAAACTTGTATAAACTCAAAACAGACTCTGATTGTAACCCAAACACATGCAGCCCTTTGCTGCTGGGTTTTCATACACCATCCTGAAAGTGGAAGTCAGAATCCCTTAGTTCCCTAAAGGGACTGTTGGTTCTTTTATAGAGCAGACCAGAACAAATGAATCCATCCTCCTATGCTTTTGTCTTTTTTTTTCCTATGGAATACTACACAGCTATTAAAAACAAGGAAATCTCAAAATTTGTGGACAAATGGATGCGACTAGAAATTATCATAATCAGTGAGTTAATCCAGAATCAGAAAGACTTACATGTATACACTCACTTATAACTGGGCACTAGCCCAAAAGGCACATCCTACGAAAGTCTTCACTTACCAGGAGAGTGGGATAAATGTGAGAACATCCTACTAAGGCTCTAGGTAAAAGAAATATAGAAGAGGAAATAGAAGGGCCCAGAAGGTCCTCAAAACCTATAAGAAGAACATTGTGATGGGTGGATTGGGAACCAGGGGTGTCTACTCAAACTATTGCACTAACCAAGGACAATACAATAGTAATCATCAAACCCCTATTCTGATCTACTCAATGAATAGGACATTCTGATTGTTATCTTGATAGGATTCAGAGTCCCTTTTGAGATCAACCAGTGGGCATATAGTGGGTATGTGTGTAAGCGAGTTTCTAGGTTAAATGAGGTGGGAAGAAACACATCGATGTGGCTGATTCCATACTATCATGGACTGACAGCAGTAGTAAGTGAAATACAAAGCAAGCTGAACACTAGCACCCAGATCTTCCTGCTTCCTGACCAGATGCAATTTGAACAGTTGCCCAACTCTTCAGTCATTGTGGTGAATTCTTTCTGTAATTTACTGAATAGCCTGTAACCATGAACCAAAGTAAGTTATTTCTGCCCAGTATTTGGTCACTGCACTGAAGTTACCTGAGAAATCACCCAAACTGGTGACTGAAGCTCCCCAGAGAGGGCCCCCATAGCTTGGAAAATGTCACTTTTTCACAGTCTTCCCTATTCTCTATAGAAAGTTCCTTTCTTTCCTTTATCTTCCTTGATTTTCACTATCTCTCTATGTTATCGTGGGATAAAGGCAAGACACTTCACATCCAAATAATCTAGTGATTAACTATCCCTGTGAAAAGAAATGAAACAGATATCCATGACAATACTTCCTAATCTCCTACTTCAAAGGCTTATATGCCACAAAATTTAAAATCTATGAGAAATGGACAATTTTCTTGATCAGTTCCACTTGCCAAAGTTGAATCAAGATCAGATAAACAAATTAAATAGTTCTATTTCCCCTATAGAAATAGAAGCAGTCATTAAAAGTCTCCAAACAAACAAACAAACAAAAAACAACAAAAAATAAAAACTCAGGGTCAGATGGTTTCAGCACAGAATTCTACCAGAACTTCAAAGATGAGCTAACACTGATACTCTTCAAGCTACTCCAAGAAATAGAAATGGATGGAACATTACCAAACTTATTCTATGAGGCCACAGTCACTTTGATACCTAAGCCTCACTAACACCCAACAAAAAAAGAGAGCATTTCACACCAATTTCTCTTATGAACATTGATGCAAAAATACTCAATAAAATACTTGCAAACCAAATCCAAGGACACATAAAAAATATTCACCATGACTTAAGAGGTTTCATTCCAGGCATGCAGGGATGGTTTAATACACAGAAATCCACCAATGTAATCCACCATATAAACAAACTGAAAGTAAAAGACCACATGATCATTTTCTTAGATGCTGAAAAGCACTTGAAAAAATCCAAAACCCATTCATGTTTATTGTTTTGGAGAGATCAGGGATACAAAGCACATACCTAAACATAATAAAGGAAATATACAGAAAACCAATAGGAGGGACTTACTCTGACATGAACTCTGTTGCTCCCTATTTGACCACTTCCCCTTAGCAGGGAGACCTGGTGGTACTCAGAGGAAGAGTAAGCAGGCTATTAGGAAGAGACCTGATAGGCTGTGATCATATGATGGGGGAGGAGGTCCCCTTCTGTCACAGACCTAGGGTAGAGGAATAGGTTAAAAGAGAGAGGGAGAGAGGGAGAAATGGGAAGATATAAATGAAGTGATAACAGTTGAGATGTAATCTGAATAAATTACTTAAATAAAAATAAAATAAAATAAAATATGAAGGAGGAGCACAAATTTTCTTGGACCAGAGTGGCAGCGGTGGCGGCTGAGGTTTGCATCTGGGAACCCTCTGGCAGAGGCACCTGGCACGGTAACCGATGAGAATTGCTGTGGTAGAGGGGACTCAGTGCAAGATTTGGGCCCGTGACCCTAGCTGAACTTGGTGCATGGTTTGGGCCCTGTGACCCAAGCTCAACTTGGCACCTGGCTCGTGCCCTGAGACCCAAACTGGACTCAGAGTGAGGTTTGGCCCCGGAAACTCTAGCTGAGCTCAGCATGTGGTTTGGGTCCAGAGTCCCTAGCTGAGCTTGGCACATGATTTGGGCCCAGAGACTCTAGCTGAGCTTGGCACACGGACCTGGCCCTGAGACTTGGGCTGGTCTCAGCACGCAGTATGGGGCCCAGAGCCCCTGGCTGAATTTGGCGCACAGTTTGTGCCCAGAGTCCCTAGGTGAATTCAGTACGTAGTTTGGGTGCAGAGTCCCTAGCTGAGCTCAGCGCATGATTTGGGCCCAGAGACTCTAGCTGAGCTTGGCGCACAGTCCTTCTCCTGAGGCTTTGGCTGGACTTGGTGCGTGGATTGGGCCCAGAGACCCTCGCTGAGTTAAGTGTGCAGTTTGGGTCCAGAGTCACTAGTTGAGCTCGGTAAGTGGTTTGTGTTCTGAGATTCTAGCTGACCTCTGCATGCAGCTTGGGCCCAGAGTCTCTAGCTGAGCTTGGCGGGCAGGTTAGGCCCAGAGATTCTAGCTGAGTTTGTTGTGTGGTTTGGGAACAGAGTCCCTGGCTGAACTTGGGGGGGGAGGGGACTTTGAGTCCAGAGAACCTAGCTGAACTTGACAGGTGGTTTGGGCCCAGAGAACCTAGCTGGACTTGGTGAGAAGTTTGGGCCCATAGACTCTACCTGAGCTTGGTGCATGGTCCTGGTCCTGAGACTCTGACTGGACCCGGCATGCTGATTGGGCCCAGAGTCCCTAACTGAATTTGGCATGGAGTTTTGGTCCAGAGTCCCTGGCTGAGTTTGTTGCACAGTCCTGGCCCTGAGACTCTGGCTGAGATTGGCACGCAGCTTGGGCCAAGAGTCTGTAGCTAAGGTTGGTGGGTAGTTTGGGCACAGAGACTCTAATTAAGTTTGGCATGCAGTCTGGGTCCCAAGACTCTAGCTGAACTTGAGACCTCAGTGTGCAGTTTGGGCCTGAGACCCTGGTTGGACTCACTGATAACTGGACTAAGTGTGTGGATTAGGCCCAGAGACCTGTTTGGGTCCAGAGATGCAAACTGGACACAGTGTGTGTGTGGCTGGGGCCCCATGACACTAACCTGGACTCTGTGAGTGGTCTGGGTCCTGAAATGCTACTGGGACCCACAGACCAGTGGAGCTTCAAAGCTCTGGGACTAAGAAAATCTCAGGAAGACAGGGAATAGAGTGGCCATTAGAACCCCTCCACCTTACCTGCTTTAGTCCCTGGAGAACTCCAATGCTAGAAGGGGACCCAGAAAGCTGTGGACACTTTGGCCTCACCCAAGGTACATTCAGAGACCCAGGACGATTGCAAGACCCACAGCACAGGGGAGCTGGGGATCATTGGCAGAGAGACCAAAATTATAGGGCTATCCTTTTGCCATCTAGACTAGTGAAGCATCAGAGCTTCTGACCTAGGGAAATCATGAGAAAATGGGTTAATGTATCCCCAGACTCCCTCCACCCAACTCCAGAAGCTACCTCCCAAAAACAAAGAAAGAAAGATGCCTAAAGGACAGCATAAAATCATACGGAAAAAAACCAACTAAACAAACAAAATAAGATGACATCTCCAGATCCCAATTATCCCAAAGAATACCACCCAGAGAACTCAAACACAATGGAAATACAAGAAAATGACCTCAAATCCTTAGTAATGAGGATGTTAATGGAGGAAACAAATAAAATCCATAATCAAATGCAGAAAGATGCAGCCAAAAAGTGGAAGACATACAAAAGGCTTATAGAGAGGCACTGGAAAAAATTTAGGAAAATACAAACAACCAGATGAAAGAAATAAATAAAACTCTTCACTCTCTGAAGGCCTATAGAGAGGCAATGGAAGAAACTCAGAAATATACAAAGAACCAAATGAAAGAAATAAATAAAACAGTTCAAGATCTGAAGAAGAAAATGGACTCAAGGATAAACATACAGACAGAAGAAAAATGGAAACATGATAGCTCAGAGAAGAAGGTGGGCAACATAGAGGAGAGCCTGTCTAACAGAATCCAAGAAATGGAGGAGCGAATCTCAGGTCTAGAAGATACAATCATAGATCTTGAAGCAACCATTAAAGAAACTGCTAAATCTGGAAAAATTCTGACACAAAACATCCAAGAAATGAAGGACACCATGAAAACAAGAAATCTCAGGATAATGGGCATTGAGGAAAAAGAAATTGCCAGACTCCAAGGTCCAGAAAATATTCTCAACAAAATCATAGAAGAAAACTTCCTCAATATAAAGAAAGAGATGCCTATAAACATACAAGAGGCCTACAGAACAACAAATAGAATAGACCAAAAAAGAAAAACTTCCCGTCACATAATAATCAAAACACAAAATATTCAAAACAAAGAAAAAATATTAATAACTGCTAGGGAAAAGGGCCAAATAACATTTAATGGCAAACCTATCAGAATTACACCCGACTTTTCAGCAGAGACAATACAAGCCAAAAGGGCCTGAACAGGGATCCTGCAAACCCTAAGAGACCACAGATGCCAGGCCAGACTACTTTACCCAGCAAAACTATCAAAACCATTGATGGAGAAAACAAAATATTCAATGAACATGGAAACAGCCTAACTGTCCCTCAGTAGAAGAGTGGGTAAAGACACTGTGGTACATTTATACTATGGAAAACTACTCAGCTATTAAAACAAGGAACTCCTGAAATTTTCTTACAAATGGATGGAACTAAAAAGGATAATAATGAGTGAGTTAATCCAGAAGCAGAAAGACTCAAATGGTATATACTAACTTATAATTGGACTCTAGCCCAAGAGGCATATCCCATGAAAGTCTTCACTTACCAGAAAACTGGGATAGCTGTGCATACATCCTATTGGTACTTTAGGTGAGAGAAGTATGGGAGAATGTGGAAAAAGAAGGATCCAGATGGTCCTAGAAACCTACAATAAGAAACATTATGACTGGCGATTTTGGCCCAGGATTTCTGCTCAAAACCATGGCACCAACCAAAGAAAATATGTGCAGTAAACATCAAACCCCTAGCCAGATCTAGCCAATAGACAGGAAATTCATCACAATTGAGTGGAGAGTGAGGATTGACTTTCACCTTAACTCTGTTGCCCCATAGTCAATCACATCCCCTTGATGGTGAGGCCCAGTGGCACTCGGAGGAAGGATAGCAGGCTAGCAAGAAGAGACTTGATACCCTATGATCATATACAGGCAGAGGAGGGCCCCCTCCATCACAGTCATACAGGAGGGGAATAGGATGAAAGTGGGAGGGAGGCAAGAATTGGAGGATACGCGAGATGGGATAACAATTGAGATGTAATATGAGTGAATAAACAAAACAAGCAAACAAACAAAGAAAAAAAGTAACAAAAAAGGACACTTCCTAATCAGTAATTTTTCTTTAGATATATGAAACTAATGCATCCATAGCTATCAGATACAGCAACATAAGCATTAGAAAAACAATTTATTTGAAATTCTAAACAACACTGCATTCATATCTTTCTAATATGTTATCCCACAGCTTCCTAGATATGCATTGTGTCTGTAAACCCATTCTAATGTATTGTAATTGTTGGTGAGAGACTTCCATCTTTGGTAGTTCCCAGGCTGTCAAACCACATCCTTTGCTCTGCAACTTTCTTAACACTGATCATGTGTGGTGTACTTATTTCCTTTGAAGTGAAACACTTCCTATTATAGAAAGGTTCCTTAAGGTGCAGTAGGAAAACTAAACCATTCAAGGTCAATTTATAAGTTTTAGGAAGCCACTGAAACAAGATTGATATATCCCCTGCTTGAAGTTTTATGAACAGTAACAATTGCTATGACAGAGACTCCCTGACCTGTACATCATGCAGAGAGCTCTAGATATTCAGGTGTTGTGAGTCCTTAGACATTCTGATGTGGATATAAATTACTTGTATTCTTGTCAGGAAACCTAATAAACCTCACTGTTTCAATATTCTAGAATTTGTCATCAGTGCACTATCCAAGGAGAATTGATTACTGTCTACTTCTCCCCAAGAAAAGGGTGCAAAGCCATATGTACTTAGACATTTAACAGACTATTCCATTTTGATTCCTTTACTTCTTTCAAGCTAGCACACATACAGCTACTTTGGTTCTGCAATGTTTTGAGAATGACAATATTATGCAAGTACTTTGATATGTTGAGTCATTTCAATGGCCCGGGTTACTTTTTCACCTATGTTTGTTATTGTTTATTTTGAAAGTTAGGATAGGTGGAACTCAGTTTCCTCAACATCAATAGCCCCTTGAGAATGAGAAGTTCTGATGCCAACTGAGTGGCTCCCACCAGCATCAGCCCACATTGGAGATGAGCCTCCTCTGTCTTCTGTGTTGTCTTCAGCAGTCTAGAAGTTTTCCTCTTTTCTCTCCCTTCTTTCTCAACCTATTTGCTGTGGCCAACTTAGCACTGTGAGGGCAAAGGTCCAGTACATATTCCAGCCTCTTTTCTCAATTTCTACCTCACCTTTAATGATACTTCAGGCCTGGCACTCACTCTATTGCCTCTCTCTTTTGTGAAAGTGGGAAAGCACCTTTTATGGTTTAATAACTTTACCCAGAATTTATGGCATTATAAGGATTGGTCAATTTATGGATATGTGGTTTTCAATTTTCCTGCTGCCTTTAATCAGACATGCAAACCACACCAATTTCTTCCTTCCTGTCTCACAAGCAGAGAAATTTTATCTCTACTTAAACCCTGAAGCCAAAACCTCTGTCCTAAAATGTGCTTATCATAGAAGATGGAAAGATGAAAGAAAGGTATTGGTGTTCCTCTAGTCCTCTAGATCGATACCCTTATTTTACTGAGCAGAAAAGAGAAATCCAGGAAGGTGATATGCTTTACTTAAGCTCCACTAATGGCCAATGACAGATATGTAAGCTTTGAGGACATGGGCAGAGTCTTTATCCAGAACTCTATTTCTGCTCCTGAGTACCACTTTATTGTTCACAGTTGACCCCAGGAGTTTAACTTTACAGTGGGCTACTTAATTAGTATGAAATTCTGCACCTCCCGTGGGAAATACTAATGTGCTAATCTGAAAAATAGGTATGAAATTGGGTTTCTGGGGAAGGCAGTTATGTGACCTCTACTACTTCCTTGGAGCTTCATCTCTCTTCCTTTGGTGATGTGTGTGTGTGTGTCTTTGTGTGTGTGTGTGTGTGTGTGTGTGTGTGTGTGTGCGCACGCGCGTGCGTGCACGCACTCTCCTGTGCATACAAATGCATGTGGAGGACCTGGGTTGGTATTGGAAAACTTCCTAATTAAATATTTCCGTTATTCATTAAGGCAATGTCTCTCAAACAATGCTAGAATTCACCCACATAGCTACCATAGCCAGCCAGGTAAATGAGGGATCCCCTGTTTCTTTGGGTCATCATGTCTATACAGCTCTTATTTTGATTCAATTAACAATCAATAAAATTCCCCACAGATAGGCCAATCTGATCTGGCAGTTCATAATTTGAGACATTCTTTTCAATGATTCTAAGCTGCATCAATTTAACTCTTCTTGCTAACTAAAATGATATCTAAAACCATGTACAGATGAAAAGAGTGAGGGACTCTACAAAGCTGTCCATTGACCATGCATTGTAGAAGCCTAGCCTGTCACCATCTCTCTCTTTCTCCGTGTCTGTCTGTTTATGTATCTATCTTTGTCTCTGTCTCTCTCACTCATGAGCACAAATACACACACACACACACACACACACACACACACACACACACACAGACACACAGAGAGAGAGACTAAGAAGTGAAAGAACAAATTGGAGCAAAGAACACATTTAGCATCAGAAGCTTCTTTTCTGCACAATTCATGTACACAGGTTTTAGTCCTGCACTAAGGTATGAATTTTAAATGAATGCTCAAAATTTATTTTATTCTCTAGAGCAATTTAATAACCAGAGACATTAGCTCTTGTAAATAGATAAAGAGATATCTGAAGAGACATAATCAGTATAAATTAGTGTAAGTTGCTGTTAGGCCAGTGGAAAGTTGAGAAAAAAATTCATCTAGTAGAGCTGCGGTGGTGAGATATAAAATTGGCATTTTTTAGGTATGGCATAAAATTCTGAAAGAAGCAACTGTAATCATATTTAGGAAACCAAGACTTCATGATATATGTATTCTGGCCCCTGTAATTATTATACCCTTAAACATCTCTGTTTGAATAGGGAAATACAGAAGTGTGTGTGTGTGTATGTGTGTGTGTGTGTGTGTGTGTGTGTGTGTGTGTGTGTATACATATGTTTCTGTGGGTCACCATGCCTACCTACTTTAATACTGGTTCACTTAACCATCAGGAAAAGTCCCCAGCGATGTTTGCCAATAGGCCAATATGACCAAGTAGTTTCTCAGTTGAGACCCTCTTTTCAGATGAATCTAGGCTATATCAAGTTAACTGTTATAGCCAATGAAAACCATTCCAAAATTCATGTATATATGTATGTGTATGTATGTGTGTGTGTGTATGTGTGTGTGTGTGTGTGTGTGTATATGCATATATATATATATATATATATATATATATATATATATGGAGTATCTAATAAATTTTATAATTTATAAATTATACACTGCAACATAGGGTGAGGCAGTATTTGGCTGGAATCTCTGCACTCCAGTTGGGGCTGAGAGAAAAGGACATTGATTTCAAGGGCAATCTAAACTACACAGTAAGATCCCATTTCAGAAAGAAAGGCATCATTGATAAAGCAAGCTAGCACAAAATAATTCAGATATTTTTCTAAAAGATGCTTATGTTACAGCTTTTTACAAACTCTAGACACGAAAAGTGCTGAAGGATTTAATAAAGCAGTAGCATTAACATATATATGCATGAAGGGTAAACAAATAGCAGAGTTTATGAGTGTGGATGATAAATAACTGTCCAACATAAAAATAAATATTTTCAAACAGCAATACATAATTATGATATGTTATTGTAGAATATATACATATATATACTTTGGCCTGCCATGAAATTGTAGCTGGGAAGCTGTTTTCTGTTAATGCAAACTTCGCTAGGTTAATATTTTCCCCTTTTTCTTCAAGTCTCTGAAGAAAGCAACTTAAGAAGATATCAGAAGAGCTGAAGATGTCTCATGTTAATGGATCACTAGGATTAACATAATAAAAATGAATTTCTTAACCAAAAGCAATCTTGGAGTCAATGCAATTACCATCAAAATATAAACACAATTCTTCCACTCCATCAGATACTTGAAAAAGAAAAAAACTTGATTACCTGATTATGCTGGGAGTGAAGGCTAGTAGCTTTCTAAATGAGAAGATGACAGAGACAGTTTTCTACCTGAATAGTCACTCAAAACTCTCTATAATGTTGAAGTATCTCCTTCAGCCTTCTGGCCCAATATATCTGACAAACATGTTTGTGAGGCAGGAACTATTGAGGAATTGCTTACCCTGTCTTGGCAGAGTTTGGCTGTCAATTCTGCCTGCATCCAAATTTGCCATTTTTTTTAGGCAGAATTCTGTCTGTGTTAGAAATGAGGACATTTTGCCCACTGGCTAGTTTGCCACATTTGAATCCATGTCCATAAGGAGGTTCTTTGATACTCATTACCATCTTTGAGGTAGGCCGAGTTTTGCCAGGAGTTAACCTGTCTCATTGTCAATGATTCTTGAAGACTAGATAGCTTAGTTTTACAATGAAGCTTAGTTGTTCAGGGTTTACGATGCCTGTAGGAATAGATAGATGTTTTAAGTTTATAATGACAAGATTCAAAGGAGATTGATTTACATTCAGAAATTTTGATACACCACAATAGGAAAGATATTTTCCTCAAGGCTGTCAAATACAAAGAGCCAAAACCATAAGAATGTAACATTTATATAATTCCTGCTTGTGTCATGGTTCTTCTTGTTATAGATAGTTTATGGTATATACATGTAATAATATAAATGTATATGAAAAAGTAAAAAAATGTTTAATTAATAAAAAACACCGTCCTTTATAGACCTTTAAAGAATAATTATAAACATCATATGAAGAAAAAAACCAGAATACCTAAAACAATTCTATATAATAAAAGAACTTCTAGAGGTATCTCCATCCCTGACTTCAAGTTATACTAAAGAGCAATAGTAATAAAACCCTAAAATAGGACTTGTTGATTGATAGAATTGAGTCAAAGACCCAGAAATAAACTCACAAACCAAAGGACACTTGATTTTTGGCAAAGAAGATAAAATCATACAGTGTAAAAAGAAAGCCTCTTCAATAAATTGTGCTGGTCTAACTGAATGTTTCGATGTAAAAAAATAAAATAAAATAAATCCATAATTATTATCATGCACAAAACTCAAGTTCTAATGGACTAAGAATGCAACATACCGCCAGATACATTAAATCTATTTAAAGAGAAATTCGCACAGGAGAAAACTTCCTGAAAAGAACACCAATAGCCCTGGCACTAAGATCAATAATTAATAAATGAAAGTAAAGAGCTTCTTTAAGGCAAAGGCTGTCAACAGAATGAAATGACAGTCTACAGATTGGGAAAAGAACTTCACCAGTCCTACATTTGACAAAGTGATATTATCCAAAATATATAAAGAACTCAAGAAATTAAATTCCAACTAATAAAATAATACAATTAAACATGGGTTACAGTCACTCTGAGATTCAATCTTACACCTATTTTAATGGATAAGATTAAAAGCTCAAGTGAGAGCAAATGATGGCAATGATGTGGAGAAAGTGGAGCACTCCTCCATTGCTGGTGGGTGTGCAAGCTTGTACAATCACTTTGGAAAAAAATCTGGTGCTTTCTCAGATAACTGGGAATAGTTCCACCTCAAGACCCAGCTATACCACTCATGAGCATATATCTAAAAGATGCTCTACCATATAATAACACTTGCTCAAGTATGTCTATAGCATCACTATTCCTAATAGCCAGAATCTGGTAACAACCTAGATTTCCCTGGACAGAAAAATGGATAAAGAACTTGTGGTACATTTACATAATGGAATACTACTCAGCAATTAAAAACAAGGGTATCATGAAATTCATAGTCAAATGGATAGAAATAGAAAAGATCACCCTGAGTGAGGAAACCCAGATGTAGAAAGACACACATGGTATGTACTCAATTGTAAAAGGATTTTAGCTAATTAGTACTGAATAACATACCATAATTCAGACCCAAAGAACATTAGTAACAAGGAGGATCCAAGGGACGATACTCAAATCTCACTCAGAAGTGGAAGTAGAATAGACAGAGGTTGAAGAGAGGGAAGAAGGTAGGGGAGAGAACACAGACAAAAATGATCGTGGAGACTAGACCTGGGAGACCAGGGGCAAGAGGGCTGAGTAACTGCAAAGGGAAGAGAAACCATAGGCTGGGGCACATATGTGACAAGCTGGAGACCTAAGACAGGATTTGCTTCTGGCAGGATGTGGAGGTGACATTAGCTGAGACTACTAGTATCTGGAATATTTGAGAGTGAAGAGGACAACCCCTAGGTAGATAGGATTTCTTGTGGTGGAAAGGGAACACAAAACCACCCACAAAAACTGTGATCCAAAATTTACTCTGCCTGCAAGATGTTGAGGGATAAAGATAGAGCAGAAATTGATAAAGTGTCCACTCAATGCCTGGACCAATTTGAGACAAACTCCATGGATACATCAAATCCCTGACAGTGTTATTGATACTTATCTATGCTGGCAGACACAAGCCACATTCCCTGGGAGGTTCCACCCAGCAGCTCATTGAAACAGATGCTAAGACTCCTTGCCAAACATTGGGCCAAGTATAGGAAGTCTTGTGGAATAGTGGGAGGATGTATAGAAGGACCTGGTGGGGACAGGAGCTCCACTCAAAGACCAAAAGGGCCATCTAAACAGGTTTACAGTGTTTGAAACACCCACAGGGAGTAAATCTAGACCCTCTATGTTGATGTAGTTCATGGGCAGCTTGGTCTTCATGTGGATCCCCAAATAATGGGAGCAGAGGCTTTATCTAACATAGTCTCTATTGCCTGCATTTTGATCACTTCTCTTTGGAGGTGGTGCCTTGCCAAGCCACAGGGGAAGATAATGTCCTTATTGCTGATGTTACTTGATAAAGTAGAGTGGCTCCTATCTAGCACACAAGTCCAATGGCTTACTCAAAACTATGTAACTTCCACTAAAGAGGATCTGATGCCCTCTTCTGTCCTGCTAAAGCATCTGCATTACCAGCAAACCCCCTCCCTCCAACACAAAATCTTATATAGTAACCCTAACCATATATATATATATATATATATATATATATATATATATATATATATATATGTTTTAGTTAGAGTTTCTATGGCTGTGATAAAACACCATGCCAAGAAAAAATTGGACTCACCCACAACAATCATTAACTAAAACATAGTAGAGACTTGCTTATAAACAGATCTTATGGAGGCATTTGTAGGCTCAACTTTCTTAACAATTATATTTTATTATGAACTTATTAACCACATGTACCTCACTTCTGACTAACCTAAACAAGAGGAAAGGAGATTATAGAAAGCAAGAATGAGACCTTCTGGGTATCAGTTATTAGGAAAGATTCTTCTGGCATAGTGAGCAGGATTTCTTCTGCTGGAACCTGGAACACCCAGAACCCATAGCCTCAGCCAAACCCCTGAGCTCCGAAGCCTTCCCTTGAGCGATTCTCTCTATGAGCATCTCAAAGTGGAGCAATGAACAGCCAAACAATCCCAAGTCTCCAAAGATGCTGCCCTTCCTGGTTTTGGCTCACATTTATATCTCCTCTTAGAATTTGTTCAAGGATGTTTTTCCGCTGGTAACAATCAATCTCCCCCAGAAGGTGGTTCGACTTCTAAGGGGATAAACATCACCTGCTGTCTCACAAATCTGTTCCTCATCCAACACTTGAGATCTAAACAAAAAACATGTTTATCTTTCCTTCAGAAATTTTCTCAATTGAGGTTCCCTCTTCCTAAATGATTCTATCCTGAATCATGATAACATACAACTAGCCAATACAATGCTATAGATGCAAACATGGCATAACGTTTTAAAAAGAATCTTTTCCACTGACATCTCTGCTGTTTTATATTTGTTGCAAACTCCTTTTCACATGAGTATTCACCATTGTGTAGGTTGTGTGTCAGTCCCTGCTGCAGTTCTCATTCACTTTTCATTTAATTCTCATCACAATCTTAGGAGATAAATATTAGTATAATGCTCATTTTAAGCATGAAGAATTTGCACCAATGTCTATGCAACACAGTTAATAAATTTGAGCTCAGAGATAGTTATTATAAAGGAATGTGCCCCAAGCATTTTAATTTTAACTACTTTAGCAGTATTCTTTCTCTTACATATTATTGTAAATGATTCAGACTCTTCTCACAGATGAGGCTATGTGTAAGGAAACATATTCTGCTGTGACCAGATATGTCAGGGTCAGAACCTGCACTCTGGCAGTAAAAATCACCCAGGGTTGGCCACCCATTCATAATAGCCCAGTTAAGCAGACAAGAAATTATGAAGTATAGATAAAAGAGACCTGTTCATTGTAGCTACATTTAGAAGAGGGAAGAAGAGGTCCAGCGACCTCCCATGGTCATATTTGTGAACCTTATATTAGACTTGGGTTTAAATAAAAGGCTGGGAATGTATGTGACTAATTAGACTGATCAAGGTGGTTCCACCCTCCTTGTCTAGCTTCAGTCTCTCCTGCTAGGTGTCCTGACAGGATATCCTAACTGTGGAATCTCTTTTCAGGATACAAGTTCCTCCTCCAGCTGGCAGTAGACTTCAGCCTTTGCCTTTTCTGAGCATGAGACTCCAGGGGAAATTCCAATTCCTTGGAGTCTATTGTTCTGTAGTTTGATATCCAAAATGAAGGGCACAATCATTTATTTAGAGCATAGTTATTCTTGCCTAGGTAGTTATGGCATATTGAATTTTGTGATTTATCACATGTCTACACAGGAGCTTGAACAGATACCTCTAAACCCTAGGGGAAAAAACAAGTTTAGAGCTGGAAAATGGTTCAACATGTAAGAATGCTTTCAGTGCAAACATGACAAACTGAGTGTGAATTTGATCCATAACCCATATGCCAGAGCAGATTGGTGGCATGTATTTGTGACCTCAGCATCTGGCATGAAGCGGAGAGTCAGAGACAGAATCATCTCTATGCCTATGGGCAGTCAACCTGTAGCATGAGTAAGAACAGGAAAAACAATGTGGATGTGAAGAGTCCACTCTAGAAATTGTTTTTATGAACTCTACATGTACACAGTGGCACACGTAGCACAGGAAGGTACACTGGCATCAACACATTTATGCATGTGGGGGCACACACCCACAAACACACACACAATAATTTTTAAAATTTTATTTATTTGGTTATGTATTTATGTGTATGCATTCTGTGCCTAGGGTGTATATTTGTGTACCACGTCTGTGTCTTGTGTACTCAAAGTACAGATGAGGATCACATCCACAGAGCCTGGAGATACAGAAAGTTGGAAGATGTTGTGTGAGTACTAAAATCAGAACCAGGATAACCTTGAAAAGTAGCCCACATTATCATCCACTGAGACTAGTTCTCAAAACCCATAAGTAAATTTTTGAAAATTCAAGATAACCCTGCCAAGACAGGATAAACCAGTCCTCAACAGTTCCTACCTCACAAATATGTGTGACATTAATATTGGCCCAGAAGGCTGAAGAAGATGCTCCATCATAATAGAAAGTTTTGGGTGAGTGTTCAGGTAGAAAACTGTATTTTTCATCTTCTCCTTTGGAAAGCTATTAACCTATACTCCCGGCATACAGAGGTAATCAAGTTTATTCCTTCATAAGTCTCTGATGGGGTTGAAGACCAGGTATCTTAGTTTTAAAATGAAGCTTACTGGTTTAGGGGTTAAGATGTTTTTAGGTCTAGTTAGATGCTCTAAGTTGATAATGACAAGATGTGATAGAGATTGAATTACATTCAGAATTTTAGACATAGCAAGATAGGAAATATGTTTTCTTCAAGGCTGTCAAATATAATTAGCCAACACACTAAGAATGTAACATTCATATAATTCCTGATTGTGTCATGGTTCTTCTTGCTATAGGTAGTTTATTGTATATATGTGGAATAATACAAATATGTTTTCTTCAAGGCTGTCAAATATAATTATCCAAAACACTAAGAATGTAACATTCATATAATTCCTGATTGTGTCATGGTTCTTCTTGCTATAGGTAGTTTATTGTATATATGTGGAATAATACAAATGTATATGTAAAATATAAAATAAATAAATTATTTAAGAATTTAAAAATAAAATTCAAGATAAAAAGTAAGTTTTAAAAACAATCCTTAAAGCACAAGCTTAGAATGGACTCCCATTCGATAGCGGATACACAGTGCATCAGGGGTGGTGAGCCCTCCCATACGCTCCATGGGTGGAGCTCTTCACCACAGCCTTCAACAAAGAAACAACACCATCTTTTTACTCCTATCTAAACCTACTGTTTACGACTTTCTCCCAGAACTGTATACTCCTTTCAGGCACATCTTCAAATATTTAATCTTATTTCTGACTTGTTTGTATTCTATACTTATATCCTCCTTATACCACCCAACATATGTCCTTTTTTAAGAAGAGACTTGATACCCTATGAGAATATACAGGGGGAGGTAATCCCCCTCAGGAACAGTCATAGGAGAGGGGAATAATGGGAAAATGGGGGGGGGAGGAATGGGAGGATACAAGGGATGGGATAAACATTGAGATGTAACAAGAATAAATTAATTAAAAAAATAAATATATACACTCCATTAGTTCTGTTGATCTACAGAATGCTTTAACACACTCCCCTCAGGGATACATGAAGACTTTCATTATTGAGCTCATCTGCATTTGTTCCTCTCTGTGTGTGTGTGTGTGTGTGTGTGTGTGTGTGTGTGTGTGTGTGTGTGTGTATTACAACGTGGCCACAGTCTCCACTCTTCCTGGTTCCTACCCCACATCTTCCCTCTCCCAACCCATCCACTACTCTTTCATTTTTCTTCAGAATGGGCAAGCCTCTAACATTTACCCTAACACATCAAACAGTCATTGCATATAAGATTAATCACCTTGTCTCCTCTTATGGCTATATAAGGCAACTTAGTAGAAGGAAAGGGTCCTCAAAACAGGCAAAAGAGTCAGAGACAGTTCCTGCTCCCACTGTACAGAGTCCCACAAGAAAACCAAGCTACACAATTGTGACCTACGTGCAGATGGTCTAGGCCTGACCCACGCAGGCTCTCTGGTTGAGTTTTGTCTCTGTGAACCCTGATGATCATATGATAGTTGAATCTATGGGTTCTCTTGTGGTATTTTGAATGCTCTGGCTCCTACAATGAAACCCCACCGTCTTCCACAGTATTTCCCAAGCTTCATCTAATATTTGACTATGGGTCCCTCCATCTACTTCTATCAGTTACCAGTTTAAGCATCTCCAATAGCAATTGGAATATTCCCCAAAAGGACCTTGTGATCCATGTGATGCTAAGGATAGCCGCAAGAGTCAAGTTGGCAAACACAGGGGAATTTTTTCTTGCTTCATGATGACTCCATTGTAACCCATTTTGTCAAAGGCTGAAAAATAAAAATCACTTATGAAAGCACATACCACAGGCATATCATTTCTGAGATGCAACTTTTACTACAGGATTCTTTAATTTTCTTGTGAATTGATTTTTTTTTCCATCTAGTGGCTACTAAAAAAGTTACTTTCTCATCATCTTGACATGGAAATCCTATGATTGAATCTTTTGGGTAGAAGGAGAAGATTGAGAGGGACTGTGCACACCTTCAATAACAGGGAAATATATAGCAATAGTTGGTGGTGGACTCTGGGTTGTCCTACTCAGTGCTCTAAAAACACGATTTTCCCAGGTTTGGTGGCACATGCCTTTAACCCCAGCATTCCTGAGACAGAGGCAGGCAGATCTCCAAGAGTGTGAGGCCAGCCTGGTCTACAAAGCAAGTCTAGTACAGCCAAGGTTACTCAAAGAATCTGTGTCTTAAAAAAAAAAAGTAGAAAAAAACCACTAACAACAAGATTTCAAGAAATGTAGGTGGTAGTAGACTCTCATTAGAACAACTCACATCAGCACTAGACATTTTATTTCAGGGACCATGGACATAGAAAAAGCTCTCTTTGGAGAAAACTTTTCAACATTGGAATATGTAAATTCCTGTTCATGTTTTTAATATATTTATAACAGTCTGAATTTTGGGTAAAATAGGATTTCCTGGAAGTACCCAATCTAAGGTAGGTAAAGAGACTAAGATAATTAAGGAAAGAGAAATTTGAATCTCATGCCAAAGATGGAGTCACTGGGGTGCATCTCAGTTTTATCTTTCTATACAGGGTATATTCCTTCCTTTTGTCAGTGCTTCCTATCTCAGAGACCACCATTACCCATGTACTTGACTCAAGTGCCACATTTACTCAGGTATTTCAAGTCTCTCCTTAAATATCTTCCCTCTAATCAATCAATCTCTCTGTCTCTATCTCTCTGTCTCTCTGTATGTCTCTCTGTCTCTGTATCACTCTGTCTCCGTGTCTCTGTCTCTGTCTCTCTCTGGTCTTATGCTTGATTTTCATCTTCTGATATGGATAGAATCCATATCTCTGTGTCTTTCCATCACATCTCTCTATCTGGCATTCTATAATCTATCTTTATCTATCATCTATCTATCTATCTGTCTATCTATCTATCTATCTATCTATCTAACTTTCCTATCTATCTTTTTGTCTATTCTCTCTCTCTCTCTCTCTCTCTCTCTCTCTCTCTCTCTCTCTCTCTCTCTCTCTTTCTGTGTGTGTGTGTGTGTGTGTGTGTGTGTGTAAATATGGAAGTAGACATCCAGGGATAGATACTGTTCATTGTCATGTCAACCTCTTTTCACTCTGGCCCTGCGAGCACTCATTCTGGTAGGATCCCATCCCAGGCTTTGCATGAAATAAGATCAGTTTTTACTGTAAAACTGAACTGCAATCAGAAGGGTAGCCAATGTTAAATTGTTGCCAACGTATAGTTTCACAAATACCAAGGACTCCTCAAAACGGGGGCATTTGTGTTTGGTTCAATACATGCATTCACTGTCCATCCGAGTGCTAGCAACAAAGGCCCATTACTGAGATAAAAGACAGTCTTGATACTGAATATATCTATTTCTAGTTGTCATCTTTCCCTATGAATCTATTTCCTTGCTCAAATATAGGAAATCTGTATGTTAATACAAATACTTTCTCCTTCACTCTTTGAGATTACTCTCTCTCTCTCTCTCTCTCTCTCTCTCTCTCTCTCTCTCTCTCTCTCTCTCATTTCTCATTTAATATACATATATTATGCACATATGTGCATGGACACACATATTGTTGAATACACTTATGTCAATTTAAGCCACATATTTTTGTTTATTTACTCTTTCAAGTAGAGTAAGTAACTGTTGTATGGACTAGAACAAGTATAGTATAGTCCTCTTATATTAGGCTTTAGGGTGTCAGCAGACATCATGACCTGTTAACTCACAAC
This sequence comes from Acomys russatus, assembly GCF_903995435.1. NCBI lineage: Eukaryota > Metazoa > Chordata > Mammalia > Rodentia > Muridae > Acomys > Acomys russatus. The sequence goes on from NC_067142.1 coordinate 15,307,002, forward strand.
CACCAGAAAGATAGGCTTGGCAAGAATGATTCAGTTGGCCAAATGGGAAACACCACTCTTGTTTATCTGAGACATAAAGGAGGTTGAAGTATGCAGGGTGAGTGCTCCATTGAACCCAAAGTCTCCATCACATGCTAAGTTATACTGTCTCCCAAAGTCTAAGCTCATATCTGCTCCTGAAAATAAAATCTTTGCCGTATTACTTTGTTAAACCCCTACCTCCCCCTTGTGTCCAAATATGTACATATGCATGTGAAGGTTTGGGGTCAATAATAGTTTTCCTCCATAATTTTCTACAATAATATTTGGGACAATGTCGCTCATTAAATTTTAGTTCTCCAATTTATTGAGAGTGGCAGGCAAAGAAATCCTCCTACCCTTTGTCCCTAGCACTGGAAATTCAAGCATGGGACTATATCTTGCTTTTTAAAGTTGGTGCTGGAAATTTGATTCTGGTCCTCTGGCTTAGAGAGCAAACATTTTACAACTTAAGCTGTCTCTCCAGTTCCCTTCTTATTATTCTTAGGTCTCTTACATACCCTAGTTGATAAAAGAGTTGTGTTATTGAGTAGTATGACTCACGGATGAAAGAACTCTCATTTGTACTAAGGCTTCCTCTATACTTTCAGGCTATTTATTAACTTGAAACAAATGAATTCTTATCTGGAGCATCTGTGTAGCCTTAGTATCAAATTAGGCATCTTGGCGATACTCAGAATTGATCCTGAAAGTCACTGTTTAGTAACCCTCCTCATTTCATTGAACTTTGCAACATCAGTTGCCATCTATGGGCAGGGCTTCATGCCTACCACTACAGTATCAACTTCTTCCTCTGTGCTGTGACATACACAGAGATATGGGTGCATAAGCAGGTGAGAAATGTAGACTAGACATTTATGACTTAGTAGAAAATGCTATATTAATGCCCATAGAGGCTTCCTTATAGACAAAAATTGCACAGGAGAGTTCAACTGCGCAAGAAGATCATTGAAAAACAATTGATGACCTGTTATATTTGTAAACATGAGATTTTACCCAGCTCCTCAAAGAAGGTCAAACCTACTCCACTTTGTGAACAGTCACGCACACACACACACACACACACACACACACACACACACACAAACAAATGTTCATGGTTTATTGTCCTTTCCAACTTATCTCAGTAAAACTTTTAAAGTCTTTACCTTCCTTTTTACTACTATAGACATTTATATTTATACCTGCCCATTTGCTATTTCACTACTTTAAATTTCTCTGATCAACTTGAGTATTTATAAATTAATTCTAAAGCTTATAAAAGCCCAACATGAACCAAGTAATGAATGATTAGACTGCTGACAGACCCAGGGACAAATATAGTTACCACCTGTGTTAAGAAGGAGACCTGGTGGCACTCAGAGGAAGGACAGCAAGTATCCAAGAAGAGACTTGATACCCTATGAGAATATATAGGGGGACGTAATCCCCCTCAGGAACAGTCATAGGGGAGGGGAATAATGGGAAAATGGGGGGGGGGGAGGAATGGGAGGATACAAGGGATGGGATAAACATTGAGATGTAACAAGAATAAATTAATAAAAAAAAAAAGATTTGAGAAAGTTTGTTTTTAACTGCCAGGTAAGACTGGTTTATTATCTTTATATATGTTATGAAAAATAAAGTAGAAGAAAATATAACTTATAAGACTGATGTAAAAGCTAAAGGTATGGCTCAATTCTTAAGAGCATTTTTCTAGAAAGTACCACACATGCGTAACTTTTATTTTTTTCTGACTAAGCATTCCATTTTCTTTTTCACTGTTTCTACATGGAGGCTAATAAGGATCTATACCTCCTGTTCATGGAACCTCATGTCCTATTCTGGCTTTTCTAGGCAAAAGGAATATATGTAGTACACTTACATACACACATGCCAATATTCAGACAATAAAATGAAATAAATATATTTTTAAATTATGCAAACATCTTAAAACTTTATATTTAGAGCCTCACATTTACGGAGTCACAACAGAAGTATTTTAATGTCCTATTTTGTGTTCATCTTTAATATATTAAAACCCCTAATCTAGTACTACCTATAATCCCAACATTTACATAATGTGAGAAGACATTGAGTAAAGTCTGTGTCAAGAAACAGAAAAATAGATTTACAAACATTAGAATTGATTACCCAATGGAAAAACCCAGAAAGTATTTCTACTAAATCCTAATCATACTTGTTCAAAAAACAGCAACAATTAAAAACCTTCTAGATAACCTTTGGACTAGAGTTGCTTTTTCACAAGTGAGGGCAGAGGTTAGCCAGTGAAGTCATCATTGCATGAGGAGCTGAGTTTGTATATTCAATAGTGATGTGAAAAACCATGTGTGCTGTAAACATAGAGAGAAGCATCAGAGACAAGAAGATCCCTGAAGCTTGCTGGTTCACCAGCCTAAGCCCAAAATCCATCAAACCCTGCCTCAAAGTAAGATAGAGAGCAATCAAAGAAGACATGTAACATGGCTCTCTGGTCTCCATGCTTATTTGCAAAAATGTTCATGCACGCACACATGCACATGTGCATACATACCACACACACACACATGAATACATGCACAAATTTAAAATTTTCACCCAAATTTTTCTAGAATGAACATGTGCCATAGTGCAAACTGGGTATACCCAAAAGAAATACAATAGTAAATAAATGTTTTTAACATAATTGTGCAATGTAATAAATCACAAGATAAAAAAATTTCTCATCTTTTCTTCTGTCATTAACTTTGTTTGCCATGGGAAGTCTTACTGCTGTGACACTGGGACACACCTCTTATTAAAAAGTAGAACAACAAGGCTAGAGAGATGTCTCAGAGTTAAACATGGGCATTGCTTCTTTAAGATGACCTAAATTCAATTGTCATCACTAAGTTTGAAGAGCACAATCACATGTAATTCCATTTCCAGGAAATCTGATACCTTTTCATGTCCTCCATGGTACCATAACTTAAATGTGCATACCTGCACAGAAAGATACACATAGTAAAAAAATAAAAATACATCTTAAAAAGATTAGAGTATGATATAGTGACATAGCTCTGTAATATCTTTCCCTAGCATGTAGGAAGTCTTGGGCTCAATAACCAGCAGCAGATGGTGCATGCCTCTAGCCCCAGTATTTTGGAAGTAGACAGACACAGGAAGGTGTGAAGTTTAAAGTAATTTTCAGCTATGTAGTAAGTATGAAGCCCATCTGGGCTAAATGAGGACTACTGTCAAGACAAGCTGTAAGGTTTTGTTGAACACTGCTATTAAACAAGTAGGTGGAATGATGGCTACACCTCCATACTGCTGGAAAAATATGTGGTTGTTTCTGTCTGGCATTAAACAACTATAAATCTTGAATTCCATGAATTCTGCACACACAGCAGTGTAGAAATGTCAGTGTTGTAATGGAAGGGCACAAACATGAAAGTGAAGTGACAAGGGATGTGGGTAGGGTTACATGGTTCCTTCTCTATAACTCTATGTCTAGAGAAAAGCAAACCAACATTGGCATTCACAAAGGAAGTAACAACTAAAAGTTAAATTATCATGCCTGTATCATGTAAGATTGTGTAGCTGTATAAAGAATGGTTTGCTATCTACTGCTTTGAAGGAAATAGCAAAAGGGATATATTGGGTCTAGACTGATCAAACAATAAATGACTAAACATCCCATTCTTTAACTTTTATTTTATGGCTGTTGAACAGCGAAGTGAACTGTGTGCTTCCAATAGACCCTGTCTATAGTTATGAGTGTTTTTCTCAAAGGGACATCTAGAAAAAGCTAAAGGCATTGCTCCAACTTGGGAGAAGGGTGCTAACACAGTACAGTTGTATCTATGTAGAGCCAAAGAAGAAGCTCTCTGCTTTGTCTCTCTATATTGCTAAATTAAGCATCCCTGAACTCAGAAAATGAAGATGGAATGAATTAAATAATGAGATGTATGTTAAGTGTGTAAAGAAAAATAAGCATACAATCTTTTTAAAAGACTCCTAACACAACACAGACACACACACACACACACACACACACACACACACTTCACAAACAAGGCCAATTTTACTGAAATACATATCAATTAGTCTGGGCAAAAACTTGATAAAGGTTTTAAAGTAAACAGAAACATGTGATTGCATACATACTTTGAAACTTTGAGAGTTTTCTTTCCCCTCCCTACAGATAGTATGATGTTGTCACGTATCCCAGGCTAGGTTCAAACACTATATGTAACTTGACATGCCTATATGGTTCTAATCCTCATGCCCTTTATTTCTGGCATTATAATTGTGAGCCACCATGCCTAGACTTATTTTTAAATATATTTTATTAAATTATTTATATTACAGCTCAATTGTTATCCCATCCCTTGATCCTCCCATTCCTCTCTCCCTCCCATTTTCCCCTTACTCCCCTCTCCTATGACTGTGACTGAGGGGGACCTCCTCCCCCTGTATATGCTAATAGGGTATCAAGTCTCTTCTTCCTAGCCTGCTATCCTTCCTCTGAGTGCCACCAGGCCTCCCCATCCAGGGGGCATGGTCAAATACTGGGCACCAGAGTTTGTGTGAAAGTCAGACCTTGCTCTCTACATGGAAACAGTCTAAGTGTCCCTCAGTAGAAGAACAGATAAAGAAACTGTGGTACATTTACACTGTGGAATACTACTCAGCTATTAAAAACAAAGAATTCCCAAAATTTGTGGACAAATGGATTAAACTAGAAATAATCATAATGAGCGAGTTAACCCAGAACCAGAAAGAATCAAGTGGTATATACTCACTTATATCTGGACACTAGCCCAAGGGGCATGTCCCATGAATTTCTTCATTTATCAGGGAAGTGGGACAGAGGGGAGGATATACTATTGGGACTCTAGGTGAGAGAAGCATGGGAGAATGGGGAAATAGAAGTATCCAGAGAGTCTTAGAATCCTAGAAGAAGAACATGATGATGGGCTGATCTGGGCCCAGGAATCCTGCTCAAACTATGGCACCAGCCAAGTACTATATGTGTAGTAAACTTTGAACCTTTACCCAGATCTAGCCATTCCTAAATTTATACAGTACTGAGGATTTAGCCTTCATGTTGGAAAACACTTAGAAACTGAGAAATCTCTTCAGCCCATTGTTTTATTCATGCAGTAGAAAAGTAAGGGAAAAAGGATTTATGATACTCTTCATTCTCTCAGTATTCTCAAGGAAACTAGTTGTTTGTACACATTTTTTGCCATTTTCCATCTCAATGCCCTGTAAATCTCTAAAGCAAAGAACAGTCATGTCCTTTGAGCTTCCTAATTGACAAGTATGTTAATCAGCAAGAAAAAGCATTTAAAAATTTAAGGAATAGTGAGGTAAGGAAGCCAAAAGGTGGCTTGTCATTCATTCAACAAACTGAAGCTGATGATCGGTCATAGTAGGCAGTGTGCCAAATACCAGGGACAGAAAGGAAAATGGACATAACACTATGTCTCTTTTCAAAAGGCAGGTCATTCGTAATCAAGGAGGCTGAACAGACATTCTGTGTGGACCTGAAGATGTGCTAGTAAGAAGGGATTATGGACTTTGCAGCTCATAGAATCACAGAGGAGACAAGCCTCTAGGTATGGCTGTGAGGCATCATCTAGTGGAAGCTAACTGAGATTGAAACACCAACACTGAGTGTGGGATGCTCTGTCCCATGGGGTAGAGCCCTGGAAGACAAAGCAGGAGAAAATGAACTCAGTACCAGCATTCATGTCTCTCTGTTCCCTGACTGTTAATGCAATGTGACAACTACTGCAAGTTTCTGCTGCCATGCATCTCCACTGTGATGGGTTGGACCCTCACACAGTGAACTGGAATCAACCTTCCTCTTAAAATTTTTTCTCAGATATTTTGTCACAACAGCGAGAAAAACAACTAATACAGAAGGATAATGTCCCCTCTACTGAGGGAAAGAATGCATTGAGGAGTCCCAGGAGAAGATAAGGTACATCAAATATCATGTGAGTTCTAAAGTTACATGAGGAGAAATATGACTAGGTAGCAAAGGCTGGCATGCTCCCTGGTTTCAACCTTAAGACAAAGTAGCTGTGTAATGGAGACTCCCATGGAACAATGTAAAACAAGGCCAAAATTTTGGCCCTTTGTTCTATGAAAATACCTTTCTTATTCTCAGAGAGTATGTCAAGCATTAAAGTAAAACCACAGGCTGCTTTCCAAACTCTTCACTTGTTTAATGGAAAATTTTAACAATTTATTTACAGCACTTTACCCATTCTTTATGGACAATCAAGCCAGTCCTGGAGCATAAAGAAGTGGCACTGTCTTCTCACTTCCTGATCTGTGAACTTCAGTTGGACTGTAGACAGACCTTGGCATAGTTTTAGGAATCTCTCACTCTATAAGCCATCCTTTGAACTTGAAGAGGGGCATATTTAAAGTGGTTTCTACTGTAATATAGTTTAAAGTTCAGATATTATCATAGATTGGAACATGCTGCCTCAAAGCAGATTTACTTAGTGGACTGAGAGATTTGAGCAGAGGAAATTAAATCAGGCCTCATGCTTGAACTCTTTCTCACCTTCTTCATTATTTTGCCCACCTGCCCTATAACTCTTCTAATGTGGGTTGAATAAGCTACCATGGCTCTTCCTCAAAGAAATCACAACGACCAGAACCCCATTTCACCAAAGTAAGATGTAAAATCCAGGCAGGTTGGTGTCTTTCTTCTCCCAGGAAGGACACCATTGGCACAGTAGTTGGGAGAGGGGAACACCATGTAGATCATTGAGGGGAGTCTGAAGAAGACCTCCCTCTTTAGTAAGTTCTTGTTTATTTAACCATGAAAGAAGGAATGAAGTCTAGAGATAGACTTGTGTCCATGGATTAGCAGATTATTGATATAATGATCACCATGAAATTGACAGAAATAAATAGATGAAGCCATGTGAGCAGCTCCAGGACAAGCCCATGTCCTGGAAAAAAAATCACAATTCTAGCAGGAACAAGCAGATCAGATAAAGATTATGAGCAGGACTACATCCCAAACCTGGATCATGACTTCATAGTTATGCATACCACTGACTGTCTATTTAAACCTAGACCTTGTATCAGTACCAGAAAGGTGAACTAGGGGATGCCATTGTGCTTCTCTATTCATATTTCCAGTGTAGACATGATAAATAAGTCTTTCTTTGCCTTTTCACTATGTTCTTTTAATTGACTTACTGAAGATAGATGGGCAAGTTTGGCTTGCTCAGGCTCCCAGGACCCAGGCTCTGACTCCAGTGTTACATCACACCACTTCACATTTCTACATGCCTGCCTGTCCATAACTGAAGCTAAAAACTATCAAAATAAACACTTTCCCCAAGCTTTTTTGAAAGCTTTCATGTCACATATACATGTCTTAAATAGATACCTTCTACTGTCTCTTTGTATCTGTCTGAGCCTTTTGAAGGAAGAGGGGATGTTTGTCTGAGCCTATGATACTAAATTCAATCATCTACCTAGCAATGGAAGCCTGTCTGGTTTTTATCATTTTATTTTATTTTATTTTTGTTTGATTTTCCTTTTCTTGAACCCAGAATTTTCATGGTTGTGATGTTATCCCTGTCATTGACCCATCATGCTACTGAGAAGCAGAGACACTGAAATTCTGTGTTATCAATTAAATATTAAGACTACACAATCTACTTTATTCCACATTGAATCAATTTGAGGTTTTTGTAAAACTTCAGGTAAATTTTTCTGAAAAAAAAAAAAACTCAGTGGATGAGGAGTTGCCACATTTTGAAGCCTGGATGTCCTCAGAAGGCCTGTTTCCATGGATTTGGTAGACACCTTGGCCTTTGGCCAGGTGGTGGTACCATTAAGAGCTGGAGAACAGTCTTTGGTATCAGGTTGTGCCTTTAAGAGAATAACAGAAACTTCATACTTCTTTCTTTCTCTTATGTTATTATTATAAGCTAAATGACCTTTTCAGGTATCCACATTATAATGTGCTGCTTTACACATATTTGTCATGTATGAAACTGTTCAAAATTATGAGTGGAAAAAATCCGTTCCTTTTTTCTATATTTTCTGGGTCTTATGTACATATGTGTATACATTTTTATGTGTAGTTATAGATGTTTGTTGATGCATATGTACAAGAAGGTCATAGCAATTATCCTGTGTCATTTTTTCCACCTTCTTGGCATCATTCTATTGAGTGGAAATTCAGCATATATAAAATGTGCGCACAGAAGACTTGACAAGGATGTGGGAGAAGAAATGAGAACTATAGTGAGATGCTGGACAAAGATCAGCATTTTACAAAGATATTTTTAAACACTGAGATCCTGTTAGACTCAGAATAAATTAATACAATAAAATAAAATGACATCCTGTGATACTTGACACTATATAAAAATAGGGACTTCCATGGTACAAGCAAACATAGGCACAGTCTTCAAAGCCTAGCTAACCACACTCAAGCTAGCAACTGTGTTTTAGACAGAACTGTGGGCCACAAGGCTCTAGTGTCTGGGTCTTTATGTCCAGAGGAGACACTATTGTATACAGCACAAAGTGTATCTGACATCAAGCCATCCAGTCACTCCAGTGAACACTATGAGATCTGAACCCAGGCCATCTGACTGATCTGTGGAAGGATTCCCTTATTCTCAAAAGTGAGGGGTCTCAACCTATAGCCATTCACACATGAGTTACTCTCTATGGCCAGTGAAGGACACAAGAAACTACTACCCAATGCCAGAGACAGCAAAATGACTCAAGACCAGTGGTAGGAAACATAAGCCAAAATAATATGTTATCTTCAGAACCCAGTTTCCCAAAGCTACCGGACCTGGAAACTCAAACACAACTGAGACACAAGAAAATGACCTCAAATCCTTCATAATGAAGATGATAATGGAGGAAATTAATAGGCTGTAAACAAATACAAGAAGATACAGCCAAACCGATTGAGGACCACAGAGAGGCCAATGACAGAAGCCTATAGAGAGGAAATGAAGAAATCATTGGAAAAAAGTTAGGAATGTGCTAACAATCAGGTGAAGGAAATCAACAAAATGGTTCAAGATCTGAATATGAAAATGGAAACAATGATAAAAGCACAAATCAAGAAAGGCCTCTAAAGAGAAAACTTCGAGAAGAAAATAGGAAGTACAGAGATAAGCATCATCAAAAAAACACAAGAAATAGAGGAAAGAAACTCATGTGTAGAAGATACAATGGAAGAATTTGACATACTCATAAAAGAAAATGTTAAATTAAAAAATTTCCTGGCACAAAACATCCAAGAAATCAAAGACACCATGAAAAGATAAAACCAAAAAATAATAGGAAAAAGATGTCCAACTCCAAGGCCCAGAAAATATTTTCAACAAAACCATAGAAGAAAGTTTTCCCAATTTAAATAAAGGCATGCCTATAAACATACAAGGGGCCTATGGAAAACCCAATGGAGTAGACCAGAAAAGAAAATTTTCCTGTTACATAAAAATCAAAACACAAAATATACAAAACAAAGAAAAATATGAAGTTAGCAAAGGAAAAAGGCCTCTCAGTCAACAAAAACGAAAACAAAGCAAACAAACAGACAAACAAAAAAACAAAACCCCAAGGCATGATGGTTTCAGTGCAGAATTCTACCAGACCTTCAAAGGAGAGCTAATACTGATACTCTTCAAACTACTACACAAAATAGAAATGGAAGGTGTTAGGGTCTGGGTGATCTGCTGAAGAAAGACCCCAGGGCAGTATGCAAAAACAAAGACAGTTTTTATTGTAGCATCCTAGGATCAACTCTCTCCTCTATATGGCAACCCCAAAATGAGCAAGCAGACTCTATTTATAGACAGTTGGAGGGTTTGTGACAAGCATTAGTTGATTGGTCAGAATTGAGTCAGAGTATATGAGGGGATTCAGGATTGGCTATTTGTTCAGTTACTGGTGACCTTTTGAGTCACTGAGGATTGGCTCTTACTCAGGAATTGGCTTCTAATTTGACTGGATGGGGCCAGCAGTGATCTTTACCAAGGCCGTGAAGTAATAAAACATGGTACCTAGTCATTGTGTTCTATATGCTGATCAGCTGCCCATGAGCTGTTTATAACTTGTAGTTTTTCCAAGAATTGTTAGAAACTTGGCCTAGTTAGGAAAAGTGAAAACCTGAAGCTTGTCTGGAGTTTGTCTAGTCAAGGACACTGGTGTCTTTTGGGGGAGGGATGTCTGGGATCCCTAGTGGAGGTCCCTTCAGAAAGAAAATTACAAAATTCATTCTATGAGGCCACAGTCACATTGACAACTAAATCTCACAAAGACCCAACAAAGAAAGAAATTTTCAAACCTATTTCTCTTATTAACATTGATGCAAAAATACTCAATATAATATTCACAAACTGAATCCAAGAATACATCAAATATATCATTCACATTACCAACTAGGCTTTATCAAAGGCATGCTGGGATGAGTCAATATTTGGAAATCCATCAATATAACCCATCATATAAACAAAGTGAAATAAAAATCTACATGATCATTTCCTTAGATGCTGTAAAAGCATTTGACAAAATCCAACATTTGTTCATGTTTGAAGCCTTGGAGAGATCAGGGATACAAGGCACACACCTAAACATAATAAAGGCTATATATAGCAAGACAATGCTAACATCAAACTAAATGAAGAGAAAATGAAGGAAATATCAGTAAAATCAAAACAATTCTGAGATTCCATCTTTTTTATGAAAGGTAAAATACTATTTAATAAAATATTTCTATAATGCATTTTTTTAAAAATACAGTCAGTTTTTATTTACTAAAAATGAATGCTTTATTAGAAGACATTTTATAACAGGTTCAAGTTCAAAAGCAAAATTAAGAGAATGTTGCTACCTTCTTTACTCTTATTTTTTAAAATTTTACAGAATCCCACAACTATGGAACATGTTTCTGAGTTCATTTTTTAAAAGTCAATTAACTGCCTTAAAGGCTATCAGAAATCACGGCATTAACCTCATACATACTTTTTGATGCTAACATATTTCTAATCATAAAATATGGTGTATTTTCTTTTTTGGGTACAATTTTTATTTATTTATTAATTTGTGTGTGTGCATGCATGTGCATGTGTGTGTGTGCATACATGCATGCGTGCGTGCATGCGTGCGTGTCTATGTGTGTGTGAGTGTGTGTGTGTGTTTGAGTATATTTCATGTTTGTTCAGTGTCTGAGGACACCAGAGATCTGCAGTTATTCTGTAGATGGCACCTCCCGTCAGTCACTTCATCTATATCTCAGCTAATATCAGATTGTTGATCTCAGTATCACTGTGCTTATCATCTTTACTATTAGCTCCAAACCATAAGGGTCATGTATGACACGAAGAAGGCATCAGGGCATAAAAGACAGAAGCAGGTTAAGTTTGGGATTGAGGTAACATAACACCCCTCTGAATGTAGAAAAAGTGAAATATATATACATATTTATTTCAAAAATCTACTAGGTCTCCAGGAATAAGAGTTTACTGCCAGTCCAATTAAATAAATGTATTCTAGATAAAGAAACTGTGGTACATTTATAAAATGGAGTAGTACTCAGCTATTAAAAACAAGGAAATCTAGAAAACTACAGGCAAATTTATGGAACTAGAAATGATCATTCTGTGATAGGTAATCCAGACAGAGAAAGACACACATGGTATGTTCTCACTTATAAGAGAATTTTAGACCAACATAGATGTCCTTTGAGAGACTCTACCCAGTGGATGGTTGGGACATATGCTGGGACTAGCTTCTGGAATCTGGGTGGAATGACTAGTGTGGTGTGGAGTAATGAGGGGATAAAAGGACCCTAGGGGTTCAGGAGCCTCACAAGGAAATCACAAAAGCCTGGACCCAAGGATCCCTACACAAATTGTTGCAGCAACCAACGACAAATGCAAGCAGTAAACCTAGATTTCTTGCTGAGATATTGCCAATGGACAGTCCATTCTCTATGATTGTGGAGATAGTGGGAACTGATATGAACTCTGGTGCCCTCTATTTGATAACTTTTCCTTGGTTGTGTAGACCAGGTGCCACACAGCAGAAGCAATCTATCTGGATGAGACCTGATAGGCTGTGGTCATTTACTGGGGGAGGAGTTCTTCTTCTGGCAGAGGTCTATCAGAGGGAAATGGGGTGAAGAGCGAGGGAGGGTGGGACTGGGAAGATACAAGCAAGGGGATAACAAAAGTCATATATCTGAAGAAATTATAATAAAAATAAATTAAAATAAATAAAAAAAGAAGAGGGCTGAGTTTGTACCTCTACTGGCTGGCTGCTTACCTAGGTTCAGTCACACAAGCTTCTTTCCTCTTGTCTTAGTTACTTTCCTGAACAGTGAAGATATATCATTATGAATATTACTTATGAAAAAAAGCATGTGATTGGGGACTAGTTGATAATTTAAGAAGCTGAGTCTATGACTTTCATGATGGGGGACATGGCAGCAGACAAGCAAAATCTGTTGGAGCTGGAAGCTTACATCTGATCCACAAATTGAGTCGGACAAGGAGGCATCTGCTCTTAGCATTTTCAAACTCAAAGCCTAACCCTGGCACAAAGACCCCTGGTGATGCACTTCCTCCAAGGCCACGACTATTACAACAAAAAACACATCTCCAAATCCCATAATTCCACTAGCTAGGGACCAAGCATTTCAATATCTGAGCATATGGGGGCATTGTCACCCAAAACACTACATGTTGAGAAACAGCTGTCAGTGTGGTTGACTGCAGAGAGAGCGGCTGCTACTCTGTAGCTCTGAAGTCAAAGTCCTTGGTGTGGTTGACTGCAGAGACTGGCTGCTATTCTGTAGCACTGAAGTTAAGGTCCTTGAAGACACTTGACACTGACCTTGAAGTCATTCCTTATCTTTCTTAATGAAAGTTTCCCTAAATCCCATGAGGCCCTTGCCAATTTTCTAATAGGAACATTGTTTGAAAATATCTAAAAATATAAAGTTCTTCTTTAAAAAGCTTTCTGAAATAGCCATTAGGGAAATTGATGACTGTTTTCTTTTCTCACTTTTTCCAAGGGCTCATTACTCTAAGGAGTCTGAACAGTGAAGTGGAATGTGGAGGAAGGGAAGGAATGAAGCTATAATGGGAAGTTATGATGCTAGCAAGTCATGACCTTTCTTTCAGGAAGGATAGAGAAATAAAAGTTATTAGTAGGAAAGAATGAATTTATACTCTGTCCAGGAAGTACCACACCTATGCATCTTTTATCTTTTTCTCACCAAACATAGTCTTTTCTTTGTCTCTTTTTTTCTGAAACAGGAAATAAACTGTTACACAGTCATATGTGTATCCATACATGAATGTATGTGTGTGTATGAAAACATTACATATATCTCCACATAGGCTCTTTTTTAGACATCTCAGCATGCCTCTTTTATCATCTTATATAATACCAACATTCCTGAGAACCACTTAATAAATACAATTTATTTTTAATGGGAGGAAGTGAGGTCCATAGTCACAATGAGTTTGTTATAGAGTTCTTATATGTAAATTCCTTTGCCCAACCTTAGTATTCATATTAGTTAAGTGATGTAAATTCTTTGCAGATAAAGACTGCCTCAAATACTATGTAATAAAGTCTTCCATTCATCTTATAAAATAAAAAGCACTTGTTGGGGCTAGAAAGATGGTTCTGAGAATGTGAGGACTTGGTAGGTAAGCAAGAGTACCTCAGTTTTAATCCCAAAAACCCACATAAAAGCTGAACATGGATAGCCTGAAGATGCAAAACGGAGGGTGAACACAGGAGAGTACAAAAAGCTCACTTTATATCTAACTTAGTTGAAATGATGAGCTTCATGTTCGAGAAGAGTTCTTGTGAAAGAAAGAAAGAAACAAAGAAACAAAGAAACAAAGAAAAGATAAAAAGAGCAAAAAAGAAATAGGGAGCCCAGAAGAAGGCTGTGAATGTAATAGCTATTGTGATACATGGATGTCAGTGTGTGTTTGGTTTTGGATTCCCATGATGAAAGGATAAAACATCCAACCTCCACATATATACCTTGGCATCTCTCTCTCTCTCTCTCTCTCTCTCTCTCTCTCTCTCTCTCTCTCTCTCTCTCTCTCTCTCTCTCTCTCTCCCTCTCCCTCTCTCTTTCTCTCTCTCACACACACATACTCACACACACAGGGAATTTGATAAAGTTTGCTTGCACTTTTTTAGTTTGAATGCTCCAATCATGTTAAAAATCCCCCCACCCTTGGAATTCCATTGAATGACTTTTAAAAGATCCTGTGAGCTCTCATCACTTTTTCTAAGTGGTCACCATTTTCTCTAAGTGGTGAGCCCCTCAAGCTAGATTTCTTCAGGATAAACGCTCATTGCTGCTTGCATACTATTTGCGTCTATGGTCTATGCTTCCGTGCATTTTGGACCTTAACACCCACACCCACACCACAGTACCAAGTACCATAATCTAGATTATATATATATATATATATATATATATATATATATATATATATATATATATATATATATATATATATTTTTTTTTTTTTTTTTACTAGTAGCCAGATGCAGTTCAGAGTGACTTCTTTATCTCCACCAACACTAGAAAAAGATGTTTTGACAAGATGCCATTTTTTTACACATTTTTATTGAAAATTAAAATAATTCATATTACATCTCATTTGTTATCCCATCCCATGCATCCTTTCATTCCTCCCTCCCTCCTGCTTTCACCCCACTCCCCTTCCCTATGATTTTGACTGAGAGGAACCTCCTCCCCCTGAATATGATGCTAGGATATCAAGTCTCTTCTTGGTAGTCAGCTATGCTTCCTCTGAGTGCTATCAAGCCTCCCCATCAACGGGACATGGTCAAATATGGGCACCAGAGTCATGTGAAAGTCAGTCCCCAGTCTCCACTTAACTGTGGAGAATGTTCTGTCCCTTGGCTAGATCTGGGTAGGCTGGTGGGAATGCAGACTAGTGCAGCCACTTTGGAGATCTGTCTGGCGCTATCTCAGAAAACTAGGAATAGAGCTTACTCAAGACCCAGCTATTCCACTCCTTAGAGTATACCCAGAAGACACTCCACCACACAAGAAGGACATATGCTCAACCATGTTCATAGCAACCTTATTCATAATAGCCAGAACATGGAATCAGCCTAAGTGTCCCTCAGTAGAAGAATGGATAAAGAAACCATGATAAGATCCCATTTCTAAAGCCAAGACTATGAAAATGAGCAAGGAGGAGTAGGTTCAGCAAGCAGATGTTATCTATCATTCTCTGACATTAGCACCACATCTTTGCAAGAGATAGTGCAGGGTACCTGCTGTCAGCCTATGCCTGTGTGAAGCTGATGTCACTCACCATGCTGCTTAAAGGTCTTTGTTGCTAAGATCTGGTCATCTAAAATAGTTCTAGCTATCAACACTACTTGTATAATGACTATGTGGCCATAACAACTTAAATCTAGACTTTCCTAGAACCACTAGAGGAGAAAGTGATGCCTTTTATCCTGGATACACAGTCAGGCTGTTATTGTGGGAATGGTTTACAATTAATGTTGTGGTTTGAATGTGAAAGGTTTACCACAGGCTCAAGTACTGAATGCTTGGACTCCTATTGGTAATACTATTTGATAAGGTAGAGTCTTCTAACAGCATACCAATGGGTGCTGGATTTTACGTTTTATAGGACAATCTCATTTTCAGATGTCTCTTTCTCCCCCTATCTTCTGCTTACTAACTAGTGATGTGATGTGATAGACCAGGTCCTGCTGTCATGCTTTCCTCACTATTATGGACTCCAGTTCCTCTAGAGCTGTCAGAAAAGTTTTAAGCTTTAAGCTGCTTTAGTCATAGTATTTACTAATACCAATAGAAAAAAACTAGAACAATTAGTTCACCTCCATATAGAATGAACTTTATGGCAGAGAAGCAGACAAGGGGTGAGATAGAGTGACTGAGATGAAGGAAAGAGAAAAAGAAATAGAGAGGTAGAGTGGTGGGAAGATGGAGCAAGGGAAGTCAAGGTTTCTCATTTCATTCTGTTGCTTTGAATCCTTTTTTGGTGTAAGGCAACCAGAAGAAGGCTTATTTCATCTTAAAATTCTAGATCATAGTCCAGCAATGAGGAAATGGAAGCATCTGAGCCCACTTGGGAATGGGATGGACACCAGGCATGAGTGCCTGAGACATTCTTCCCAGGCTCCTCTAATGAGATGGGTTTGGGTCTGAGTTTTCTCAGAACCTGTTCCTTCTGTTCTACTTTTCCATTTCCCAATTTTTTATTTTGTATTTTCTATACCAGATGTCAGCACAATGTCATCATTTTGGAGAAATTGTTCTTGGACCTCCAGTCTGGGTCTGTTGCTAAAAATTTGAGCACTCCATTCACCAAACATTTCTATTTTGTAGCATGGTAATTATAATCCCATATGATTCCAATGCTTGTTAAATTATTTTCTTAATTATTTTCAGTAATAGAACATACAATTTATAAAATCAGAGACATTGTCTATCTTGATCACAGAGCATTTTTCTGGCCTAAATAGAATGGGCTTTGATGATGATGATGATGGAGATGATAACCAAGATTTATGTGGATCTTTGAGCCTCAAAAAACTTGTTATCAGTTATATTAAATTCTTTTCAACAATCCATAACTTTCTATCACATATTGCTGAAAGCATTATGTAATGTTTCAATGTTATATAGAAATAAACAGTAGTAAAAGTTTTCTTTTCTTTTCCTAAATGAAACATCAATCTTGATGTTCATCTGTTTCATTCACTGATGCTCATGACCTTGGGATAACTAAAAAAAATCCATTCTATACCAGGAACTCTCCTTAGTAGCCACTGGCCTCTGCCCTAAATTCCTAGAAATCTGCACCAGAATGGTGTAACTGCTATGACATAATTAATCATTCTGTTAAACTCTTTGCTACTGTATATAAGGAGTAAGATCACTTTTTTTCTTCTGCAGAGGGGAAGAGAGAAAAATCCTTATGTAGCTGAGGTGAGTGAAACAGTTTCTCATGAAACTGAAAATTCCATAGAAATGAGATCATTTGGTTTTTACCGGTAATAACCTTTCCCTTATCCCATTCTTTGTGTCATAAATCTGTTTCCTTTATAGCTTTTTTTAAATATATGCAGCTAATTACAATTACAAAGACAAGTCTCTGGTCATATCCCTGCAGTCTGGAACTCCATACCAACCTCAGAAGATGGGTTCAACATTTCAGTGGCTCCTGACATAGGGAGGCTGCCTCTTCATCTATTGGAAGCATATGCACAAGGGTTTGCAAAGTGTCTCTATCTGTGTTTGCAAAATCTCCATTTAAAAATGCTTTGTGCCTGAATACACAGATATATGCATATGTCCTCAGAGCATCTGGCTCAATGTGCACACAGCTCCTGCTCTACTTGAGTCAGTTCTTCAAAATGATACTCATAGAAGGATGGGGCATTACCAGGGGACATGTGACTTTTGCCATGTATCCCCAGGCTCCTGGCAGCAGAGAAGAAGTCATATAGCCCACAGAGGCACTCGTCGGCACCAGCCAATCCCAGTTGGGGTCACATAACAAGTTGCTCCTGTTCCCACTGGGAAAGATGAGACAATCACCCACTAATGCAACCATGTATGTCCTAATGCCTCTAGACTGTACCTCCGTTGATAGGCCATTCAGCCCCAGACTATTCAGTTATGCCTGTATTTGCTTCTTAGCCAGACCAATCAAATTAGAAGATACCATACCCTCTTAGAAGTCCCCTAGTTCTCTATAAAAAGGTTTAAGCTCCTTTGGCCTGGTTGCTGCTATTTTGTATGGATATTTGACCCCTACATGCAGGCTGTTTCTTAAGACCAGACTTGTTTAAAGATCATGTATGAGTGATTGTTAATAGGAGCATAGGAGACCTCCAAAGAAATTCATCATTGTAAAGTCCAACTCTATCATGGATGATGACCTCATGGAAGTAGTGACTGCACACTGCCTTCAATGAATCATCTATTACTTCCTTTTAATCTCCAAATTTCACTTGCAGTTTGGGATGCAGGTGGAGCTACAAAAGCTGCAATCTCAGGTGAGAGTCTGCTGAGTCTTATCCATCTACTAGTGAGTTTCAATTACTCTACTACCAATATTATAGACCTGACTTCCTCTGTATTGTTCTAATCTAGTTTCCAAGGCTACTGGGTGTTCAGTCTTGTTATGACCTGAGGAAAAGGCTGCATACAACAGCTAATGGAAAACAGGTCATGGTCAATTTAGTCTAATATCAAACAGAAAAGCTGGGGAATGACCACCGTAGGGTAGGGACTTGCCCTTTATTAAAGGCAAAGATCAAATGTGTTTAGTCAGAATACTAAGAGCAAATCTAGGATTCAATTCCAGGGAAGACAAGCTGAGCAATGGAAAGATGAGATTCAATCCAGCAATTCAGAGTCAGGGTGTATTTCACCAAGTACAAGTGCAAGTTTAGAGGCTTGGAAATGAAGTTGTCCTCACAATGTTGGCTTTCTTATGGAAAATGAATTCTATGCCTTCCCAATGAAAAGCTACCTGCACACTCAGAGATTAATAAAGAAAAAATCTCTTTAATATAGCATAGGCCTGGCTCCAGCTGATGTAGAAAATTTGCTAGCTTATGTACACCATAATCCATATATTTCACACATGGTGCCATCCTTAAATCTTTCTCAGATTCCAACTCCAGGTTACACTTTGATCAATTTTAACAGAGATAGGAGTCAGATGGATCTACACAGCAAAAATTTTGCCATAATTATTTCTTAAGCACACCAGTGTTGTTCTTTTCAAATAATTGTTAAAGTGTTTTTTATTGTTAATCTGGCAGAATTATGCTTTTACTGATAAAAGTACAGGGAACTTAATGGTGGTTTTGATCCAGTGCTATCCCCTTAAGCTATCCCATAGATTCATATTCTTTGATACAAAGATGAGTCTAAAGGCAGGTTGTAGGTCAGGGTTGTCTCATCTTATTGTGATGTAGGAGCCTAATTAAAGGTCAATCTTGGTGAATGACCATTAGCAGAAAAATTGTAGGCAACTCTTAACTTCAGTTATGGTACAAAATTCTCTTTCCTAGAGTTTCTAGCAAGCCTGATTGGTATGCTAAGATGAGGCATATTAAAGGAAGCTTCCTTTAGCTAAATTCTACTTTGTATACATTAATTTTTGCTAAGCAAATTTCTAGTAAATACTTCACAGCATCAATTTTATTACTTCAAGTTTCTCCTGCATAACTTAGATCCAGGATCACGTAGACAGTAAAGGTTCTGAACCTACGGGTATGGAACCCAGGAACCTTGTACAAAACATATGAAAAGAACAGGAAACATCCATTCATGCACTCATTCAGGAGGACATGCAGAGGGATGCCAAGTGTAAAGTTTGAGTTTCTTCTTCTGTTGCTTTCCCCCTTAATTTTTGAGGCAGGTTCTTCCACTGAATGTGGATCTCACTAATTCATTTAGTTAGGGTGGGTAGCCAATCAGCCTCAAGTTTCCTTTACCTGCCTGACTGAAAGCCGAGGTTGAAGGTAACCACTGACACTTTTGTTTTCAATGGAAACAAGGAATACAAAAAAGGGTTCTCATATTTGTGGAGTAAGCATTTGTCCACTGTGCTATTTTCTCCAGTTAATTAATTAATTTCATTCAAAGCAGCAAATATTACAGGCAATACTTACTGGGATGCTGTAACAAAATACTACAGACTGAATGGCTTAATCTATAGATATGTTGCATTGAGGCTCAACATCCCAATGACTAGGCTTATGTGGAAACCTCTTTCCTTTGTATATAGCTACTTTATACCTGTGTCTTCCTTATTTCTTCCTCTTCTTGCTTAACTAAATCTTCACCTAACAATGGTCTTTGAGCTAAGGACTTGATTCCACACATAGTCACATTAAGAGTGCTTCAATATGTAAATGTGATATTTAGGGCACACAATTAGTTCATAACAGTCCATATCAGTTTAATTTTCCCTTAAGGTGTTATTTGTAGACATATTCTCCCCATACCCTGAAGTAGAGCTTTAGGATGCACACACAAATCAGTCACTTGAAGTATAATGGCAAAATTTCAAGAGAATTTAGAAGTGTCCAAGGCTGGGAGATGGATGAGTTAGTAAAGTTCTTTGACATGACAACCTGTGTGTTCTTTCCCTTTCAGTTGCAAAAAGCCAAGTATGGTGGCCCATTCCTATAATATCAGCTTTGGGGAGAAGGAGACCAGGATTCTTGGGACTGTTGACCTGCCAGTCTAGCTAAATCAGTAAGTTTTACCTCCAGTGAATGACCACATCTTAAAATAAGGTAGATATCAGTTGAAGAATGGCATCAGAAATCATCCTCTGGCCTCCGTATCTAGGCATACACATATGCTTATACACTTATAACACACATAAACTTATAACACACATGCACACACACTCATACACATACAGAGAGAAAGAGAGAGGCAAAGACAGAGAGAGAGAGACCGAGAGATCACACAGGTACAATGAGAAACAAAGAAATGCAAGAGGTAGACGGTGCTCTAGTAAGAGCTTCTGATACAGGTTTACAGCATGCTTTTAGTGAATAGCACATGAAGGTGTGTCCTGCATGTTTTAAACAAAATGGTGTAAGAGGAAGTGTCAGAAAGAATGAAGAGTATTGTAAAATGATGCTTTATGTAATAAAATAAAGGTCATTTTCCTAATAAAGATTTAATTTCATTAAGATAGCCAATTACAGCACTTAGGCATAAATATTTCATCAATGGATATGTGTGGAATGCAAATGTGATGGGAAAGGACAGAATGAATAGCAAAATATTACACAGATTGGAAATGATGCAATACTTTAAGAGGTTTGTCAATATTACACTTTACTGGGCAAATACAGCTGTTCAATTTTGGGAGATTATATACTTCCTCTGCAAAAATAACGATTCACAGACTATCAAGTGCAAGCATGATGAAGTCCATCATCCAAGCAAGAGAGCTGTCCAAGTAAAGTGTGGACTGGAAACAAATGTTCTTAGGTGTAATACCTTGTTCAGAGAGCACATACAAAAATTAACGTACTTATTCCTTTTTCTTTTTAAAATATTTTAATTACATTTTTTTATTCATTTATTTATTGTGCAAGTGGAACATTCATGTCAGTGTGTGTGTGTGTGTGTGTGTGTGTGTGTGTGTGTGTATAGAAGTCAGAGGACATCTGCAAACATTTGCTTCCTCTTTCTGTTATGTGAGTCCTAGAAATAAAACAAAGGTTATCAGTCTTGGCAGCAGATGACTTTACTCACTGACCTATCTTGACAACCTAAATTTTATTTTAATTAGCATATTATATTTATACAAAATAGGTTTCCTTACATTTTTATGGATGTCCAATGCATTTTAATCATGTTCATTTTGCACCACTGCTAATCTCTTCATTCACATTTTGCTTTCCAACTAGTGCCCCTAATGCTTTCATACCAACTCTGATTCACTGAGGATCTGACCTGAGATCTGTTTCCAGAATAGTCACATTTCCAGTGACCTCAAAACTGAGGAAAGTCTCTCTCCGTCACCCTCTCTCTCTCTCCCTCTCCCCCCTCCTCCCTCCCTCACTCCCTCCCCCCCCCTCTCTGTCTCTTTCTCTCCTCCAAGTCACTATATAATGATATGATGCCTACCTGGACTTAGCTATAAATGGAAAATGTGTGTCCCTTCTTATCTAGAATGACATGTTGGTCCAACCAGTGTTTGCAAGGATTTGTGCAGGGGGCTCAGCTACCAAGACATTTAAAGCATAGTCAGCATTATTGCCTCCCTGCTCATATTTAGAGAGGCACCTGAAGAAGTACGGATGGCATGGGATGGGGTCAGTGAGATTGGAAGGTAGCTTAGAGGATTAGTATCTGCCCTGCCCCAGGTGAAATGGCATATTTTACTCTCAAACACTCTATGTTTACACTATCCTATTTGTTCATATAACCCCTTGCATCTTACAGTCAACATCATGCCTCCTACACTGTCCAAAAATTGCCCCATGCTCTTCCTCATCTAAAAACTATAGCTGCGTATGGCTAGTCTATATCTATCCTTTCTCTAATCTTTGTTGTCAAGCTTTTCTGCATCTCCATCTCAGCTGTATATCTGATCATTGGGAAGGACATCCAGAGAATGAGTGTTGTAGCCACACTCTTGAGCAGGAAGAGGTGATATTTGTGCCCACTGCCTGCAGGAGCTTCATGAAGGCTTGGCAAGCATTTAGTATAAACATACACACATTCACACACACACACACACACACACACACACACACACACACACACACACACACATACACACACACACACAAAATCACTAAAGGAATCAAACAACCCTGTAAGGTCATTTATGTCTTCTTTACTTTGAAAGCTACACAATTATGAACAAAGATTCAGAGAGACCAAAGATCTCAGATCTGCCTTGACTATAAAATATAATTGACAGAACAAAAAAAATAGAGTTATTGTTTTCATAATTGTTACAGGTGTCCTTCAGATAGTTTTATGAACATTATCTTTCTACAAAGTCTATTCTTTCAGTTATTTAAAGCCTATTAATTTTTCTAAATTATACATTATATTTTATTACTATTCCACAATATATTAAGAAAGTACTTTTCAAAATGTACTTTGGCTTTTTTTTTAAATATAAGACTTAGAAGTTCTTCTACTTTTTTTTGTCATAGGTAGCAAAATACCAGGATGTCATACAGAAAGGGATACAGTTATCAAATAGCACAGTTCAAAAAGTGTGCCACAGCCTACACGCTAACCATGGAGTGTGGGGCAGAAGAAAGTGAAAAGCCTTTCTTATATAGCACAGGGCATTATCACACATATACACACACACACACACAATTTTGGCCGCAAACATGTGACTCCTCTCCCTAGTCTTCCTGAATGTTGAGATCATAGACATTGCTAGTGCAGCCAATATTTTAGAAAATGTTTACTCACTAAATGAGATATTGACTTTATTTTAATGGTGAGTTTTTAAAGAGAAATGAGATCTAGTTTAATAACACTATTATTTCTCAGAAGGAGCTGCAAGATAGCTACCTCAGTTGAGGAAAGGTTTTGCCACACAAACATGGCAACCTGTTTGATCCAGAGGAATCAAGAGATAAGAGAAATACAGCTGTGTGCACCTTTGATCTCAGTCCAGGGAGTCAGTGAGAAGGGTCCCTGGAGCTCTCTGGCTAGAAAGTCTATTAGTGTCAGCAATACCTGCTCAGTGGGAAACCTTGTCTCAAAAGTAAGATGAAGATTGACTGACAATCAAAGCACATGCACATTCAAAATGCCCCACTGAGAAACATGAAAGGAAGAATTACTGATTTCAGCTCCTGGTTTCAGAGGTCTCTGTCAGTGGTTGGCTGGCTCCTTTTCCTTGGGCCCTAGTTGTGCACACTTGTGCATGAACACTTGTGGAGAGGTCTCTTCATAAGAAGCAGGGGGAAGGAAGAGACCATGCATCAGATGTAACAGTCATAGACATATGTTCAGTTATCTGCTTTCTTCTGGAAAGACCATGCTGCCTAGTTTTTACCCCTCTCAAAATAGTACCACTAGATGGTAATCTTGCATTATAAAACTGTGAAGGCCAAAGACAACACATTTGGATTATTGAATTTAACCAACATCTTAAAAGAATAATTTTTACAAATTAAACCATACACACTTATTTCTTTGTGTATGGGGGGAAGGAAGGGTACTGCACATGTGTCATCACCTATGGGATGAGGTCAGAGGATGACTTGCAAGAGTTGGTTCTCTTTCCTTTGCTGTGGTTGTCAAGCCTTGCTGCAAGGGCTTATACATCCTGAGTCATTCACTGTCCTGAAATAGTAATTCTTTTAAAATCAAACTACAGAGTATTTGAACATTCAAAGTAAAATAAGCTAACTACTCATCTTGCTTATTAATTACACTAATAAATGTCTTAGTTCTGCTGTGCTGCATTGCTGCATTTTAAAAATTGTGTAGTTTTATTCAGAAGTGAACTCCATAATTGCTGTGGTGGGTGTGATATAAAATAGTTCACTGATTAAACATAGAACATACATTTCTAAGATGTGAAGGTTTCTGGCCAATTTAGAGAAACTACAAATTGAAGAAGATGCTCAGTCTTAAATTATTGTAATAATATTTCAAACATTTAAGCCCATGTTAATTCTAGATATTCTATTTTTTCCTCTTCACAATCTGCCTCATTTCCTTTGATTAATATTTTTACACAATAAGACTTGTCAAATAGATTGCTTCTATGATTTGATTACAAGTTTTATTAAATTTAGATTTATGCACAATTAGAGGATTTACTGATTTCATTCCACTATGATTCAAAGTATGAATTGATCTAATTAGAAAACAGGAGCTGCATCAAAATATTCTTCCCAGAAGACAAGACATTTTAGCACACAATCAGATTTCTGAAATTAAGTTTGGGAATATTTAAGTATTCATCTTTTAATGGTATTAAATCCCTTGCATGCATTTGTTGGAATGCTTTCAATATGTTTCTTATTTGCCTTATTGTTCAATAATTATAATTTTCCAGGAACATAAAACTATAGAATTTTGGTGGGCTAAACTTTTGTTGGGCAATTTCAAAAAAATGCTGCAGGGAGGATTGAAGATAATGGGAAATGTTCCAAATTTAGGCTTGAACACTAAAATATAATTAAGCAAATTTCCCTAAAAGAAAACTTATGCAAATCATAAATATATTCTTCACACTGATACATGCCTGACAGCAGAGCGTATCATGCCACTGATGACCTACACTGGCCATCCTGCCACTGTGCTTCGTCATAAAAGATTAATCAGGTCTCACAGAGAACACCCTCATCATTACAGCTTAAAGTTGCCCTCTTTTTAATACCAATATTTAATTTGATTGCTATGTAAACGGCTTTAAAGCACTACATTATATTTCAACACTTAAAAACATGGCAACATGGGTGAATAATTCAGATGGTGACATTGTTGTGGTTTCGCAGACTTGGATAGCCCAAGCAATTCCCAAGGAGACAGATTCTGAGTTTATAGGAATATCATACCAAATTTGCAGTATATCTATTCGTTTTCTAAGAAGAATATTGTGATGAGAAGTTAGCCTGTTAGAAGTACCATTTAGGTTTATAAAAGATTTGATTTTTAGGAGAACAAGAAATCCCTGTGTGTTTATAGTTCAGAACATTCTTTGTTTTTTTGAGGAGAAAACAATTTTTATTATCATGACAACTAATTAGGCCTACATTTATGCATAAAATTAGACCGGAGGAAAATGTTACTAGCAGTTAGTTATGCCCTAAAGAATTACAAATGCTTAGAGTGTTGAGGCAGGGATCTTGTACTGTAGGATAACCTCAAACCTGCTACATATCCAAGGATGACCTTGAGCTGGAGCCTCCCGTATCCAACTCCCAAATGCTGGAACTACAGAATGCCTGACCATTCCATTTTCTTGGCATTGAGGATTGAAGCCACAGTTCTGTGTTTGAAATAGTTGAATTCTACTAGATTGGTTACATCCCTGTCCCAAAAGTCTAACTAAAAAAGATAATTATTTTACATGTTTAAAATATATGCATAATTATTTATACTTAATGGATTAATAATGGCTACAATGTGTATTAACAACAGTAAGTTCTTATGTATTATAAATGATTGATAAAAAGCTTAAAGGATGTATAAATACCTGTGTCTATATTTATTTATCACTTGTAGAATTAATTAAATTGAAAGAGAAAATCAACTAATGTTAATAGTAATCACACATAGGGATAATAAACTCAGAATGGGAATCCTTATTTTCACTTATCAATTTTGTAATGATGAACATAAGCATGTATAGGAGTCAAAGCATTCAGCAGAAAACAAAAGACATCATGAAAGAAAAATATTATCAGTATAACACTCATAATGCTTTACAGCTATACTTTGGGGATTATGTTGTTCAACATGCAGAACCAAAGCTGGCATCAGAACAATACTTTACCAGCTGAGGACTCATTGCCCGAATTGAGTAGACAGTAGAAATACATATATATATGTATAATGTGTGAAGAATAATCTTACATTTGAATTCCATGCCACTGTATCTAGAATTAAACTTATTTTGCATCTATATACAAAATTCTATACAAGTGAATTAAATATATCTTGTGAGTGACAATTGAGGCATGAGATTGAGGAGTAGATTCACTAATCTACTTCTTGTTCTATCTTTGCTATATATTTCTACATTTCCTCTTCCTTCTTTTCAACCCCTTTCTCCTAACAGGATATCAATGTCCAGTATACCGGGAGGAATGTACCTTGTCAGGTCTGATCCAATGGCAATGTCTGGATCTTTTGTTCTGAAAACATATAATTTATCACAAGCATTATGTAGTTCTAAAATTATAAGTGTATAAGGTGTGTGTGATGCACAAAACAATTAAAACTGGATCTCTGCTTTTTGTATGAGCAGGAAAAGAAAACCTCTGTAAATTTTCATTCATGCCATATGAAGAATGACATCTAATTGTAATCATAGGGGATCTTTAGTCAACAAGAAGCATTGTCTATGCCTAGACATTCACATTTCAGTCAACGTCAGCACTAGTACCATTTGGTGGGATTAGCAACATAAATTACCTGCTTGTTCTGCAGTTTAAATTCTTTACATCTTGATTATAGCCCCCTCCCTCATTCCCTCCTGATCCCCTCTGCCTCCATCATCCCCTCTCCCTCCCTTAGTACTCAGAGAGGTCAGCCCTCTTCCCCTAATATCTGACCTCAGCCTATCAAGTCTCATCTATATTAGCTGTAACCTCTTCTTCTGTAGCCTGGCATGGCTGTCCTGCCAGGGGGAGTGATTTAAGTTAGGTGGCCAGAGTGGATGTTTGCAGTAGTCCCTACTATCCATACATGGGATCCACAAGGTGACTGTGCTACTATATCTGAACAGTGCATAAAGATCCACATCATACATGATCCTTGCTTGATGTTTCTGACTCTGTTTTGTAGTGTAGTTATTCTGTATTATGTGGCTAATGTCTGACTATGTGTGAGTATATACCATGCGTGTCTTTCTGGATCTGGGTTACCTCACTTAGAATGATCTTTTCCAGTTCCATTCATTTGCCTGCAAATGTCAAATATTTTCTAGTTTTTAATAGCTGAATAGTATTCCATTGTGTGGATGTGCCACAGTTTCCTTATCCAGTCTTTGCTTGAGGGACATCTAGGTTGCTATTGTACCCATATAACTAAATTATAATACAAGGTTTGCTTCCAATGCTTTGAAAGTGATATAGCAAGCTGTTTAGGAAAAATAAGTTATACAAATTAAATGTTAGTAGATTAAATCATGGTCATGTCAATTACTAGTCTACATTTATCACAAGAACATACATTGTAGGTACAGCAGATAGATATGACTCTATAGAAAGTTAAGGACTTCAAAAAACCCCAGAGACATACAGAATATGGCATTAGTTTTTTTTTATTATTTTAAAAATTCATTGACAATGAGACAGATTAACTCCTGGCAGCACACAGCCTACTTCAAAGAAGGTGATGAGCATCTAAGAACCTCCTTATGGAGATGGTTTTAAGCATGGCAAAGAACCCACTGCACAAAAGGTCCTTCTTTCTACCACAGACAGAATTCAGCATAAAAAAAAATAGCAAGCTTGGATACAGGCAGAGTTGACGACCCAACTCTGCCAAGAGAGAGTAAGCAAGTCCTCAATACTTCCTGCCTCACAAATATGTTTGTTAGATATATTGGGCCAGAAGGCTGAAAAAGATGCTCCAAAGTTATGGGGAGTTTTGGGTGACAAATCCGGTAGAAAACTGTCTCTGTCATCTTATCATTAGAAAAGAGACTAACCTGCACTCCCGGCATACTCAGGTAATCAATTTTCCTCCTTCTCTAGTCTTTAATGGAGTTGAAGATCAGGAAGCTTAGTTTAACAATGAAACTTAATTGTTTAGGGGTTAAGATGTTTTTAGGTCTAGATAGCTATTCTAAGTTGATATGACAATATGTGATAGAGATTGATTTACATTTAGAAATTTAGATGCATCAAGATAGGAAAGATGTTTTCTTCAAGACTGTCAAATACAAATAGCAAAAACACTGAGAATGTAACATGTATATAATCCTGATTGTGTCATGGTTGTTCCTGCTATAGGTAATCTATTGCATATAAATGTAATAATGTAATTGTGTACATTTAAAAAAGATAATAAAGGAAATTTACCTGAAAATGAGTAGACAGCGGTGTTTTTGTACTTTTCTTTTAACTCCATTTATGACCTTTTTTTTTTAGGATTTTTGAATACTCAATATGCAAAGGGAGGTATTTACAGGATGGAAATGGAGTCTGAGCATGAAATCCATTCCTGCTTTTATCCATGTTTGGATTGAAATTCCACTCAATATGTTACAATGTTTTTTTGACTGTCATACGAATTTTTCTTCTCCATACTCATGTGTGTGTGTGTGTGTGTGTGTGTGTGTGTGTGTGTGTGTGTGTTCATACAAATAGAGATGAGAAGTTAGGGTAGGTGTTGTCCCTCTCACTCTCCACCTATATTCCTCGGCCTTCAAGTAGCTGATTGTGTTAGGCTACTTAACTTTAATACCTGGGGATCTTCCTCTCTCTGTATCCTGGCCATTAGGATTGTGAGACTTGCACACCTATGCTTGAATTTTTGAAATATGATTTCTAAGGCTCAAACTCAGGTCCTCACACTTGTATTTCAAGAATTTTATTAAATGAGCCAACTGCTCAGCTCCAATGTGGAATTTTCTTATGGTGGTACTCAAAATGTTTTGGAGCCTGGAAAATTTTAAATTCTCACATAAGTGATGTTCAAGTTTAACTGCTTTATTCCTATCCAAACATTTTAAAGAAGAATAGAACCACCGTGAGAAATATGAAAACTGAGGTTTACCACACCCTGTAGCTAGTGAGCAGTATACATAGAAATGAATGTACTTTCTTTTTTTAAATTTTTTTATTATTTTATTCTTGTTACATCTCAATGGTTATCCCATCCCTTGTATCCTCCCATTCTTCCCTCCCTCCCACTTTCCCCTTATTCCCCTCCTGTATGACTTTTCTTGAGGGGGATTTTCTCCCCTTGTATATGGTCATAGAGTATCAAGTCTCTTCCATGTCCCCTGGAGGGGGAAACCTGGTGGCACTCAGAGGAAGGATAGCAGGTTACCAAGAATGTAGTTTCTACAGGATTTTGTGACACTGAAAGCTTCTGTCCAACACCATCACTACATTATAATTACCTGCCTGTTAAATCAGTTATGGATACTGTCTTAATCAGGATTATTACTGCTGTGATGAAACACCATGGCCAAAGTAACTAGAGGAGGAGAGGTTTGTTTGGCTTACCCTTTCCCCAGATTGTCTTGAAATGAAATCAGGACAGGGACTCAAGCATGGCAGGAACTTGGAAGCAGGAGCTGATTCAGAGGATGTGGAGGAATGCTGCTTATTGTCTTATTCTTCATGGTGTGCATAGCCTGAGTTCTTATAGAACCCAGGACTACATGTCCAGGATGACACTACACACAACAGTCTGGTCTTTGCACATCAGTCACTCATTAAGAAATTACCTTACAGGCTTGCCTATTGCCAAATTATGGAAGCTTTTTCTCAGTTGTGGTTCCCTTCTCTCCAACCCAGCTTATCACAATTTGACATAAATTTAGCCATCCCAGATGGAGAATTTCCCATTTTCTATAAGAAGAAATTAGGGTAGAGACAGAACAGTGCCTATTAAGTGAGGACATTCCTTCTGAGTAAACAAGGCAAAAACTTTTGAAGGAGAATTGGAAATGATTACCAAAAACCTGTTTCAAATACTCCTGACGACTCATTGCCACTGGTATACCATTTTTCTGAAGGTGATGTTTCTTTCCTAAGAGCACTTTCAAAGACCCATGAACAAAGTATATTTGGACTTCTAGAATTGTTGAGTGATAAATAAAGACTGGAGAGATGACTCAGTGAAGTCCTTTTTTTGAAAGAATGAGGACTTTCAGCACCCATTTCCAGAAAGAAAGCTGCACACAATAATGCACATTTGTAATCCCAGCACTGGGAAGGGATAGACAACACTGGGAAGGCACTCTCTGCTCTTACAATCTGGTTGACTTAACAAGCCCCAGGCTAATTAGTATCTCCATTTTAAAACAAAACCAGATGAATGACAGCAAAGGAAGATTACTAGTCACTCCATGCAGCTAGTAGACACACACATATACACACACTTGCACAAACAGAAACCTACATAAGTTCATTCAAATACACACAACACACACACACATGAATGCACACACACAGATTTCTCCTTTTTGCATTATACACACACATAGCCTCATCTGAGGCTAGAAATACAAGGCTAAAAACCGATCATTTATATGAGTTCTGGGCATCCAAACCCTAGTCTTCAGGAATGTGAAGAAATCTACCCAGCCTCACTAAATAAGTCACATCAATTAGGAAAAAAACACATAATCCTCTTGTCATGAAAATGATTTATAGAGCAACGCTACATATACATGCAGAATATAGCACACCCTTTATGACTGGTTAAAATAGTGTGGATACTTGGCATTGTTATCATGTCCTTTCAAGTCAGAAAAGTAATCAACACTCTTAGCCAGCTGTGAACGACAATAACAACTGGCCTAGTAATTTATGTCCATTAGTTCAATAGTGGCATGACTGTAATGGGAATAATTTACAAATTTATGATTCAATATAAGTCTTCATCACAAGACATAACTCATGCCTGATATGGTTAACTGAGGCAAGACGCAAAAGAGGATATGTCTCAGATCCTAGGAGAGAACCTAGTATTTTTCTTCTATTAATGAAGATAATATTAGACTGCATAGTAATAACTTGTCTTTATACTCACAGATTAGATATCTCAATCTTCATCAGTGAAGCTTGTCTTTTAGTAGTGGAAACTAACAAAGAGACCCATGATTGATCATTGTTCATATATTGAAAGAATGTGGAGTGTTCAGTCCTAAATGTGACATTTATATCACTCTGCCTTCTTATGTCTCCTAGGACATAAGATATATTGTAAGAGCCAGAGCCAGAGACAGTGAGTGACTACAACAAAAGTATGTTTTATAAACACAGCATGGATGTTGCCCACATGAACCCACAGTGTCTGTTACTGTGTGCATAAGACCCTCAGTTGGTCACCTGGAGAGATATCAGACTACATGGAGGAGTGATCATGAAATCATATTCCCAGCTATGGTACTCTTACAGACTGGTAGCTGTTGAGGAAAGGGAGATAATTTTCTTTAGAGATTCAGGCCACAAGAGGTGACTCATGCTCCATTAGAGTACTTCACACCCATGAACATAGGAACAGCTCTCAGTGGCCTCAGTAAGGTTTTGCTGTTGCTGCTGCAGTTGCTTATTTGTTTAAGCACATCCTCAGTTTGTTCTTTAAAGCACTATACTGTAAAATCTCAGCTTATACCTCAGAAGCAGAATGGCAGAATCCAAACAGAAAATGTCTAAATTTGTAATTTTCTTATTGGGCTCTCTAGATCTTTCTCCATATATGTAATGGGGATGGCACTTATCCTGTTTGGGATCTTATTAACATTTAAAATGCTCATCCTGGAGACCTGGTTCATTATCTTTCTAACTAGTAGAGGACCATCTAAGGTTATAGGTTATAAAGTATGGATTTTTAAAAACTATTTCTCCTAAAACTAAATCTAATGATTTTGTGCCTAATCAATAATCCTGCATTTTATTATTGTAAGGACTATTGATGAATTTGTGTTTATAAACTCATAGAATTTCATAACCCTTCAACATATTCTTGTAAATGTCATTATTTTAGCCCATATAAATAAATATTTTGTTTCTACTATCAACTTCTTTATGAAAGGTAAGAACTCTTATATATTTATTTTTCTAATTGATTTTTAGCCATATTTTGGCTGCCTATTTAATTTTTTGAAAATCACTCACTAAGCAATTTAGTGCATATTAACTTTGGTTACCTGGCAGAAATGCAAGTTTTGGTGAAATGATCTCAGAATATTTTAAAGAAACCAAAACAACCTATACAAGTTTAAACTCTGAAATACAAAAGTCTAACACAACCCAACAGATACAATGTCAATAAAGAACACTGTTTTCACAATATGGACCATTGCTGTCACTGTACACAACCCAACAGACAAAATATTAGTAGGGAATATTGCTTTCGTAATATGGACCATTGCTGTCACTAAACATAAGCCAAGAGACACAGTGTCAGTGGTAAACATTGTTTTCATAATACAGGCCATTGCCGTCACTAGGCATCTAGCCAGTTGCAATGACCCTGTATTCACAGATTCGAGAAATGACTATGGTGAACTAGAAAACTAAATTGGAACAGCCTCATGTCTTGTGACTTTATAGAAGAGCCTGAAATGACATCCTATATAGTTATTTTCTTATACCATACTTGGCTAACATTGATTGATTCACTTACATGTTTATTTTTCAAGGAATATTTGCTGAATCTCTATTTCATCTGCTATATTCTTGATTTGAGGGCATGCTACTGGACAGACACAAACTTCTATGGAATACAATTCATATCCAGAACAGGAAAGATTGACAATATCATATAGAGTTCAAATAACTGATTTCAGAGGAGGTTTACATTGACAACTCCTATACTGGGCACTGGCTTAAATCCTAGAGACTGAAGAAATGGAGCCATCAGGCCTGCCTATGTGGCACTTAGTTTAGTAAAACACTACACAATCTCATCCTCTACTGTTTAGTATATATTTTATATAGCATAAAGATATTTTAATTTCAGAAGAAAACTCTATGAACAAGGAGCTCATCATGTGTCCCTGATATTCCCACAGATGACAAATCAAGCTGCCAAAATGAAAGTTCTGAACTTTTGTGGATCTATACTCACTTGGTTATTTTAAAAGAACCTGGAAAATAGCAATAAGGAAGCAGATGGAGCTTGGCTTGTCAATCTAAAATCAGCAATGGTCTCTGTTGGACAAGAAGAGCAAAGTCAAACCTCTGAGTATGAATTCCTGCTCCATGGCTAGCATAGTTAAATAGTAGTCAGTGTTGAAGTATCATGATGCCAGTGTCTTCTAACTTCATGAGAA
Organism: Acomys russatus; assembly: GCF_903995435.1. NCBI lineage: Eukaryota > Metazoa > Chordata > Mammalia > Rodentia > Muridae > Acomys > Acomys russatus. The sequence goes on from NC_067142.1 coordinate 15,340,286, forward strand.
TATGTAGTTATCTGGCCAGTGAGTGTAAACTCCATGTAGGGTTCCAGGGAGCCATCACCACCACCACCACCACCACCTCCACCACCACCACCACAACAACAACAACAACAACAAGAAAAAAACCCAGAAGGATGCCACCTGACATTGTTCTCTGGCCATTGCATGTATGTGTGCATATATGTGTATATGTGGCTGCATGTACATGTGACACTATGCCAGTCTAATTGTTAGGATCAAAGACCCAGGTGAAGATCTTATCTCAAATACAAACAGACAACTAACAAAAAGCTCGAGAGAGAAAGCATCCATCATTAACCTCTGGTCTCCACATGCATATGAACCCCCCATATATTTCAGTACTCACAAAAAACAATAGACAGAATAGGAGCATGGAACACCAAATTACATGCCAGGATTTGAGGCCAACTTTGGGAGTAGCTGTCTAGGAATGTTATGTAATAACCTCCGATCATTGTTCTTTCACCAGCTAAAGTGATGTTAAGGACAAACCATAACATCTGACTTAGTGGGAAGTATTGATTATAGGAAATCACCTCCAGAGCCCACCACCATTCCATCATTTGTTCCCTATTCCATCTTAGATAAACTGTGCTTTTGGCGCCTCAGATTTCATAGATGCAAATTGAAAAACATTATTTTTGCAAAGTCTGCTCTTCAAATCCAAATTTATCAATATCTTTTATGTGTCAAATATAGCCAGACATTTTAACATATCTTTCAGGAGTGGTACAATGAATGAATGAAAGGAACATTTCCTTTTGCAGTGGTTTTCAAGTTTTAGGAAACATATTTTGATTAGAGATGCATGAGTAAATAAAAAACTCCAGCCGTAGCCAGTTCCGTAGCGGTCTTCAGTGCTTATATACGCCAGCTGGAGATGTTTTCATCATTAGAGAAGGCTGACTGTGAACAATCTTTTGAGTGTATGTGTGTGTGTGTGTGTGTGTGTGTGTGTATGCAGTGGCCAGAGGGTAATCTCATATGTACTTCCTCAGGAACCGAACACCTTATTCATTGATACAGAGTTTCTTATTAGCCTTTAGTTCACCAAGTAGGCTAATGAGTCCCAAGGATTAGCCTGTCTCTGACTCCCCAGTGCTGGCATTATGAATGTCTTTTGGCATGCCTGCCTTTGCAAGTGGTTTCTGGGGATCTAACTAAGGCCCTAATGTTTGCATAGCAACTTCGTTACTCATTGAGCCCTTTCTATGCCTGTGTGAACTGTCTTTTTTTTTTTTTTATCTTTTATTTTTTTTTATTAATTTATTCTTGTTACATCTCAATGTTTATCCCATCCCTTGTATCCTCCCATTCCTCCCCCCCCCCCATTTTCCCATTATTCCCCTCCCCTATGACTGTTCCTGAGGGGGATTACGTCCCCCTATATATTCTCATAGGGTATCAAGTCTCTTCTTGGCTACTTGCTGTCCTTCCTCTGAGTGCCACCAGGTCTCCCCTGAACTGTCTTTTCATTTTGAGTATTATCAATAATTGATGGTTCCAAAGAGGAATGGGGGAGAAGGAGTAACTCCAGGTAGTGACAACATTTTATTTAATATACATGGCCATTGTTTACTGAACATCAGACCTGTGGGAGCCTTTATTACTTCCATTTTAGAAGAGTTATTATGTCTAGACATTAAATACAAGGTAGACATCTACTATACCAAATATCTGGTATTCAAACATAAGTTCATCTTAGTCACAGCCTTTTGTTTTGCCAACAGCAATGTATTTTGCCCTCATTGTGAGTCAAGTCTTGTTTGAATTCTTTTCTTATGTAATTCATGGAATTAAGACAGGCCTGAAGTATAGCTCAGAACTCATGCTGTTATGAGCCTAATTAATTCAAATGTATGAGACTGTTGATTCATCTGGGGACAAAGAGGAGAAGACAGGAAAAACGGAATTCAGAGGGTGTCAGTGTTACCTGCCTGAAGATGAATGTCAGGTCATTCTCTGCTGGGCGAGAAATGGTCAGGGTTCATGACAGAAAGGCCTGGGAATATAAACTGTGAGAGAAGCCTTTACTTGCTTCCTTTAAAAAGTCCCATCAGGCTTCCAGCTTCCATACTGAGCAGAATCAACCTGGTGGCCATTCTGGGAAGTCATGATAGAAACAACAAGGTGAAACTCATTCCTTATTCTTACCTGATTGGTTTCAAGAGAATACAAAATTTCAGAGCATCCTACTTCTTTCTTGGTACTCACATTCACAGTACCACTAGCCATACACAAGGGTCCTTTAAATATTTTCACATGCAAAAGAAAGTTAAAAGTATTTTTCAGGAAAAGATTACTTTAAACTTTATGTAACAACATGCTTTTAATCAGTGTTTCTTATTATTTTTGCCTTGCTCAACAAAATACTTCACAGAATGGTAACTGATAATGATATTTTTGTCAAACTTCTGAATGCTAGCAGAAACACAAAGAATAGTGTCTTAACAAGTAAATAAATATTGAATGAATTATAACTGACTTATTATAGCAAAAATCTTCTTTTCATGAACTCTTTCCTCTTAGTCCTTAAACTCATGGTCTCTGAAGAGAAGAGGGTGCTAATTGTGGTAGAAAGCCCTCACCAAATCACTATCTCCCTGCTGGACTCCTCTGCAGGAATTTCCTGGCTTCAAGTGACTTGTAACTTATGAAAAGATGCCTCTGTTATGTTTCTGAAGAGTATATGATTACCACACATGACTAAACTCACACAGGAGCTCAATAAATACAGTTTTAGAGATTAATCCAATTAAGTCCATTTCTAATGTTAAAACAAAATTGTTGATCTAAAAGCCACTTTTAGCATTTCCTTATTTTAGAGTTTCAGTTAGATAAATAACTCAATGGCTAGCCAACATGGCCATAGAAAGGTCAAGACAAAGACAGTAAAAGGCCTAGGCACAGCAAGAGTCTTTCTTTATATCAAACAGTTACTCTGTATTGAAGGGGTTGCTGCTTGATTTCTTATGAATTATTTAATAACTATATGAATTTATTGTTATGTTTATTTTAAATAGTTAATGTTTCAAATAATTAACAAATGTTCATACTTATAATTGACAATACTAGCTTTTATATGATATCTTCATACATGTACATAATGCATTTCAAACCTATTCATCCTATTACTGCCTCATCTTCCCACTCCCAAGTTCTCCCAAGTATATTATCATAATCGTTTTAAGCATATATATGTGCATATATAGAGAGTATTATCATAATTATTTTAAGCATATATATATATAATATATTCAAAACTAGAAAATATATATAGTTTTGAATATAATATAGTTGTCAAACAAGGAACATAGTCCTTCATGTTATCTCTGCCATATTTCCCTCTTTCCCTCATCCTCTTCTTCGTCGTGCTGGGATTATATGAAGGCCCACACATGCTAGGCAAGCACTCTACCATTGAATCACATCCTTAACTATGTTCTTTTTCATTTGTTCAGGGAGCTGAATTAGAGAAGAAATTTGAATCATAAAGTGATTCCAAAAGGTTGGGATCTCTGAGGGGAAGACAGCTGAACACAGTGGGAACATCAACCAGGAGCTGAGAGTCTCCATTTTGGTGTTGGGCTCATTTTTATCACCAGAACTTTGGCACACTTACTCTAAACAAATAACCTATGAAAGTCATGAAGAACCTCTAACAAACAGTGACTAAGGAAAGCCTAGCTTAGGCATGTGAAACAAAGTGAACAATTAGGGTCAAAATTAGGACATTAAAAGCATACAATAAAAATATTATATACAATGAGGAAAGCATTGCATTTTCAGTAAAATAATACATGAAGATTTAACTTGGACATTTGGGTATCTATGAAATATATGTTAATTGACTTCACAAGCATAGGATGATGTTTAATGCACATTTTCATTTGATCAGCAGTGGGTACTGTTTATCTAAAGGGATGAGGGGCAGTGAAAGTAAGGGTGCACTTGTAGGTGGGAAGAGCTAATAATAGACGAGTCCCTGTGTCCATTGGATTCCACTGTTGAGTTAGCATCACAGAAGCCCACCAAAGCAAGGAGCTCGACCCGTCTCTTCAGACTATTATGTCACTGTTACCTGAAAATTAAAAGATTTTCATGCAAGCCACAAGAACTTTTTGACATGTCTGTGATTCAAGAGCCCCCTCCTCAATGATACATGACCAGTAACAATTTCTAGGGAGGAAAGATTATCCAACACTGTGTTGTACAGCAGCAAGACATCAGAATGCATTTTTTGTGACTTGCCACATATACTGAGTAGGCTGTTACTGTTTGTGAGTTAGCCAAGCTTCTGTAATACCCCTCACTTGTACTCCTGTATTAAATACCACTAAGTTTGAGTGTTCATTAAGTTTAAGTTAGGTAGAATAGTTTTTCTTTGTTTTATTGCCGTTGCTGTTGCTTTTCTTTGTTTTGTTTTTTGATCTGTTACTCATGTTCTATCTGAAATAAGTAGATGGTTAACACCTCAGAATATACCACACAGCACCTTTTGTCCTTGCTTACTCTCTCTGTCCTAACCAAGCATGAATAGATTCCATATAATTTATGAACAGTGCTTTAACAATAAATAGATTTGCATGCATCATGCCCTAACTCAGTTTCACTAAGGCAATGGGCAGTTCATTTTTCTTGTATTCAATATGAAAAGAGAAGTAAATATGCTCACTCAATAGGATAGGCCTGTTGATAAGCATTAAAAGATTGTCCATGACCCTTAGAACAGGATCTGGAACTTAATATATATTCAATGATCACTAATTATGACTGTTTTTATTACATTAGATAGAAGAGAACAGAATATTGAAACTAGAAAAATCTGTTTTCTGGTATACATTAGACATGGATTCTGGAGAGGAAACCATTGCACTGCCTTGTCAAAGCATGTGATTAGAGCTATTTTAATCTATGAACAACTATCCAAGACATGGCTACCCACCTTTAAAAACAGCACAGTTGCTGAGAGAGTAGATTCTCTAACAAGCCCATGGGTCAACAAGTCATGCATAGAGTTATAGGTTTTCAATATTTGTAAGTCTACAGTTAGAGTGGAATGGGCTTTGCAGTGACATAGTTTCCACTGAGCCATTCTTGCTCCTATAAATGACTTCAGTAAACCTTACTAGGACATGGGTGGAATCATTTCTATGGTCTCTTGTCTGAGGTGAACAGACATTTTTTCGTGTCTGCCCAGAAATATCTCATATCAACCACTAATTTTCAGGCATTGTGTTTGTCTATTCAAATTTCTACTAATTTTTTAAAAATGTGGAGATCATCACCTATCTAGAGGGTTTTTTATTTTTATGAACAGATACATGAATACATGATTAGCTACAGGAATGTTAAGATTCTGTCATTTCCATATAAAATTGACTATAATGACTAATTTGCTATAGGTAAATGTTTTCAAAAATCTGTTTAGGCTCATCACTATAGGAGGAACAGTCTAACTTTTTATTGAATTACCACACTGTAATATAGATTTTTCCCTTTTGAATATAATTTGTGATTCCCTTGGTAGGAATTAATTGAATGAATAGAATCTGCTTGTACCTTATTATGAACTTGATATTTTCATGGTTCTTTTTAAGTATAGCATTGGGCCTATTTGCTTTAGGAACTTGGATATTCTGTCGAACTTTGATATCATCTATAAAACTTAATGATTTGATGCATCTGTATTTTTAAAATTAGACATTTCAGCCCTAAATTTCCCTTCAGCTTTCATAGTTATAATTACATCTGGTACAGATGCCATATTATGGAAAAACTACCTTGGGCAGTTCAACACTGACAATACTATTCATCTTCTGGGGGATGAGGGATGCACTTTAACAAGGCAACCGGTCAGAGTAGACCAGACTTGCATCTTGAGGGTGGCCCCTCCAGGGAAACAATGCTGTGGTAATGGCAACCATACAACAGCTGGTGCAGGCAAAGCTGGTTTAAATCCATGCCACATTTGCTAGTCTTTTCATATTTGCTCCCCTTGACCTAAATTGAATCTTGACTAAAAAGGGCAAATATTCCTTTCCCCCAGTTTAGAACATGTGTGTTTATATGTGTGTGTTTGCTCATGTTCTCATGTTCATGTAGGTGTAGGGTATAAATACGTGTGTACCTGTGTGTGCATGTATGTAGAATCAAGAGAATGAATTTAGATATCATTTCCTAGGAGAAATCTACATTATTTTTTTGGGATAGAGAATCTCACTTCCATCTAACTTTCCCATTATATTAGACCTATTTGCCAACAAGTTCCCAGGATCCTCTTCTTTCCAACTCCACAACAGTGGGATTACAAGCACAAGCCACCACAGCTGGCTTATATATGTGGTTCTAGCACTCAAGCTCCAGACTTTATTCTTGCATGGCAAGCTGTATTGACTGAGCTATCTTCCCAGGCTTCAGAGATGACCATGTTAGCAGGTGAGTGAAACTAACTAATTAACTAAGGCCAAGCTTGATAATGGTAATTGCAGTAACGAAAAGAATGCTTAAATATTTCTTGTAATATTACATACTGTTTACACAGAAAATCTTTAGAAATTAAAAGCTGATAAGTATTGCACTTACATATACATACAAACATACATACATACATGCGTATGGCCATATGTGTGTGTGTATGTGTATGATTTGAGAATAGAAATTGAGTTTGAATTAGTGTCCTAATCCCTCCATTGGAAGACTTGCCTAGTTATAGGCGATTACTGGTTCAGGTTCCACATCCTTTATTGCTAGTAATCTTATAATCTTATTCTTAGAGGTCACCTCATAGATTCCCCAGAGTTTCCATTTTCTTATGGTTTTAGTTAGTCCCAGGAATGCATCACCCAATTCAGTTGTCTATCCCAGGACTCTCTCTCTCTCCATTATCCTCCAATCTAATCCCTCTATTCCCATCCCTACTTCCCCCCAAAACCTTGTCCCCTCTATTCATCACCATCAACGTCTAATCTATTTCCCCTTTTCAGTGAGATTTAAGCTTCCTCCAGTGGGCCATCCTTGTTACTTAGACACACAATTTGTCCTGCCTACAAGTTGTACAGGGGTAAAAAATGGAAGAGAATTTGAGGGAATGCTCAACCAATGACTGTCCCAGATTGAAAGCCATGCTTCAGAGAAAGCCCAGCACTAACACTATTAATGATATTCTGATATATTTGTAAACAGGAGCCTAACATAACTGTTATCATAGAGGCTTCACACAGCAACTGATAGAAACTGATGCCAAAACCCAGGCAAACCTTAAGTGGAGCTTGTGGAATCCTGGGGGAAAGTAGAAGAAAGGATTGAAGGATACAGGGTGGTCAAGGACACAAACAAGAGAACCTACAAAATCAACTAACCTTGGTGAATATGGGGCACATAGAGACTGAAATGCCAAACAGAGAGCATGAATGGGATGGACCTAGGGCCTCTGCACACATATAGCAGTTGTATACCTGGGCCTTCATGTGGGGTTCCTAAATTGAAAGCAGGGGCTATCTCTGCATTGTCTGCCTTTGGATCTCATTCCCTTAAGGAGGCTACTTTGTCTAGCCTCAATAAAAGACTATGACCCTAGTCTTAATGCAACTTGATATACCAAGATTGGTTGATATCCATGGGAGGCCTTCCCTTTTCTGAATAGGAGGGGAGAGGAAGGGGGTGGGACAAGACGAGGAAGGGAAGTGGCTATCTGGATTTAAAGTAAATTTATGTAATTTTAAAAACAAGGGAATAGGTTCAGACACCTGAAGCAATTAATTAATATACAGCCAAAGAATGTCCAAGAAACTCTCTTAAAATTTATTGAACTTAATGACCTCTTCTACTATTTTTGCAATGGTAAAGCTAGTGTTACATTATTTTGCCTCTAAAATTCTAGAATCAAGCATTCTCTCTCTCGTTTCTTCCTTGACTCCCACCAAAGGGATAGGGGAGAGGGCAGATGGCAGCTTCCGTGGTTCCTTTTCAGTATGCATAGTCTGGGTGAGTGTCTGGGTGTGTATATATAAAAATATATGTGTATGCTCCAGCTAGTTCCTATAAAAGGCTATTTCAATCCACTTTCATAACATAGTTAAAAGTAGATTTGAGTGCCAGAAAAAGTACCTATTTCATAACCTGAAACAATCTATCTTATCTGAACTAAAGAAAATAAGTGAAAACTGGAATTCTGGATCAGGCATTGGGAAAACTAAAAACATCTCAGAAATAAGCTCCTTGGCTGATTAATTTTTGATGATAGCTATCAATAGTGACATCCCAAATGTAGAGGACAAAAAAAAAAATCTATATAGCCAGTACATACAATTAAAAGTTAGAAACTAGGAATTTCTCAACTAGAAAACTTATTTCTCAAAAAGAATGTATACAATAAATTAGAAAAAGTTAAAAATAAAAGATCCTACTTTTCTGTATCATACATAAGTGTGCACATATCTGTGCAGGTGATATATGTGTGCTCATGTGTGTAAATGACTGTTTGTGCATATGTGTGCTGTTTGTGACTCTGTGTGTGTGTGTGTGTGTGTGTGTGTGTGTGTACTGTTAACTATATGTGAATATATAGAGAGGGCAAAAGTTGTTCTCAAGCTTAGTTTGTGAGATGAAATATTCCCCAAAATCCTGATGCTTACCCTTTCAGCTAGGCAAGCTCCAAGAATCCTGCTGTCTCCACTTCACCAGAACTAGGATTGCAGAGATCTGCTCTACCTCTCACTTCATTCCTTCATTTTGATATGCATGTTTGAGATCCAAAGAGAAGCACATTGCCAACTAAACTGTTTCTCCAGCCCGTAAAGTTGTATTTTGACTCTGAAGAAAGCTATTTAAAAGACAAAAGCCTGTTTTCAGATGGATACTTGTTAGAGTTCTGGGACTACACTGCCTTCAAGTTCTACAAGTCTTGAATGCGGTTAACTGAGGTATTTCTTAAGCCCTACTTTTACCATGTATTGTAACTAATATTGGTAGTCAAGTTGATACCTGGGAGAAGATGATCTGAACTAAGGAACTGCCCCCATCTCCTTGGCCTGTGAGCATGGCTGTGGGAGCATAGTCCTAACTGATAACAGATAGTCAAGGATATAACATCCCCTAAGCAGATAGTCCTGGAATATATAAGAAAAATGGCTGATCAGGAGCTTCAGCAAGCAAACCAGTAAGTAGCTCTCCTCCAAGATCTCTGCTTCAGTTTCTGCTTCTGGTTCCTGCCATCAGTTCCTCGGCTTTCTTCAAAGATGTACTGTCTCCTGAATGTCAAATAAGGTCTTACTTTCCTCAAATTTTTTAAACAAGTGTTTTAATCATAGCAACAGAAAGTAAACTATAACAGCATGTCACATCCTTGTCTCTGGCCTTCTCTTCCTGTTATCTCCCATATCCTATCCACAGCTGCCTTGTCCATGACATTAGGCCTTGAGAAGTATCTCAGTTCCTTTATTTGATTTACAGAAGGTCAGAAAGTTGTGTGTTACTATTGGATGGACATGTAAATATTTCTTTCTCCATAATATTATCCTGGTTCATTTAAACTATTATCCATTCCATCCTCTCTGGACTTTCCATGTAGTGATTTCCAACTGTTCTAGGGTCATAACACTCAATAATTACGTATAGAGATTAGCACAGGTGGCAGATCATTGGTACTAGGAATAAGACCACAGTCAACCATGCAGAACTCTTTTTGGTGTCCAGAGCTAAAAGATTTGATGACTCTGAAAACAATCCCTTTGTGCCACAATCAAGCAGTAAGAGGATTAAAAACTCTAGGCAGCGAGACCTGAGTATGTATGTATGTGTATATATACACACATTCTAACAGTGAGAGAAGGAGGAAAAGCCACTTTCCATTTTCACAGAACCATTTAATGTGATGCCTAAAATAACAACTGAAACTGGAATATAACTTTTCAGGTTGACACTTTTTTCTTTCAATCTTAATGCATTGGTCATAAAACATTGTACATAACCAGATTCATCGATTTTACAAACACAGTAGTTTCCAAATCACATACTCAACAAGTATTCCTATTCCCCTCCTTTAAAATTTAAATAAACCAGATATGCTTACTGGAGCATGGAGATTTCAGGTGTATGTAAAATCAGACATGTGATCTTTAATCTTCTTGTCAATTAGAGGATCTACACAAATCTCCAGACATATCTCTGACAGAGATTCTAGGTTAATTAATTAAACTGGGAGACTGACACTAAATATGGATGGCAGAATCCCATAGGAAAAAGAAAAAGAACTTAGTAACATCAGAATTAATCTCTTTCTTCTACCTTACTGCAGGTCCAATGTGACCAATCTACTCTTAATTCTCCTTCCATGCCTGTCCCACCACGAAGGACTATACTCACAAAGCCACAGCAAACATTTTTTTGAAGGTGTCTTTGACAGATATTTTCTTGAAGTAACAAGACAAATGAAGAAAACAGAAGAGGTATCATACTTTGGAGTATCTCTCACAAGGGGTATGAACCTGTAATATGACTCTTGTCATTACAGTGGTGTCACTATAATGGTGTTATAGCGTGATCTAATACTGGATTTTGAAAATTATTTAGAGGTAGCTTATTTATAACATTGGGACATTTGTAAGGATGATAACTCTTTTTTTTTCTCATCTGTTGTTGGTAGCACCTATATTCAGGGTCTGCATATACAGGAACTATCTTCTCAGTGATGTGCAGGATTCAGGCTCATCAGGTGAAGTGCTTCCCATTGAGGTATGTGGATCATAATTTGGAACTAGAGAACACATAGAATGGATATGTTGGGCATGTCCATAATCCTGGTACCTAGGTGGCAGAGACAGGCAATCACCACACCAAGTTGGCTACTCATTTAGCCAAAATGATGGACTCTGGATACAAAGAGAGACCCTGCCTCAGTGTAGAGAGTGAAAAGATAGACAAAACATCTGATGTCAGCCTTGAGCTAACACATACACCTCTACATGTATACATACAGATAAAACATCTGATGTCAGCCTTGAGCTAACACATACACCCCTACATGTATACATACAGATAAAACATCTGATGTCAGCCTTGAGCTAACACATACACCCCTACATGTATACATACAGATAAAACATCTGACGTCAGCCTTGAGCTAACACATACACCCCTACATGTATACATACAGATAAAACATCTGATGTCAGCCTTGAGCTAACAATACACCCCTACATGTATACATACAGATAAAACATCTGATGTCAGCCTTGAGCTACACATACACCCCTACATGTATACATACAGATAAAACATCTGATGTCAAGCCTTGAGCTATACACACCCACATGTATACATACAGATTAAAACATCTGATGTCAGCCTTATCACACATAACCCCTACATGTATACATACAGATAAAACATCTGACGTCAGCCTTGAGCTAACACATACACCCCTACATGTATACATACAGATAAAACATCTGATGTCAGCCTTGAGCTAACACATACACCCCTACATGTATACATACAGCATCAACCATACATAGGTGACTGTCCATATGCACATGTACACACACACTATAACACACACACACACACACACACACACACACACACACACACACACACACACACACACACACACACCTGAAGGATTTCCAATGAGATCAAGTGTTTTTAATTGTTCTCACTTCTCTGACTTGCTGTTTTGACCTGAGGAAGTCATAAGATGGGACCTTTTCTTGTCATCTGTATTTTAAATGATATTTTCATTTATGCTCCTGTGCACATTGTCAGTTTGGGTACTGACTGGAATAAACAGGTATCCTCCAGCTGGGCTGTCTTGTAACCCTCTCATCTTTTTTCACCCATAACTCCCTTTTGTTCAGCTTACATTTGCTTTTTGGGTCAGTGTGCAGAGACCTCCCTCTCTTATCACACTCTGCATTCAGAGCACAGGCAAGAAAATCCCTCTCACAGTTGCTTATCTTGGCCTCTCTTTCCTGTTGACTGAGCAAGGGAAGCAGCTCAGAGCTCCTATCACTCACTGTGAGCTCTACAGGGATATCAGCAGAGCCCTGCATGCCTTATCTTAAGCTCAACTACAGATAATTGACCAGGGTACTGCAAAGTCCCAACTCATTCAAAATTCCGGAGAAAGTGCCAGGCTCAGTTTTCAGGGGCCTCCTTGATAGCAGGAGGAGAACCAGTTTTTCTGCAGGATGCCTTCTCTAGAAATCATGTATTTTGTGCCTTCAGAAAGATTCCCCAACAGGCCAGATATCCACAGTGGTGTTTTAATTTTTCTTATATTTTCACTTAAAACACTAGGAATTCAACCAGAAAGACTGGATAAAACACCAAATTTGAGTTCAAGGTCTTGGTTTGCTTTCCTTTCCTTCAGCCATCCTCAGGAGATTGTGGGCCTCTGTTATAGCCCCTTGGCTTCAAGGGAATTTTCTACATACTCTTTTTAGATCATAGTAGCCTTGACATGGCTACTACATTGGGCTTAGCAGGTGATGAGACTAATTGTGACCTATCTTCTTTGATGCAACACTTTCCAATTCTCCATTACTGCTCTTACATGACATTTCCCCCCTTCAATGTGTGACATGGTCACCATCTTGGAGCAGAAAATATCTTGGGCAAGTAATCATGACAACTAATGCAGTGACCAGATCTATAGTCACAGCTCTATTGGCATTTCTTCATTTAAGAAAAGGAAGGCCACAGGACCCTTCCTGGGAGTCCAAAAATTACTTCTTATGCCTTCTCCTAAGTTTGAATGATTTTGAAAAATCCTAGAGAATATAAGAGGTGAAAGGTTAACTAAAAAGGGTACTTCATGATGCTACTTCATGGAAGTCTTCACCCATCATAATGTGGGTCTTACAGTGATGGTGCTGGTTAGGATCTGACTATGAATCTGTAAGTAACTCTTCTCCTATGCACTATTAGTATGCCTAAAGCCAACTTGAACTTTTGTGGAAACATACTTTGCTTGTCATCCTCATCTGCTTTGAATGGATGTTTGTGTTTCTCAGGAAAAAATAAGTCACCATCAGTATAGAGCATGTTTAAGTGTCCAGACTTTTGTATGATGAATATCCCTTAGCCTCTCCTAGGAGATGTGCCTGAGGAGCATCATGGGAACCTGTGGGAAAAATGCATGAGCAACAGGTAGGATAGTTGAAATGTGAGTCAGGTAATGGAAGTATAGCACTGATATGCACATAGCATGCGTTCTGATTGGGCATTGAACTTCTGTGGTATGAAAGCCTACTTGTGAAAAAGTAAGGAAAGCCCAAACTTATTATTTCAGTTTTTAAAATATAATTTACAACTTTTAAATAAATAGACATATTATATATAGATCTTCATTTATAATTTCATCCTTCATGGATATATGGTGTGTGTGTTTATTTGTGTATATGTGGGATTTTCTGTGTTGTATGTCTGTCTGTCAGTGTGTTTGTGTGTGTATGCTATATATAAATGAGCATGTAGAAACTGAAGGTCAACATCAGGTGATTCCTTGATCACTGATTGCTCTTCAGTTTACATTTTGGACATGGTCTCTCATTGAATATGGAGCACTTTGACTCCACTAGACTGCATGCTAATGAACTTCAGGTATCTGCTTGTCACTGTCCCCCAGCCCTGGAGTTACAGATGCATGCCATCATGCCCAGCCTTAATGAGTATGCCAGGTAGCTGAATTGAAGTTTCATGTGAGAGCCATCTCCAGTACCTCTTTAATGCCATCCCCTTATTTGACATGTTATAACCACCTATATATAACACTGTAGTGATTGTATTCATGCATGCACTATGTAAATACCAACTGAGGCTACTTGGCACACCTATCCCCTCAAATATTCATGGTCAAGTCATTTGCAAACTTTATGCTTTGGTCACTTTAGAATATACTATATTATTATTAACTTTAGTTGCCTTGAAATGCACAGGATCACAAGAACTTACTCATTTCAGGTGAAGTTTTTTACCTGTTGACACATATTATATTCCCTGCCCCAATTCTCCACTGCCTTTGTTTGTCAGGAAACCCTGTTGCTAAGGTCATAGTCCATTATTCCCAAAAAGCCCTGAGCTAGATGCAAAATGGACAACTCCCTTTGTCAGTGAGGCTCTTTTTTCTCTGCCTGGAGAGACTGGATACCCACACCCTCTACCTGAAGAATGTCACATAGACCTTAAGTAAATTACAGGTCCAACTTGCTTTCTCCAAGTAAGAACCTGTCCATCAAGCACCTAGGATTCCTGGAATGCTCTTGCACTTCCCCATGATGCATGCATCTTCCATGCAAGAGCAGAGAGTGCTTTTAAATTATGAATCTTAGAATTTCATCATAAAACACTAGAGAGAGAGAGAGAGAGAGAGAGAGAGAGAGAGAGATCAAATAAAGCCTGCTTCCTAATGATAGTGAGGGCAGCAATAATTTTAAAGTTTTCACAGTGTGTTTAAAAAACCCTCAAATCTATCTTTTCTGTATAATAAATCCATACTATCCTTAAGGCAGCAAAAATGCATGCAGTTTCTATTCTATGGGTGTGTGGTTTTTTTGTAAAACAGAACAAGATGCATTCATTCATGAGATGGTACACAATAGACAAAGCCAAGCGTGTCAGATGCATCCTAATTGGCTATCAGGTCTGAGTTTTGTGGCTTCACTTCATCTAGTGGTAAAGACTCAGATGTTATTATTCAGGAAGGTAAAATTCTATATTACCTTCACAGTGCATGAGTTAAAGGGAGAGGAGAAGAGCAGAGCATCCATCAACAGCAACAGTACTGACACCTGTCAAGAGAAAGTTTCAGTAAAAATTCTCTTCTGTTGAGGTGTCTAAGGGACAACAACTTGTCCTACGTGAGGCACACACCTGGAAAGCTCTTGACAAATTCACTAAAGAAAATGAGATTTTATGTATCACAGAGCCATGCATAAATCATTCTAAGGGCTGCCAATACTTTCTTCATATTTGCTTAATAGAAGCTAAAACTTTTCTTCTCCCACCATCCCAGGCCTTCAACACCAGGTTGAGACTTCTGAGTTACCCAGCCTCGGGAACTGAGCACTTAGCTGGGTCTCTCTATTTCCAGTATGTAAGAGCTGTTGGACTACCCAATTGCTCTCATTGAAACCAATATAAGTCCTCTTATAACACACATTTCTTTGGATGCTGTGCACCCCTAGGATAAGATAAATGGGAATATAATAATCCAAATTTAAGGCTTCTATGGTTTTCTGCCCCCAGCAATAGTCAGTGTGTTACCAGTTCATGGCATTTTGTCCGCTAGCCTTAAGCTTCCACTTTTCTGAAGTGTGGACTATTTACCTTCACATTCAGTGAGTCTTGGTGTGCCTGATATACCACAAAAAGGAAAGGAAGTTTAGGACTCTATTCTCACTCCAGCCATTCAACAAGTCAATTATCACATGCTTATCAACAGAGACTGAAATGCAATCCCTGATATAGACAGAGGTACAGAGACACATTTATTTGTTTTTTTAAATTTTATTTTATTAATTTATTCATGTTACATCTCAATGGTTTTCCCCTCCTTTGTATCCTCCCATCCCTCCTTCCCTCCCATTTTCCCCTTACTCCCCTCCCCTATGACTGTGACTGAGGGGGACTTCCTCCCCCTGTATATGCTCATAGGTATCAAGTCTCTTCTTGGTAGCCTGCTATCCTTCCTCTGAGTGCCACCAGGGCTCCCCATTCAGGGGAGATAGGCAGATTTGGGCCCAGAGGTCCCGCTCAAACTATGGCACCAGCCAAGAACAATACAGGCCGTAAACTTTAAACCCCTACCCAGATCTAGCCAATGGACAGGACATTCTCTACAGTTGAGTGGAGAGTGGGGTCTGACTTTCACAGGTACTCTGGTGCCTCATATTTGATCAGAGACACATTTAGACCAATGAGTAAAGGAAGCAGGGGACAACTCACCAAGTAGAATATCATAAACCCAAATAAAAATCCTAACCCTGTTAGAGATGGTGGGTACCCTATCTCTGCTACAGAAGTCTCTATGATTGAAAAATATACTTTACATTGGCTAGACTCTGACTGTTAGTTCATCTTTGCAACTTTTAGTTCTTCAGCTGATGGCAACAAGAAACCCATCTGCAGGCTGCTAGCAATTCTTACGGTTCTATTCCTTTAGGAAACACTGACCCTTACAAGAGAGGTTAAGCAGCTCCCAGATATCTAGCTAGGAATGGCTGGAGCTTGACTGAAGCCAAGATTGATTACACATAGAAAAAAAAGATTAAGTACACATATATATTAGCTGTGCACTGTGAGTGGCAAGAAAGCTGACTGCATAGTACATATTTGAACTTGGACAGTTTGTCTCACTGTGGCACTGAACCAAGACCTCAAAGAAAGAAACAATTCTTTCTATAAGCCTCCTGCTACAAATGTAAAAGTCGGTGTCCACTAATTTTGTGTAGTCCAGCTAAGTCTACTGGATCATAAAACAAGTCACGGGTTTCAAGAGCATCCCTCTACCTCCTAAATAAGCCAGGGCGGCCACACACACTGCACAGACTCCAGTGTCCTGTAAAGCTTCCTTTGCCATGAGCTAGTTGCATAGGCTGCATCACAAAACCTTGCCAGAAGGCCTCTTTTTCTCTCTTCCTAAATTTGAAATCATCTTTTTCAGATGTGTGACCACTATATCTTCTTTCTTTTCCCTCACAAAGCTTCCAAGACACTGGGCAAAGTGTCTTGTTCAGTGACAATGTGTTGGTTTCAAAGAATGATGACGATTGATTAGGAATGAAGGTATGACGTTCAAGTGGCAATCGAATCCAGTGAGCACAACAGGTGATAATGGCCCAATTAATGAGGCAGGTGAGGGAGCCAGGACAATCATCATCACAGGGTGCATAAAGGCTCTGCCATTCACTCAGAAATTAATAGAAGAAAACGGTGAGAAACATTGATGAGCTACACTGCAAAGACACCATTCTTACTTAGATGACTCCATATGCCGTGGCCATATACAATGGGGGATTCATTTAGGTGCCTTTATGTGTTTAAAACACAGGAGAAAGGTTGTGTTTTGTGAAACTGAGTGGGATGCTATAAGGTGTTTATTAAAGTCTTTAAACAAAATTTACTCTTCCCGCAAAGTAAAGTTGCATGTCCCTGACTAAATATTCTTTCGGCAAACTTCCTCTATTTTAGCAGCACAACTGATGGGTCAGAAGAGTCATTTGACATTGTTGTCCTGGCAGGGATGAGGATAGTCGAGAGCCACTGTGCCCTTTCTCTTGGTTATCACACTGTTGAAATGATGGAACTCAAATAATTAGAATTTCCCCACAAACTTCATGTTGGAACAAAGAAAAAGCTGGAGCTCAAGTGCCAGCCACCGGCAAGCTTACCTCCCAGGAAGAGATTTCACACAATTCCTGAACTTGTCAGACAGCAGAGGAGGAGAGACTGAGCCCATATAAAATTGGATCAGAGAAAGGTGGGAGCACATTTTGACTAGGAGTAGTTATGCACACCATATGCCCTGTTTTTAAACCTGTACCCCATCTCTAAGCCTGAAGTTAGATTTCAGGGGGAACTGTAAGTGGATTGTCTCCCAGTGTGATCACTTTGAATAAATCTTGTCTTCTTTCAGTAAACAGTAATAGAATGCTGAAAGTTGTGACTGCACAAGGTACAGAAAATAAGTGACAGATGAGTGATTCATGCTACTCTGCCCTAAACAATGCATTTATCACATCCCTCCAAAGCTAACATTGTTCAGGATACAACAGGAAGAATGTAAGAGCCAGAAGACAAGCAACAGGCTGCAATATGTCATCTTTTAGACAAGACACAGCAATTGCAAGGATGAACTTAGCAGTTGTGGGTGTCTGCATTATGTCTTCAAAAGTATGGGTCCATCAAAAGCCAGTCGTGGATATAGAAGGGACCCATGGGACTCTACCCCTCAACTGATGAACTGTATACAACTTTTATATTCAGGAAACTGGGAAATTTTTGCCTTAGCTATGTACAGAACAATGACCCCCACCATGTTGCAATAGACATTCCAATCCAATAGTCCCCAAAAGAATCCTTGTTATATTAAACAAGTCACAAAACAATACCAAAAGTTATGAACTGGAAATAGGATATGGTACGTGTTAGGATTCTGTGACAATCTGCCTACCTGTGATGTCACTGCTTACCTGCCACTAGGGTAGTGGCCCTGCCCTTGGCCATATAAAAGAACAGAACCCTTTATATATTTTAGATATTAAACCTTTGTCAAATGAAGGGTTGGTGAAGATCTTTTCCCATTCTGTAGGCTGTCGCTTTGTTCTCTTGACAGTGTCTCCAGCCTTACAGAAGCTTCTCAGCCTCATGAGGTCCCATTTATTAATTGTTGACATTAAGGCCAGGGCTGTTGGTGGACTGTTCAGGAAGTTTTTTCCTGTGCCTATGTGTCCCAGGATCTTCCCCACTTTTTCCACTATCTGAATTAATGTCTCTGGTTTTACGTTGAGGTCTTTAATCCACTTGGACTTGAGTTTTGTGCATGGTGACAAATAAGGGTCTAATTGCATTTTTCTACATGTAGACATCCAGTTAAACCAGCACCATTTGTTGAAGATGCTATCATTTTTCCATTGAATAGATTTGGCTTCTTCGTCAAAAATCAAGTGAGCAAATGTGTGTGGATTCACCTCTGGGTCTTCAATTTGATTCCATTTAAACACCACAAAACCAAACAACCCAATTGAGGAATGGGGCTTGGAACTTAACAGAGAATTCTCAACAGAGGAATATCAAATGGCCAAGAAACACTTAAAGAAATGCTCGTCCCTGTTAGTCATCAGAGAAATGCAAATCAAAACGACACTGAGATTCCATCTTACACCCATCAGAATGGCTAAGATCAAAAACTCAAATGACACCACAATTTGGCGAGGATGTGGAGAGAGAGGAACACTCCTTCATTGCTGGTGGGAATCCAAACTAGTACAACCACTTTGGAAAGCTATCTTGTGCTTTCTGAGAAAAATGGTAATAGGGCTTCCTCAAGACCCAGCTATCCCACTCCTTGGAATATACCCAGAAAATGCCCTACCACACAACAGGGACATATGCTCAATCATGTTCATAGCTGCTTTATACATAATAGCCAGAACATGGAAACAGCCTAAGTGTCCCTCAGTAGAAGAATGGACTAAGAAACTGTGGTAAATTTACACTATGGAATACTACTCAGCTATTAAAAACAAGGAATTCCCAAAATTTGTGGACAAATGGATTGATCTAGAAATTATCATAATGAGTGAGTTCACCCAGAAGCAAAAAGAGACAAATGGTATATACTCACTTATATCAAAACACTAGTCCAAGGGATATGTACCATGAAAAACTTTACTTACCAAGAAAGTGGGTCAGAGGAGATGACATCCTATTGAGACTTTAGGTGAGAGCAGCATGGGAGAATGGAGAAATAGTAGGGCCCACAGGGTCCTGGAAACCTACAAGAAGAACTTTATGACAGGCAGATCTGGGTCCCGGGGTCCTCCTCAAACTAAGGCACCAGTCAAGGAGAATATAGTCAGTAAGCTTCAAACCCCTACCAAGACCTAGCCGACGAACAGGATATTCTCCATTGTTGAGTGGAGAGTGAGATCTGACTCTCACACAAACTCTGCAAACTCTGGTGCCCCTTTTTTGACCACATCCCCTGGATGGGGAGACCTGGTGGCACTCAGAGGAAGGATAGCAAGTTACCAAGAAGAGACCCGATATTCTAAGAGCTTATATAGGGGGAGGAGGTCTCCCTCAATCACAGACATAGACATAGGGAGGGGAGAAGGGGGGAAGTGGGAGGGAGGGAAGAATGGGAGGAAACAGGGGAAGGGCTAACAATCGAGATGTAATATGAATAAATTAATTTAAAAAATAACAGAACCCCCACTTGGATCGCATTCTCTATCTCTTTTTACCTCTCTGTATTTCTCTATCTTCCTCCTCTCTACGCCTTTCTAGATCTCTCTATCTCTTTCTTTCTCTCTCTTTTTATCTATCTCTCTATTTCTCTCTATCTCTCTATCTCTTTTTACCTCTTTCTATCTCTTTATCTCTCTACTTCTCTACTTCCCTTTCCTCTCTATCTCTCTTCTCTCTCTCTGGGTCCCCACTTTCCTCCTTTCCTTCTCCTGTCATGCTTATCTAATAAACTCTGTATGACATAATATCTACATGGTACCTGGTATTTCATCATCCTACTTTTAACTTTAATTTTTAAATAATATAACAGTAGAGATAATGGGGGATTCATAAGGCTGAGATCTGAGATGGTGGGGAGAGAATAATAATACTATCATAAATGTATTGAATTATTGAACAACAAAACTAATAAATGAAATAGTTTAAAATTAAATAGTTATTATTTCTGCTTTTCATTATTAATTTGTCTGTTAAATTAGCCTATACGTAAGATATATGGGCCTGGCTTCTGAGGACAGTTGACCCCAGGATCCATCTCTAACAACCCCAATGACATTGGGACCTATGTGAGCTCTATGTTACTGACTTTTCATGCAGCTTTATAGCACAAAGCACATCTACTCAGTGAGAGAAACCGGTGTATCACCAAACCAGACATTGCCTCAGAGATGTATGTAGACATTCAGATATGCCTGTCCATGAGCACAGGGAAAATACATGAAGACACACAGAGAGAACATGCAGTGCTGTGAAGTATGTACATAAAATTCCATATGCACCCAGGGCTGTCTTTATTGCCTAAGTGCTGCTCTACCCCAAAGTTGGGTAAATATAAACACATATATACACACATAAATATCTATTTTTGCTCTTTTTCAATGGTCTGAAAAATATCTATCCAAATTGAGACTGTGACTGGAAAGTTGTAATTAGAGAAATAAATTGGCAAAAACTATTATTTTGTTTTCACATTGACGTATGTACTTCCTAGCATTATATTAACTCAACACAATCTAGAGCCATTTGAAAGGTGGGAACTCCAGTTTGGAAAATGCTTCCATAAGATCTGTCTGTAGGCACGGGTTTGGGACATTTTTAAGATTAGTGATAGATGGAGAAAGTCCAGTCAATTTTAGGGGTCCATCCCAGGATAGGTGATCCTGGTTTCCATAAGAAAGCAGGATGAGCAAACTGTGGAGAGAAAGCATATAAGCTGCATTCCTCTATGGCCTTTACATCAGTTCCTGCTTCCTGGTCCCTGTCCTGCTTTATTTCCTACTCGGACTTCCTTTAGTCATAGACTGTTACCTGAAAGTATGAGCCAAATAACCCCTTTCTGACCCAAGATGTTTGTTGTTTGTTGCTGTTGTTTGGGGTTTTGATTGTTTGTTTTGGTCATTTTACTACATGAATGGACCCCCTCACTATGACAGAAATTGGTACCAGCAAAGGGGTGATGTGACAGACCTGACCATGTGTTTTGGAGAGGATGATAGTAGGATTTTGTAACATAGGTTTCGATTAGCTATTTAATCTTCAAAGCTTAGTAAAGCTGTTCTGGGGAGCCTGGAAGACAGGAATGTTAAGAACAATGCAGAAGATGAACGCTAGTTTGTGAAGTTATAAAGGATACTTTGAGATCCTTAAAGTTTCTATTGGAGTTGTTTCCTATTTTGAATTAAGAATCTGTGGGTTAGCTGCATCTGAAGAACCAGGTGTGAGCAACAAAAGACCACTGAAGTGAAATCTTTCCTTTACTTGGACAACTAATACTCATTACCTGGATCTGAAAAATTAAAATTGACTAAGAAGAGACACGCATCATTGAGGTGAAGTCTTCTGGGAAGAGCTTTCTAGGGTTCATCACACAAAAGTTGTACTTCAGAAGTAGCCAATGCTGTACTTTATGCTGGCAGCCAAACTTGCTATAATAAGAGTCACTTAGGTAGTGCTGATTTTGAAGGCATGAAGGGGTCATGGAAAGCAGCTGATATTTGGAATTGAGAAAGACAAGAAGAGGCCATTTGTGAAGGTGCATTCTCAGTAGAAATTAAAGCCTGAAGACTAAAGAGGTCGTTCAAAGAAGTTAGCACTGTGTGTGTGTGTGTGTGTGTGTGTGTGTGAGTGTCTATGTGTATGTGTACCTATGAACATACATGATCAACAGTCTTCATCTAATATTTTGTTTATTTATTCATTTTTATTTGTTTGTGTCTTTGAACATTACCTACATTGTGAAACACACTGGGTAGTTGCTGTGACACTTGGATTATACCTATGCAAGTGCTAATTTTTATATTATATTGCATTGTATAGCAGATACTTATAATTCAAAAATAAAATCTTTTTGAACAGTTATGCACAAGATATGCTGTAGCACATTTATGAAATGAATCACACATTTGGTGAAGTTGTATTGGACACTCACACAATCAGAACTGAAGGGCAACTGCAGCCTGTGCAAGATTGGCAGTGCTATTTCAGAGATGGTGGGATTGTTTTAAAACACTAACTAATTCATGCCACACAGTGTTACACATCAGCAGCATCTCACTATAGGGCTTTATAATCTATTCAAACTTATGGCTCTCATGGACTTTGAGCTCATTCTCTAGCCAGTGCTAGCCAGGAATCCCCAGAGATGGTATTAACAACACCTGCCCAGATCTAGGATAGCAGGAAAGCACCACCATGTGTGTATTTTGTATGATGCTCTGATGACCACCCTCTTGTATTCATGCTTACAAGGCAAGCAGTTTACTGACCACAACATCCCATCAAACTCACTATTGCTATTTTCTTTTAACATTCATTCCTATATCCTCTTTTTTAAATTTTGTATTAATTTTATTTATTCACTTTATATCCAGATAGTAGCCCTTTTCATCTTCTCCTCCTTGTACCACATTCCCTCATTCTTCTCTCTCTCCACGCTCCCCCTTTCCCCATCAAACTACCTAAGCACGCAAGTTGCATCAGGACTGAGCACAACTTCTTCTCCTGAGGCCAGGCAAGGGCACCCCTCCCTGGAGAAAGTGGTCTAAAAGCAGGCAACAGTGTCCATGTCAGAGACAGCTCCCACTTCCCTTATTAGGGGACCCACATGAAGACTAAGCTGCCCATCTGCTATGTATGTATAGAAAGCCTAGGTTCAGTCAATGCATAGTCTTTGGTTGGTACTTCAGTCTCATAAGCTCCTGTAGGTAATGTTTAACTGACTCTGTTGGCCTTCCTGTAGAGTTCTCATCCCAATTCTTCCACAAGACTCCTTGTGCTCTGCCTAATGTTTGACTGTGAGTTACAGCATCTGTTTCTATCCACTGCTGGGTGGAGCCTCTCACAAGACAGCTATGTTAGGCAAGCATGGGAGAGTATCCTTAATAGTGTCAGAGGTTGGCTTTCTTCCATAGGTTGGTTTCAAGTTGGGTCAGGC
The DNA here is from genome assembly GCF_903995435.1 of Acomys russatus. NCBI lineage: Eukaryota > Metazoa > Chordata > Mammalia > Rodentia > Muridae > Acomys > Acomys russatus. Next base: position 15,363,711 of record NC_067142.1, read on the forward strand.
ATTGGTTGGACGTAGCTTCATTGTCTGCACCCTCTTAAAGCTCACAGATGTGTGACATGTATTGCACTTCCTGGAACCTGATCCCCATGGAGGATATTCCCTGTGAGCTTTGTGTCTAATTGAGTTTAGCATTTACTGCTTAGCTTTTTCTCTACCTGCAAATGAGCACTTTTAAAGCTTAAAATTTCCCAGTCTCATACAAATGTTTTATATTTTGTATGTGTGTGGGGGGGGAGTAAAGATATATTTGTGCTTGTACAAGTACGGAGGTCAGAGGTTAACCTTGGATGTCATTTTTGTGTATCCATGCCCTTGTCTTTTGAGACAGACTCTTTCACTGGGAAGCATCGCTCATTATTAGGCTAAATTGGCTGGTATATAAACTCCTGGGATGCTGGTGTCCTCATATTTCCTTGCTTAGATTATAATTGCATGTATCATTTCTGGTTTTGTTGTTGTTGTTGTTTGTTTGGTTTTTGGTTTTTGGTTTTTTGAGACAGAAATTCTCTGTGTACCCCTGCCTGTCCTGGAACTCACTCTGTAGACCAGAATGGCCTCAAGAGCTGAGATTAAGATTAAAGGTGTGTGCCACTACCACCACCTGGCTGTATCTTGGCTTTTTATGTGGGTTCTGGATATTAAATTCAGATCCCCGCCCTTTGTGACATAATCATGTTACTAATGTGGTTCGCTCCCTTGTACCCAAAATATTTTCTATTATAATATATATTAAGCTATGATCGTTTGGAGTGTTATTAAACTGGCACTGTGGTGGTCAGTGCTGTCAACTTTATACAATCTAGAAGGGATTCTCCATCAATAATTATTTGTACTATGTTAGCCTAATGGTATGTTTGTGATTATAAGATTACCTTAATCTTATAAATTGGAGTGGGACCCACTCTGAATTTGGACTCCTCCATTTCATGGTCTTATCCAGGAATTGACTGAACGGACAAAGGCAGATAAGCTTTAGAGAACATGCATTCCTTTTTTTTTTTTCCTACTCCAAACTGTGGGTGTGAACAGCTGCCTCAACTTCCTATAATTTTGAGCCAGACAAACATTTTTCTCCCTGAAAGTGACTCTTCTCAGAGTACTGCAAGGACCAAACTAATGCCATGTTCTGTATGTTCTGTCAGAACTTGTCCTCTAGGTGACCCTTACTTCCTGCATTCTGGAAATGACCAAGAACTGTTGTAAATTGCACCTGTGAGCAGTCTCCAGAAACTCCACTAGAGCAGATTAGATACCATCAGCATCCAACTTTCCTCTAAGATAAAAAAAATTCCTCTTGAGATCCAGCCTCCACTCAACCTGCCTAAATGTCAGCATTCCTGTGACCCACAACTTCCCCTTGAGATCCAGCCTCCACCTAACCTGCCTAAAGATTGACATTCCTGTGACCCAGACACCCTCTAATCCCACCTCCCTGCTTATGTGTTTTTCCTTTTATAAACCCATTGCCCTTGAAGCTCTATGCTACTCTCCTATCCTGTTGTATCAGGAAGGGTTGTGGTCCAGGCTCGAGCCCATAATACAGGACCCTGTGTATGTTACATCAGTATCATGTCTGGGTGGTCTTTTTGGGGGGTCTTGCGAGCTGGGTGATATGGGTATTACATTTGGATATTTCTTAGCAAAAAGAAAGCAACTAAGACAACTAATTCCAAAATTATAGAAAGCGTCAAAAGATGAAACTTTTCTTTATTGTAGGAGGGTGTGTGAGTTTTGGGAAGATACTTGTCATGTAGCCTTCTTTACTATAGTGCTGAATTTCTTCTCATGGATTCCTGTCACACTTGGCCTATCAGTAGATTTGCAAGTCCATACCACTTGGAGTTTTGCATAACAACCAGAGAGTAAGCTTCACTGTTACACAGTGTGCAGATGCTCCAATGTGAATGTTTGCATTGGGAATATTTCACATTCTTTCAGTGTTCAGAGGTGAGAGAAAGTGCCCTATGTCTGAGACAGCCAATGGATGATGATAAAATCCTCTTGCCCAGTGCCTTTGCCCAAGTACAGCTTTGCAATTTATGGATGCCAACAGCCATAATGATTTTGCAAGTAATATTACTAACCTAAAAATTATTGTTTTCACATACCTGTGTCTTTGGACACTTTAAAGAGCATATTTCTCAAGAAATTTTGTTAATCGTTAAAAATTATTTGCTTAGTATAAATTAATGAGGGCTTCTCTCTTCTTTCCTCCAGCAACTAGACGCTGCCTTTCCTACTCTAGCTCATTCAACACCCATACCATAAATCTGTAGCCACCCAGCAGAGCTGTCATATCATCTTCATTGCTGTAGGTATTTTCTTCCTGTCAGGATATTTACATGGGTCACTTCCCACATTTTGTTGTTCCTATGGATATTGTGTTATGTAAGGACTGGCTTAATGAGCTATGGGGCAAAGATAATCCCCGGCAAATGCATCAATTGAACAGCTTTCAAGTAAAATGTATAATGATGTCAAAGTCATTTCAGAAAACATTTCAGCTATATCACTAAAGAATGAGGCAGCCAAGGCAAATATTCAGCAAATGTTTATAAGGTACTTGCTTTGTGGAACATAAAATAGAGAGACAGAGGGAAAACTCAGGATAGTCTCTCTTTACCAAAGTCACCCTGTTCAGTTCCCTAGACAAGAACTGCTCATACAGTAACATTGATAGAGATTGTAGAAAAATGTCAGGAATAATGCTTCAGCCCTAAAAGGTGAACCAAAAGAAAAGTGTTGGTATATAAATGGCCTGCATCTAGGATGCTTAGCAACCTCTGTAGTCATCATCTGCCGCTGCCACCAGAGGCCCAAGATAAAAAGGACAAACTTGCCACCTCCTTTCTCTCTCTCTCTCTCTCTCTCTCTCTCTCTCTCTCTCTCTCTCACACACACACACACACACACTTCTGTACTTCTCTCTTGTACTTTCTCTAAGATGACCCTTTTCTCTCTTCTCTTTCAGTGTCTTTCTGTCTCTGTCTTTCTACCCTTGTTATCCATTCAGGCCGTAAATCCTCTCCCTTTCCCTTCCTTCAAATAAATCTCTTCTTATTTTTATATTCTAACAAAAGGAGGGCACATGTGAAAGAAAACAATTCTACCTTAAGTAATTGAATCAAGGGAAATATGGCTGACAGCCTTTGAATTGTATATATGAAGACAGAAAGTGAACAGTGATGGAGCTGAGTGTTGAGGAGCATATGGGAGCTGATGGTGAATTACACTGATGGTGTTACCATGAGCATGGGCTCTTTAGAGGGAGGAAAAATATGATTCCCAGCAATTTTGCAGTAGCAGGAACATGATGCCTGATGCTGTGGAGGAAAAGAAATGCCCTTATGCTGGGTTACTGTGTAAGCAAATGCATGTGTATATGAAGCTATGTGTGGAGGCCTAAGATCAGCTGCTGTTCAGGAGTACAGTTATCCTTGACACTGTTGTTTTTTTTTTTTTTTTTTTTGGGGGGGGTAAACATGAAAGCCTTTATTTCAGAAAGACTCTGAATCAGAATATATTTATAAGAGGTAAACATCATTTCGAGACACAAAGACTATAAATAAATGCAGGGTGGGTGACCATGGGGAATGGAGACTGGACCCAGTGTATTTTGGAACATGCTGTGAGTTTCACACACATTGTAATAACAAGTGTCCCTGATGACCACATATGGAGGGCACCATGAGTCTATGGTTTATAATGAAATTCTGTTCAGGAGAATGAGAAAAATGTCACTTTCTCAGAAAATGTTTAAAGTTAACTCATTTCACTATAGAAGTTATAGATTTCTTGCTACTTTGTCCTGTTTGTAAAAAGGACTGTCTCCCTGAAAAGCACATCAGACTTACATAGCCAAGGTGAAGTGGTGATTGAAAGTGCCATACACACTAAATGGAGAATTTTCTCAGTAATAGCATGCTAATCCTAACATTTATGGAATCCTCATCACCTGCCAGACACTCATCTAGTCATTCTTCTTAACACTTTAGGTAGGTATTCCCCGATTGACTATCCAGGCATCCTCATTTCTTCAGCTTCCTGTCTCCCTCACTGCAGCAATCATGGGCATCTTCCTCAAACTCGAGCTATGTAGCCCCTTCTCTTGCTCAAAATGCTGGTACGACTTCCTTCCTTACTCAGGATCCACTCAAAGGCTTCAGGGATGGCCAGGTCCTGATTGTCCAGCCCCATCTCCTTGACCTAATGTCCCTCTGCTGCTCTCCTTGATCTTTGACTAGCCCTTTTGTTATATGAACCTAGGTGTCCTAACTGGTCTTTCTTATTTTAATTATATTTTAACATATAATTATGTATTCACACACAGCAATAGGCCTCTTCACAGCTCCAAAAGAAAGAAAAACATACTCCAGGCTCATTCCAATTCCAAGGTGAGGCTCCATACTGGCTCTTTCCTCCAGCTGGAAGGCTTTCCTACAGGTATTTGATTGGCTCAACCTCCTTGCTTGACACTGTTTTTATGTGTAGGCTGGACTTGCTGGGCAATGAGCAGTGACCTGTCTTCTGTAGAAGGGATCCACATTATATGAGGTTTACAAGAGAAAACAATAGGTACAAAAGTGTATTAGACTCTTGGTGTTGTCCATGCAAACTCCTCCTAACTAGCTGGTTTATAACACCTCAAATAGTTCATAATTATGGGGGATGGGGTCAAACTTCACAAATTAACTGGTATTGGGATGTAGGTTCTTTGAAAGTCCCAGGGAACTATTTTCTGGTTCCTCCTAGCTGTGGCTGCCTCCTGCCAGTGGTGAGTGTTCCTTGGCTTGAAGATGCATCAGACCAGTCCCTGCCTCTCTTTGTCTATGACTCATATTATGTTCACAGGTCCTATCCTCTTGTAGGTGCATGCCTGTACAGACAAAATCATGTTCTCACCTTTTAGCATCTGCTGGTGATTCCTCAGAGTGGAAGAATATAAAATGTTTATAAATGTAAGAAAACAGGGTCCATATAAGCTAGCTGTAGAAATGCCTCAGAAATTAGGGTTTTTATGGCTATAGCATTATGTCTAAATCTGGTATCAAGTAAATTCTCAAAGACCAGAAACACTACCATGAATAGCACTTTTATTTAGCTCAAAGATTAATTTCTAAAGAATGAGCAGTAATCTCCTAAATTAACATAAAGATGAGGATCAATCAACCTCAACAAATATCAAGTCATATGCGTTCTCTGGTCATGTGCATTCAATGAGAACTGCTTTCCTTAATTTGTTTTCTTTTCTCCTGTACATTAACAGCATCTATAATGGCATTAATTACACAATCTTCTGTATGTGTATGTGTGTTTGTATATATATGTAGGGGTGTGCATGTGGAGGCCAAAGTCAATGGTGGGGATTGTCCTCAGTAGCTGTCTACATTAGTTTTTGAGGACAGAGTGGTACCCTGCATACGGAGCTCACTGGTTGGACAAGACTTGCTGACTGGTAAGCACTAGAGACCTTCCTGTCCCTGCCTCCTCAGTGCTTGGATTATAGGCCCAGGCCTCAGTGACTAGTTTTTGTAATTTAGTTGCTGGGAATTCAAATTCAGGTCCTCATTTTTGTGCAGTAAGCATTTTGGTGACTGAACTATCTAGACCTCCCCCTCAAGACCTTTCTAAAATGATGATTACAAGTGACTCTCAACAAATAGTTCTGTCAAAGAGTAGGTAGCGGCATGGTATTTTCTTTCTACCAATCACTAATACTATTCAGAAGAATCAATAAGTTTTCCAATGCAAGTCCTTCTGTTCACCAAACTGATGACATTTGTGTTCACTCGAGGCAGCTAATGGGAGTTACATGTATTTCTCACCAATAAATCCTTTTATTTATCATAATCCTTAGCTGATGCTTATTAAAAATGGCATATCTTCAAATTTTTAATGCCAGCATCCATTAAATACCTTCCATATGTTTAGAATGTGTTTGTCTAAGATACAGATGGAAAGGCTGAAATACAATAAGTGAATTTGAAAATGTATATGCCAATAGGGGACATGGTTAACAACAGAACATTCCTTACTTCAAATCCCAAGTAATTGTTATTTCTCCCTACCTAAAGAAATTGGTTCTGAGCTCACATAACAGTGGCAATTTTACAGTTGGGGATTCCGTATTTTTGAGATCTTTGTTGAGCCAGTGTTCTTGTTCTGTCGGAGATCTTGAGTCAGTTACTTCCTGGGGTCTTCCTTTCTTTTGTAGGGGAAACTGATATTTTGTCTATGTTCTTGGTGTTCCATGAGGCATGGTAACATTGTATTTCCTTATATACATCTCTTCTGGAGATTTCTTCATTTTCTGAGAGGACTTTAGGGAATTTCTATCAGGAGACCATGTAGCTCAGTGGGTAGAGTGCTATCTTAGCATGCATTAAAAAATTCAGAGCTTAATCCCAGCACTGTACAAGGTTGACATTATTATACATGCCTAAAATGCCAACATCTGGACAGCACAGCCAGAGTATCAGAATTTCAAGGTCACCCTAGACTGTATAGCAAGTTTGAGGCCAACTTGGCAGTATAGAACTAGTTTAACTTTATTTTATTTAGAATTTATCTAAGCAGGGAAACAAATTACAAGATAAGCTCATGTCACTGGAAACCAGTCAAAAATGAATATTCTGACTTTTTGAACAGCTACTCAGTCTACTCAAAAATGAATGCATAGTACCTGCTATTAACTATCTCATATGGAAATGAAAAAAATTCATTTATGATTCTTTGGGTTCTATGCTTCCAAGCAAGATGCTCAATATAACAGCCTAGCTACAGTCAAGTCCCAGCTGTTATATTAAAGCTTTACTGGGACGCTTTTTCTGGGAACCAACTTACACAAAATGTTAGAGGCTAACAATCTGCTGTTAAATTCCTGGACTACCAGGTGTTTTGTTCTGCTTGCAGACCCACTTGCATCTGCTAGCAGATTACTTAGTAACTTGTATTCATCCCCCAGAAGTGGAAGTAATTTGTCCATCCTGATTCAGTTTCATTAGAGGGGATAGTCAACAATCCAGGAGTCTTGGAGCTTCCATTCCTTCTCATAACACCAAGTAGTTCCTTAGTCTCTGGAACATACAAATGTTACTGTCCTCTGAAAATATACTCAGTAATATGAAAATCATTAGTATGTCTGAGCTTTTGTGCTGGTACTTACAGTTGTTGTGCTTGTTTGTACACACATCCAAGGGAAAGGTAGAATGTCAGGTGCCATTTCTTAGACATTGTCTACTTTGTTTATTGGGGCAGAGCTCTCACTGGCCTAGGACTTACAAAGGAGGCAACCACTGAGGCCTAGGGGGCCATCGGTCTTTCTCCCCAGTGATTTCCAGTAAGGAACACACACACACACACACACACACACACACACACACACACACATGCATGCGCGCGCACATGCTCACATATATGCACATGAAAAAGAGAGGGGGGAAGCGGGAGAGAACATTTTAATGTGCTTTCTGAGAACAGAGCGAAGATCCTTATGCTTTAAAGACAGCACTACACTGACTTCACTCACTCCAGTTAACAAGTATGCTCTTACCATTTTACATTTGAGGGAAGAAAAATGACTTGGGGGATTCAAACAAAGTTATTACATAAGTACATAACCATTGTGGATTTGAGCACTTCTCCTCTAAAAGGGACACTGGGAATCTATGTAAAACAGCCCAATGGGTCTGAAATTGTTTTATAAACCTTTGTCAGAGGTAGGCTCTGTCTCTCAGAGGTATGAAGTTCTGCTCAGGATGAAGCGGGATTCAAACTCAGATTTGCCGAAATCCATAGCTCATGTCCTAAGTCTGAGCACAAAGGGAGAGCTCAGTTAAGCACTTTAAATCAAAATGATTCAAATGAAACAGTGCAATCTCCTCATTTTATCTAAATCCGTGAGGCCAACACAGGTTAGAGACACACTTAATTTCCAAGAACTGAAATTATTGCATTGTATTCTGATATGAGGCAAGTGGGTGTCTGGATTGGTGAGCAGGCACTGGTTGGGCTACGCATGTGCCTGTGTAGTGGGAGAGCCAAAGTGTGAAGTTCGGAAATCTTTTCTTTAAGTCTCTGCCCTGCTAGTCATCCTGGATCCAGGGTTTTAACTGACACCAAGAATGTATTGCCTTTTTTCTCTGTCCTTTTTTAAATATACTTGGATTTAGACCCACAATCTCATACATCCTCAACAAGTTATCTACACATACACCGAGCCACAGCTCCACTCATTATTGGAGCATCTCTACATGGGCATTGTCTCTCTCTCCTGTGTTCTGAGCTGACTTTACAAAAGTACTGGGCACAAATGTCTCTCAGAAAAGATACATATTGTTAACATACATTCTTCTAAAGAGCTTGAAGGGAAGAAATAATAATAAGAAGCAGCCAATCAAAAATAAATAGAGAAAACCTACTTACATGCTAGTGTGATAGTTCAGTTGGTAATGTTCTTTTCTTGCAGGCATTAAGACCTGAGTTCAATTCCGAGTCCATTTTAAAACATCAGGATATAGTCTTACATGCATATAAAGGCAGATTTCTGGGGCTTACTTCCAAATTAGCCTACCTTGATGAGTACTAGGACAATGAGAGACCCTGTCCCAAAACAAGTATAATAGACAACACCTGAGAATCTATGGTGAGGTTGTCCTGATCTGCTCACTCCCATGCTCCAGCACACAGTCATGCATCCACGGTTACAGACACAGAAACTAAGACACTTGCAAGCCCATCAAACAGGATCCGTGATTCATTGGCAGGTCAGCAAGGATACATATTTATTAGCCTATATTTCATCTGGACAAGAAATAACTCAGGAACATTTTATGTCCTTTTCTGACTGTTGTCTTTTTAAATATCAGTTGTCCTCTGTAGAATCATATGGTTCAACTCTTGAAATCCAGGTGGCAATGCTGTTTGGGAAGGCTGAGGTGAATTCTTGGGGGAGGACATGAGTTCTTGCAGTAAGCCTTGAAGTTTTACTGCCCACTTCTGCAGCCTCTGTTCCTTCAGTGAGGATATAATGTGCTCAGCTTCCATGCTATTGTCATGCCTTCCCTACCATGAGGATCTATATCATCCTAGAACTACAGAGATAAAATAAGCCACTTATCCCCTAAGTTGCCTTTGTCAGTGTACTTAATCACAGCCTTCAAATTAACTGAGCCAAGGAAGAAAATGATGTCACTACAGTTGCAGAATTTTAAAGACAAGTTTCTGCACTGCTTCCTCATATCAGGCCTCACAGATGTTACTGAAGTCCATGGGTCCTTAGGTGGGGGATGGGTAATCATTGTGCAGTATCTTTGATGTTTACTCTTGAAGTGATACTGGTTTTTGCTTACAACTGTACAAAAATTTGATACATTTTACATAACATATCTCATTGCAAAATAAAAATTTAAATATACAAGTATGATGTAATAACATTTTCTAGATATTTTAATAACTAGAAAAAAGTTAAAACAGAAATGATTAAAATTTATAGCTCAGAATAAGTGCAGCCTGCTAACATTTAAGTTTATGTGTGTGTAAAAAGCACATACTTATTTAAATGTACTATGTACATGCAAATAAATTTAAGTATATAAACACAAATATATTTTATTTAACTATATATATATGTATATATATAAATGAATACATATTCAGTTACTGTTACCACTTGAAATGCAATTAGTTGTGGACAACCATTAAATATGTGGTGTATATTTTTTATTTCCAAGAAGTGGAATTGTAAGTGATTCTTCCAGATATCTGCCAGTCAAGTTAAAATGATATTGAGATGTCTTGTGAAATAGCTTTTTCAATGAGAAAGTGCAGATATGCAACATTTTAAGAAGCATATGTGTACAGAATATATAATTATGCCTGACAAAAATTTATTGAACATTCAAAAAAACTAGCATAGAATACATTCAAGTGGTGTGAACATAGAAGATGCTATATTGGTCTAAATCTGAGTTACTAAGCTCCTTGCTTTGATTATTATACATCGTATAAATATATAAAGACCCCATCCTGTACCTATGAACATACACAATTTCTGTGTGTCAGTTAAGTGTTTATGTATGTGTATATATTGGATACATATTAATATAATATAGTTTAATAAAAAGAGAATCTAGAGATTAAAAAATAAATGTATATATGTACATGAATGCATATTTGAATAATAACATGGACATTTTTATGTGCACATACATATTCAAATACACATACACACACATATACACTATATATGTTGAAAGAAGCTATCAACTCTTGTGTGAAAACTAGGGTCATATATTGAAAGTAGCATTTTATCAATCACATACATACATTTAAATACAGCTATCTGGAAGATACCAGGTTTCAGAAAAGTGGCTTATAAACATTCACATTGATTTTGCAAGTTTACAGAACTCAAAACTTTGAGTACTGTGATGCTGTTTAAAATCTTGGGTCGCCATGAGAGGTTGCCGTGGGAGAGTCTCCATGAAGACAGGACTGGAGTGGGAGCAGCCAGGGTGAGACTAGTTGGCAGGATAATGGGGCACATGGCTGGGAAGCAAGCCAGGCTAGCCTAGTCAAGTTAGAATACATCAGTATCTCCCCAGCTATAGTGATTAAAGGTTATTAATAAATGTAAAAAAAATTTCATTTCAGGTAGGATTTTGCATTTTCTTACATGTTAACTTGGCTGTTGCATTACACAGAACTGACAGAGCCATTTATTGACTTGTTTCTAATTGTTTAAGAAATTACTAAATGAGAAATCCATCTCAGAAAGAGACTAACAAGCTGACATGTTATGTGGGATGAAGGAAGTACGTAAAAGTCTGAACTGTGACTAGAATATCCATTAGGGTAGACAAGGAAGAACTCCAGGACACCAAGGGTTTTTTGATCAAGCTATCATTTTTCCGGGACCTGCGTGAAAGAGAATCTGCAATCCCCTGAACTTGGCAGAGTGGTTGGTCTTCACTTAGGAGTCTCTGGAGAAGCAGTCATGTGTGTATGTGCATTCACAGCAGCAATGCAGCCTTAGTACTTCCAGATGTGGCAAACACCATCTCAACCAAAATGGCACCCAGATACTGAACTGTAAGTAGAGCTCATTTGTTAAGCATAGATTTCCTGTTATTTCTTCCCTAAGGTGACTGGGTCTAATTCCCTTATACTATGTACACATCATCTTCTGTGCATATGCAAACCTTTATTTCTTGGCATAGGAGTGTGTGCATACATGTATGTGTAGGTACACGCATCCATGTGCATGTGTGCAGAGTCCAGAGAAGGATATTAGATACTTCGCTTTGTCACTCTGTGGCTTATTCTCTTGAGACTGGGTTTATTATTAAACCTGGAGCAAACTGGCAACAGTAAAATCAGTGATCCTCCTATCTCTGCCTTGAACAGTTCTGTGGTTAAAAATATATGTGGCTACAGCTAGCAATTTGCATGAGTGCTGGTATTTGAACTCAGATCTTATGACTCGTACAGCAAGTGCTCTTCCTCTTCTCAATTCACCAAGCCACAGGATCACTATATGTGTGCCTTTATCAGTTCTCACAAACATACAGCACTCACAAAGATGCAATCTCTGAAATAGCAGCACATCACAGAAACAACTGTAGTGTAACGCTGAGTGAGGTCCTTTCTGAGAAGAGTATGCACTGATTGTCCCCATGTCCACCTGATGTGGACCCACTACCAGCAAAGATGCTTAGAACATCATGGTAGTGTGTATACCCTAGCCTGTTTAGGCCTTATCCCTTTTAGAAACTCAGTTTCTCAGTCCCTTCATAGAAGTCTGGCCCTCTGTCAACAGTTTGTCATAAAGAAGAAAGATGACACAAAAATGTAGCCAAGTCATTATAAAGTCAAAGTTACTTCTAGTGAAGAATTATCATACCGCTTGATCTACTGACAAGCCCAAACCATTTATTTCTCAATTTTCATGCAGCTCTTCATGGCGTTCCTTCCCATGCATTCGCCTCCCATCTCACAGAATGCTGACACATCTTACCTGTAAGACCAACATAATCTGTCTCATACATGCTTGATACCCTAAATTGTAATCAAACTAGACAAGAAGTGAAGGACCCAAAATTTTTTGATAACTCCTTCTTTCTCACAATTTAGTTTTATTTTTAAGTGGTGTGTGTGTGTGTGTGTGTGTGTGTGTGTGTGTGTTGTAAGTCAGTGCAATGCCTTTATTGGCCGCAAGTCTCACATCCACATGGATGATGGAAGTGAACTCAACTCAGGGCTATGGAACAGCAGTACACAATCAATACTGATAAACTATTGCTTTCATTGCTGGATACTTCTCTATGATATCTTTGAAGGAAAATAAAACACTATTACCTTCATCTACAGGCTGATACTTTCACAGGTCACACAATGAAATAACAGTTTACAAGGCAAGTTGAGGATGCCTGGCACATGTTGTGGCACCATTTGGCATTTCCTTTTGTTTCAGTGTTGAAAGCTTCTGTATACTGTCAGACAGAGGGGAGAATTTTCTCCATGTGAACCATTGGAACTGGGCATAGACATGAAACACAACACCTCTGAACACCACCATATTTTGCTTGAAGGGATGGTCCACTTTTATGATTACTCTGCATCTGTCAACTTTTCATTATCCTGCTTGCAGTACACAGGCAACAACGGCAAAGCCCAGCTTAATAACAGTAGTGCCTTGTGGTTTTCTTATTGCATTTCTTCGCTTAACACTGACTGCTATTGTGATAATGAGCTTAATAACCTTATTGAAGATGAATTTCCTTTGAGCTTCCTTTTTTTTTTTTTTTAATCTGGGGAGAGACTTTGTTTTCAGGAGCCTTTTCCAGGCCTAGAAACTTTCCATTTAACAACAGGCCAAGTAGACATCTGGGGCTTCATATTTTGGCTTAGAATTTTTTTCTTTTTTCTTCTTTTCTTTCCTTTTTCTTTGTTAATGGGGTTTTTAAAAAATTATTTTCAATTTGTTCACTTTACATGCCAATTGTAGCCCCCTCCCTTATCATCTCCTGACCACACCATCCCTCCCTCATACCTTCTCCCTCCTTCCTCTAGTCCTCAGAAAGGGGAGCCCTCCTCCCCTAACATCTGACCTCAGCCTATCAACTCTCATCTGGACTGCCTGCATCCTCTTCCTCTGTGGCCTGGCAAGGCTGCCCTGCCAGCAGGGGGGATCAACATGTGGGGACCAGATTCCATGTCAGAAGTAGTCCCTACTCCCCATATTATGGGACCCATAAGGAGATTGTGCTTCTTATCCACTACGTATGAGCAGAGTGTCTAGGCCCACACCATGAATGGTCCTTGGTTCATGCATCAGTCTCTGCAGCATCCCTCCTCCTCTGTCCAGAGAACTAACAAGCAAAGGTAAGTCCTAAGCCAGAACAGCTGATATCCGTAAGAGGCCTGTGAGACACCTGAGCAAGTGGTTGTGGCCTTGGATCTCTTTCAGTTGCCCACTGTTTACCAGCCTGGCTCACTAGGGCAGAGAGAGCAAATAGATTTCTTTTCTTTAGGCATTAGCAACTCCCCCCAGGCTCTTGCTACAGCTCCTCTGTCACCTGCAAGGTCCCTGAGCTAATTGTCTTTAATGAGTTTGCCTGGCTAACTCTGCCCATAATCCAAGGAGAACTTACATTTCCCATTGAGCTTTCAGCCTACTCAAAAGTGCTGACTTCTTAGGCTTGTTCTCTCTTTTGTATACAAAGCTTAAATTAAAGAGACTGAGAGCTGGTATCCTCTGGGTACCTTATCCAAGTGGATGCCACACACAGGCTTTAATAATAATCATAGTTTTCACTGTTTTATCTCAGGTCAAAGCTAATCAGATGGTTGAATCCACTTATAGGTTACACAGAGCTTCACAAAGTGAGGTCCTAACCACCTGCCCCACAATCACCTGATATTTTTTAAGAAATGTAAATTCTTATGCCGAACTCTGACCTAGTGGATGAGATGTTCTACAAGGAGATCTTGGCACACTGTGCCTTAACAAGCCCTGTGGGACATTTTGAGGCATGCTCATTTTTTAAAACTCCCTTTTACAGGTCATATGATGTCAGAATTCCCATTATGCTTACTTTTCAAGGGAGAAAACTAAGCTTCCTAGTGATTTAGTTATCTTTCAGTCATAGATTATTTTAAACTTCAAAGCAGATACAAAATATAGAAGAAAACAACAGCTTAAAGATGAAACACAAATTGCATGTATAATATTAAAAAGTTCAAAAATGGAGGTGGAGATGGCTCAGTTGGTAAAGTGCTTGGTGTGCCAAATGAGGAGCTGCATCTGAGCCCCAGGACCCAAGTGAGTAGTTGAGTGAGGTTGAGTGAGGGAGTGTGCATTTCTAATCTAAGCACTGCATAGGCAGAGACAAGTGCTTTTCCTGGGGTCTCATGGCCAGCCAGCGCGTGCGCGCACACACACACACACACACACACACACACACACACACACACACACACGCACTCAATAAAGAGAAGGCAGTTACAAATAACTTTCCCTCTCTCAGATACTACACTTAATATAATTAAATAAATTTAAAGAAGCAAAAAACTATGTTGAAATTGAGATATTAACTCTGATTTATTTTATTATAAGGAGAAGGTCTTCAGAACCATATATGCAGTCATCTGTTGTTTCATAGTAAGTATTCATGTGAATATTAATTCTGAAGACTGCATGTTGACTCCTGTCCATGTAATGTGTTTAAATGTCATCTGTGTAAATTTAGGAAAGCATTAGCTTCCTGAAGAGGCTAGACCTCACACAGAGATGCACCCTGAAACATCAGTCAATTCTCACGTTAAGAAAGAAAAACATATGGGCTTCAGGTTAGGAAGGCTTAGGACTAAGTATGGAGGCAGAGGGCTAGAGAGAAACCTGCTGGGGCTGGAGTAAGCACCACATGTTTATTTGGCCATTTGTTCTTTGCTCTCTTTTCAGCAGTGTTCCTTCAGCCTTAACAGTGTCTTAGGACAGCAAAGACAACCACTGGGGCACCTCAAGAACTTTGAGCTTCAGAAGTCTATGCTTGGTGAGGTAAAGCTGGATCAAGGTGAATTTAAAAGTTCAATTTTGGTACTTCCTACTACCACAGGCAAGGCAGTCAGTAAACCAAAGTATCTGAGCAGGGAGCTCAGGGCATCAGGAAGCAGGTACAAGTATACCTTCCATGGCTAGTAGTGAAAGTGGCCTAAGTTAAGGGCACATTGTCTTTCTATCCAGTGCACAGCTGGAATCAAGACTGTGGCATGATGGCAATTGAGTTTCACATTGGTAATTCCTGCTAAATTAACAGCCTTGGTGTGTGCAAAGTTCTTCATTGATTTTTTTTTTTTTAAACAGCTCATATTAGTTCTTTGGAAGTTAGTTTTATTTAAAATATATTCGGTATATGCATATATGTATTCATATATGTGTGGGAAAGAATAAGCCTTGTCACAGGTGGGAGCAGTCTTGGCAGGCTTTACCCTTGGGGCACCCCATGAATACCTTGTGACAGACTGAGTGGAGCCATCCTGGGTCTGGAATTCAGGAAGCAGACCTGGGAACCGCACGTGGACTATTGTCTTTCTAATTGACCCTCACAGGGAAAAGGAGACGGTCCTTCCCACGTGACTCAGGCAGTTGGGGAAGAGAGAATAACAAAGTCAGCTGGGTGAGAGAGCGTGAGAACAGCGGACCAGCTGGACCAGCATGCGGGCCAGAGAGACACCTAAGGACCCGTCCCGTGGAACGACTACCGGAATGTTCACTCTTTTGTCCCTTTAACCTTTTTTCCTTCTTGTATAAGCTAGTTGGGTTGTATAATAAAGTTTAATTGCTAAGAAACAGAGTCAACATATATGTTTATTCCTTCTTTGAGAATTTCATACAAAGTGCCTTGATCACATTCACCTCTCACTTCATCCCTTAATCGTTCCCAGATGCACTCCTTATTGCTAACCCCAGCCCCTATTTCTTTAGTTTTCTTGCTCTTTTTAGAGAAGACTAGCTCACAGCAGATGTCCTGCACTACTGGCTCATACAGTATTTCTACTCATCTGCAATATTCCTTAAATCTAAAGTGTTGTAGGGTTGTGTTATAAATGTGTTAATTGGGGACAGACATCCTATGGTCTGTTGATCCTGTATTTTGTCCAGTCAAGGCTTCTGTAATGGTCTCTGTCTGCTAAAAAAAAAAAAAAAAAAAAAAAAAAAAAAAAAAAATAATAATAATAATAATAATAATAATAATAATAATAACGACAAGAGGAGGAGAAAAAGAGGAGAAGAAAAAGAAGGATGAGAATGAGGAAGCAGAAGAGAAGGAGCAGGAAGAGGAAGAAGAGGAAGAAGAAGCTGTTTCTTTATTAAAGAGGGAGAGCTGCACATATCTGTTGATATAAAGTTAAGTATTCATAACACAACCAGAGATTTTACAAGCTTAGGAAAATGGCTGTAGGAAGTACTCCTATTGGCTCCATGGCCTCTTCAGCATAGGTAGTTGGCAAAGCTTGCTGTAGCAGACATCAATTCCCTCCTACTAATCAGGCCTTAAGTCCAAGTCCAGACAGATGTTAATTACTTCAAGGACATAAATTTTGCTCTTGCTCCTTCTGTAATATCTTGCCATACTGGTCATTTTTGTGGTGTGTAGGCATTGTAGCCAAATAGGATATTGATTACTTTTCTCTGTGGAAGCTTTCATGGTTCTTTTCAATACTGTTAGTGCTAGTCCTCAAGGTGGCTTCCAGCTCAGATCTACATTGATTCTTCCAAGTTCTATATCCAAAGTGTGTGGTGTCTTCAGCAGTAGGGTTAAAACTTCTTTTTCTGGTACCAAGGACAAATGCAATATTTTGTATTGTTTTAGGTCTGTTGGATTCATCTGACCAATGATTCAAACGTGTTCCCAAGCATTAACTGGTGTTTTTGATAGGCAGATTATAGACTTCCCTTATGGGCATGCATTGCAATTCCAAGTAGCAAAACTTCAATTAATATATACATATACACATGAACATATACTATATGTAATGTTAAATAGATATAAAATAATATACTTCCTTAAGGCCTTTGGCAACACTCCTAGTATTACTAATGCTTCCTCTTGTACCTTTAAATAAGGTTTAACTCAAAAATTAACACCCATTGTATACATTCTAAGTGTATATGTGTGAGAAAACAAATGAAAGATACATCTTTAAAATCCTGTCAGTCATTGTACTTGGTGGCCTGTTCCTTTAGTCATAGCACTCTGGAGTTTGAGGCAGACAATAGTAGTGAGCTCATGCTCAGAGTGGTCTACACATTGTGTTCCATGCCACAAAAATTCCAACAAATATCTTTAATGGTATCTCATTATTTGTAGTCTTATTACTTTATTTTAAAGGTTCTAAAGCAAAGACTGTGGAGATGGAGTGGTGAGTAAAAGTACTTGCTATACAAGCATACAATCAAACAGCTGAGTTTGACACTGTGTCTACTCAATCTCCAGGGCTGTCAGGGACTGAGGTCAGAGGATCACTGGGGCTTGCTGGTTGCAAGCTTAGCTCCAGTTTCACTGAGTGGACCTGTCCAAGGGACTAAGTGCGAAAATGACATGACAGAACACACCACATCTGACTTTATCTACTGAATGCACTGATGCATAGCACATATACACACATCTAAATAAGAATGTGGGCTGTGTTACAGAAGAGCGATGGTTTAGTGGCTCCCTTAGTGGGTCTAGACATGCAGGAAAGGAAGAGACTGTATCTTTAAGTCTCTCTTCATGCATCTAGCCTGGTGCTCGGCACATACAAAAAGCTTAAGAGATATATGTTGGTAGTAATGAGTGTCTTTCTCTTAAATTGTTTTCTGAAATTGGTAGGCTTAAAATAGTATATCAAACACTGATCAATACTCAAGGCATGCTAGTGAAAATTGACAGAATAAATGTGTGTAAATTAAGAAGATAGGAGAGCCTCTCCCAGCAAATTTGGGGGCTGCTCAAGGATGAAATTGGAGAACTGATGACTGAAATGTGTAAACCATTATTTCAATTGACCTCAGAATATGGAAAGTGCTGGGTAACCATGGAAGCCTTCTATGTATGAACAGACTCCAGAAATCTGTAGCAATAACAAAGCATAATGCTGCACAGGATGAAGGACCTAATGCTAAGTACTTGATGGCTCATGTGTTTAATAAAAAGCAGTATGGTCTTTGTAAAAGCAAAATGCAAAATGAATCTGAAGAAAAGAATGGCTAGTCAGGGGAAAGTGAAAGGCTAGTGAATCCGTTGCTTTTCTGACTGCTGTAAGAAATTAGTTAACGGGAAGTAACTTCAAGGAAAAGCATTTACTCTGGTTTTCCTTTCGAGAGACTATAAGTGCTCATGGGTACATGGATGCAGGAATGGGAAGCAGATCAGTACCTGTAGTCAGGAAGCAGAGTGGGAACACAAATTAAGCATCTCTTTGTCCACCACATCTTCCCACAAAACCAAAATGCACTTCATACCAGAGTTTTCCATGAAGGCTTGAGTTTCGATTTTGCTTAATATTGTGTTCCCAGGCTGAGCCTGGTGGAAGCTGCTTCATCTCCTTTATCAGCGGTCATCAGGTCCTCATTGTCAGTGCCTTTAGGCTAAGTTATTACCTACTAAATTGTGTTTAGACATTGTGTACAGGCAAAGCTGAGTTTGTAACCCGGCTTAGTTGCTTTATTATCTGACAGGGTCTGCTTTCTTGAGCATTTGAAATCTCAATGTCTTCTGTAAAATAGAAGCAAGCAATTTGGCTTCAATATAATATAAAATGATATGCTCATAATCTTATTACAGTGCCCTGGTCCATATAGTTCTGGTTAGAGAGTATCTGATACACAGAAGTGCATGTCCTAGGGACAGATACCCCAAGGAAGTCACTTTGAACTTTGGGAGGTTTTCTTCTGACATAGTATCATCAACTACATAGGTACTGAATTGTAAGCTTCTTTGCTACTTCATGGACATGACTCTTCAAGATTCTTGTTTTTCCCCAGTGTCTTTGTCCTTCACATCCTTCAGAAAAGAGTCTTTATGTTATCACAAGTGACCTGCACCTAATGCAATGTGGTCTTTCATGGACAGAATAGAGTTCAGGAAGATAAAAGTGGGACAACTCATCTAAATAGGATGGTCTAATGAGTTCATAACCATTATTATGAAACCAAAGAAGCTTCCAGCAGGGAAGGCTTGTCTGAAATCTCCACCTGAAAGGGGCTTCTTGGAATATGTTTGCAAAAGACAAATGAAGCAAATTATGACAAAAAGGTACATGCCATTACTGCTAATGTGAGGCCCAGATTGAAGAGGGAAAGCAAGCGACTAGGAGACAGAGAAAATTTTAAACACCAGGATTGACACCAGTTTATTATGCTTGTTGTTTTATGTTTTCTTTGTGAGCCCAGTGTGAAGAATGGGTGGGAGTGCTGGTATCGCTAAAGATGTTAAGTGACTTTTGAGGCATATGAAAAGCAGTCAGGAGTGTCAAGTGCTTCAGTTATTCTCCTTCACTAGATGCCCAAATCCTGAGCTGGGGAGATGGCTCAGTGGGTAAAGGCACCTTCTACTAGTGTTATGACCTGGGGTCTGTCCCGGGAACACAAAGAGTGGAAGAAGAGAAGAGACTTCTGAGCTGCCCTATAGCCTCCACATGCACCCTACCAACATACACAAAGGAAATCACACTGGCTCAGGCAGCTGCTATGAGGTAGAACTGCAATCTTTGCATCTATCTGGTTATGTGTATACCACAAATTCCACAAATTAGAGAGAGTTCAGATCCATTAGGATTCTAAACTTTGTTGCCTGTGATATCTTCATGGTTGATCCTTTAGTTACCAGGAGCTCAGCTTGTTAATAAATTATGAGGCATTGCTCAGTGGCCTCATTCGTGAATGATCCATCCAGGGCCAGCTGAGGAGCTCTCCAAACTGAATTTTTTAACACATGGAAATTTTGCCTATTGCAAATATGTCTTTTAAAGGTTCTTGTCCTGAAGTGAACTTGAAATAAGAGCAATATTTTGAGTACTGGTAAGTTGATGTCCCACACTACATGTGTGATATTTGTATTGTTTAGTGTCCCTACTTTAAAAACCACTACAAAATCTGATACAGCAGTGTACATCTGTAAGCCTAGAACTCAGGGAGCAGAGGCAGGTGGATCTCTGTGAGTTCAGGGCCAACTTGGTCTATAAAGCAAGTCTAGGACAGTGAAGGATACACAGAGAAACCCTGCCTCAAAAAAAAAGGCAAAACAAAATCAAGCAAACAAACAAACAAACAAAACATTGCAACCTAAAGCACGTCAAATTTCCAGCCTGTGAAAATGACCAAGCAAGCCTCAGGATATAACTATTGGGAGAGATCTTGCCTGGCATGCCTCAGGCCATGAGTTTCATCCCCAGCAATGTGAAATCCAGGTGCTAAAGAGATGGCTCAGCATGGACACTGCTTACCTCTCCAGAATGGAGAAGAGAGTTTTAATATCCAGTGAGTGTGGCATTCTTCCTGTAATCCTATTGATGAAGAAACAGACAGGAAGCTCCTTAGAGTAATTGGCTAGCTAGTCTAGTTTAAAGGTGATCTCTGAGTTCAGTGAGAGACCCTGCCTCAAAGTACCAGGGAGAGAACTATCAATGAAGCTATTCTCAATGCCATCCATGGGACTCTCTACATAATAATAAACATGTACACATACAGGAAGGTAAAGGGGTATTTGAACATATGTGTTAGTCCACATTCATGTCAGCAGGGATGCACATACATTCACACATGACACACACACATAAAAGATGTCCTTAAAATACCAAAAAATGCATTTCTCTACTGATCCCAGGGAGCATCCTTAATGAATCTGATGCATGATATTGATAGGGTTAAATAATGGGGCTATGTGGAATGTTAAAATGAGCCATTTAAATACTTGTATAAAAAATCTTTTTTCTCTATTTTATTTTCTGAATCTGTTACCTTATTCTCAAAGTAAAATTAACATTAAAAATTTAGAAGGAATCACTTACCAGGAAACTGGGACAGAGGGGAGGACATCCTATTGGGACTCCAAATGAGAGAAACATGGGAGAACAGCAAAGTAGAAGGATCCAGAGGGTCCTAGAAACCTACAGGTGGAACATTGTGGTGGGCAGATTTGGGCCCAGGGGTCCCGCTCGAGCTAGGGCACCAGCCAAGGACAATACAGACGGTAAACTTTAAACCCCTACCCAGATCTGGCCAGTGGTCGGAGCATTCTCCACAGTTGAGTGGAGAGTGGGATATGACTTTCTCATGTACTCTGGTGCCTCACATTTGACCATGTCCCCTGGAGAGGGAGACCTGGTGGCACTCAGAGGAAGGACAGCAGGTTACCTAGAAGAGACTTGATAACCTATGAGCATATACAGGGGGAGGTAATCCCCCTCAGGAACAGTCATAGGGGAGGGGAATAATGGGAAAATGGGAGGGAGGGAAGAATGGGAGGATACAAGGGATGGGATAAACATTGAGATTTAACAAGAATAAATTAATTAAAAAAAAGAAAGAAAAAAAGAAAAAGAAAAAAGTGAAGGTCAGACCCCATTCTCTACTCAACTGTGGAGAGTGTCCTGTCCATTGGTCAGACATGGGTGGGGGTTCGAAGTTTGCTACACCTATTATCCTTGGCTGGTGCCATGGTTTGGGTGGGACCCCTGGGCCCAGATTTGCCCATCATGATGTTCTTCTTGTAGAGGCCTGGCTGCACTCAGAGGAAGGATAGCAGGCTACCAAGAAGAGACTTGATACCCTATGAGCATATACGGGGGAGGAAGTCCCCCTCAGTCACAGTCATAGGGGAGGGGAGTAAGGGGAAAATGGGAGAGAGGGAGGAATGGGAGGATATAAGGGATGGGATAACCATTTAGATGTAATATGAATATATTTATAAAATATATTAAAAATATAAAAAAAAATTCAGAAGGAAAAATTAAGGTAACCTAGTGTATGTTTAGAGGTGTATGTTGCATGGATGTTTATGTTTGTGTGTTGAGGCCAGAGGTCAGCATTACATACATTCCTTAATCTCTCTCCACCTTAATTTTTGGCCAGGTTTTCTAATTATACTTTCAAGTTACTGATTTGGCTGTACTTGGCTGACCAACAAGCCTGACATCTCACCTATCTCTGACTCCTCAGATCTAGGAGTACAAGTATGTGTCACTATATTCATATTTTTCTTTTCATTTTTAATATGTGCATACTGAAGAATAGAACTTAGATCTTCACACCTTTATGGAAAACACTCCACTCACTATGCCAGCTCTCATAATCAGAGCATGTTTTGATGTAAGTTCCAGTATTAGCTAAGAATGAGTCATTACATATTTTTGTGAAATGTTTGTAAAACACCAGTTTGACAGACTCTCCTAGACCATTTCAGAGTTTAGACATTGTTCCCACACACAGGTACAATTAGGTATAGTTGGTGATTTCTTACTTTTATATTTAGCAGTGTGTAATATAAACAATGAGGTTTAATATTACTCTTCCAGAGTAGGTCTGAGAAGCTTCAGGTTTCAAATGAGAAAAGAAAAAAAAAATTGTGAAAGTTTAAAAAACTTAACAAAGGAGAAGCAGACCATAATTTCACAATCAAGTATATTTAGAAATAATGCTTAATTTTAATGGTATTAGTGGTGCTGGTCAGTGTCAATAGATGTTGAGGGTTGATGGGCTAGGGTGAAAAGAGTCTTCCCTTTTTACCCTGAAGCTCTAAGAATCTTGGAGACTCAACAGTTCTTCTAAATACCCACAATTTAGACCTGTGTGGAGGCTTTATTCTCCATAGATGTAGAAGAATATGCTGCCTAATATGGGAAACACAAGTGAAACAACATCTCCAGTTTGTCTTAGAGCCCTTTGCCTGCTGTTACCACATACAGAACTACACCTCCTTGAAATGCATCCTGAGGCCCAGCAAGGCTAAGAGAAGGGTACTTGGATTTGAAACTTTAAAAAAAAAAATGAAGCTAGGATCTTTGTTTAATCATGGAAATAAAATAACTCAAAGCTGCAACTCCATCTGAAAACAACCAGTTCTGATTGAAAACTCCAGAGAAAATAAATAATCTCCCATCCATTTTCACCTCTAAAGTCAACATAAAAATTTTAAATTGTTCCCTAGGCAGAAGTACTGCTTATTTCTCACTCCAAACTGTACAGCAAACCAAGCACAAATCTGTAAAAATTGATGTGCACTTCAATATTGAGAAACAAAATAAAGAGCCTTCAAAGAGTAGTTTTAAAATGAAAATATTGCAGATGATTTAACTGACCCAAGTAAGGATAACAGCACTGATATTCACTATTCCATGTTTGCTGATTAAATGGAATGCTTAGCTCACTCTGAGTCTAAATTAGGGACTCACATGGTGGATAGGCAGCAAACATCAGTCCAGCTAGAATACATTGTTTTCAATAAGGCTGGGCTAATGTTAGAAGGTATAGTAAGTAAAATGAAGGCTGTTGCCAACAAGGTTCTGAGAAGACTATGTTATCCATCACGATGTCTTTACATTTTATGATCCTTTCAAAGAAATTTGTGACTTTTTTCTCCTAAACTAAACCCAGCATTTGTTAACATGTTATTTTATGCAAGGCATTATGTTTCTTATTTTTTATATGTACATGTATGTTCATGTATGCATGCGTGCTCACCCAGGTGTGCCTCTGTGTGTTGAGGCCTCAGGTTGACTTTTGGTATCTTTTTTCTACCATATTTTATCTATTTAGGCAGTGTCTATTTTCTTTATGTCTAGTCTATTTTTTTTTTTGTGTGTGTGTGTGTTTTGTTTTGTTTTTTGTTTTTTGGGTGGTTCCAGGTATATGAATGCCAGTCCTCATCCTTTGATGGTAAGCATTGTGCCTGCCGAATTATCTTCCCAAGCCCCAAACTCCAGCCTCTATAGATATCTCCAGGTAGCACCACTCTGGGCCTCTTGCCCCTGTGTTCTTTGACTTGTGGTTTCTTGCCAACTTTTACTTTTGCGAAGTTCACAAGTGCAGTGCTGCAGTAGGGAAAAAAGTTCTGTGCAACTTAGAGCAGGTATATTATTCCCAAACTGATAATTATTCACAGTCCCAGTGAAAGCATAAACTTTGGCATATTTTTTCTAAATACGAATGTTTTTTAAAAACTTGTTTTATTTATATGTATGTTTGGTGTTTGGCATATATATATGTGTGTGTGTGTGTGTGTGTGTGTGTGTGTGTGTGTGTGTGTGTGTGTGTGTCTGAGTGAAAGAGTTGGAGCCATTGGAATTTGAATTATAGACCAGAGAGTTGAGAGCTAGCAGATGGGTTGTAGGAATTGAACCAGGTTCCTTTGGAGGAGCAGCCAATGCTCTTAAGCTACTGAGCCATTTTAGAACCTGGAATGGTGGTTCTTCCACATACCAGAATACAGATTCCTCAAGCAGAATACCACAATTTGCAACCTTGGACAAGTTATTTTGGTAACTTATGTAAAGTATCTGATCTATGCAAACAAGTAACTTGACAGATATATCCTCAGCTAATATGACAGTGAAAGTTACTTGTCAATTTGAAAAAAATCTACAGTCACTGAGTGACTAGACTTTGAGCATGTCTGTAGGGAACTATCTTGATTGTGCAAATTTAGATGGAAATAGCTGCCCACTGTGGGTGGCGGCATTCCCTTGCTAGGATTGATCCTTGACTGAGTGGAAAAGTGATCTGAGCCGTAGCATAGCATTCATTGTTCCTTCAGATTATTAATGCAATGGGACCTGCCCCCTCAAGCTCCGGCAACTGTGACTTCTCTGCTATGATGGATTGTAATATTTAACTGTAAGCCAAATAAACTTTTTATTACTCATGTTCCTTTTGTTAGTGGAATTTTACCACTGTACCATGAACTAAAGAAAGTAAGGCAGCCAATGACAGAGTCTTAATGACAATCAGATTTTTGTCAGCATGTCTCCCCATTTTTATAGATGACATAAGAGATTCTGTTCTGAAACCATCAATTTTTCAAGAAAGGGGAGAACACAGTGAAATCTCTGTGGATGATACTCCAATTTCCTTTGGATAGAGTTACAGTGGATCCATGGCAGGTATGGTCTTTTGATTTCTGATAGCACACAGCATGGTGATTAAGTCCCCACAGTCTGGGTGCTGTAAGATGGCAGAAAATCTCACAGTTTAGCATTAGCACATTTCTCTCATCTTTATTCACTGGAAGAGGAAAGTATTTCCTACCCAGATGGTGTCTTCTTGCTTGTACTGTTGCCAGTTGTGGCCTGTGTCGCTGAACATCAGGTGATAGCTTGTCACCCAGTCAGAGCTCCCATATCTTCCCTGTGTGGCCACTGCTGTAATCTCCACTCTGTTTCCCAGGTCCATCTGGAGCCACTGTTGGGCATTGGAATCTACTGGGGACCAACCACCAGTTCCTGGAATAGGAAAAAAAGAAAGACTTGTAATAATGCCTTGGATAGTCACCATTTTCTATGTCAAAGATCAATGAAACACAGTTCAGTCAAGACACAGTTCCCTGCCTTTTAAATTAAACTGACTTTCAATCCTATAACTCAGGCATCCAGTTTTACAGAAATGCAGTGTTTGTGGTGCCTTCTTCCATCTCCCCTTTCTCCTATTCCTTTCTCTTTCACTCCTTTATTTTCTCCGTCCAAATCTGTACTATGAACCGACCAAGGGGCCTGTATCTCACTGTGAGTACAAAGCTAAAAGAAATTAAGCATTTCTCCTTCATTGGGCATCAGTGTTTTTTTTTTTTTTTTTTTTTTTCATTTAACCTTTATTCTCCACAACTAGAATGCTTGGGGAAAGAGAAAGAAATTTCAAAGTGTGTGAGAACCATTCACAAGAGAAAGACAGAAGGTACAATACCCGCACAAGGGACAGGATGTCTTAGTAGCTACTCAGAAAGTCTTTCAAAAACAGAGACAGTAAAGCTGAAACCTGAAGCCAGGATAACCATGCTTGGAAAGGTGAGAAGCAGTTACGCAATTACTCATGTATAGAGAACGGAGGAGCGAGTAGGATATACATAACCACAGTATATGAGCAGGCCTGGCACATTTCATATGTACCAAGACATGCAACGTCCTTGCAAAAGCTTTTTGGCTCCTGGAATATTCATGAAATTTTAACTATGTCCATTCTCATGGAACTGAAAGTCGCATGGCTTAAGGGTTTTGTTTCCTTCTCAAGTATGAAAAAATAAGTCAGCATAAACTTTCACTAACTGTTAAACTTTTAAGTCCTCTACAACCTGGAAGTGAGAGGCTTTGCAGAGTGTCTTCTGAAGTGGACAGGTCTGTGGTGAAAATCAATCATCTTGTTCAGAACAGGAGAGGAAATTGCAACTAAACATAGATGAGTAAGTAATAGATTCACGATTTCCTTAAACTCACACGCTTTTTTTTCCTCATGGTGCTCCAGTTTACCGTGCACCAAGTGAAAGAGCATTTACTGGACCTCTGCTGGGTGGCTCAGGGACATTCTGCATCCTGGTCCCCACTGCAAAGTCCCTCACTCTATGAGAACAAATCCGTTGATACTAGAGCTGGCGAAAGAAGGCAAAGTAGCCATTGGATTGCTTGGGTTAGGGTGGGTTCTGCCGGTCTGTTGTGTAATCCACACATGGGTTTACCATTTTATTTCTCCCACTACTCAGAGGACACAAAAAAGGCCAGATCCCACCCACACAATCCCTGGCCTGCGTTTAGGCCTCCAGAGCTGGACACACAAGGGGGAAAGCGACAAATCAGACCTACTGTGGGCCATAGAGAGAGAGAGAGACAGCAGAGAGGGGGGAGAGAGGGACAGAAGTAGAGAGATGGGTAGAGAGTGTAGAGAGGATAGAGAGAGAGGAAAACTAGAAAAAGAGGGCCACATGGAGGTTTGTCCTTTTATACGGCCCTAGGTAGAGTCATGCCCCCATTGCAGGTAGGTGATGACATCATGGGTAGGTGGACTGAAGCAGACTCCTAACAAAGAATCTTAAAGGAAATTAACAGAACTGTACAAATGCCTCAGCCAATTTTCCTTTTTAGCATTAGATATCAAGATTGGTTTTTTGTTTGTTTGTTTTCCTCTCCGTTTCCACTTCAGAGACTTTGAATGCTTGGAGTTTTCAGTAACATCTACCATTAACAGGGCTGGGCCATCTTCAGACTACAGCTAAACAGGCTAGTCCTTTACAAGGAAGCTATGATGAATGCATTAAAAATTCACTTAGAAGAAAGTCTCTGTATACATCCTGATGTAAATAGGACAAAGTCAGAGGAAACTGTGGGAGTCCAGATGATCTTTCCCACTTCCTGCTCATTAGGACACACGGCATTGCCTGCTCTCTTGAGTGGGGACAGGGAAGGGGGAGAACCCTCCCCATCCCTCATCCCAATCCCTTGCCCAGCTGCTGGAACAGCACCTCAGCTGAAAAGCCCTCTTAAAGTCCTCTTCATTACTGGAGTGACTGCATAGATCAACTGATAATATTTTAGGCTTTGAGTCTAAAAGTCCCAGGTTCAATTCCCAGTTAGATCCTTTTACCTTAAGAGTTTCTTACCACTCCCAGTGGCCTTAAATAGATAGCCTAAAGGCTTCTCACCATGTCCCAAGGGTCCTAAAACAGCGTGACTACCAGCCTAAAAGCTAAGTAAAAGAGAGACCAGACCCTGGACAAAATAATGCTTCCAACTTAAAATCAATACAGATTAACATCTTGGATCCAACAAGCTGCATTAACAACTGCGGAGGCCAGTCTTTTTTTTTTTTTTCAAACAAGCCTTACTGTTTATCTACAATACATAATTAAAATGATGTTTTATTCCCCAGCTACTTTAAACAGGTATAATTCCTAGGGGGCTGGAGAGATGGCCCAAAGGTTAAGAGTACTGCCTGCTCTTCCAGAGGTCCTGAGTTCATTTTCCAGCCTTTCTTCCTGCTTTCCTAACTCCAATACAGGTGACTGCCATCTAAAGGATGACAAGCCAAGATTGAGGGTTTTTTGTTTTATTTTGTTTGTTTGTTTGTTCAGGATTTTTGTTTGTTTGTTTGTTTGTTTACACCTACTCCTTGCTTCACCCAGCACTTACAAACGCTCCTGTGATAACTTCAGCCAGAGGAAATGACACTAGTCCACATTCTCCCCAAAATTCCCCCTTTCTTTTAATCAAACAGCTGCTTTGTCAGACCCTCTACCTTCCCCTTTCTTCCAGATTTGCATAAAACTCTGGCAACTAGATGTTTATTGGACCAAACTGTGGATTACTACCTTCTCTTAAATAACCTCCTGCATAGGTACCCAACTGCCCGGAAGTTCACCCATTGTGATTACTTCAGAAGTCTTTATTTTTTTTTTAACATGCATCAGATATAGACCAAAGATCCTTCCCTGAGAAAACTAAAGACACACCAGACAGACACCAAAAATCCCCCACTGGTTGTGCCCAATACCGCACAGCAGCCTCTGACCAGAGCCACCTGAATGGGGACTTCCAAAAACAGCTTAACCAGATGAGGACATCTACAGCCTTGGATTCCTCCAGCAACACATGAACTCTCTTTTTGGGTCCTGCTCCAAAACAACAGAGCTAGACCTAGTGACAGCAGCACATGTGGAGACTTACATGGCACTAGAAAATACTCTGTTTATGTAGATGTATAGAAATTATTGAGCCTTGGTCTTTATCTTGTACATTTGCATACATGAATATGCATCGTTCCACACAGATGTCTACACACACACACTCACACACACACACACACATACACTCAAGCATACCATGAAAACAGATGAAGAAAGGTAGAATGTAGCAATAAATCTGTACCCTTTTAAAGGGCAACCAATTAAATGAAACAGGCAAAACTAAAACAATGAGGTGCTTAATATAAGATGATTTCTTCAAACATCTGAAGAAAATCACATTTCCTTTTATTCAGAAAAGGAGAAAACCCCAGCTTCCTAATCCTCCTGAAAATGACCTAGAATGGAAGACCTGCCTTGAGCATCCGTGGACAGATGAAATTAAGCATATTCTGAACCATTGACTCTCATCTTAAGTGCTTAGGATGACTTGCTGTGTCCTGAATGACAATTACTTATGCTTCTTTTCCTAATGTTGAAGATCTATCTCATATTGAAGTTAATATAATGACTTTCAGGCGTTATGTGGTTATCACGGCAATATTTTTAATTAGCTAAATAGTAAACGTTTTTTGGAAAATGATGAGGCAACCTCAAGATATGTATAGTCTCTCTAAACAAAATGTGTGATCACCCCCTCCTCTCTCTGAATAATGTCAAAAGTGAGTGACATAGACACAAATATGTAGTGGTGGATGCATGAAATCAGAAGTGTCTACTGAGACAATATTGTCAATAGCCACGGCTGATGACTCCAGGATTCCTAATTATAATGGACTGTCACCAATCCTGAGGTTCATACTTAAGTGCATTTAAAAGAAACTTCAATTTATTGCATTCATTGTTTTTTTAAGTATATGTCTATCTGTCTGATTGTCTGCCTTTCTGTCCAGTTTTGGACATTTGTATGCCAAGGCATGCATATGCAGATTTGGAGACAGTTTGTAGAACTTGGTTTTCATTTTTTGTTATTTGGGTCACAGGGATTAACTCGACATTAGCCTTGGAAGTAGTGTCTTTACCTGCTGAGCCATTTTTTAAGTTAGAAATGAAATAAATAATCCACTTTATATATGAACAGCATCTATAACTCAGCCATAATTTTTCAAACAAAACTATGAATGGTTTTAAGACTATTTTTGATTTCCTTTCTAACACCCTACAAGTCTCACTAACTGCATAATGATTAGGTGCTTAGCTCTATTTTAATTTGGTACATCGACACGCTGTCTGAACTCTATTGCTCAGGCCTAAGAAACTTTTGGTGAATTGTTTATAATTGGTTTACTTATAATTGTTGAGTTTCATCCTTAAGTAAAACAATTTAGAAGATTTAACAACACAGTAAAACAGTATTCCTGGTTTGGGGCATAATTCACCCTCTAAATATCTTTGGAAAGAAAATGAAGGTGTGAAATCTTAGTGCTTTGAAATAGCAAGTCTTGTTGACATTACCACATAAGTCTCTCGTGCATGGTACCAACAAATATTTTACAATGTTATAACTAGTACATTGAACATGTGTTTGTTTGTTTTGTATGCAGGTAATTTCTTTTAAAGTACAGTGCCTAACCTAGGTCCATTTTGTTTTGTTTTGTTTTTTAATTTAAAAGGGTTACTTTTTACTTTTGGGACTTGGAACAAATAATTTTACTCCGTCTGTGTAAATATTATTTCTAGAACTTCGAAGTAAACCCAGTGCATTGGGCACTTGCTGGACAAGCATCAGTGCTTTACTTTGATTCCTAGAATACACATTAAGGACCAGGGAGTGGTGACACAAATTTATAATCTCAGAGGTTGGGAGGTAGAGACAGGGAAATTCTTCGGATTTGAGTTCTAATCTGGTGATAAAGCCAGTCTTAAACAGTAAGAATGATGGCCTTTGAGGAATGAACTTGAGGTTGTTTTGTGCTCTCCAAATGCATATGACGACACTTATATGTGCATACAAACATGCACACACACACACACACACACACACACACACACACACACAGACATGCATGCACACAAAGAACAGCAAAAATTTAAATTTGTTTGTGTGTTTATTTTTTTCTCTGCAGAGCACTGCTATACTTGACCGAGGGTTTGGGTGGATTTCTTACCTTCACAAAGATGTTGACAGGAAGACAGAAGTAACAAACTGGCCTATCTCCCTATATAGGCCTAACAGCACTGCATACTTTTTTATATAGGGAAATAGTTTTTAATACACTGGCAAAAAAATTCTACAGATAAAAGTATTGCTCAAACATGGATGAGGTGTAGCCCTGTGTATTATAAGCCACGAGACCCTAGGTTCATGTCCCGGAACACTTAGACACATACATACAGAGAGGGAGGGTGAGGCACGAGGACATACCCACAAAAGGAATGCTTGCTGTTACAAATCATTTCAGAGCCTCTGTGGAATATTTTGGTATAGCCACATAACTGATACTCATACAAGGTGCTGTGTCTTCTCCAGAGGAGAGAAGTAAGGACACTGTTTACACTAGAAAGTGTTTAAAGAAGCACAGGAATGTCCGTGTTTTCTTTCTAATAATGACAAATAGTAAATAGCCAATCTCTAGACAAACTAGTGTTTAACAATCCTGTTATTTTCTCTCAGTTTATCTATTATTATTATTATTATTATTATCATTATTATTATTATTATTAACATTTATTAACAGGTGCTTGCAGTTTGTTGACTTTTTAAGAAAAATCAAGCTATATACTTTTATTACAAATTAAAAATGAAGTTTTAAAAAATATGAACTTGACCAGATATGAAACAATTTAAAAACCATTAAAGGTGTATTGAGAAAAACCAGGCCTTTTTTCTTAAAACACATATTTGTCATTACAAAAAAGAGACATATTTAAGTAAAATTAATAAAAACTCCATGCTGCATAGATAATGCAGAGAGTTCTAGAAAATTGTTCAACAGGAAAAAAGCAAGCACTTAAGGTCTTCAGCTACAATCTTTGTTCATTTCTTTTTTTTTTTTTTTTTTTTTTTATTAATTTATTCTTGTTACATCTCAATGTTTATCCCATCCCTTGTATCCTCCCATTCCTCCCCCCCCCCCCCATTTTCCCATTATTCCCCTCCACTATGACTGTTCCTGAGGGGGATTACGTCCCCCTATATATTCTCATAGGGTATCAAGTCTCTTCTTGGCTACTTGCTGTCCTTCCTCTGAGTGCCACCAGGTCTCCCCCTCCAGGGGACATGGTCAAATGTGAGGCACCAGAGTATGTGAGAAAGTCGTATCACACTCTCCACTCAACTGTGGAGAATATTCTGACCATTGGCTAGATCTGGGAAGGGGTTTAAAGTTTACCTCCTGTATTGTCCTTGGCTGGTGCCTTAGTTTGAGCGGGACCCCTGGGCCCAAATCTGCCTATCATATTGTTCTACTTGTAGATTTCTAGGACCCTCTGGATCCTTTTATTTTGCTGTTCTCCCATGCGTCTCTCATTTAGAGTCCCAATAGGATGCCTTCCCCTCTGTCCCAGTTTCTGGTAAGTGAAGGCTTTCGTGGGACATGCCCCTTGGGCTAGTATGCAGATATAAGTGAGTATATACCATTTGATTCTTTCTGCTTCTGGGTTAACTCACTCATTATGATCATTTCTAGCTCAATCCATTTATCCACAAATTTCGGGAATTCCTTGTTTTTAATAGCTGAGTAGTACTCCATAGTGTATATGTACCACAGTTTCTTTATCCACACTTCTACTGAGGGACACTTAGGCTGTTTCCATGTTCTGGCTATTATGAATAAGGCTGCTCTGAACATGGTTGAGCAAATTTTCTTGTTGTGTGCTGGAGCATCTTCTGGGTGTATTCCAAGGAGTGGAATAGCTGGGTCTTGAGGAAACCCTATTCCCATTTTTCTGAGATAGCACCAGATAGATTTCCAAAGTGGCTGTACTAGTTTGTATTCCCACCAGCAATGAAGAAGTGTTCCTCTCTCCCCACATCCTCGCCAGCATGTGGTGTCGCTTGAATTTTGATCTTAGCCATTCTGATGGGTGTAAGATGGAATCTCAGAGTTGTTTTTGATTTGCATTTCCCTGATGACTAAGGAGGTTGAGCATTTCTTTAAGTGTTTCTCAGCCATTTGATACTCCTCTGTTGAGAATTCTCTGTTTAGTTCCAAGCCCCATTTCACAATTGGGTTATTCGGTTTGGTGGTGTTTAATTTCCTGAGTTCTTTATATATATTGGATATTAGACCTTTGTCAGATGTAGGGTTGGTGAAGATTTTTCCCAGTCTGTAGGCTGTCGCTTTGTTCTATTGACAGTGTCTCCTGCCTTACAGAAGCTTCTCAGCCTCATGAGGTCCCATTTATTAATGGTTGACATTAAGGCCTGGGCCGTTGGTGTTCTGTTCAGGAAGTTGTCTCCTGTGCCAATATGTTCCAGGCCTCTTTCCCACTTTTTCTTCTAAGTGAGTTAGTGTCTCTGGTTTTATGTTGAGGTCTTAATCCACTTGGATTTGAGTTTTGTGCAAGGTGACAAATATGGGTCCAGTTTCATTTTTTTACACATAGACCTCCAGTTAGACCAGCACCATTTGTTGAAGATGCTATCCTTTTTCCATTGAATGGATTTGGCTTCTTTGTCAAAAATCAAGTGACCATATGTGTGTGGATTCATATCTGGGTCTTCGATTCGATTCCACTGATCAACCAGCCTGTTGCTGTGCCAGTACCATGCTGTTTTAAGTACTATTGCTTTATAGTACAGTTTGAGATCAGGTATGGAGATTCCTCCGGAGCATCTTTTATTGTACAAGATTGTTTTAGCTATTCTGGGTTTTTTGTTTTTCCATATGAAGTTCAGAATTGAACTTTCAATGTCTTTAAAAATTGTGTAGTTATTTGATAGGGATTGCATTGAATCTGTAGATTGCTTTTGGTAGGATGGCCATTTTTACTATGTTAATTCTCCCGATCCATGAGCAAGGAAGATCACGCCATCTTCTCAGGTCATCTTCAATCTCTTTCTTCAGAGTTTTGAAATTTTTTTCATACAAGTCCTTCACTTGCTTAGTTAGGGTAACTCCTAGATATTTATATTGCTTGTGGCTAATGTGAAGGGTGTGGTTTTCCTAATTTCTTCCTCTGCAAGCTTGTCATTTGTGTATAGGAAGGCTACAGACTTTTTTGAGTTAATTTTGTATCCAGCCAATTTGCTGAAGGGTTTATCAGCTTTAGGAGTTCTCTGGTGGAGTTTTGAGGGTCACTTATGTACACTATCATATCATCTGCAAAGAGGGATAATTTGACTTCCTCCTTTCCCATTTGGATCCCCTTGATCTCCTTTTGTTGTCTTATTGCTCTGGCTAGAACTTCGAGTACTATATTGAAGAGATATGGAGAGAGTGGGCAGCCTTGCCTTGTTCCCGATTTGAGAGGAATTTCCTTGAGTATCTCACCATTTACTTTGATTTTGGCTATTGGCTTGCTGTATATAGCCTTTATTATGTTGAGGAAAGTGCCTTGTATCCCCGATCTCTCTAAAACTTTAAACATGAATGGGTGTTGAATTTTATCAAATGCTTTCTCTGCATCCAAGGAGATAATCATGTGGTTTTTTATTTTCAGTTTGTTTATATGATGGATTACATTGATGGATTTCCGTATATTAAACCATCCCTGCATGCCTGGAATGAAGCCTACTTGGTCATGATGAATGATATCTTTGATGTGCTCCTGTATTCGTTTTGCAAGTATTTTATTTAGTATTTTTGCATCTATGTTCATAAGAGAAATTGGTCTGAAATTCTCTTTCTTTGTTGAGTCTTGTGAGGTTTAGGTATCAATGAGACTATGGCCTCATAGAATGAATTTGGTAATTTTCCATCCATTTCTATCTTTTGGAGTAGCTTGAAGAGTATCGGTATTAGCTCGCCCTTAAAGGTCTGGTAGAATTCTGCACTGAACCATCTGGCCCTGGGCTTTTTTTGGTTGGGAGACCATCGATGATTGCTTCTATTTCTGTCGGGGAAATGGGACTATTTAACTTGTTTATCTGTTCTTCACTCAACTTTGGCAAGTGAACTTGATCAAGAAAATCGTCCATTTCCCTTAGATTTTCAAATTTTGTGGCATATATGCCTTCAAAGTAGGATCTTACGATTCTTTGAATTTCTTCAGTGTCTGTTGTTATGTCTCCCTTTTCATTTCTGATTTGTTCATTTCAATACTGTCTCTCTGCCTTTTAGTTAGTTTGGCTAATGGTCTGTCTATCTTGTTGATTTTCTCAAAGAACCAGCTTTTGGTTTTGTTGATTCTTTGGACTGTTTTCTTAGTTTCTAATTTGTTAATTTCAGCCCTGAGTTTGATAATTTCCAGGCGTCTACTCCTCTGGGTGTTTCTGCTTCTTTTTTTTCTAGGGCTTCCAGTTGTGTTGTTAAGATGCTTATGTGCGATGTTTCCAATTTCTTTTTAAAGGCACTTAGTGCTATGAATTTTCCTCTTAGCACTGCTTCAATGTATCCCACAAATTTGGGTATGTTGTTCCTTCATTTTCATTGAATTTCAGAAACTCCTTGATTTCTTTCTTTATTTCTTCCTGACCCAGGTGTCATTTAGCAGAGAGTTGTTTAGTTTCCACAAACGTGTAGGCTTTTTGTTATTTCTGTTGTTGTTGAATTGCAGCCTAAGAGCATGGTGATCTGATAGGATACAAGGTATTATTTCAATCCTCTTGTATCTGTTGAGGCTTGCTTTGTGACCTACGATGTGATCAATTTTGGAGAAGGTTCCATGGGGTGCAGAGAAGAAGGTGTATTCTTTCTTGTTTGGGTGAAAGGTTCTATAGATATCTGTTAGATCCATTTGACCCATGGCATTGGTTAATGATGTTATTTCTCGGCTTAGTTTCTGTTTCAATGACTTATCCTTCAGTGAGAGTGGGGTGTTGAAGTCTCCCACTATTATTGTGTGGGGATCGATGTGTGGTTTTAAGCTTTTTAGGAGATCTTTTACATATGTGGGTGCCCTTGTATTGGGAGCATAGATGTTCAGAATTGTGATGTCATCTTGGTTGACTTTACCTTTGATGAGTATGAAGTGTCCTTCCTCATCCCTTTTGATTAATTTTGGTTGAAAGTCTATTTTGTTCGATACTAAAATGGCTACACCTGCTTGCTTCTTGTGACCATTTGCTTGGAATATTTTTTTCCAACCTTTTACCCTGAGGTAATGCCTTTCATTATGGGTGAGATGTGTTTCTTGGATGCAGAAGAATGTTGGGTCTTGTTTATGTACCCATTCGGTAGTCTGTGTCTTTTTATTGGAGAATTGAGGCCATTGATGTTGAGAGATATTAATGACCAGTGACTGTTAAGAGTCTTAATTTTGATGTTGTTTCCAGTCGAGCGTTTGTGTAGTTGTGTTTTTGCCATGGGATAGTTATCTATTTCCTGGGTAGTTTTGGTTGTAGCTTGACCCTTTGGGATGGAGTTTTCCTTCTAGTACCTTCTGTAAAGCTGGGTTTGTGGATAGGTACTGTTTGAATTTGTTTTTGTCATGGAATATTTTGTTTTCTCCATCAATGGTTATTGATAATTTTGCTGGGTAAAGTAGTCTGGCCTGGCATCTGTGTTCTCTTAGGGTTTGCAGGATCTCTGTCCAGGACCTTCTGGCTTTTATGGTCTCTGCTGAGAAGTCAGGTGTAATTCTGATAGGTTTACCATTAAATGTTATTTGGCCCTTTTCCCTTGCAGCTTTTAATATTTTTTCTTTGTTCTGCAAGTTTTGTGTTTTGATTATTATGTGGCGGGCAGTTTTTTCTTTTCTGGTCAATTCTATTTGGTGTTCTGTAGGCCTCTTGTATGTTTATAGGCATCTCTTTCTTTAGATTGGGGAAATTTTCTTTCTATGATTTTGTTGAGAATAGTTTCTGGGCCCTGGAGTCTGATGTCTTCTCTTTCTTCAATGCCTATTATCCGCAAATTTCTTCTTTTCATGGTGTCCTTAATTTCTTGGATGTTTTGTGTCAGGAGTTTTCCAGATTTGGCATTTTCTTTAATGGTTGATTCAATATCTGTGATTGTATCTTCTAGCCCTGAGATTCGTTCTTCCATCTCTTGGATTCTGTTAGAAAAGCTCACCTCTGTGTTGCTCGCCTTCTTCTCTGAGGTCTCACGTTCTCGTTTTTCTTCTGTCTGTGTGTTTATCATTGAATCCATTTTCATTTCAGATCTTGAACTGATTTTTTGATTTCTTTCATCTGATTTTTTGTATATTCCTGAGTTTCTTCCATTGCCTCTTTATAGGTCTTCAGAGCTTGAACCGTTTTAGTTATTTCTTTCATCTGGTTGTTTGCATTTTCCTGCAATTTTTCCAGTTCCACTCTATGTGCTTCTTTATGTCTCTCACCTGTTTGTCTGCGTCTTCCTGCATTTGATTACGAATTTTATTTGTTTCCTCCATTATCATCCTCATTACTAAGGATTTGAGGTCATTTTCTTGTATTTCCGTTGTATTTGAGTTCTCTGGGTGGTTTTCTTTGGGATAGCTGGAAACTGGAGACGCCATGTTGTTTTGGGTTTTTTTGCGTATGCTTTTTCGTTGTCCTTTAGACATCTTGCCGTCTTTGTTTTTGTTGGGTAGCTTCCAGAGTTGAATGGAGGGTGTCTGATGATAGATTCACTTGTTTTCTTACGATTTCCCTAGGCTGCGAGCTCAAAGCTTCACTGGTGTGGATGTTAGGAGGTTAGCCCTGTTGTTCTGGTCTCTCACAGCCAGTGATCCTCAGTCCCTCTCTGCTGTGGATCCTGCAATTGTTCTGGGTCTCTGAATGAGCGTTGGGTCAGGCCAAGGTATCCACAGCCTTCTGTGTTCCCTGCCAAGTCCAGCCAGGAGCACTGGGACCGAACCACGGGCAGAACTCAGCTAGATTCTCAGGGCCAGAACCGTCTGCCAAGCTCAGCTAGGGATTTTGGGCCCAAAATGCACACAGGGCCCAGCCAGAATTTTTGGGCTGGGACTACGCACCAAGCTCCACTAGGGCCTTTTGGCCCAAAGTGCGTGCTGTGGTCAGTTATTGACTCAGGGCCCGAACTCACCACTAATCTCATCCAGGAATTCTGGATTCAAACTGTACACTGTGTCCAACCAGAGTCTTAGAGCTGGTGGAACCGAGAGCTCTGTCCAGCCTGTGCCACAGCAGGAGAACTGCGGCTGCTCTGAGTTAGCGCCAGTGGTGGAACAAGTGCTCCGCCCGGACTGTGTCCCCGCAGGGGAGCTGCCGCTGAGCTGAGGTGGTGCCTAGGATGGAACCGAGCACGTCACCAAGCCTGCGCCACAGCAGGAGAACTGCGGCTGCTCTGAGTTAGCGCCAGTGGTGGGACAAGTGCTCTGCCCGGACTGTGTCCCCGCAGGGAGCTGCCGCTGAGCTGAGGTGGTGCCTAGGATGGAACCGAGCACGTCACCAAGCCTGCGCCACAGCAGGAGAACTGTGGCTGCTCTGAGTTAGCGCCAGTGGTGGAACAAGTGCTCCGCCCGGACTGTGTCCCCGCAGGGGAGCTGCCGCTGAGCTGAGGTGGTGCCTAGTGTGGAGCAGCGTGCTCAACTAAGCCTGCGCCACAGCAGGGGAGCTATGGCCACGCTGAGTTAGTGCCTCAGGCAGAATTGTTTGCTGGGCCGGGCCAATACCCGGGACTCTGGGGCCGAACTGTCCGCCGAGTCCAATCTGGGTCCAAAGGCTCCACGCGACCCAAATCCTGCCCCGAGTCCCCTCTCCTGCAGCAATTCCCACCAGCCACCACACCAATCGCCTCCACCGGAAGGCTATGAGCTGCAAACCTCAGCCGCCGCTGCTGGTGCCGCTGGTGCTGCCGCCTCTACCGCTGCCGCTCCGATCAGAGAAAAACCACGCTCCTCCCGTGTGCAGGGGCACGCAGGTCCTCCGCACCCTGGTCCCTCCGAACCGTGGAGCACTCCCGCTGCCGTGATGTTCGGACCTCGGTGTTCCTGGCTCAGAAATCTGTGCAATTCCCTGAATTGTTCACTGGAGCCTCCAAACGCGGTCCACACTGCTCGCCGCCATCTTGGATCCTCCCTTTGTTCATTTCTTATTGGTGGAAGTTCATATTCATTTCTTCTTGATAGATCACCACACTGGATGACGGCAGAGATGGTAAACGGTCATTTAATCAGCCGGGCCCTGATCAGCCTCGGGAGCGGAGGAACTCTCAGCTGGTGGATCAGCCAATTTTGTCTCTTTGCCATCTTGTGGTTTAGGGTTCTCTGGGCATCAACGTTTGTAATTAAAGTTGCTGCGATACCTAGGTTGTGGTGGCTGCTGACCTTGTGTCTCATCTTGATTTTCCTTGTCCTCTTTCATTGCTGCCCTCTCCAGGCTGTCATTGGCGAGGAGGGCCCCTGCAGAAACATGGTCCGTAATCCTGGTACATATTCGGTCTCACTGGTCTACCTTGCTCTCCTGCACCCTGGTGGTCGGCACCCTCCATCACTTCTTGCACGGACAGGTTGGAATACTGTGATCAAAGCACATAGGTTCTCCGCTTGTACTAAAGTAGGAACCTTAGCCTATGATAGGGCCAGTGTTGTGGGGTCTGGCCTTCAGGAGCGCTTTCTGATCCCTCATTCTTTTCCCCACTCTTACTATTCTGGTAGTTTTGCTGGTAATTGCTTGGCGGACCCCTACGACGTGGATAGTGTCTATAATGGTTACTGTAGGCTGTGTATTTACTTCCTTGAACTGAAACTCCACCAGGGCCTGTAACATCTGCTGCCTCCACACCTTTTTCTCCTTCAACACCATCAAACTCCAGTCTCTCCATCTCCTACATTGCGAAGGAAGGTACTTCCTGGGGTTATTCTTTATGGAAGTCTGGTGTACAAATCCTTGGTGTATTCCCTGTTGATGAAACCTTTTCTGTTCCTTACATTGAACCGTTTTACTGTTCCCCGAACCTTCCTTGCCTTGACCTTCTTGCCACCGAAGGCAGGCACAGGGGAAATGAGGCCTCCTTGGCCGCCACTACCTGCGCTGCTGACCACAGAGCAGGGCTTGGTGTCAGCAGTATTGAGGGAGGCGGGGCTGGACGGCTGGAGGCTGCTGGGTCTTGCCCTCCTTGCTCTTGGTTGTGGTGATGGTGACTGTGGCCAACAGCGAAGGCAGCTGCTCCTCCTGGGTGTGATGGTGACTAGGCCGGCAGCTGGGCCTCTCAGGGCTCTCTCCTCTCAGTTTATCTTTAAGTCACTCTGTTTAAGGTAAACACTGTCAACAGGGGAACACGGGTAGGCCCAGTGGAAGAGTGTTCAGGAAATGCCTCAAACTGGGGACTGTTTTAAGGCCTGCAATAGCAGCAGTCCAGGGGCTGAGGCAGGAGCATGGCAATGAGTTCCAGGTCAGTCTGAGCTGCAGAGTAAGATTGTGTGTCAAACAGTCAAAGAAATTAAGGAAAGGAGAGAAAGGAGGAAAAGACTAAGGGAATAAGAATGGGAGGAGAAAAGGAAGGAATGGGAAGAAATATTTTAGAGTACTGGTTTCATGATAAAAACAGAGAGTTAAAATTTCCCACACACTTTCTTGCTCCCAAAATCTTGATCAACTTTAATGTTTTCCAAAGCTCCTTAGTCACTCAAATCTATATTTAATGAAATGTAGCAGTAAGAATTGAAGTAGCTTCCATTTTTCAGTAGTATTCTAGAAGAGAGTATCTCACCGGAATGAATAAAACCAATAGTTAAACACTATTATTTCTGAACTGTTTCATAGGAAAGAGATCCATGAGCCTTTTTTCTCTTCTGGATGCTAAGACCTCTACGCTTATTTGTGTTTTAATTACACAGGGTAGATTAAGTTCTTCCCCTAATTGTCAAGGTCTAAATTACATCTGGGCAGTTTGATTCTTGGCCAGAAGGTCCTCAATTTCCTGTTGTCAGTTTGTTTGAAAGCCTGGCTGAATTAATTCCCCAAGTTAAAGCTTTCTTGCCACAAACACATGATATCTGATACATGGAGATCCTACCTAAGCCGTAATTACAAAGAATGACTTGGCTGCCTAAGTTACCGGCCATTGACCTCAGCTTAGTTCATTTTCCAGGTCTTTTCAAAAGTGATTAGTGTTCTTTCTTGCTTTTCTTTTTTCATTGTGTGAGATAAGATGAAGTTGGGAGAATCTTATTGAATAGAAATTGCCCCTGAATTCAGAAACCTTCTTGTATGTGGGAGGAAGGCTTAGGAGACTCAGGAAATAAATAAAACTCACACCTCTCATGAAGGTTTCCAAATCTACAATGGTTACAAGGCCCCTCTCAGGTGTTTTACCAACTCTAATTGTTTAGAGAGAGAAGGCTCTGTAATCAGCTGAGCTGTCTGAGGGATAAAGGTGGGCTTCTCAGTGCTTCATTGTTTATGAGTCAACCATGTTGTTGTAAGTGGCCTGTCATGCACAGTCCTGCAAGTAACCCCACTAAAGTCAATGGATCGTTAAGTTAGAGTTGAGTGGGCTACACGCTTCATCAGTACCCTGACTGTAGTGAACAAATGTTTCCTCATATCATCCCAGGAAATGTCAGTCACCACCACCGAGCATCTCCAGGCCTGCAGAACAGAATTTTACTGAAATAAGATTTTTACACCTGGGATTTCATCTTCAGGAATAATAAAAGAGCAATCCCTAACACTGTGTGGAAAACTGGATGGTACAACACAGAAGGAATTTGTTAATTCCAGTGAGAAGAATGTAAGTGTTTGAATATACTATATTCAGAAAACCTTAAGAAATCTCATAAGTCTGAGAAAGAACACTGCTTCCTTAGAGTAGCACCTAGGGCACTTTTATAACACACATCCTTCATGATTATTCAGTTGTCTAGACAATATCAACTGTCTTTGCAAATTGCAAGCATCTTCTATTTGCAGACTGATTAGATTTCAGATACCAGGAAGCTACATGCTTACTAATGAATGTCTACCTTGTAGAGTCATGGCATTGCATAAGATATGCTGATGGTTGCTTTCAAGCATCAGTCTGACTTAGTTAAGGACAGCCTGGATAGCCAGTGAAATATTGTCTCTGGTTCTGTCTGTGACTATGTCTCTGGGAGAGACTGACATTTTAATCACTTCACATAGTGGGGCAGATTAATACTCAGCCATGTGAAAATATAACATGAAATCTCTGGGCTAATTGGATAAAATAAGGAGACAGAGCCAAGGTGCATTCGCCTCATTTTCTGGGGCTGAGACACTGCCTTCTTCTGTTTTTAGCCACAGGTTTCCAGGCTCAAACACCTTTGGCCTTGGAGTATTACAGAGGTAGTTGCCCACTCTCAAGCTTCAGCTCAAGAGTTACTCCAATAGCCATCTCTGTTCTCAGAGCTTTGGTATCACAGGGATACAACATCTTCCTTGGTTCTCTGCTTTGTAGACAGGACATGGGGGTCTTCTCAGCTTCCATGTCCACATGACCAAGTTCTACAATGAACCTTTTCCTGCATATTTCTATCATCCATTATATGCCTAAGTGTTTATTGTATTTCTTCATATATATGCTCATATGCATTTGTAAATATACATTTATAAATATATGTACATAGATTTCTATGTCTGTAGAAAATCCTAATGAATACAGACATTAACTAGTTTTGCATGTACTTGCAATTTTATTATAACACTTCCTTCTTCCTGAAGACTTTACACTTCTTGAACAGCTTTTCTCTCTTCCCAGTTCCTTTTTAATGAGTTGGATGTTCCCTGATGTGGTCATTATGAGAGTTGTGGCTCTAACTTGACCATACACTCACAGGTATTTATCGCTTGGCAATTTTAAACCATGTCCTTGGAAATGAAAAACTGTGTGTGTATATTTTATTTTTTTATTAATTTATTCAGATTACAACTCAAATGTTCTCCCATCACTCATATCCTCCTGTTCCTCTTACCCTCCCACCCTAACACTATTACGCTCCCTTAGGTCCATGCCTGAGGGGGATCTCCTCCCCCACTTTATGGTCACAGGCTGCCAAGCCTCATCTTGGTAGTCTGCCTATTCTTTCTTTGAGTGTCACCAGGGTTTCCCACCAAGGGGAGATGATCAAATATGGGCACCAGAACTCATGTCAGAGTTAGTCCCTGCTCTCTGAACTCTCTGTTTGAGTATATTTTAAAGGCCACTCTCTAAGAGTTTACATTGATTTTATAGAAGATGGCTATATTTTGGTGTATGTGTTTCTATACGTGCATGTGTTAAAACTTGGGCTTAGATATTTAGAAGAAGCAGTGAGTTTGTATTGGTTGGAGACAAACATGAAGAGAAATGAATGTAGTTAACTAAAACAGGATGCTGTCATTGTATACTGTTGTGGAAATCACTACACTGGGGATGTAGTTCAGTTTTTACAGTGCTTGCTCAGGGCTTGATCCTCACATTGTATATAACTCATGTATGTCCTAAAAGCCTGTAATCCCAGGGCATAAAAG
This sequence comes from Acomys russatus, assembly GCF_903995435.1. NCBI lineage: Eukaryota > Metazoa > Chordata > Mammalia > Rodentia > Muridae > Acomys > Acomys russatus. Next base: position 15,406,878 of record NC_067142.1, read on the forward strand.
GATGGAGGAGAATAAGTTGAAGGTCATCTTCAGCTGAGAAGTGAGTTCAGGGCCTGAGCTGAAGACCCAGTTGCTGAAACAACAGAAGAATTCGGAGAAATCAGTGGCACAATGTGATGACTTATAAATGGCAGTCTGCTATTGTACACTTGAAATCTGAGTGTAAACACATGCAGATGGACCCCCAAAAAGTATAGGAAGAGAATGCTGTATTAACTAACTTGATTGTGCTAACCATTTTTCAATGTACAAGTAATCACACCATGAGTTTAATATATACAATTAATTTGTTGATTATGCTTCAATAACACCATGGGGGGGGGAAATAATGGAGCTAATAGAACCATACACATCTCTTTTCTGTACATTACTAAAGTTATGAGTATCCTCTGGATCAGACATGTAGGGGATGCCCCTGGATAGAGTAAGCATATGGGAGGACATTTCTTAGTGAATTTTTGTGCTGGCCATGGCATTCCACCATATGCTGAAGCTCTGTCACCTTGGGAATGAGGATGAGGGTACTTCATCTTTGGAAGGTGGCTGGTGTCATGTGAGGTGAAGCAACAAGGCCTTCTCCTCAGGATGTAGCACTTTGGTCTTATGGTTTGTTTTGTTTTGTTTTTTCAGTTATATAAGTTATATGTTACATAAGCCTGCAACAGGATTGAATTCCTAGACTCACAATCCATTACTACTGGAGAAGGTTTACGGTTTGGGCTATCAGCATATCAAGCTTTTTGTATCTGTGGAACAATCTACTCTAGTAGGCTACAGATGACATCTGTCCATTCGTAAAATGAAAGGGGAGATTTAAAGGACTTCATGTTGAAAAGGGATGCTCAGGCTCTCAGTCATTTTGAGCCTTGATAGTCTATAGAAAGGACATAAATCTAGTCTGAAACGAGGAAAAATAAATCATCTTTATGAAGTTCTCAATATTGATTAATGATAAGTGGTTTCTTTTTTTTTTAGCTTGCCAAATTTTACACTTGCCTGTTCACTCATGGGACAAAACTTTTTCTTCATTTTGTTACCATATATTCGTGTTTTACACTAATGTAATCATTTTTTTTTCGAGACAGGGTTTCTCTGTGTACCACTAATATAATCATAATATATGTAAATACATTCCCTATGTCAAACATATATTTGGATATAAACACATATTCATTACTCTATCCACTCATTTGTGCATAAAATCTTTCAGTGCTGAATTATGTGCTTACATTCCCAAAGGGGATGAAAACTAATTTTTAAGAATTGATTTATTATTTTTAAATTTATGTATACGTATCTATATGTAGATATTTATGGGATGGTTACATGCTTGTAGAGGCCAGAAGATGGAATCTTAGCCCCAGAAGCTGGACTGACAGGTGATGGTGAGCTGCCCATTATGACACCTGAGACTTCCGGAAGGTACGCAAGTGCTCTTAACCACTGAGCTTTCTTTCTAGCCCCTCTACCATGTTGTTGTTGTTTTTGTTGTTGTTGTTTTTTGTTTTTTGTTTTTTGTTTTTTTGCATGGTCTCTAGGATCTCACAGGTTTGGTTAGACTATATGTCCATCATGGCCCAGGGATCCTCCTGATTCTATTTATCCATTATAACTCTTAAGTTACTGTGTGCAAGAGGAACATTATGATGGGTGGATCTGAGCCCAGGGGTTCTGCTTGATCAAAGGCACCAACCAAGGACAAAACATGCATCCATCATCAAACCCCCACCCAGATCTAACCAAAGGACAGAACATTCTCCACAGTTAAGTGGAGACTGGGGACTGACTTTCACAGGATCTCTGGTGCCCCATATTTGGCCTTGTCCCTTTGTTAGGGAGACCCAATGGCACTCGGAGGAAGGATAGCAGACTACCAAGAAGAGACTTGATACCCTAGCACCATATTCAGGGGTAGGAGGTCCCCCTTGGTCACAGTCATAGGGAAGGGGGGTTGGGGTGAAAGTGGGAGGGAGGGAGGAATGGGAGGATGTATGGGATGGGATAGAAAATGAGATGTAATATGAATTATTTTAACTTTCAATAAAAATGTGTTAAAAAAAAAAAAAGGTACTGTGTGCAATCCTGGCCCTGGGTCTTTATATGTGGAATGAGAACTTAGCCAATTGAGTCATCTGCTTGAGCCATCAACTCTTATAAATAGCATTCCTACCTGTTTTGGGCAATAATGTGTGAAGGTTTTAGCACAGTTTCTAACACACAAGAGATACTCTGGAGAAGTAAGAGAAGGATTGACTATTCATTATTTGCCCTACAGTATTAGCATGTAGCTCTGGTTGCATTTTAAAAGTTCTGAGAAATCTTTTGTACATTCACTTGATCAATATCCACATAAAACATCTGAGCTCTGGGTTTGGCAATGGTACTGGCAAAGGGGCCCAGGTGATTCAGACACACACACACACACACACACACACACACACACACACAGAGAGAGAGAGAGAGAGAGAGAGAGAGAGAGAGAGAGAGAGAGAGAGAGAGAGAGAGAGATTTTCAGAGTTCTAACTGCCCTAGAGTCTGTTCTTGTACTTCCCTAAAGGAAGATGCGGCCCTGTGAATTGAGAGTCCTGCCAGTACATTGCACACTGGACTAGAGTGGGAGTTTTAGTCTCTGAATCCCAACTTCATGACTACAGCTTTGGCTCAGTTAGGACTCTCAGAAAACAAGGTGAGTAGTCAGTCTCCCCTCACACACACTGCTCTGAGGTAGAGTAACCAGGCTCAGGCTCCCCACCTAAAGAAAAGGATGGTATAATTAATCATTGCAGGGATACTGACTCTAGTCAATATATGTCCAATAGAGAGGTAATTGCCTCAAATTAGACCCTCAAATACCCCAGAACTTGATAAAGAGGTCTTAGACAGCAATGAACTTGTATCACTCAGAGGTGAGACTAATTGTCTTGGTAAGCATTTTCAGATCTCTATTAAAATGGGCCCTTCCTGCTTGACTTTCTATCCTGCAGTGGCAAAGCTCTTCTTAACACGGGAGTTGACTCTGGTCCTGCAGGTACTACTGCAAGACAGGTATTATCCACTGGTATGAGATACATTCAGCCAAGCTTACAAGTGGTTTTTTGAAGCCCAGAGAATACCAATGTCATAGCTGGCATGTGAACTCTTGCTAGTGAGGGCTTTTTTTATTTAACTAATTTATTTAGAATATGTCTCAATTGTTATCCCCTCACTTGTATCTTCCCATTCCTCCTTCCCTCTTTCTTTCACCCGATTCCCCTCCCCTAGGTATGTGACAGAAGGGGACATCCTCTCTCACCATATGATCAAGCCTATCAGGTCTCATCCTGATAGCCTGCTTACCCATCTTTGAGTGCCACCTGGCCTCCCCACCAAGGGGAAGTGGTCAAATAGCAGGGACCAGAGTTCATGTCAGAGTCAGTCCCTGCTTTACATACAACTGTGGAGAATGTACTGTCCATTTGCTAGATCTGAATAGGGGATCTAGGTTTACTACACACATTGTCATTGGTTGGTAGAGTACTTTGAGTAGACCTCCCTGGGTCCACATCCATGTAGATTGCTAGGACCATCTGCATCCTTCTATTTCTCCATTCTCCCTTACTTCTCTCACCTGGAGTCCCAATATGAAGTCCCAGTGTCTATCCCAACCTCCTGCTAAGAGAAGAACTTCAGAGGACATCCCTGTTGGGCTAGTGTCCAAGTATAAGTGAATATATACCATGCGTATCTTTCTGAGTCTAGGTTAATTCAAGATGATAATTTCCAGTTCCACCCATTTGCCAGCAAATTACAGAATTTTCTTGCTTTTAATAGCTGAATAGTGGTGGAGATCCAAGATGGCGGCGAGCAGTGTGGACCGCGTTTGGAGGCTCCAGTGAACAATTCAGGGAATTGCACAGATTTCTGAGCCAGGAACACCTAGGTCCGAACATCACGGCAGTGGGAGTGCTCCACGGTTCGGAGGGACCATGGTGCGGAGGACCTGCGAGCCCCTGCACATGGGAGGAGCGTGGTTTTTCTCTGATTGGAGCGGCAGCGGCAGAGTCAGCAGCACCAGCGGCACCAGCAGCGGCGGCTGAGGTTTGCAGCTCATAGCCTTCCAGTGGAGGCGATTGGTGTGGTGGCTGGTGGGAGTTGCTGCGGGAGAGGGGACTCGGGGCAGGATTTGGGTCGCGTGGAGCCTTTGGACCCAGACTGGACTCAGCAGACAGTTCGGCCCCAGAGTCCCGGGTACTGGCCCGGCCCAGCAAGCAATTCTGCCTGAGGCACTAACTCAGCTCCAGCCACAGCTCCCCTGCTGTGGCGCAGGGTTAGTTGAGCAAGCTGCTCCACACTAGGCAGCACCTCAGCTCAGCGGCAGCTCCCCTGCGGTGACACAGTCTGGGTGGAGCACTTGGTTTCACCACAGGTGCTAACGCAGAGCAGCTGCAGTTCTCCTGCTGCAGTTCTCCTGCTGTGGCGCAGGCCTGGCCGAGCACTCAGTTCCACCCTAGGCACCACCTCAGCTCAGTGACAGCTCCCCAGCAGTGACACAGTCTGGGCAGAGCACTTGGTTCCACCATTGGCGCTAACTCAGAGCAGCCGCAGTTCTCCTGCTGTGGCGCAGGCTTGGTGACATGCTCAGTTCCATCCTAGGCACCACCTCAGCTCAGCAGCAGCTCCCCTGCGGTGACACAGTCTGGGTGGAGCACTTGTTCCACCACTGGCGCTAACTCAAAGCAGCCGCAGTTCTCATGCTGTGGCGCAGGCTGGACAGAGCTCTCGGTTCCACCAGCTCTAAGACTCTGGTTGGACATAGTGTGCAGTTTGAATCCAGAATTCCTGGCTGAGATTGGTGGTCAGTTCGGGCCCTGAGTCAATAACTGACCACAGCACGCACTTTGGGCCAAAAGGCCCTAGCGGAGCTTGGTGCGTAGTCCCAGCCCAAAAATTCTGGCTGGACCCTGTGTGTATTTTGGGACCAGAATCCCTAGCTGAGCTTGGCGGACAGTTCAGGCCCTGAGAATCTAGCTGAGTTCAGCCCGTGGTTCGGTCCCAGTGCTCCTGGCTGGACTTGGCAGGGAACACAGAAGGCTGTGGATACCTTGGCCTGACCCAACGCTCATTCAGAGACCCAGATCAATTGCAGGATCCACGGAAGAGGGGGGCTGAGGATCACTGGCTGTGAGAGACCAGAACAACAGGGCTAACCTCCTAACATCCACACCAGTGAAGCTTTGAGCTCCCAGCCTAGGGAAATCGTGAGACAACAAGTGAATCTATCGTCAGACACCCTCCATTCAACTCTGGAAGCTACCCAACAAAAACAAAGACGGCAAGATGTCTAAAGGACAATGAAAAAGCATACGCAAAAAACCCCAAAACAACATGGCGTCTCCAGTTTCCAGCTATCCCAAAGAAAATAACCCAGAGAACTCAAATACAACGGAAATACAAGAAAATGACCTCAAATCCTCAGTAATAAGGATGATAATGGAGGAAACAAATAAAATTCGTAATCAAATGCAGGAAGACTCAGACAAACAGGTGAGAGATATAAAAGAAGCACATAGAGTGGAACTGGAAAAATTGCAGGAAAATGCAAACAACCAGATGAAAGAAATAGATAAAACGGTTCAAGCTCTGAAGACCTATAAAGAGGCAATGGAAGAAACTCAGGAATATACAAAAAATCAGATGAAAGAAATCAAAAAATCAGTTCAAGATCTGAAAATGAAAATGGATTCAATGATAAACCCACAGACAGAAGAAAAACGAGAACGTGAGACCTCAGAGAAGAAGGCGAGCAACACAGAGGTGAGCTTTTCTAACAGAATCCAAGAGATGGAAGAACGAATCTCAGGGCTAGAAGATACAATCACAGATATTGAATCAACCATTAAAGAAAATGCCAAATCTGGAAAACTCCTGACACAAAACATCCAAGAAATTAAGGACACCATGAAAAGAAGAAATCTGAGGATAATAGGCATTGAAGAAAGAGAAGACATCAGACTCCAGGGCCCAGAAACTATTCTCAACAAAATCATAGAAGAAAATTTCCCCAATCTAAAGAAAGAGATGCCTATAAACATACAAGAGGCCTACAGAACACCAAATAGAATTGACCAGAAAAGAAAAACTGCCCGCCACATAATAATCAAAACACAAAACTTGCAGAACAAAGAAAAAATATTAAAAGCTGCAAGGGAAAGGGGCCAAATAACATTTAATGGTAAACCTATCAGAATTACACCCGACTTCTCAGCAGAGACCATAAAAGCCAGAAGGGCCTGGACAGAGATGCTGCAAACCCTAAGAGAACACAGATGCCAGGCCAGACTACTTTACCCAGCAAAATTATCAATAACCATTGATGGAGAAAACAAAATATTCCATGACAAAAACAAATTCAAACAGTACCTATCCACAAACCCAGCTTTACAGAAGGTACTAGAAGGAAAACTCCATCCCAAAGGGTCAAGCTACAACCAAAACTACCCAGGAAATAGATAACTATCCCATGGCAAAAACACAACTACACAAATGCTTGACTGGAAACAACATCAAAATTAAGACTCTTAACAGTCACTGGTCATTAATATCTCTCAACATCAATTGCCTCAATTCTCCAATAAAAAGACACAGATGAACTGAATGGGTACATAAACAAGATCCAACATTCTTCTGCATCCAAGAAACACATCTCACCCATAATGAAAGGCACTAAGTGCCTTTAAAAAGAAATAGGAAACATCACACATAAGCATCTTAACAACACAACTGGAAGCCCTAGAAAAAAAAGAAGCAGAAACACCCAAGAGGAGTAGACGGCTGGAAATAATCAAACTCAGGGCTGAAATTAACAAGTTAGAAACTAAGAAAACAGTCCAAAGAATCAACCAAACCAAAAGCTGGTTCTTTGAGAAAATCAACAAGATAGACAGACCATTAGCCAAACTAACTAAAAGGCAGAGAGACAGTATTGAAATCAACAAAATCAGAAATGAAAAGGGAGACATAACCACAGAAACTGAAGAAATTCAAAGAATCATAAGATCCTACTTTGAAGGCATATACGCCACAAAATTTGAAAATCTAAGGGAAATGGACGATTTTCTTTAACAATTTCACTTGACAAAGTTGAATGAAGAACAGATAAACAAGCTAAATAGTCCCATTTCCCCTACAGAAATAGAAACAATCATCGATGGTCTCCCAACCAAAAAAAGCCCAGGGCCAGATGGTTTCAGTGCAGAATTCTACCAGACCTTTAAAGGTGAGCTAATACCGATACTCTTCAAGCTACTCCAAAAGATAGAAATGGATGGAAAATTACCAAATTCATTCTATGAGTCCATAGTCTCATTGATACCTAAACCTCACAAAGACTCAACAAAGAAAGAGAATTTCAGACCAGTTTCTCTTATGAACATAGATGCAAAAATACTAAATAAAATACTTGCAAAACGAATAAAGGAACACATCAAGATATCATTCATCATGACCAAGTAGGCTTCATTCCAGGCATGCAGGGATGGTTTAATATACGAAAATCCATCAATGTAATCCACCATATAAACAAACTGAAAATAAAAAACCACATGATCATCTCCTTGGATACAGAGAAAGCATTTGATAAAATTCAACACCCATTCATGTTTAAAGTTTTAGAGAGATCGGGGATACAAGGCACTTTCCTCAACATAATAAAGGCTATATACAGCAAGCCAATAGCCAAAATCAAAGTAAATGGTGAGATACTCAAGGAAATTCCTCTAAAATCGGGAACAAGGCAAGGCTGCCCACTCTCTCCATATCTCTTCAATATAGTACTCGAAGTTCTAGCCAGAGCAATAAGACAACAAAAGGAGATCAAGGGTATCCAAATGGGAAAGGAGGAAGTCAAATTATCCCTATTTGCAGATGATATGATAGTGTACATAAGTGACCCTCAAACTCCACCAGAGAACTCCTAAAGCTGATAAACACCTTCAGCAAATTGGCTGGTTACAAAATTAACTCAAAAAAGTCTGTAGCCTTCCTATACACAAATGACAAGCTTGCAGAGGAAGAAATTAGGAAAACCACACCCTTCACATTAGCCACAAGCAATATAAAATATCTAGGAGTTACCCTAACTAAGCAAGTGAAGGACTTGTATGAAAAAAATTTCAAAACTCTGAAGAAAGAGATTGAAGATGACCTGAGAAGATGGCGTGATCTTCCTTGCTCATGGATCGGGAGAATTAACATAGTAAAAATGGCCATCCTACCAAAAGCAATCTACAGATTCAATGCAATCCCTATCAAAATACCTACACAATTTTTTAAAGACATTGAAAGTTCAATTCTGAACTTCATATGGAAAAACAAAAAACCCAGAATAGCTAAAACAATCTTGTACAATAAAAGGTGCTCCGGAGGAATCTCCATACCTGATCTCAAACTGTACTATAAAGCAATAGTAATTAAAACAGCATGGTACTGGCACAGCAACAGGCTGGTTGATCAGTGGAATCGAATCGAAGACCCAGATATGAATCCACACACATATGGTCACTTGATTTTTGACAAAGAAGCCAAATCCATTCAATGGAAATAGGATAGCATCTTCAACAAATGGTGCTGGTCTAACTGGAGGTCTATGTGTAAAAAAATGAAACTGGACCCATATTTGTCACCTTGCACAAAACTCAAATCCAAGTGGATTAAAGACCTCAACATAAAACCAGAGACACTAAGCCACTTAGAAGAAAAAGTGGGAAAGAGCCTGGAACATATTGGCACAGGAGACAACTTCCTGAACAGAACACCAACGGCCCAGGCCTTAATGTCAAACATTAATAAATGGGACCTCATGAGGCTGAGAAGCTGCTGTAAGGCAGGAGACACTGTCAAGAGAACAAAGCGACAGCCCACAGACTGGGAAAAAATCTTCACCAACCCTACATCTGACAAAGGTCTAATATCCAAAATATATAAAGAACTCAAGAAATTAAACACCACCAAACCGAATAACCCAATTGAGAAATGGGGCTTGGAACTAAACAGAGAATTCTCAACAGAGGAGTATCAAATGGCTGAGAAACACTTAAAGAAATGCTCAACCTCCTTAGTCATCAGGGAAATGCAAATCAAAACAACTCTGAGATTCCATCTTACACCCAACAGAATGGCTAAGATCAAAAACTCAAGTGACACCACATGCTGGCGAGGATGTGGGGAGAGAGGAACACTCCTTCATTGCTGGTGGGAATGCAAACTAGTACAGCCACTTTGGAAATCTATCTGGTGCTATCTCAGAAAAATGGGAATAGGGCTTCCTCAAGACCCAGCTATCCCACTCCTTGGAATATACCCAGAAGATGCTCCAGCACACAACAAGAAACTTTGCTCAACCATGTTCATAGCAGCCTTATTCATAATAGCCAGAACATGGAAACAGCCTAAGTGTCCCTCAGTAGAAGAGTGGATAAAGAAACTGTGGTACATATACACTATGGAATACTACTCAGCTATTAAAAACAAGGAATTCCCGAAATTTGTGGATAAATGGATTGAGCTAGAAATGATCATAATGAGTGAGTTAACCCAGAAGCAGAAAGAATCAAATGGTATACACTCACTTATATCTGCACACTAGCCCAAGGGGCATGTTTCACGAAAGCCTTCACTTACCAGAAAACTGGGACAGAGGGGAAGGCATCCTATTGGGACTCTAAGTGAGAGACGCATGGGAGAATAGCAAAATAAAAGGATACAGATGGTCCTAGAAATCTACAAGTAGAACAATATGATAGGCAGATTTGGGCCCAGGGGTCCCGCTCAAACTAAGGCACCAGCCAAGGACAATACAGGAGGTAAACTTTAAACCCCTTCCCAGATCTAGCCAATGGTCAGAATATTCTCCACAGTTGAGTGGAGAGTGTGATACGACTTTCTCACGTACTCTGGTGCCTCACATTTGACCATGTCCCCTGGAGGGGGAGACCTGGTGGCACTCAGAGGAAGGACAGCAAGTGGCCAAGAAGAGACTTGATACCCTATGAGAATATACAGGGGGACGTAATCCCCCTCAGGAACAGTCATAGGGGAGGGGAATAATGGGAAAATTGGGGGGGGGATGGGAGGATACAAGGGATGGGGTAAACATTGAGATGTAACAAGAATAAATTAATAAAAAAAAAAAGGAAAAAAAAATAGCTGAATAGTATTCCACAGTGTAAATATACCACATTTTCTTTATACAATCTTCAACTGAAGGACATCTAGGATGTTTCCAGATTCTGGCTATTATGAATAAGGTTGCTATGAACATGGATGAGCGTATGTCCTTGTTGTGTGGTGGAGCATCTTTTGGGTATATTTCAAGGAATAGAATAGCTGGATCTTCAGATAGCTGTATTCCCAGTTTTCTGAGAAAGTGCCAGATTGATTTCCAAAGTAGTTCTAAAAGTTTGCACTCACACCAGCAATGAACAAGTGATCCCCTTTCTCCACATCCTTTCCAGCATATACTGTGACTTGAGTTTTTGATCTTAGCCATTCTGATGGGTGTAAGATGGAACCTGAAAATCATTTCTATTTCCATTTCTCTGATGACTAAGGACATTGAACATTTAAGTGTTTCTCAGTCATAAGATGTTCTCCTGTAGAGGATTCTCTGTTTATTTTTGAACCTCATTTCTTAATATGGTTATTTGGCTTAGTGGTGTTTAATTTCATGATCTCTTTATATATTTTGTTTATTAGTCCTTTTTCAGAGGTAGAGTTGGTTAAGATATTTTCCCAGTCTGAGAACTCAAGAAATTAAATACCACCAAACCAAAAAACCCAATTAATAAATGGGGCCCAGAACTAAACAGAATTCTCAACAGAGGAAAATCAAATGGCTGAGAAACACTTAAAGAAATGCTCAACACCCTTAATCATCAGGGAAATGCAAATCAAAATGACTCTGAGATTTCATCTTACACCCATCGGAATGGCTAAGATCAAAAATTCAATTGACACTACATGCTGGCCAGGATGTGGAGAAAAAGAAACACTCCCTCATTGCTGGTGGGAGTGCATACTGGTACAACCACTTTGGAAATCTATCTGGCACTTTCTCAGAAAAGATGGCAATAGGGTTTTCTCAAGACCCAGCTATTCCACTCCTTGGGATATACCCATAAAGTGCTCCACCACACAACAAGGACATATGCTCAACCATGTTTATAGTAGCCTTATTCATAATAGTCAGAACATGGAAATAGCCTACGTGTCCCTCAGTAGAAGACTGGATAAAGAAACTGTGGTATATTTACACTATGGAATACTACTCAGCTATTAAAAACAAGGAATTCCCAAAATTTGTGGAAAAATGGATTGAACTAGAAATGATCACAATGAGGTAGTTAACCCAGGAGCAGAAAGAGTCAAATGGTATATACTCACTTATATCTGGACACTAGCCCAAGGGGCATGTCCCATGAAAGTCTTTACTTACCAGGAATGTGGGACAGAGGGGAGGACATCCTATTGGGAATTTAGGTGGGAGAAGCATGGGAGAATGTGGAAATAGAAGGGTCCAGAGGGTCCAAAAACCTATAAGAAGAACATTATAATGGGAGGATCTGGGCCCAGGGGTCCTGCTCAAATTTTGGCACCAGCCACGGACAATATATGCAGTATACTTTGAACCCCTACCCAGATCTGGCTAATGGACAGGACATTCTCCACAGTTTAGTGGAGAGTGGGGACTGACTTTCATATGAACTCTGGTGCCCCATATTTGACCACGTCCCCTGGATGGCGAGGCCTGGTGGCACTCAGAGGAAGGATAGCAGGCTAACAAGAAGAGACTTGATACCCTATGAGCATATATAGGGGGAGGATGTACCCCTCAGTCACAGTCATAGGGGAGGGGAATAGGCAGAGAGCGGGAGAGAGGGAGGAATGGGAGTATACAAGGGATGGGATAACAATTGAGATGTAATATGAATAAATTAATAAAATAGTAAAAAATATCTTTTCCCAGTCTGTAGGCTGTTGCTTTGTTCTGTTGACAGTGTCTTTTGCCTTACAGAATCTTCTCACCCACATAAGATCCCATTTATAGATTGTTGACCTTAGAGTCTGGGCTATTGGAGTTCTTTTCAGGAAGTTGTCTCCTGTGCCAATGAGTTCCAGTCTCTTTCCCTCTTTTTCTTCTAACAGATTTATTGTCTCTGGTTTATGTTGAGGTCTTTAATCCACATGGACTTGAGGTTTGTGCATGGTGATAACTGTGGATCCACTTATATTTTTCCACATGTAAACATTCTGTTAGACCAGTACCATTTGTTGAAGATGCTATCCTTTTTCCATTGAATAGATTTGGCTTCTTTGTCAAAAATCAAGTGTCCATAGGTGTGTGGACTTATTTCTCTGTCTTCTATTTGATTCCATTGGACAACCAGGCTCTGTCTAACCCAGTACCATGCTGTTTAAGAACTATTGCTCTATATTATAGCTTTAGATCAGGTATGGAGATTCCTCCAGAGGATCTTTTGTTGTACAACCTTGTTTTAGCTATTCTGGGTTGTTTTTCCATATGATGTTGAGAATTGATCTTTCAATGCCTTTAAAAGTTGTGTAGGTATTTTGTTAGGGATTGTATTGAATCAGTGAATTTCTTTTGATAAGATGGTCATTTTTACTATGTTAATTCTCCTGATCCATGAACAAGGGAGAACTTTCCATCTTCTGATGTCATCCTCAATCTCCTTCAGAGATTTGAAGTTTTTTTCAAGTAAGTCTTTCACTTGCTTGGTTAGAGTTACTTCTGGATACTTTATATTGCTTGTGACTATGTGAGCAATGTAGTTTTTCTAATTTCTTTCTTGAAAGAATTGTCATTCATCTTCTGGATAGCTCCTGACTTTTTTGAGTTAATTTTGTATCCAGCCATTCTACTAAATCTTTTTATCTGCTGTGGCAGTTCTCTGATGGAACTCTGGCGGTAACTTATGGACACTATCATATCATCTGTGAATAGGAACAATCTGATCCCCTCATTTCCCATTTGGATCCCCTTGATTTCCTTTTGTTGTTTTATTGCTCTAACTAGAGCTTCATGAACTGTATTGAAGAGATATGAAGAAAGTAGACAGCCTTGTTTTGTCCCCAATTTTAGAGGAATTTCCTTGCATTTCTCTCCATTTAATTTGATGCTGGCTATTGGGCTTGTTGTATATAGCCTTTATTATGTGCCTTGCATTCCTCATCTCTCCAAATCTTTAAACATGAATGGGTGTTGGATTTTGTCAAATGCTTTCTTCGCATCTAAGGAGATGATCATGTGGATTTTTTTTCTTTCAGTTTGTTTATATGGTGGATTACATTGATGGATTTCCATCTATTGAATTATCCTTGCATGCCTGGCAAGAAGCCTACTTGGTCATGGTGAATGATATCTTTGATATGTTCTTGGATTCAGTTTGAGAGTATTTTAGTGAGTATTTTTGCATCAATTTTCATCAGTTAAATTGGTCTGGAAATCGCTTTCTTTGATGGGTCTTTGTGAGGATTAGGTGTCAAAGTGACTTGTGGCCTCATAGAATGAGGATGGTACTGTTCCATCAATTTCTATCTTGTGGAGTAGTTTGAAGAGTACTGGTATTATCTCTTCTTTGAAGGTCTGGTAGAATTCTGCACTGAAACCATCTGGCCCTGGGCTTTCTTGTTGTTGTTGTTGTTGTGAGACCTTTTAATGACTGCTTCTATTTCTGTAGGAGAAATAGGACTATTTTATTTGTTTATTTGCTCTTGATTAAACTTTGGCAAGTGGAATCAATGAAGAAAATTGTCCATTTCCCTTATGTTTTCAAATTTTGTGGCATATAAGCCTTTGAAGTAGGGATTAATGATTATTTATATTTCTTCAGTGTTTGTTGTTATGTTTCCCTTTTCATTTCTGATTTTGTTGATTTGGATAGTGTCTCTCTGCCTTTTAGATAGTTTGTCTAACAGTTTGCCTGTTTTTTTGATTTTCTCCAAGAACAACCTTCTCATTTTTTTGATTCTCTGAATTGTTCTCTTTGTTTCTAATTAATTGATTTAAGCCCGGAGTTTCATTATTTCCATCCATCTACTCCTCTTGAGTGTTTCTGCTTCTTCTTTTTTTTTTTCTAGGTCTTCCAGATGTGTCATTAAGTTGCCTATATGAGATGTTTCCAATTTCATTATGAAAGCTCTTAGTGTTATGAATTTTCCTCTTAGCACTGTTTTCAATGTGTCCCATAAATTAGGGTATGTTGTTTCTTCATTTTCATTGAATTTTAGGAAGTCCTTAATTTCTTTCTTTATTTCTTCCTTGACCTAGTTGTCATTAAGTAGATGTTTAGTTTTCATGTGTGTATAGGATTTTTTTTGTGTGTGTGTTTCCTATTGTTGAAGTCCAGCTTTAGTCCATGCTGATATGATAGAAAACAATCTTTTTGTATCTGTTGAGGCGTGCTTTGTCACCTCCTACATGATCAATTTTGGGGATGGTTCGATGAGGTGCTGAGAACAAGATATAATCTTTTGTGCTTGGGTGAAAAGTTCTGTAGTTATCTGTTAGATCCATTTGATTCATGACATCAGTAATTTCTCAATTTTGTTTCTGTTTTTTTAACCTATCCTTTGGTGAAAGTGGGGTGTTGATGTCTCCCACTATTAATGTGTGGGCATCAATATGTGGTTTAAGCTTTGTTAATAGTTATTTTATGAATGTGGTTGCCCTTGTATTGGGGACATAGATGTACAGAATTGTAATGTCATCTTGGCTGACTTTATCTTTTATGAGTATGAAGTGACCTTCCTCATATCTCTTGATTAATTTTGGTTGGAAGTCTATTTTATTAGATATTAAAATGGCTACACCAGCTTGTTTCCTGTGGCTGTTTGCTTGGAATACCTTTTTTTACAGCTTTTTATCCTGAGATCATGTCTATCCTTGTGGCTGCGATGTGTTTCTAGAATGCACAAGAATGTTGGGTTGTGTTTATGCTTCCATTCAGTTAGTTTGTCTCTTTTAAATGGAGAATTGAGACCATTGTTGTTGAGATATATTAATGACCAGTTACTGTTAAGTCCCTTGATTTTGATGTTGGTTGCAGTAGAGTGTTGTGTGGTTATGTTTTTCAACAGTGAAGGTATCTACCTATTTCCTTTATTTTGGTTGTAGCCTGTCACTTTGGGTTGGAGTTTTCCTTCTAGTAACTTTTCTAGGGACATATTTCTGGATAGGTACTGTTTGAATTTGTTTTTGTCATGGGATATCTTGCTTCCTCCTGGCCTGGTATCTATGGTCTCCTAGGGTTTGCAGTACCTCTGCCCATGCTCTTCTGGATTTTATTTTTCTTTTCTGGTCTCCTCTATTTGGTGTTCTATATTCCTCCTGTATGTTTATATGCATCTCCTTCTTTAAATTGGGGGAAATTTCTTTTATGATTTTGTTGAAAATATTTTCTGAGCTTTGGAGCCAGGCATCTTCTCTTTCCTCAATGCCTATTATCCTCATTTTGTCTTTTCATGGTGTCCTTGATTTCTTGGATGTTTTGTGTCAGGAATTTTTCAATTTTAACATTTTCTTTCATAGTTCCATTGAAGGAACCAGCCCCCTTAAGGACCCCCATTAAAGCCAAAGTCTGGGAAAATGTAAAAGTCAGTCTACTCAGTCCTCATTTAAAGACCCCCATTAAGGCCAAAGCATGTACATTTCTAGGGGGTCCAGCTTGAACCAAGGACAGACAGATATCAGATCACTGTATGTGTGTGGCAGGGACAGGAAAAACCTTGAAGAGTCCAACTTGACTCAAGGTCTCAGTCTGTGCTCAGAGTCCAGCTGGACTCAAGGACAACCAGCTGTGTTTATAATTTCTACTACCCCTCCCCAACTAAAAAAGTTCCTAAATGCCCCCTGTGACTGCTTCAACCAATCTTTCCCATAGGTCAGCTTGCCCCTCTACCCATTACCCAACCACCAAACGCCAAGACTTGTAACTCCCTGCTTATAGCTTTTCTGCCCAAATGCCAATCAATAACATATTGTAAAACTCATTTCTTTGTCTAAAACCTATAAAAGGCCTGTGCCTCTGTTTCTCCGGGTCTGCAGCTTGAAAGATCTGTACAGACCCCATTGTGATGGCTCAATAAATTCCTATTCCTATGCATTTTCCTCGACAATGGACTCCGTCTTTTAGTGGGGACTCCAGGGATAGACTAGAGACCTCTCTAGAGGTCTCAGTCTTACACCATCAAGTTCTACAATTGTGGCTTCTACTCCCTAGAATCTTTCTTCCATCTCTTGGATTCTCTTAGAGAAGCTTACCTCTGCATTTACTGTTTTCTTCTCTAAGTTCTCTTGTTCCTGGCTTTTTTCTATCTGTGCCTTTATCATTTTTTCCATTTTTATCTTCAGATCTTGAACTTATTGATTTCCTTCTTCTGATTGTATTCTTGAATTTCTTTGAGTGCCTCTCTATAGGCATCTTTAGTGTCTTCAATCTGTATGGCTGCATCTTTCTGCATTTGTTTACTAATTTTGTTTTTCTCCTCCATTATCATCTTCATTACTAAGGATTTGCTATCATTTTCTTATGCTTCATTTGTGCTTGAGTTCTCAGGGTTGAATTCTTTGGGATAGCGGAGATCTAGAGATGCCATATTATTTTGGTTTTGGTTGTTTGTGGTTTTTACACTGGCCTTTAGCCATCTTGCTGTCTCTGATGTTTGGAGGTAGTTTATTGTGACCTTCACTGGTCATTGCGTGCATATCATTGATGAGTGTCTCTATAGGTCTAGAGCCCTCACTTGTCAGGATCGGAGAACCTTTCTCTAGGTCAAGCAGGTGACTTAGTTTCAACTCCAGGGGACTTTGCTCCACATCCTGGACTCTCCACTGGGTCTTTAGAGGCAGGTGCAGGTGCTCTGCAGCACAAGGATCAGTTTGAATTAGTGTGGATAAAGTTAGTTATCCTGCTTTGTCTTAGCTTTGAAAACCCTGCCCTCAGTCACTCAGGCTGTCCGTGCCTAGGCACAGCCCACCTTAGAGTGCAGGAATGCTTGCTGGCTTGTGCAGATTGGCTAAGCTTCTCCCTGATGCATCCAGTCTGTGATGCGTAGATTCAGTCCCCCCTGAGAAAGCAGATACTGCCCTATGGCTTGTGGTGATTTGCTCTAGGCTTCAGCCTGATCCCTTCAGGCCAGTTCAGTCCCATCTGAGCATGAGGGTACTCCCTCTGTGTTGTGGTAGCTGGATGAGTTTCTGCTAGATCCTCTCAGAGTGTTGGTTCACTCCTTCCCAAGTGCATTGGAGCCCCTGATGGGATGTTGTGGCTGCCTAAGCTTCTGACTGATCCATTCAGGCCATTTCAGTTCTACCCAAGTGTTGGGAACAGGCTGCTGGGGATGTTGGCCAGGTTTCTTCCCAATCTGTGCACAGAGTGTCAGCTTACATCAGTCAACCTGAGAATTTGGCCATGGAGCTATAGCTGGAGAATGTGTCCACAGTTGCCTTGGACCCCATATGGGCCCTGTGTTCCTCTGTGGATTGGCAGGATGATCTGAGGTCAGATCTATCCCAGATTCACGATCTAAGCTCCCCCTCGGCCAGCAGGCACTGATGCTGTTTCTGTGTTGCCCACAGATTAATGAGAGAGGGAGAGAGAAAGACTGCAGGTACAGCATGGCATGCAAGGCTACGCTGGGCTTTGTATACTGTGCTCGAATGATCGGCAGCCCTTGGGGCTTTCTATGGACTGGTGGAGTCGTCTTAGGTCTGATCCACCTGTTTTCTTGAGTTTTCCCCAGGCCAGCCGCTCCTGACTCTGATGTTACACCACCAGCAGTTCAGTCTCAGTTACTGAGTCTGTGATGGCTATAGCTCGCAGGCTGGTACGAGTCCAAACTCTGGGGACTGGGAATCCATCCTCAGTGGGATGGTTTGATAGTTCAATGCAGGATGCACCTGTGCTCTGCACTGTGCAGACCCCTCTTACCTAGGGCTCTCCAGGTCTAATGGTCTGTAGCTCCCAGCCAGGTCTCTAGTTTCCGTCCTGCAGATTAGATACTTTGCTTATTCAGCACTGACATATTGGATCTGGCTGGTATGTTTCTGAGACATCATTCTTCCTACTTCAGCCCTCTCACACTTCTGTTAATGAATCAAGCTGCTCTTATAGTAATAGTGACCAGGAATACTTAATTCAGTACAGCTGGGTTTGAGCCCATGTATTTTTCCTTTTCTGTCTATATGATTTCGGGCAAGCTATGCCATTTGCCTGAAGTTTAGCAACTCTATTTGATGTGGAAAATGTTATAATTTGTATCTTACAATAGTTTTCTATTGATTAATATGATAATATAATAAAACAATTAATAAATTTAGTACTAATTTATAAGATTAATCGAAGACAATATTAGAACAGACATTCCATCAATAGTCTCTCCACTGTGCTATGATTTTTTTCCGATTCAAATCATACAGTTATTTTTTCACATCCCAAAGGCTCAGTTTCATTTCCTTCTGCATAACAGCCACACATGTTCAGGTTTTTTTTTTTTTATAAAATGACAGAATACTGACTTTTCACAAAATCTAATATGTTGTAAATGTTAACTACATAACTGTTATAGAGTACAGTTTGGGAATAATGATAAGACAAACACTCATGTTCAGTATATAAGCAATTTTTCTATTGTTTCCACCAAAGGAATAGGCAGAGATATCTCTATTCTTAGATGCCTTTCTCTAATAAAGTATGGCTCTGACCTTTGGATTACTGATACTTTTATGACAGCGAGTTGTGACACACAGCATGAAATAAACTGGAAGGGTATAAACAAATCTATAAATCAGAATTGATGGAGATTTAAAATCATAAAGCATTAACATATTAAATCCATTGAGGTATAAAATATCAATAATGCAATAACAGACTAAAATATGCTCCAGAATGCCAAGGTAAATCAAGATAGAGTAATATAAAATAGCCTAATACACGCATGTGCTACACAGTTGAGAGGAGTTGGTGTGAATGAGAGAAAGCCGATGGTTATGCTGCACTTGCATATATAAGCTCATATATCTTTGTGTGTATGATGTAGGTATATGTGTGTGCATGTGAGCACACATCCATTAGTGTGTGTTAATGTATGCTATGTGCATTTGTTTTTGTGTAAGGTGTCCCAGTATCATCTTCTGGACAGTTGATACCAGACAGGTATTAAAAAGCTTGCTAAGCCTGTAATCAAATCATCAGGCAGTGTTCCATTTCTCCTTGGTTTCTGCTAAACTTCCTTAGCATTGAGATCCTTGGTTAGAAGGAATGCAACAGCAAACCAGCCTGTCTTCAGATTCCTGCTTGAATTCCTTCTCAGGCTTACTTCAATGATGAACTGTAATGTGGAAGCTTGAGTAAACCCTTCCTTCTCTAAATTGTTTTTGTCCGTGTTTTTACAAGAAAAAAAAAAAAAAAAAAAAAAAAAAAGGAAACTGTAGCAGGTCTTCCTCAGTCGCCCTTCATGTTAACATGTTGGAGCAAGCTCTCTTTTAGACAAGGACTCAATATTTGACAAGTCTTGCTAGCAACCTTGCTCTAATCATGGCCTATCTCTGCCTCTTGAATGCCGGCACTGCAGGTGGCTGCCATATGCTCCAGTCATTTACATGGGTTCTAGGGATCCAAATTCCTTATACTTATGAGGCGAGTACTTTTCACCCTGAGCCATCTCCCTAGCCATGTCACTCAACAATTTTTAAATCAAGGATAAGTTCATAATACTAATCAGATTTTAGAATTTTTAAAGTTAAGGTCTTATAACAAATAATACAGATCTCTATATCAATATCTATACATCACAAAATCAATATAAAATTTGATTAAAATACAGCTAAATATCTAATGTCATATTGGTTATGTTCATTTTGCATTAGAGACCAGTCAAATGAAACCAATCTACTTCCACCAGATCTAGTTCTTACTGATGATACTCCCTATCTGGAAAGGTTACACATTATTTGTGTTCTTACTTTTAATTAACTGCATTTAATATGTCCTTTAAAATAGAAATGCTAATCTTAAATATTAAATTGAAATTAATAATTAAGCATCTTGAAATAGTTTAATAAACATCCCATTAACATATCATGAAGCATGCCATGGTAACTATTTATGCTGACAAAAAATTTTCAATCATAAAACAAATATTTAAAAAAAAATAATCTCCTCCATTACTTTTTAATATGACTGAAAAAGAAATTCACAGGGTTAGGGGATGGCTCGATGGATGAAGTCCCTGTATACAAGCATGGGGGCCTGAATTTTAATCCTATAGAATCCATGTTAAAAAACAAATAGTTAAGGAGTTTCATGCTTGCAATCTACACTCTGGCAGGCAGAGAAAGAATCTGAACAGCCTACCCTCCAAGCTCTAGCCTAGTGAGACACTCTTCCTCATAAAAGTGTAAGACACCTAAGAAATATCAATCAAGGTTGTCCTTTGCCCCTCACACAACACAGAACTGCATATATATTGCATATACATTGCCACATTGTCTGTCCACAAACAAATCTACACAAAGAATTTTCACAGGATGGCTATGTGCTCCCATGAGAGCACAGTCCTAACATGGTCATTACCTGAAACCACAACACCAATGACAGCAGCAGAGGCAACAACAGCAAAAAGAATACCTTGGTGGATCTTTCGGTTGAAGGAATTGTTGACTACCTATTACATAGAGGGAAGTAGTTTTCTATAGACTTAACCTCCCAGATACCCTTCTGGACTGTGACTTTGGATGTGACCCCAGTATAGACAGTACTTCCTCTCTCCAAAGCACTCACAATGTCCTCATCTAACCCATAAATTTAGGGCTTAGTAACTATACTTACCCATTCTCCAGTTGAGTTGAGCTGGGATGGAGCTTCCAGTAAGATCCGAGGAGCTGGAGAAAGCCTTCGGTGAGAGGAAGGAGGCCAATGGGTCGTCACAGTTGTCTGCAAAGATGACAAGAGCAGGAGAGGTCAGAGGCTGTGGGCAAGGACATTTTCAAAAAAAGGGAATTGATAATGTAGGCACTCTCTTTTATCAACCATCTGCTCTGGAAAAGGTTGGGAACTATCTTTCAGTGTGTGTTGTTTCAGATACTTTTTATAACTCTCAAACATGGTATGATTTCCTTTCATTAATGGAGAAAATGAAGGCTGGAGGGGTTCAAACTTACAAGATTACGAAATAACATAACCAAAACTCTCAGGAAGAATTGTTTGAGTTAAAATCCCAGCTACCCATTCTTTCCTTTAGTTGAGTATTTGAGAAAACATTCACGGTGTGTCTGTGTTTAGCCTAAGAGAAGGTGGAGTCTTACAGGGCATTGTTTATTCTCCCATTTTCAGCCTCCAAGAACCTTAAAATGAGATAACTTTGCATTCCTACTGCAACTTGTGTGTGAGCCAGTGGAAAATGTGCTACTTACACATGTACTCACTTATTTTACAGGAAGTGAAATGGAATTGTCTCCAACATTGTACACTATTGAGCTGGATAGGGCCTTCAATGTCTAGCTATCTAGATTTTCCTGGTAAAGAGCATTGTAAGGATTCTTTGATAATACTAAACAAGATAACAACATGGGCAGATGCATTCCTTGTCAACAATATTATGTCCCTCCAAGTTCATAGTAATCCATAGCCACTGGATTTCAGATAGAGAAAAATGGTCTACACCTAATACATATGTCATAATTAATGTGTTTGAACATTTGTGTTCACTAAAACTACTATTGAGATTTAACTACAAGGCCAACAAACTAAGAGGTAGGATCTTTAAAAGCTTCACCCTCATTGTGCGTTAGTGTTCCAGAAGTGCAGTTTCTCATAATCTTTCCTTCTGTCATATAGTGACTCACTAAGTTGGCTTTGCTACATCTTGACACCTTTATATCAGACTTCTCAGCCTCCAGAAATGTCAGCCAACAATTGTTCATTATAGGTGACTCTGTCTCTGATATTCTGTTGCAGCAGCATATAACAGGTTATTGGACTTAGTCATCAATGTGTTGTAGTAATGCATTTCTCCGAATCTTCCACAAGGTGGTCCTTGTTTTTGTGGGTCTTTAACAATGAGTCTACTGTATAATAGGACTCAAGTGAAAGTGTGTGAGAAGCGGAGGATGGTGAACTGATGCAGGCAGGGACAAGAGAAGAGGCCTATGAATCAACCAATTAGCTAACTTCCCAAAACCAACATTTTTTTTTTTCACTTTTCCCCTTTTGTACACAATTGATTATCTGCAACATTGAAAACTGTTTATATAACATTTAGACAGATCTTATTCAAACAAATTTGAAATGTGCCACTCAAGGTAAATTTTCTGGTATGCAGCCTCTTGGGAGGAACTGATCTGACATTTGAAAAGAACACTTACATAGGATCATGATTGTTTATCCAGACAACACTTACAATTCTATGTTTCGGGTAGTTGCAGAAAAACTAATTAGAATTCTGAGGCTTAAGTTCTTGTTTGTTAAGTATGTTTAAAAATCACCTAGTAAACTATGTTTCTGTGTTCTCCCAAATGCAAACATCTAAGAACATTTGACAAGGATAAAACAGAGGCATATTCCAGCTAGAGAAGAGAATCAACAGAGTCACATCAATGGCAGCTTGGTGGCTATTGAGTTTGAGTCATGCCAATGGGAAAGCCTGAAGCATGTGGTTGCTTTATTCCTAACACATGAGCCTAGAGGACTATCTATAGAACAAAAAACACTTGTTTGATTTTTCTTCTTTCCCTCTCCCTTCCTCCTCCTCCTCTCTCTCTCTCTCTCTCTTACTCTCTCTCTCTCTCTCTCTCTCTCTCTCTCTCTCTCTCTCTCTCTCTCTTCCCCCCTCTCTCATACACACACAAATACAAGACATACATTATATTTGCTTATGAATCTTTTGTCATCAAGAAATGTCAGAATATCAGATACAGCTGGAGACATAGCTTAATAAAGACCCACATTCAACCATCAGGTAAAAATGTGGATCCTATGCTTTCCCCTTTTTAATATGAGCACTGGGGATAAGGAGATAAGTGAATCTCTTGGGAATTGCTTGCCAGACAAAATAACCTATGTTGTGAGCTACATCCCAGGTCAGTTAGAGACCCTCTTTTAAAACACAAAGTGGACAGCATCTTGAAGAATGATACTCAAGACTGATCTCTAGCCTCCATAGACACAGACAGGAATCAGCATGCATATGTACTGGCAAACATGTCCATCTGCACACTAGAGCATGAACACACACACACACACACACACACACACTTAGTTACTTTATTTGGCTATGATTACTTTTCTAGGTGTCATGGATAACATTTATAAATACTGTGATTTTGGCTCGGATCACCCCATAAGCCTTTCTTATCAGGTTATACAGTACAATAAGCCCTTTATTTTTTGACACATTTGTATTTTGTATTCTAACAGAATTGAGTACACTCCTTTAAAATTCTGAAGTCAGTTGAAGTGACACATTACTTAGAAAATAGTCTTGGCACTTAATTTTTATCCTTTTAGTAGTAGCCCTTGGGTACATGTGTAAATTGTTAAAATGCCTGCAATGTTGAAACATAGCTCTGACCCAATCATTTAAATTTAAATCATCCCATATATTTTAAGGTTCTGTTTGTGCCTGTCCTCAGATGGGCACTGGGGATCGATCTGAGTAAAGTAATGCCATACACCATAGGTTGCTCACAGACCACTCACAAATACAAGGGTATAAACAGATATACTTCAGGGAAATGTTAGAATCCATTCAGTTAGGGTACAGCACAGTTCAAAATACTTTCTTATTTGTCTAGTCTATTGTGTTCCCTGAGAACAGTGTTGAAGGATTTGATATCCAAAAAGTCATTGGCTTTACAGCAAAACAGCCAAGTTCCTTACTAGCTATTCCCACCTGTAACTTTTCTGGGGACAGTGTTTTCACTTTGGGAGTCTGCAAATCTGTGAACAGTGAGCTCTGCTAAGGGACAGGGCCAAAGGAGAACTTTAATTATGTTGTCCTCATAGACTTGGTATGCTTAAAGAATGGATTTTGAAGAACCCATCTCAATTATGATCTCATGTGCCAAAACAATGGTAATAATGGGACATTTTTAATTTAGAAAAAAGAATATTCATCCTGCCTTCCATCCTGAATAAGGAGGTGGTTCTCTATGGAATCTCCATGTTTACTCAATAATATTTGTAGAGAATAGACCAGGCCAATGAGCTTGGAGGCCAAAATTCCCAGATTTCTTCCTTCTCCTGCCATAGTGTCTGGAGACAATCTACGTAAGTGGACCAAGCTGAGTCACTTGTGACATAAACAGTCATAAACGATGTGATGGAATAAAAGAGGATCCACCCAGCAGCAGATTGAAACAGATGTTGAGCTCATAGTCAAATACTGGGCAGAGCACAGGGAGTCTTGTAGAAGAGTTGGGGGAAGGCTAGAAGGGAGGGGACAGGAGCTCCACAAGAAGACCAACAGTGCCAACTAACCAGAACCTAAAGGGGCTTACAGTTGTTGAGGATGTGCTCAGTTCAGATGCATTTAGTGATGGGGTAGG